>NW_027206680.1:613645-1227290 GCF_032191515.1 Phaenicophaeus curvirostris
GGCAAGGAAAGGAAAGGTAAGGTAAGAAAAGTTAAGGAAGGGAAGGGAAGGCAAGGCAAGGTAAGGCAAGGTAAGGTAAGGTAAAGTAAGGTAAGGGAAGGTAAGGTAAGAAAATTTAAGGAAGGGAAGGGAAGGGAAAGTAAGGCAAGGTAAGGTAAAGTAAGGCAAGGTAAGGTAAAGTAAGGTAACGTAAGGTAAGGCAAGGTAAGGTAAAGTAAGGTAAAGTGAGGTAAAGTAAGGTAAGGTAAGGCAAGGTAAGGGAAGGGAAGGTAAGAAAAGTTAAGGAAGGGAAGGCAAGGTAAGGTAAAGTAAGGCAAGTTAAGGTAAGGTAAGAAAAGTTAAGGAAGGGAAGGCAAGGTAAGGCAAGGAAATGTAAAGTAAAGCAAGGTAAGGAAAAATAAGGTAAAGTAAGGCAAGGTAAGGTAAAGTAAGGCAAGGTAAGGTAAAGTAAGGCAAGGTAAGGTAAGGCAAGGTAAGGTAAAGTAAGGTAAGAAAAGTTAAGGAAGGGAAGGTAAGGTAAGGCAAGGTAAGGTAAGGCAAGGTAAAGCAAAGTAAGGTAAGGTAAGGCAAGGTAAAGCAAAGTAAGGTAAGGCAAGGTAAGGTAAAGTAAGGGAAGGGAAGGGAAGGTAAGAAAAGTTAAGGAAGGGAAGGGAAGGGACGGCAAGGTAAGGTAAAGTAAAGGTAAGGTAAGGAAATGTAAGGTAAAATAAGGTAAGGAAAGGGAATTTAATGTAAGAAAAGTTAAGGAAGGGGTGGGAAGGGAAGGGAAGGGAAGGGAAGGTAAAGTAAGGGAAGGCAAGGGAAGGTAAGAAAAGTTAAGGAAGGGAAGGGAAGGCAAGGTAAGGTAAAGTAAGGTAAGGTAAGGCAAGGTAAGGTAAAGTAAGGTAAGGTAAGGCAAGGTAAGGTAAAGTAAGGTAAGGTAAGGCAAGGTAAGGTGAAGTAAGTTAAGGTAAGGCAAGGGAAGGGAAGGGAAGAAAAGTTAAGGAAGGGAAGGGAAGGTAAAGTAATGTAAGGTAAGGCAAGGTAAGGTAAAGTAAGGTAAGAGAAGGTAAGGTAAGAAAAGTTAAGGAAGGGAAGGGAAGGGAAGAAAAGTTAAGGAAGGGAAGGGAAGGCAAGGTAAGGTAAAGTAAGGTACGGTAATGCAAGGTAATGTAAAGTAGGGTAAGGTAAGGGAAGGTAAGGTAAGAAAAGTTAAGGTAGGGATGGGAAGGCAAGGTAAGGCAAGATAAGGTAAAGTAAGGCAAGGTAAGGCAAGATAAGGTAAAGTAAGGCAAGGTAAGGCAAGGTAAAGTAAGGTAAGGCAAGGTAAGGTAAAGTAAGGTAAGTTAAGGAAAGGGAAGGTAAGGTAAGAAAAGATAAGGAAGGGAAGGCAAGGTAAGGCAAGGTAAGGTAAAGTAAGGCAAGATAAGGTAAAGAAAGGTAAGGTAAGGTAAGAAAAGTTAAGGAAGGGAAGGTAAGGCAAGGTAAGGCAAGGAAAGGAAAGGTAAAGTAAAGCAAGGTAAGGAAAAATAAGGTAAAGTAAGGCAAGGTAAGGCAAGGTAAGTTAAAGTAAGGTAAGGTAAGGCAACGTAAGGTAAAGTAAGGTAAGGCAAGGTAAGGTAAAGTAAGGTAAGGCAAGGTAAGGTAAATTAAGGTAAGGCAAGGTAAGGTAAGAAAATTTAAGAAAGGGAGGGAAGGGAAGGTAAGGCAAGGTAAGGTAAAGTAAAGTAAGGCAAAGTAAGGCAAGATAAGGCAAGGTAAGGTAAAGTAAGGTAAGAGAAGGTAAGGCAAGGTAAGGTAACTTAAGGTAAGGCAAGGTAAGGTAAAGTAAGTTAAGGCAAGGTTAGACAAGGTAATGTAAGGTAAGGTAAAGTTAGGCAAGGCAAGGTAAGGCAGGGTAAGGTAAAGTAAGGTAAGGCAATGTAAGGTAACGTAAGGCAAGGTAAGGTAAGAAATTTAAAGAAGGGAAGGGAAGGTAAAGTAAGGTAAGGTAAGGCAAGGTAATGTGAAGTAAGGTAAGGTAAAGTAAGATAAGGCAAGGTAAGGTAAGAAAAGGCAAGGTAAGGTAAGAAAAGTTAAGGAAGGGAAGGGAAGGTAAGGTAAGGCAAGGTAAGGTAAAGCAAGGTAAGGTAAGGCAAGGTAAGGTAAAGTATGGTAAGGAAAGGTAACGTAAGGCAAGGTAAGGTAAATAAGGTAAGGTAATTTAAAGTAAGGTAAGACAAGGTAAGGTAAAGTAAGGTAAGGCAAGGTAAGGTAAAGTAAGATAAGGTAAGGCAAGATAAGGTAAAGTAAGGTAAGGCAAGGTAAGGTAAGGTAAGAAAAGTTAAGGAAGGGAGGGAAGGTGAGGTAAGGCAAGGTAAGGTAAAGTAAGGTAAAGTAAGGTAAGGTAAGGATAGGTAAGGTAAGGTAAGAAAAGTTAAGGAAGGGAGGAAAGGTGAGGTAAGGCAAGGTAAGGTAAAGTAAGGTAAGACAAGGTAAGGTAACTTAAGGTAAGGCAAGGTAAGGTAAAGTAAAGTAAGACAAGGTAAGGTAAGGTAAAGTAAGGCAAGGAAAGGTAAGGCAAGGTAAGGTAAGGTAAGGCAATGTAAGGTAAAGTAAGGCAAGGCAAGGTAAGGTAAAGTAAGGCAAGGCAAGGTAAGGCAAGGTAAGGTAAAGTAAGGCAAGGCAAGGTAAGGCGAGGTAAGGTAAAGCAAGGCAAAGCAAGGTAAGGTAAAGTAAAGTAAGGCAAGGCAAGGTAAGGTAAAGTAAGGTAAGGCAAGGTAAGAAAAGGTAAGGTAAGGCAAGGTAAGTCAAGGTAAGGTAACGTAAGGTAAGTCAAGGTAAGGTAACGTAAGGTAAGGCAAGGTAAGGTAAAGTAAGGCAAGGCAAGATAAGGTAAAGTAAGGCAAGGCAAGGCAAGGTAAGGTTAAGTAATGCAAGGCAAGGTAAAGGAAAAGTAAGGCAAGGCAAGGTAAGGTAAAGTAAGGCAAGGTAAGGTAAAGTAAGGCAAGGGAACGTAAGGTAAGGCAACGTAAGGTAAGGCAATGTAAGGCAACGTAAGGCAACTTAAGTCAAGGCAACGTAAGGTAAGGCAACGTAAGGCAATGTAAGGCAAGGCAACGTAAGGTAAGGCAACGTAATGCAACGAAAGGCAACGTAAGGTAAGGCAACGTAATGCAACGTTAGTTAAGGCAATGTAAGGCAACATAAGGTAAGGCAACGTAAAGTAAGGCAACGTAAGGTAAGGCAACGTAGGGCAACGTATGGTAAAGGCAACGTAAGGCAACGTAAGGAAAGGCAACGTAAGGCAACGCTAAGTAAGGCAACATAAGGTAAGGCAAAGTAAGGCAACGTAAGGCAACGTAAGTTGAGGCAACGTAAGGTAAGCAAAGTAAGGCAACGTATGGTAAGGCAACGTAAGGCAAGGCAACGTAAGGTAAGGCAACGTAAGGTAAGGCAACATAAGGCAACAAAAGGTAAGGCAACGTAAGGCAACGTAAGGCAAGGCAAGGTAAGGTAAGGCAAGGTAAGGCAAGGTAACGTAAGGTAAGGAAATGTAAGGTAAGGCAACGCAAGGTAAGGCAACGTAAGGTAAGGCAACGTAAGGCAACGTAATGTAAGGCAACATAAGGCAACGTAAGGTAAGGTAACGTAAGGTTAGGCAATGTAAGGCAACGTAAGGTAAGGCAACGTAAGGTAAGGCAACGTAAGCTAAGGCAACGTAAGCTAAGGCAACGTAAGGCAACGTAAGGTAAGGCAACGTAAGGTAAGGCAACGTAAGGTAAGGCAATGTAAGGAAACATAAGGTAAGGCAACGTAAGGCAACTTAAGGTAAGGCAACGTACGGTAAGGCAACGTACGGTAAGGCAACGTAAGGTAAAGGCAACGTAAGGCAACGTAAGCTAAGGCAACGTAAGGCAATGTAAGGCAAGGCAACGTAAGGTAAGGCAACGTAAGGTAAGGTAAGGCAACGTAAGGCGACGTAATTAAGGCAACGTAAGGTAAGGCAACGTACGGTAAGGCAACGTAAGGTAAGGCAACGTAAGGTAAAGCAACGTAAGGTAAAGGCAACGTAAGGCAACGTAATGCAAGACAAGGCAACGTAAGGTAAGGCAGCGTAAAGTAAGGCAACGTAAGGTAAGGCAACATAAGGCAACGTAAGATAAGGCAATGTAAGGCAAGGCAACGAAAGGCAACGTAAGGTAAGGCAACGTAAGGTATGGCAACGTAAAGTAAGGCAACGTAAGGTAAGGCAACGTAGGGCAACGTATGGTAAAGGCAACGTAAGTTACGGCAACGTAAGGCAATGTAAGGTAAGGCAACGTAAGGCAACATAAGGTAAGGCAAAGTAAGGCAACGTAAGGTAAGGCAACTTAAGGCAACGTACAGTAAGGCAACGTAAGGTAAGGCTACGTGAGGCAATGTAAGGTAAGGCAACGTAAGGTAAGGCTACGTGAGGCAATGTAAGGTAAGGCAACATAAGGTAAGGCAACGTAAAGTAAGGCAACGTAAGGTAAGGCAACGTAAGGTAAGGAAATGTAAGGCAACGTAAAGTAAGGCAACGTAAAGTAAGGCAACGTAAGGTAAGGCAACGTAAGGTAACGCAACGTAAGGTAAAGCAACGTAAAGGCGAGGCAACGGAAGGTAAGGCAATGTAAGGCAACGTAAGTTAAGGCAACGTAAGGCAAGGCAACGTAAGGTAATGCAACATAAGGCAACGTAAGCAAGGCAACGTAAGGTAAGGCAACGTAAGGCAAAGTAAGGCAAGGCAAAGTAAGGCAACGTAAGGCAAAGTAAGGCAACGTAAGGCAAGGCAACGTAAGGCATCGTAAGGCAAGGCAACGTAAGGCATCGTAAGGTAAGGCAACGTAAGGCAAAGTAAGGCAAGGCAACGTAAGGTAAGGCAACGTAAGGAAACGTAAGGCAACGTAAGGTAAGGCAACGTAAGGCAACGTAAGGTAAGGCAACGTAAGGGAATGTAAGGCAAGGCAACGTAAGGCAACGTAAGGTAAGGCAACGTAAGGGAATGTAAGTCAAGGCAACGTAAGGTAAGGCAACTTAAGGCAACCTAAGGTAAAGCAACTTAAGGCAAAGCAACGTAAGGTAAGGCAACGTAAAGTAAGGCATCGTAAGGTAAGGAAACGTAAGGCAACGTAAGGTAAGGAAACGTGAATTAAGGCAACTGAAGGTAAGGCAACGTAAGGTAACGCAACGTAAGGTAAAGCAACGTAAAGGCAAGGCAACGTAAGGTAAGGCAAGGTAAGGCAACGTAAGGCAAGGCAACGTAAAGTAAGGCAACGTAAGGCAAGGCAAGGTAAGGCAACGCAAGGCAACGTAACGCAAGGCAAAGTAAGGTAAGGCAACATAAGGCAAGGCAACGTAAGGCAAGGCAACGTAAGGCAAGGCAACGTAAGGCAAGGCAACGTAAGGCATGGCAACGTAAGGTAAGGCAACGTAAGGCAACGTAAGGCAAGGCAACGTAAAGTAAGGCAACGTAAGGCAACGCTAGGTAAGGCAACGTAAGGCAGCGTAAGTTAAGGCAACGTAAGGTAAAGCAACGTAAGGCAATGTAAGGTAAGGCAACGTAAGGCAAGGCAAGGCAAGGCAACGTAAGGTAAGGCAAAGTAAGGTAAGGCAACGTAAGGCAACATAAGGTAAAGCAACGTAAAGTAAGGCAACGTAAGGTAAGGCAATGTAAGGTAAGGCAACGGAAGGTAACGTAAGGTAAGGCAACGTAAGGCAAGGCAAGGCAACGTAAGGTAAGGCAACTTAAGGCAACGTAAGTTAAGGCAACGTAAGGTACGGCAATGTAAGGCAACGTAAGGTAAGGCAATGTAAGGCAACGTAAGGTAAGCCAACGTAAGGAAACGTTAGGTAAAGCAACGTAAAGTAAGGCAACGTAAGGTAAGGCAACGTAAGGCAACGTAATGTAAGGCAAAGTAAGGTAAGGCAACGTAACGCAAGGCAAGGCAAGGCAACGTAAGGCAAGGCAAGGCAAGGCAACGTAAGGCAAGGCAAGGCAACGTAAGGCAAGGCAAGGCAACGTAAAGTAAGGCAAGGCAATGTAAAGTAAGGCAAGGCAACGTAAAGTAAGGCAAGGCAACGTAAAACAAAGCAAGGCAACGTAAAACAAAGCAAGGCAACGTAAAACAAAGCAAGGCAACGTAAAGTAAGGCAAGGCAACGTAAAGGAAGGCAAGGCAACGTAAAGGAAGGCAAGGCAACGTAAAGGAAGGCAAGGCAACGTAAAGGAAGGCAAGGCAACGTAAAGGAAGGCAAGGCAACGTAAAGCAAGGCAAGGCAACGTAAAGCAAGGCAAGGCAACGTAAAGCAAGGCAAGGCAACGTAAAGCAAGGCAAGGCAACGTAAAGCAAGGCAAGGCAATATAAAGTAAGGCAACGTAAGGCAAGGCAACGTAAGGTAAAGGCAAAGTAAGGCAAAGTAAGGCAACGTAAGGTAAGGTAACATAAGGAAACGTCAGGTAAGGAAACGTAAGTTAAAGCAACGTTAGGTAAAGCAACGTAAGGTAAGGCAACGTAAGGCAACGTAAAGTAAGGCAACGTAAGGTAAAGGCAACGTAGGACAACGTAAGGTAAAGGCAACGTAAGTTAAGGCAACGTAAGGTAAGGCAACGTAAAGTAAGGCAACGTAAGGTAACGCAACTTAAAGTAAGGCAACGTAAGGTAAGGCAACTTAAGGCAACGTACGGTAAGGCAACGTAAGGTAAGGCAAAGTAAGGTAAGGCAACGTAAAGTAAGGCAACGTAAGGTAAGGCAACATAAGGTAAGGCAACGTAAAATAAGGCAACGTAAGGTAAGGGAACGTAAGGCAACGTAATGCAAGGCAACGTAAGGTAAGGCAACGTAAGGCAAGGTGAATGCAACGTAAGGTAAGGCAACGTAAGTCAACGTAAGGTAAGGCAAGGCAAAGGAACGTAATGCAAGGCAACGTAAGGCAAGGCAACATAAGGCAAGGCAACGTAAGGTAAGGCAAAGTAAGGCAACGTAAGGTAAGGTAACATAAGGAAACGTAAGGTAAGGCAACGTAAGGTAAGGCAACGTAAGGCAACGTAAGGTAAGGCAACGTAAGGTAAGGCAACGTAAGGCAACGTAAGGTAAGGTAACGTAATTGAAGGCAACGTAAGGCAACGTAAGGTAAGGCAACGTAAGGCAATGTAATGTAAGGCAACGTAAGGTAAGGCAACGTAAGGCAAGGCAACGTAAGGCAACGTAAGGTACGGCAACGTAAGGCAACGAAAGGTAAGGCAACGTAAGGTAAGGCAATGTAAGGCAACGTAAGGTAAGGCAACATAAGGTAAAGCAACGTAAAGTAAGGCAACGTAAGTTAAGGCAACGTAAGGTAAGGCAACGTAAGGAAACGTAAGGTAAAGCAGTGTAAAGTAAGGCAACGTAAGGAAACGTTAGGTAAAGCAACGTAAAGTAAGGCAACGTAAGGTAAGGCAACGCAAGGCAAGGCAAGGCAACGTAACGCAAGGCAAGGCAAGGCAACGTAAGGCAAGGCAGGGCAACGTAAAGTAAGGCAGGGCAACGTAAAGTAAGGCAAGGCAACGTAAAGTAAGGCAAGGCAACGTAAAGCAAGGCAAGGCAACATAAAGCTAGGCAAGGCAACGTAAAGCAAGGCAAGGCAACGTAAAGCAAGGCAAGGCAACGTAAAGCAAGGAAAGGCAACGTAAATCAAGGCAAGGCAACGTAAAGTAAGACAATGTAAGGCAAGACAACGTAAAGCAAGGCAAGGCAACGTAAAGCAAGGAAACTTAAAGCAAGGCAAGGCAACGTAAAGCAACGTAAGGCAACATAACCTAAGGCAAGGTATAGTAAGGCAACGTAAAGCAACGTAAGGCAACGTAAAGTAAGGCAACGTAAGGCAAGGAAAGGCAAGGCAAGGCAACATAAGGCAAGTCAACGTAAAGTAAGGCAACGTAAAGTAACGTAAGGCAACGTAAAGTAAGGCAACGTAAAGTAAGGCAACGCAAAGTAAGGCAACGTAAAGCAACGTAAGGCAACATAAAGTAAGGCAACGTAAAGTAAGGCAATGTAATGCAACGTAAGGCAACGTAAAGTAAGTCAACGTAAAGTAAGGCAACGTAAAGCAAGGCAACGTGAAGCAAGGAAACGTAAAGCAACGTAAAGCAAGGCAACGTAAAGGAAGGCAATGTAAAGCAAGGCAACGTAAAGCAACGTAAAGTAAGGCAACGTAATGCAAGGCAACGTAAAGCAACGTAAAGCAAGGCAACGTAAAGCAAGGCTACATAAAGCAAGGCAAAGTAAAGCAAGGCAACGTAAAGCAAGGCAACGTAAAGCAACGTAAAACAAGGCAACGTAAAGAAAGGCAACGTAAAGCAACGTAAAGTAATGCAAAGTAAAGTAAGGCAATGTAAGGCAACGTAAAGCAAGGCAGCGTAAGGTAAGGCAACGTAAAGCAAGGCAGCGTAAGGTAAGGCAACGTAAAGCAACGTAAGGTAAGGCAACGTAAATCAACGTAAAGCAAGGCAACGTAAAGCAAGGCAACGTAAAGCAACGTAAAGCAAGGCAACGTAAAGCAACATAAAGCAAGGCAACGTAAAGCAACGTAAAGCAAGGTAACGTAAAGCAACGTAAAGTAAGGCAATGTAAAGTAAGGCAACGTAAAGCAACGTAAAGTAAGGCAACGTAAATCAAAGTAAAGCAAGGTAACGTAAAGCAACGTAAAGTAAGGCAACGTAAGTAAGGCAACGTAAAGTAAGGCAACGTAAAGCAACGTAAAGGAAGGCAACGTAAAGTAAGGCAACGTAAAGCAACGTAAAGCAAGGCAACGTAATGCAAGGCAACGTAAAGCAACGTAAAGCAAGGAAACGTAAAGCAAGGCAACGTAAAGCAACGTAAATCCAGGCAACGTAAATCAAGGCAACGTAAAGCAACGTAAAGCAAGGCAACGTAAAGTAAGGCAACGTAAGGCAACGTAAAGCAAGGCAACGTAAAGCTAGGCAACGTAAGGCAATGTAAAGCAAGGCAACGTAAAGCAAGGCAACGTAAAGCAACGTAAAGCAAGGCAAAGTAAGGCAACGTAAGGTAAGGCTACGTGAGGCAATGTAAGGTAAGGCAACATAAGGTAAGGCAACGTAAAGTAAGGCAACGTAAGGTAAGGCAACGTAAGGTAAGGAAATGTAAGGCAACGTAAAGTAAGGCAACGTAAAGTAAGGCAACGTAAGGTAAGGCAACGTAAGGTAACGCAACGTAAGGTAAAGCAACGTAAAGGCGAGGCAACGGAAGGTAAGGCAATGTAAGGCAACGTAAGTTAAGGCAACGTAAGGCAAGGCAACGTAAGGTAATGCAACATAAGGCAACGTAAGCAAGGCAACGTAAGGTAAGGCAACGTAAGGCAAAGTAAGGCAAGGCAAAGTAAGGCAACGTAAGGAAAAGTAAGGCAACGTAAGGCAAGGCAACGTAAGGCATCGTAAGGCAAGGCAACGTAAGGCATCGTAAGGTAAGGCAACGTAAGGCAACGTAAGGCAAGGCAACGTAAGGCAAGGCAACGTAAGGCAAGGCAACGTAAGGTAAGGCAACGTAAGGCAACGTAAGGTAAGGCAACGTAAGGCAACGTAAGGTAAGGCAACGTAAGGGAATGTAAGGCAAGGCAACGTAAGGCAACGTAAGGTAAGGCAACGTAAGGGAATGTAAGTCAAGGCAACGTAAGGTAAGGCAACTTAAGGCAACCTAAGGTAAAGCAACTTAAGGCAAAGCAACGTAAGGTAAGGCAACGTAAAGTAAGGCATCGTAAGGTAAGGAAACGTAAGGCAACGTAAGGTAAGGAAACGTGAATTAAGGCAACTGAAGGTAAGGCAACGTAAGGTAACGCAACGTAAGGTAAAGCAACGTAAAGGCAAGGCAACGTAAGGTAAGGCAAGGTAAGGCAACGTAAGGCAAGGCAACGTAAAGCAAGGCAACGTAAGGCAAGGCAAGGTAAGGCAACGCAAGGCAACGTAACGCAAGGCAAAGTAAGGTAAGGCAACATAAGGCAAGGCAACGTAAGGCAAGGCAACGTAAGGCATGGCAACGTAAGGTAAGGCAACGTAAGGCAACGTAAGGCAAGGCAACGTAAAGTAAGGCAACGTAAGGCAACGTAAGGCAAGGCAACGTAAGGTAAGGCAACGTAAGGCAGCGTAAGTTAAGGCAACGTAAGGTAAAGCAACGTAAGGCAATGTAAGGTAAGGCAACGTAAGGCAAGGCAAGGCAAGGCAACGTAAGGTAAGGCAAAGTAAGGTAAGGCAACGTAAGGCAACATAAGGTAAAGCAACGTAAAGTAAGGCAACGTAAGGTAAGGCAATGTAAGGTAAGGCAACGGAAGGTAACGTAAGGTAAGGCAACGTAAGGCAAGGCAAGGCAACGTAAGGTAAGGCAACTTAAGGCAACGTAAGTTAAGGCAACGTAAGGTAAGGTAACGTAAGGTACGGCAATGTAAGGCAACGTAAGGTAAGGCAATGTAAGGCAACGTAAAGTAAGGCAACGTAAGGAAACGTTAGGTAAAGCAACGTAAAGTAAGGCAACGTAAGGTAAGGCAACGTAAGGCAACGTAATGTAAGGCAAGGCAAGGCAACGTAAGGCAAAGCAAGGCAAGGCAACGTAAGGCAAGGCAAGGCAACGTAAGGCAAGGCAAGGCAACGTAAGGCAAGGCAAGGCAACGTAAAGTAAGGCAAGGCAACGTAAAGTAAGGCAAGGCAACGTAAAGTAAGGCAAGGCAACGTAAAACAAAGCAAGGCAACGTAAAACAAAGCAAGGCAACGTAAAACAAAGCAAGGCAACGTAAAGTAAGGCAAGGCAACGTAAAGGAAGGCAAGGCAACGTAAAGGAAGGCAAGGCAACGTAAAGGAAGGCAAGGCAACGTAAAGGAAGGCAAGGCAACGTAAAGCAAGGCAAGGCAACGTAAAGCAAGGCAAGGCAACGTAAAGCAAGGCAAGGCAACGTAAAGCAAGGCAAGGCAATATAAAGTAAGGCAACGTAAGGCAAGGCAACGTAAAGCAAGGCAAGGCAACGTAAGGCAAGGCAATGTAAGGTAAGGCAACGTAAGGCAAGGCAACGTAAGGCAAGGCAACGTAAGGCAAGGCAACGTAAGGCAAGGCAACGTAAGGCAAGGCAACGGAAGATAAGGCAATGTAAGATAAGGCAACGTAAAGTAAGGCAAGGTAAGGCTAAGAAAAGTAAGGCAACGTAAGGTAAGGCAAGGTAAGGCAAGGCAACGTAAGGTAAAGGCAACGTAAGGCAACGTAAGGTAAGGCAACATAAAGTAAGGCAACGAAAGGAAACGTAAGGTAAGGAAACGTAAGGCAACATAAGGTAAGGCAACGTAAGGTAAGGGAACGTAAGGCAACATAAGGCAAGGCAACGTAAGGCAACGTAAATGCAACGTAAGGTAAGGCAACGTAAGGTAAGGCAACGTAAATCAACTTAAGGTAAGGCAAGGCAAGGGAACGTAAGGCAAGGCAACGTAAGGCAACGTAAGGCAAGGCAACTTAAGGCAAGGCAACGTAAGGTAAAGGCAAAGTAAGGCAAAGTAAGGCAACGTAAGGTAAGGTAACATAAGGAAACGTCAGGTAAGGAAACGTAAGTTAAAGCAACGTTAGGTAAAGCAACGTAAGGTAAGGCAACGTAAGGCAACGTAAAGTAAGGCAACGTAAGGTAAAGGCAACGTAAGTTAAGGCAACGTAAGGTAAAGGCAACGTAAGTTAAGGCAACGTAAGGTAAGGCAACGTAAAGTAAGGCAACGTAAGGTAACGCAACTTAAAGTAAGGCAACGTAAGGTAAGGCAACTTAAGGCAACGTACGGTAAGGCAACGTAAGGCAACGTAAGGTAAGGCAACATAAGGTAAGGCAAAGTAAGGTAAGGCAACGTAAAATAAGGCAACGTAAGGTAAGGGAACGTAAGGCAACGTAAGGCAAGGCAACGTAAGGTAAGGCAACGTAAGGCAAGGTGAATGCAACGTAAGGTAAGGCAACGTAAGTCAGCGTAAGGTAAGGCAAGGCAAAGGAACGTAATGCAAGGCAACGTAAGGCAAGGCAACATAAGGCAAGGCAACGTAAGGTAAGGCAAAGTAAGGCAACGTAAGGTAAGGTAACATAAGGAAACGTAAGGTAAGGCAACGTAAGGTAAGGCAACGTAAGGTAAGGCAACGTAAGGCAACGTAAGGTAAGGTAACGTAATTGAAGGCAACGTAAGGCAACGTAAGGTAAGGCAACGTAAGGCAATGTAATGTAAGGCAACGTAAGGTAAGGCAACGTAAGGCAAGGCAACGTAAGGCAACGTAAGGCAACGTAAGGTACGGCAACGTAAGGCAACGAAAGGTAAGGCAACGTAAGGTAAGGCAATGTAAGGCAACGTAAGGTAAGGCAACATAAGGTAAAGCAACGTAAAGTAAGGCAACGTAAGTTAAGGCAACGTAAGGTAAGGCAACGTAAGGAAACGTAAGGTAAAGCAGTGTAAAGTAAGGCAACGTAAGGAAACGTTAGGTAAAGCAACGTAAAGTAAGGCAACGTAAGGCAACTTAAGGTAAATCAACGTAAAGTAAGGAAACGTAAGGTAAGGCAATGTAAGGCAACGTAAGGCAAGGCAGGGCAACGTAAAGTAAGGCAGGGCAACGTAAAGTAAGGCAAGGCAACATAAAGCTAGGCAAGGCAACGTAAAGCAAGGCAAGGCAACGTAAAGCAAGGCAAGGCAACGTAAAGCAAGCAAAGGCAAAGTAAATCAAGGCAAGGCAACGTAAAGTAAGACAATGTAAGGCAAGACAACGTAAAGCAAGGCAAGGCAACGTAAAGCAAGGAAACTTAAAGCAAGGCAAGGCAACGTAAAGCAACGTAAGGCAACATAACCTAAGGCAAGGTATAGTAAGGCAACGTAAAGCAACGTAAGGCAACGTAAAGTAAGGCAACGTAAGGCAAGGAAAGGCAAGGCAAGGCAACATAAGGCAAGTCAACGTAAAGTAAGGCAACGTAAAGTAACGTAAGGCAACGTAAAGTAAGGCAACGTAAAGTAAGGCAACGCAAAGTAAGGCAACGTAAAGCAACGTAAGGCAACATAAAGTAAGGCAACGTAAAGTAAGGCAATGTAATGCAACGTAAGGCAACGTAAAGTAAGTCAACGTAAAGTAAGGCAACGTAAAGCAAGGCAACGTGAAGCAAGGAAACGTAAAGCAACGTAAAGCAAGGCAACGTAAAGGAAGGCAATGTAAAGCAAGGCAACGTAAAGCAACGTAAAGTAAGGCAACGTAATGCAAGGCAACGTAAAGCAACGTAAAGCAAGGCAACGTAAAGCAAGGCTACATAAAGCAAGGCAAAGTAAAGCAAGGCAAAGTAAAGCAAGGCAACGTAAAGCAAGGCAACGTAAAGCAACGTAAAACAAGGCAACGTAAAGAAAGGCAACGTAAAGCAACGTAAATTAATGCAAAGTAAAGTAAGGCAATGTAAGGCAACGTAAAGCAAGGCAGCGTAAGGTAAGGCAACGTAAAGCAAGGCAGCGTAAGGTAAGGCAACGTAAAGCAACGTAAAGCAAGGCAACGTAAAGCAAGGCAACGTAAAGCAACGTAAAGCAAGGCAACGTAAAGCAACATAAAGCAAGGCAACGTAAAGCAACGTAAAGCAAGGTAACGTAAAGCAACGTAAAGTAAGGCAATGTAAAGTAAGGCAACGTAAAGCAACGTAAAGTAAGGCAACGTAAATCAAAGTAAAGCAAGGTAACGTAAAGCAACGTAAAGTAAGGCAACGTAAGTAAGGCAACGTAAAGCAACGTAAAGGAAGGCAACGTAAAGCAACGTAAAGCAAGGCAACGTAATGCAAGGCAACGTAAAGCAACGTAAAGCAAGGAAACGTAAAGCAAGGCAACGTAAAGCAACGTAAATCAAAACAACGTAAAGCAACGTAAAGCAAGGCAACGTAAAGTAAGGCAACGTAAGGCAACGTAAAGCAAGGCAACGTAAAGCAAGACAACGTAAAGCTAGGCAACGTAAGGCAATGTAAAGCAAGGGAACGTAAAGCAAGGCAACGTAAAGCAACATAAAGCAAGGCAACGTAAAGCAACGTAAAGCAAGGTAACGTAAAGCAACGTAAAGTAAGGCAATGTAAAGTAAGGCAACGTAAAGCAACGTAAAGTAAGGCAACGTAAATCAAAGTAAAGCAAGGTAACGTAAAGCAACGTAAAGTAAGGCAACGTAAGTAAGGCAACGTAAAGTAAGGCAACGTAAAGCAACGTAAAGGAAGGCAACGTAAAGCAACGTAAAGCAAGGCAACGTAATGCAAGGCAACGTAAAGCAACGTAAAGCAAGGAAACATAAAGCAAGGCAACGTAAAGCAACGTAAATCAAAACAACGTAAAGCAACGTAAAGCAAGGCAACGTAAAGCAAGGCAACGTAAAGCTAGGCAACGTAAGGCAATGTAAAGCAAGGCAACGTAAAGCAAGGCAACGTAAAGCAACGTAAAGCAAGGCAAAGTAAGGCAACGTAAGGCTAGTCAGCGCAAAGCAAGGCAATGTAAGCAAGACAAGGCAACGTACAGCAACGTAAAGCAACGTAAAGTAAGGCAACGTAAAGCAACATAAGGCAATGTAAATTAAGGCAACGTAAGGCAAGGCAAGGCAAGGCAACGTAAGGCAAGGCAACGTAAGGCAAGGCAACGTAAAGTAAGGCAACGTAAAGTAAGGAAACGTAAAGCAACGTAAGGCAACGTAAAGTAAGGCAACGTAAAGCAAGGCAACGTAAAGCAAGGCAACGTAAAGTAAGGCAACGTAAAGCAAAGTAAAGCAACTTTAGGCAAGGCAACGTAAAGTAAGGCAACGTAAAGTAAGGCAACGTAAAGCAACGTAAGGCAAGGCAACGTAATGCAAGGCAACGTAAAGTAAGGCAACGTAAAGTAAGGCAACGTAAAGTAAGGCAACATAAAGCAACGTAAGGCAAGGCAACGTAAAGTAAGGCAACGTAAAGCAACGTAAGGCAACGTAAGGCAAGGCAACGTAAAGTAAGGCAACGTAAAGCAACGTAAGGCAAGGCTACGTAAAGTAAGGCAACGTAAGGCAAGGCAACGTAAAGTAAGGCAACGTAAAGCAACGTAAAGCAACGGAACGTAAAGCAAGGCAACGTAAAGCTACGTAAAGCAAGGCAACGTAAGGCAACGTAAAGCAAGGCAACGTAAAGCAACGTAAAGCAAGGCAACGTAAGGCAACGTAAAGCAAGGCAATGTAAAGCAAAGCAACATAAGGCAACGTAAAGCATCGTAAAGCAAGGCAAAGTAAAGCAAGGCAACGTAAAGTAACGTAAAGCAAGGCAACGT
This sequence comes from Phaenicophaeus curvirostris, assembly GCF_032191515.1. Classification (NCBI taxonomy): domain Eukaryota; kingdom Metazoa; phylum Chordata; class Aves; order Cuculiformes; family Cuculidae; genus Phaenicophaeus; species Phaenicophaeus curvirostris. Next base: position 628,912 of record NW_027206680.1, read on the forward strand.
AAAGCAACGTAAAGCAAGTCAACGTAAAGCAATGCAAGGCAAGGCAACGTAAAGCAAGGCAAGGCAACGTAAAGCAACGTAAAGCAAGGCAACGTAAAGCAACGTAACGCAAAGCAACGTAAAGTAAGGCATCGTAAAGCAATGTAAAGCAAGGCAACGTAAACCAAGAAAAGCAAGACAAGGCAAGGCAACGTAAAGCAACGCAAGGCAAGGCAACGTAAAGCAAGGCAACGTAAATCAAGGCAATGTAAAGCAAGGCAAGGCAACGTAAAGCAAGTCAAGGCAAGGAAACGTAAAGCAATGCAACGTAAAGCAACTTAAAACAAGGCAAAGTAAAGCAACTTAAAACAAGGCAACGTAAAGCAACGTAAAGCAAGGCAACGAAAAGTAAGGCAAAGCAAGGCAACGTAAAGCAAGGCAATGTAAAGCAAGGCAACGTAAAGCAATGCAATGTAAAGCAAGGCAACGTAAAGCAACGTAAAGCAAGGCAACTTAAAGCAACGTAAAGCAAGTCAAGGCAAGGCAACGTAAAGCAATGTAAAGCAAGGCAAAATAAAGCAACGTAAAGCAAGGCAACTTAAAGCAACGTAAAGCAAGGCAAGGCAAGACAACGTAAAGCAACGTAAAGCAAGGCAACGTAAACCAATGTAAAGCAAGGCAAGGCAAGGCAACGTAAAGGAAGAGAACATAAAGCAACGTAATGCAAGGCAACGTAAAGCAATGTAAAGCAAGGCAACGTAAACCAAGAAAAGCAAGACAAGGCAAGGCAACATAAAGCAAGGCAAGGCAACGTAAAGCAAGGCAACGTAAAGCAACGTAAATCAAGGCAACGTAAAGCAAGGCAAGGCAACATAAAGCAAGGCAACGTAAAGCAAAGTAAAGCAAGGCAAGGCAACGTAAACAAAGCAAGGCAAGGCAACGTAAAGCAACGTAAAGCAAGGCAACGTAAAGGAACGTAAAGCAAGGCAAATTTAATTAAGGCAACGTAAAGCAACGTAAAGCAAGGCAACGTAAAGTAAGGCAACGTAAAGCAACGTAAGGAAACGTAAAGTAAGGAAACGTAAAGCAACGTAAAGCAAGGAAACGTAAAGCAAGGCAACGTAAAGCAACGTAAAGCAAGGCAACGTAAAGCAACGTAAAGCAAGACAAAGTAAAGAAAGGCAAGGCAAGGCAACGTAAAGCAATGCAACGTAAAGCAACATAAAGCAAGGCAAGGCAACGTAAAGCAAGGCAAGGCAATGTAAAGCAAGGCAACGTAAAGCAACGTTAAGCAAGGCAACGTAAAGCAACGTAAAGCAAGGCAACGTAAAGCAACGTAAAGCAAGGCAAAGTTAAGTATGGCAAGGTAAAGCAACGTAAAGCATGGCAACGTAAAGTAAGGCAACGTAAAGCAACGTAAAGCAAGGAAACGTAAAGCAAAGCAACGTAAAGCAACGTAAAGCAAGGTAACGTAAAGCAAGGCAACGTAAAACAACGTAAGGCAAGACAACGTAAATTAAGGCAAAGTAAAGCAATGTAAAGCAAGGCAACGTAAAGCAAGGCAACGTAAAGCAACGTAAAGTAAAGCAACGTAAAGCAAGGCAATGTAAAGCAAGGCAACGTAAAGCAACGTAAAGTAAGGCAACGTAAAGTAAGGCAACGTAAGGCAATGTAAAGCAAGGCAACGTAAAGTAAGGCAAAGTAAGTCAACGTAAAACAAGGCAACGTATAGCAAAGTAAAGAAAGGCAACGTAAAGTTAGGCAACATAAGGCAACATAAAGTAAGGCAACGTAAAGCAACATAAAGCAAGGCAACGTAAAGCAATGTAAAGCAAGGAAACGTAAAGAAACGGAAAGCAAGGCAAGGCAACGTAAAGCAAGGCAACGTAAAGCAACGTAAAGCAAGGCAAGGCAACGTAAAGCAAGGCAAAGTAAAGCAAGGCAACGTAAACCAAAGTGAAGCAAGGCAACGTAAAGCAATGTAAAGGAAGGCAACGTAAAACAAGGCAACGTAAAGCAACGTAAAGCAAGGCAACGTAAAGCAATGTAAAGCAAGGCAACGTAAAGCAACGTAAAGGAAGGCAAGGCAAGGCAACGTAAAGCAAGGCAACGAAAAGCAACGTAAAGCAAGGCAAGGCAAGGCAACGTAAAGCAAGACAACGTAAAGCAACGTAAAGTAAGTCAACGTAAAGCAACGTAAAGTAAGTCAACGTAAAGCAATGTAAAGCAAGGCAATGTAAACCAAGAAAAGAAAGACAAGGCAAGGCAACGTAAAGCAAGGCAAGGCAACGTAAAGCAAGGCAACGTAGAGCAACGTAAAGCAAGGCAAAGTAAAGCAAGGGAAGGCAATGCAACGTAAAGCAAGGCAACGTAAAGCAAGGCAAGGCAAGGCAACCTAAAGCAAAGCAAGGCAAGGCAACGTAAAGCAAAGCAAGGCAAGGCAACGTAAAGCAAGGAAACGTAAAGCAACATAAAGCAAGGCAAGGTAAAGCAACGTAAAGCAAGGCAAAGTTAAGTATGGCAACGTAAAGCAACGTAAAGGAAGGCAAGGTAAAGCAAGGAAACGTAAAGCAACGTAAAGCAACGGAACGTAAAGCAAGGCAACGTAAAGTATCATAAAGCAAGGCATCGTAAAGCAAGACAACGTAAAGCAACGTAAAGCAACGCAACGTAAAGCAAGGCAACGTAAAGCTACATAAAGCAAGGCAACGTAAGGCAACGTAAAGCAAGGCAACGTAAAGCAACGTAAAGCAAGGCAACGTAAGGCAACGTAAAGCAAGGCAATGTAAAGCAAGGCAACGTAAAGCAGCATAATGCAAGGCAACGTAAAGCAAAGCAACGTAAGGCAACGTAAAGCAACATAAATCAAGGCAACTTAAAGCAACGTAAGTTAACTTAAAGCAAGGCAACGTAAAGCAAGGCATCGTAAAGAAACGTAAAGCAAGGGAAGGTAAAGCAATTAAACGTAAAGCAAGGCAACGTAAAGCAAAGTAAATCAAGGCAACGTAAAGGAAGGCAACGTAAGGCAACGTAAAGCATCGTAAAGCAAGGCAAAGTAAAGCAAGGCAACGTAAAGCAATGTAAAGCAAGGCAACGTAAAGCAACGTAAAGCAAGTCAACGTAAAGCAAGACAATGTAAAGCAACGTAAAGCAAGGCAACGTAAAGCAACGTAAAGCAAGGCAACGTAAAGCAACGTAACGCAAAGCAACGTAAAGTAAGGCAACGTAAAGCAAGGCAACGTAAAGCAAGGTAACGTAAGGCAACGTAAAGCAAGGCAAGGTAAGGCAACATAAAGCAAGGCAACGTAAAGCAACGTAAAGCAAGGCAACGTAAAGCAAGGCAAGGCAAGGCAACGTAAAGTAAGGCAACGTAAAGCAACGTAAAGCAAGGTAAGGCAAGGCAAAGTAAAGCAAGTCAAGGCAAGGCAACGTAAAGCAAATCAAGGCAAGGAAACGTAAAGCAAGGCAACGTAAAGCAACGTAAAGCAAGGCAACGTAAAGTAAGGCAAAGCAAGGCAACGTAAAACAAGGCAACGTAAAGCAAGGCAACATAAAGCAACGTAAAGCAAGGCAACGTAAAGCAACGTAAAGCAAGGCAAGGCAACGTAAAGCAAGACAACGTAAAGCAACGTAAAGCAAGTCAACGTAAAGCAATGTAAAGCAAGGCAACGTAAACCAAGAAAAGCAAGACAAGGCAAGGCAACGTAAAGCAAGGCAAGGCAACGTAAAGCAAGGCAACGTAAATCAAGGCAATGTAAAGCAAGGCAAGGCAACGTAAAGGAAGTCAAGGCAAGGCAACGTAAAGGAAGTCAAGGCAAGGAAACGTAAAGCAAGGCAACGTAAAGCAACTTAAAACAAGGCAACGTAAGGCAAGGCAAGGCAACGTAAAGTAAGGCAACGTAAAGCAACGTAAAGCAAGGCAAGGCAAGGCAACGTAAAGCAAGTCAAGGCAAGGCAACGTAAAGCAAATCAAGGCAAGGAAACGTAAAGCAAGGCAACGTAAAGCAACGTAAAACAAGGCAACGTAAAGCAACGTAAAGCAAGGCAACGTAAAGTAAGGCAAAACAAGGCAACGTAAAGCAAGGCAACGTAAAGCAAGGCAACATAAAGCAACGAAAAGCAAGGCAACGTAAAGCAACGTAAAGCAAGGGAAGGCAACGTAAAGCAAGACAACGTAAAGCAACGTAAAGCAAGGCAACGTGAACCAAGAAAAGCAAGACAAGGCAAGGCAATGTAAAGCAAGGCAAGGCAAGGCAACGTAAAGCAAGGCAACGTAAATCAAGGCAATGTAAAGCAAGTCAAGGCAACGTAAAGGAAGTCAAGGCAAGGCAACGTAAGGCAAGTCAAGGCAAGGAAACGTAAAGCAAGGCAACATAAAGCAACTTAAAACAAGGCAACGTAAAGCAACGTAAAGCAAGGCAACGAAAAGTAAGGCAAAGCAAGGCAACGTAAAGCAAGGCAATGTAAAGCAAGGCAACGTAAAGCAAGGCAACGTAAAACAACGTAAAGCAAGGCAACTTAAAGCAACGTAAAGCAAGGCAAGGCAAGGCAACGTAAAGCAAGGCAACGTAAAGCAACTTAAAGCAAGGCAAGGCAGGGCAACGTAAACCAAGGCAACGTAAAGCAACGTAAAGCAAGGCAACGTAAACCAACGTAAAGCAAGGCAAGGCAAGGCAAAGTAAAGGAAGAGAACGTAAAGCAACGTAAAGCAAGGCAACGTAAAGCAATGTAAAGCAAGGCAACGTAAACCAAGAAAAGCAAGACAAGGCAAGGCAACATAAAGCAAGGCAAGGCAAGGCAACGTAAAGCAAGGCAACGTAAAGCAACGTAAATCAAGGCAACGTAAAGCAAGGCAAGGCAACATAAAGCAAGGCAACGTAAAGGAAAGTAAAGCAAGGCAAGGCAAGGCAACGTAAAGCAAGGCAAGGCAACGTAAAGCAAAGCAAGACAAGGCAACGTAAAGCAAGGCAACGTAAAGGAACGTAAAGCAAGGCAAAGTTAAGTAAGGCAACGTAAAGCAACGTAAACCAAGGCAACGTAAAGTAAGGCAACGTAAAGCAACGTAAGGAAACGTAAAGTAAGGAAACGTAAAGCAACGTAAAGCAAGGAAACGTAAAGCAAGGCAACGTAAAGCAACGTAAAGCAAGGCAACGTAAAGCAAGACAAAGTAAAGCAAGGCAAGGCAAGGCAACGTAAAGCAAGGCAACGTAAAGCAACATAAAGCAAGGCAAGGCAAGGCAACGTAAAGCAAGGCAAGGCAAGGCAACGTAAAGCAAGGCAACGTAAAGCAACGTTAAGCAAGGCAACGTAAAGCAACGTAAAGCAAGGCAACGTAAAGCAACGTAAAGCAAGGAAACGTAAAGCAAGGCAACGTAAAGCAACGTAAAGCAAGGTAACGTAAAGCAAGGCAACGTAAAACAACGTAAGGCAAGACAACGTAAAGTAAGGCAAAGTAAAGCAATGTAAAGCAAGGCAACGTAAAGCAAGGCAACGTAAAGCAACGTAAAGTAAAGCAACGTAAAGCAACGTAAAGCAACGTAAAGCAAGGCAACATAAAGCAAGGCAACGTAAAGCAACGTAAAGTAAGGCAACGTAAAGTAAGGCAACGTAAGGCAATGTAAAGCCAGGCAACGTAAAGTAAGGCAAAGTAAGTCAACGTAAAACAAGGCAACGTATAGCAAAGTAAAGCAAGGCAACGTAAAGTTAGGCAACATAAGGCAACATAAAGTAAGACAACGTAAAGCAACATAAAGCAAGGCAACGTAAAGAAAGGCAACGTAAAGCAACGTAAAGCAAGGCAACGTAAAGCAAGGCAACGTAAAGCAACGTATAGCAAGGCAACGTAAAGCAAGGCAACGTAAAGCAACGTAAAGCAAGACAACGAAAAGTAAGGGAACGTAAAGCAACGTAAATCAGGCAACATAAAGCAAGGCAACGTAAAGCTACGTAAAGTAAAGCAACGTAAATCAACGTAAAGCAACGTAAATCAAGGCAAAGTAAAGCAACGTAAAGCAAGGCAACGTAAAGCAAGGCAACGTAAAGCAATGTAAAGCAAGGAAACGTAAAGAAACGTAAAGCAAGGCAAGGCAACGTAAAGCAAGGCAACGTAAAGCAACGTAAAGCAAGGCAAGGCAAGGCAACGTAAAGCAAGGCAACGTAAACCAAAGTGAAGCAAGGCAGCGTAAAGCAATGTAAAGCAAGGCAAGGCAAGGCAACCTAAAGCAAGACAACGTAAAGCAACGTAAAGCAAGGCAACGTAAAGCAACGTAAAGCAAGGCAAGGCAACGTAAAGCAAGGCAACGTAAAGCAAGACAACGTAAAGCAACGTAAAGCAAGGCAACGTAAAGCAATGTAAAGCAAGGCAACGTAAACCAAGAAAAGAAAGACAAGGCAAGGCAACGTAAAGCAAGGCAAGGCAAGGCAACGTAAAGCAAGGCAACGTAAAGAAACGTAAAGCAAGACAAGGCAAGGCAACCTAAATCAAGGGAAGGCAAGGCAATGTAAAGCAAAGCAAGGCAAGGCAACGTAAAGCAAGGCAACGTAAATCAACGTAAAGCAAGGCAAGGCAACCTAAAGCAAGGAAACGTAAAGCAATGTAAAGCAAGGCAACGTAAAGCAACGTAAAGCAAGGCAAAGTTAAGTAAGGCTTCGTAAAGCAACGTAAAGCAAGGAAACCTAAAGGAAGGCAACGTAAAGCAACGTAAAGCACGGCAACGTAAAGCAAGGCAACGTAAAGCAACGTAAAGTAAGGCCAAGTAAAGCAACGTAAAGCAAGGCAAGGTAAAGCAAGGGAACTTAAAGCAAAGTAAAATAAAGCAACGTAAAGCAAGGCAACGTAAAGCAAGACAACGTAAAGCAACGTAAAGTAAGGCAACGTAAAGTAAGTCAACGTAAGGCAATGTAAAGCACGGCAACGTAAAGTAAGGCAACGTAAGTCAACGTAAAGTAAGGCAACGTAAAGCAACGTAAAGTAAGGAAACGTATAGCAAAGTAAAGCAAGTCAACGTAAGGCAACGTAAAGCAAGGCAACGTAAAGCAAGGCAACGTAAGGCAACGTAAAGCAAGGCAACGTAAAGCAAGGCAACGTAAAGCAACATAAAGAAAGGCAACGTAAAGCAAGTCAACGTAAAGCAACATAAAGCAAGGCAACGTAAAGCAAGGCAACGTAAGGCAACGTAAGGCAACGTAAAGCAACATAAAGCAAGGCAACTTAAAGCAACGTAAGGTAACGTAAAGCAAGACAACGTAAAGCAAGGCATCGTAAAGCAAAGTAAAGCAAGGGAACGTAAAGCAAGGAAACGTAAAGCAAGGCAACGTAAAGCAAAGTAAATCAAGGCAACGTAAATGAAGGCAACGTAAGAAAACGTACAGCATCGTAAAGCAAGGCAAAGTAAAGCAAGGCAACGTAAAGAAACGTAAAGCAAGGCAACGTAAAGCAAGGAAACGTAAGGCAACTTAAAGCAACGTAAAGCAAGGCAACGTAAAGCCACGTAAGGCAAGGCAACGTAAAGCAAGGTAAAGCAAGACAAGGCAAGGCAACGTAAAGCAAGGCAAGGCAAGGCAACGTAAAGAAAGACAACGTAAAGCAACGTAAAGCAAGGCAACGTAAAGCAACGTAAAGCAAGGCAACGTAATCAAGGCAAGGCAAGGCAACGTAAAGCAAGTCAACGTAAAGCAAGGCAACGTAAAGCAAGGCAACGTAAAGCAAGGCAACGTAAGGCAACGTAAGGCAACGTAAAGCAATATAAAGCAAGGCAACTATAAGCAACGTAAGGTAACGTAAAGCAAGGCAACGTAAAGCAAGGCATCGTAAAGCAAAGTAAAGCAAGGGAACGTAAAGAAACGTAAAGCAAGGCAACGTAAAGCAAGGCAACGTAAGGCAACCTAAAGCAACATAAAGCAAGGCAATGTAAAGCCACGTAAAGCAAGGCAACGTAAAGCAACGTAAAGCAAGGCAACGTAAAGCAACGTAAAGCAAGGCAAGGCAAGGCAACGTAAAGCAAGACAACGTAAAGCAACGTAAAGCAAGGCAACGTAAAGCAATGTAAAGAAAGGCAAAGTAAACCAAGAAAACCAAGACAAGGCAAGGCAACGTAAAGCAAGGCAAGGTAAGGCAACGTAAAGCAAGGCAAGGTAAGGCAACATAAAGCAAGGCAACGTAAAGCAAAGTAAAGCAAGGCAACGTAAAGCAAGGCAAGGTAAGGAAACATAAAGCAAGGCAACGTAAAGCAACGTAAAGCAAGGCAAGGCAAGGCAATGTAACGCAAGTAAAGGCAAGGCTACGTAAAGCAAGTCAAGGCAAGGAAACGTAAAGCAAGGCAACGTAAAGCAACGTAAAACAAGGCAACGTAAAGCAACGTAAAGCAAGGCAACGTAAAGCAACGTAAAGCAAGGCAACGTAAAGCAACGTAAAGCAAGGCAAGGCAACGTAAAGCAAGACAACGTAAAGCAACGTAAAGCAAGGCAACGTAAAGCAATGTAAAGCAAGGCAAAGTAAACCAAGAAAAGCAAGACAAGGCAAGGCAACGTAAAGCAAGGCAAGGTAAGGCAACGTAAAGCAAGGCAAGGTAAGGCAACATAAAGCAAGGCAACGTAAAGCAACGTAAAGCAAGGCAACGTAAAGCAAGGCAAGGCAAGGCAACATATAGCAAGGCAACGTAAAGCAACGTAAAGCAAGGCAAGGCAAGGCAACGTAACGCAAGTAAAGGCAAGGCAACGTAAAGCAAGTCAAGGCAAGGAAACGTAAAGCAAGGCAACGTAAAGCAACGTAAAACAAGGCAACGTAAAGCAAGGCAACGTAAATCAACAGAAAGCAAGGCAAGGCAACGTAAAGCAAGGCAACGTAAAGCAACGGAAAGCAAGGCAACGTAAAGCAACGTAAAGCAAGGTAACGTAAAGAAACATAAAACAAGGCAAAGTAAAGCAAGGCAAGGCAAGGCAACATAAAGCAAGGGATGGCAACGTAAAGCAAGGCAACGTAAAGCAACGTAAGGCAAGGCAACGTAAAGCAAGGCAACGTAACGAAACGCAACGTAAAGCAACGTAAAGCAAGGCAACGTAAAGCAATGTAAAGCAAGGCAAAGTAAACCAAGAAAAGCAAGACAAGGCAAGGCAACGTAAAGCAAGGCAAGGTAAGGCAACGTAAAGCAAGATAAGGTAAGGCAACATAAAGCAAGGCAACGTAAAGCAACGTAAAGCAAGGCAACGTAAAGCAAGGCAAGGCAACATAAAGCAAGGCAACGTAAAGCAACGTAAAACAAGGCAAGGCAAGGCAACGTAATGCAAGTAAAGGCAAGGCAACGTAAAGCGAGTCAAGGCAAGGAAACGTAAAGCAAGGCAACGTAAAGCAACGTAAAACAAGGCAACGTAAAGCAACGTAAAGCAAGGCAACGTAAAGCAACGTAAAGCAAGGCAACTTAAAGCAACGTAAAACAAGACAACTTAAAGCATCGTAAAGCAAGGCAACGTAAAGCATCGTAAAGCAAGGCAACGTAAAGCAAGGCAAGGCAAGGCAACGTAAAGCAAGGCAACGTAAATCAACAGAAAGCAAGGCAAGGCAACGTAAAGCAAGGCAACGTAAAGCAACGGAAAGCAAGGCAACGTAAAGCAAAGTAAAGCAAGGTAACGTAAAGAAACATAAAACAAGGCAACGTAAAGCAAGGCAAGGCAAGGCAACGTAAAGCAAGGACAGGCAACGTAAAGCAAGGCAACGTAAAGCAACTTAAGGCAAGGCAACGTAAAGCAAGGCAACGTAACGAAACGCAACGTAAAGCAACGTAAAGCAACGTAAAGCAAGGACACATAAATCAACGTAAAGCAAGGCAACGTAAAGCAAGGTAAAGAAAGCTAAAGCAACCTAAAGCAACGTAAAGCATGGCAACGTAAAGAAAGGTAAAGCAAGGTAAAGCAACGTAAAGCAACGTAAAGCAAGGAAACGTAAAGCAAGGTAAAGCTGGGTAAAGCAAGGTAAAGCAACATAAAGCAACGTAAAGCAAGGCAACATAAAGCAAGGCAAAGTAAAGCAAGATAAAGCAAGGTAAAGCAACGTAAAGCAACGTAAAGCAAGACAACGTAAAGCAACGTAAAGGAAGGCAACGTTAAACAACGTAAAGCAAGGCAACGTAAAGCAACGTAAAGCAAGGCAACGTAAAGCAAGGTAAAGCAAGGTAAAGTCAGTTAAAGCAACGTAAAGCAACGTAAAGGAAGGCAACGTAAAGCAGGGTAAAGCAAGGTAAAGCAACGTAAAGCAACGTAAAGCAAGGACACATAAATCAACGTAAAGCAAGGCAACGTAAAGCAAGGTAAAGAAAGCTAAAGCAAGGTAAAGCAACGTAAAGCAACGTAAAGCAAGGCAACTTAAAGAAAGGTAAAGCAAGGTAAAGCAACGTAAAGCAACGCAAAGCAAGGCAACGTAAAGCAACGTAAAGTAAGGCAAAGTAAAGCAACGTAGAGCAAGGCAACGTAAAGCAAGGCAACGTAAAGCAAGAAAACGTAAAGCAACGGAAAGTAAGGCAACGTAAAGTAAGGTAACGTAAGGCAATGTAAAGCAAGGCAACGTAAAGTAAGGCAACGTAAGTCAACGTAAAGCAAGGCAACGTAAAGCAACGTAAAGTAAGGAAACGTATAGCAAAGTAAAGCAAGGCAACGTAAAGAAAGGCAACGTAAAGCAAGTCAACGTAAAGCAAGGCAACGTAAGGCAACGTAAAGGAAGGCAACGTAAGGCAACGTAAAGCAAGACAACGTAAAGCAACATAAAGAAAGGCAACGTAAAGCAAGGCAACGTAAAGCAACATAAAGCAAGGCAACGTAAAGCAAGGCTACGTAAGGCAACGTAAGGCAACTAAAAGCAACATAAAGCAAGGCAACTTAAAGCAACGTAAGGTAACGTAAAGCAAGGCAACGTAAAGCAAGGCATCGTAAAGCAAAGTAAAGCAAGGGAACGTAAAGGAAGGCAACGTAAGGAAACGTACAGCATCGTAAAGCTAGGCAAAATAAAGCAAGGCAACGTAAAGAAACGTAAAGCAAGGCAACGTAAAGCAAGGCAACGTAAGGCAACCTAAAGCAACATAAAGCAAGGCAACGTAAAGAAGCGTAAAGCAAGGCAACGTAAAGCAAGGCAACGTAAGGCAACCTAAAGCAACATAAAGCAAGGCAACGTAAAGCCACGTAAAGCAAGGCAACGTAAAGCAACGTAAAGCAAGGCAACGTAAAGCAACGTAAAGCAAGGCAAGGCAAGGCAACGTAAAGCAAGACAACGTAAAGCAACGTAAAGCAAGGCAACGTAAAGCAATGTAAAGCAAGGCAAAGTAAACCAAGAAAAGCAAGACAAGGCAAGGCAACGTAAAGCAAGGCAAGGTAAGGCAAAATAAAGCAAGGCAACGTAAAGCAACGTAAAGCAAGCCAACGTAAAGCAAGGCAAGGCAAGGCAACATAAAGCAAGGCAACATAAAGCAACGTAAAGCAAGGCAAGGCAAGGCAACGTAATGCAAGTCAAGGCAAGGCAACGTAAAACAAGTCAAGGCAAGGAAACGTAAAGCAAGGCAACGTAAAGCAACGTAAAACAAGGCAACGTAAAGCAACGTAAAGCAAGGCAAGGTAAAGCAACGTAAAGCAAGGCAACTTAAAGCAACGTAAAGCAAGACAACGTAAAGCATCGTAAAGCAAGGCAACGTAAAGCAAGGCAAGGCAAGGCAACGTAAAGCAAGGAAAGGCAAGGCAACGTAAAGCAAGGCAACGTAAATCAACAGAAAGCAAGGCAACGTAAAGCAATGTAAAGCAAGGCAACGTAAAGCAACGGAAAGCAAGGCAACGTAAAGCAAGGTAAAGCAAGGTAAAGCAAGGCAACGTAAAGCAAGGTAAAGCAAGGCAACGTAATACAAGGTAAAGCAAGGCAACGTAAAGCAAGGTAACGTAAAGAAATATAAAACAAGGCAACGTAAAGCAAGGCAAGCCAAGGCAACGTAAAGCAAGGCAAGGCAACGTAAAGCAAGGCAACGTAAAGCAACGTAAGGCAAGGCAACGTAAAGCAAGGCAACGTAAAGCAACGTAAAGTAAGGCAACGTAAAGTAAGGCAACGTAAGGCAATGTAAAGCAAGGCAACGTAAAGTAAGGCAAAGTAAGTCAACGTAAAACAAGGCAACGTATAGCAAAGTAAAGCAAGGAAACGTAAAGTTAGGCAACATAAGGCAACATAAAGTAAGACAACGTAAAGCAACATAAAGCAAGGCAACGTAAAGAAAGGCAACGTAAAGCAACGTAAAGCAAGGCAACGTAAAGCAAGGCAACGTGAAGCAACGTAAAGCAAGACAACGTAAAGTAAGGCAACGTAAAGCAACGTAAAGCAAGGCAACATAAAGCAAGGCAACGTAAAGCTACGTAAAGTAAAGCAACGTAAAGCAACGTAAAGCAACGCAACGTAAAGCAACATAAAGCAACGTAAAGGAAGGTAAAGCAAGGTAAAGCTACGTAAACCAAGGCAACGTAAAGCAACGTAAAGCAATGTAAAGCAAGGCAATGTAAAGCAACGTAAAGCAAGGTAAAGCAAGGTAAAGCAACGTAAAGCAACGTAAATCAAGGCAAAGTAAAGCAACGTAAAGCAAGGCAACGTAAAGCAAGGCAACGTAAAGCAATGTAAAGCAAGGCAACGTAAAGCAACGTAAAGCAACATAAAGCAACGTAAAGGAAGGGAAAGCAAGGTAAAGCTACGTAAACCAAGGCAACGTAAAGCAACGTAAAGAAATGTAAAGCAAGGCAATGTAAAGCAACGTAAAGCAAGGTAAAGCAAGGTAAAGCAAGGTAAAGCAACGTAAAGCAACGTAAATCAAGGCAAAGTAAAGCAATGTAAAGCAAGGCAACGTAAAGCAAGTCAACGTAAAGCAATGTAAAGCAAGGAAACGTAAAGAAACGTAAAGCAAGGCAAGGCAACGTAAAGCAAGGCAACGTAAAGCAACGTAAAGCAAGGCAAGGCAAGGCAACGTAAAGCAAGGCAACGTAAACCAAAGTGAAGCAAGGCAACGTAAAGCAACGTAAAGCAAGGCAAGGCAAGGCAACCTAAAGCAAGGCAACGTAAAGCAAGACAACGTAAAGCAACGTAAAGCAAGGCAACGTAAAGCAATGTAAAGCAAGGCAACGTAAACCAAGAAAAGAAAGACAAGGCAAGGCAACGTAAAGCAAGGCAAGGCAAGGCAACGTAAAGCAAGGCAACGTAAAGCAACGTAAAGCAAGGCAAGGCAAGGCAACCTAAATCAAGGGAAGGCAAGGCAATGTAAAGCAAAGCAAGGCAAGGCAACGTAAAGCAAGGCAACGTAAAGCAACGTAAAGCAAGGCAAGGCAACGTAAAACAAGGAAACGTAAAGCAATGTAAAGCAAGGCAACGTAAAGCAACGTAAAGCAAGGCAAAGTTAAGTAAGGCTACGTAAAGCAACGTAAAGCAAGGAAACCTAAAGGAAGGCAACGTAAAGCAACGTAAAGCACGGCAACGTAAAGCAAGGCAACGTAAAGCAACGTAAAGCAAGACAACGTAAAGAAAGGCCAAGTAAAGCAACGTAAAGCAAGGCAAGGTAAAGCAAGGCAACTTAAAGCAAAGTAAAATAAAGCAACGTAAAGCAAGGCAACGTAAAGCAAGGCAACGTAAAGCAAGACAACGTAAAGCAACGTAAAGTAAGGCAACGTAAAGTAAGGCAACGTAAGGCAATGTAAAGCACGGCAACGTAAAGTAAGGCAACGTAAGTCAACGTAAAGTAAGGCAACGTAAAGCAACGTAAAGTAAGGAAACGTATAGCAAAGTAAAGCAAGGCAACGTAAAGCAACGTAAAGCAAGGCAAGGCAAGGCAACGTAAAGCAAGACAAAGTAAAGCAACGTAAAGCAAGGCAACCTAAAGCAAGGCAACATAAAGCAACATAAAGAAAGGCAACGTAAAGCAAGTCAACGTAAAGCAACATAAAGCAAGGCAACGTAAAGCAAGGCAACGTAAGGCAACGTAAGGCAACGTAAAGCAACATAAAGCAAGGCAACTTAAAGCAACGTAAGGTAACGTAAAGCAAGGCAACGTAAAGCAAGGCATCGTAAAGCAAAGTAAAGCAAGGGAACGTAAAGCAAGTAAACATAAAGCAAGGCAACGTAAAGCAAAGTAAATCAAGGCAACGTAAAGGAAGGCAACGTAAGGAAACGTACAGCATCGTAAAGCAAGGCAAAATAAAGCAAGGCAACGTAAAGAAACGTAAAGCAAGGCAACGTAAAGCAAGGAAACGTAAGGCAACGTAAAGCAACGTAAAGGAAGGCAACGTAAAGCCACGTAAAGCAAGGCAACGTAAAGCAAGATAAACAAGACAAGGCAAGGCAACGTAAAGCAAGACAACGTAAAGCAACGTAAAGCAAGGCAACGTAAAGCAATGTAAAGCAAGGCAACGTAAACCAAGAAAAGCAACACAAGGCAAGGCAACGTAAAGCAAGGCAATGTAAGGCAACGTAAAGCAAGGCAACGTAAAGCAACGTAAAGCAAGGCAAGGCAACATAAAGCAAGGCAACGTAAAGCAACGTAAAGCAAGGCAAGGCAAGGCAACGTAAAGCAAGTAAAGGCAAGGCAACGTAAAGCAACGTAAAACAAGGCAACGTAAAGCAACGTAAAGCAAGGCAACTTAAAGCAACGTAAAGCAAGACAACGTAAAGCATCGTAAAGCAAGGCAACGTAAAGCATCGTAAAGCAAGGCAACATAAAGCAAGGCAAGGCAAGGCAACGTAAAGCAAGGCAACGTAAAGCAACGTAAAGCAAGGCAAGGCAAGGCAAAGTAAAGCAACAAAAAGCAAGGCAAGGCAACGTAAAGCAAGGCAACGGAAAGCAAGGTAACGTAAAGAAACATAATGCAAGACAAAACAAGGAAACGTAAAGCAAGGCAAGGGAAGGCAACGTAAAGCAAGGCAAGGCAAGGCAACGTAAAGCAAGGCAACGTAAAGCAACGTAAGGCAAGGCAACGTAAAGCAAGGCAACGTAACGAAACGCAACGTAAAGCAACGTAATGCAACGTAAAGCAAGGTAAAGCAACGTAAAGGAAGGCAACGTAAAGCAACGTAAAGCAAACCAACGTAAAGCAAGGTAAAGCAAGGTAAAGTCAGTTAAAGCAACGTAAAGCAACGTAAAGCAAGGCAACGTAAAGCAGGGTAAAGCAACGTAAAGCAACGTAAAGCAACGTAAAGCAAGGACACATAAATCAACGTAAAGCAAGGCAACGTAAAGCAACGTAAAGCAAGGCAACGTAAAGAAAGGTAAAGCAAGGTAAAGCAAGTTAAAGCAACGTAAAGCAACGCAAAGCAAGGCAACGTAAAGCAACGTAAAGCAAGGCAACGTAAAGCAAGGCAACTTAAAGCAAAGTAAAATAAAGCAACGTAAAGCAAGGCAACGTAAAGCAAGAAAACGTAAAGCAACGTAAAGTAAGGCAACGTAAAGTAAGGCAACGTAAGGCAATGTAAAGCAAGGCAACGTAAAGTAAGGCAACGTAAGTCAATGTAAAGTAAGGCAACGTAAAGCAACGTAAATTAAGGAAACGTATAGCAAAGTAAAGCAAGGCAACGTAAAGTTAGGCAACGTAAGGCAACGTAAAGAAAGGTACGTAAAGAAAGGCAACGTAAAGCAAGTCAACGTAAATCAAGGCAACGTAAGGCAACGTAAAGCAAGGCAACGTAAAGCAAGGCAACGTAAAGCAAGGCAACGTAAGGCAACGTAAAGCAAGCAACGTAAAGCAACATAAAGAAAGGCAACGTAAAGCAAGGCAACGTAAAGCAACATAAAGCAAGGCAACGTAAAGCGAGGCAACGTACGGCAACCTAAGGCAACGTAAAGCAACATAAAGCAAGGCAACTTAAAGCAACGTAAGGTAACGTAAAGCAAGGCAACGTAAAGCAAGGCATCATAAAGCAAAGTAAAGCAAGGGAACGTAAAGGAAGGCAACGTAAGGAAACGTACAGCATCGTAAAGCAAGGCAAAGTAAAGCAAGGCAACGTAAAGAAACGTAAAGCAAGGCAACGTAAAGCAAGGCAACGTAAGGCAACCTAAAGCAAAATAAAGCAAGGCAACGTAAAGCCACGTAAAGCAAGGCAACGTAAAGCAACGTAAAGCAAGGCAACGTAAAGCAACGTAAAGCAAGGCAAGGCAAGGCAACGTAAAGCAAGACAACGTAAAGCAACGTAAAGCAAGGCAAAGTAAAGCAATGTAAAGCAAGGCAAAGTAAACCAAGAAAAGCAAGACAAGGCAAGGCAACGTAAAGCAAGGCAAGGTAAGGCAACGTAAAGCAAGGCAAGGTAAGGCAACATAAAGCAAGGCAACGTAAAGCAACGTAAAGCAAGGCAACGTAAAGCAAGGCAAGGCAAGGCAACATATAGCAAGGCAACGTAAAGCAACGTAAAGCAAGGCAAGGCAAGGCAACGTAACGCAAGTAAAGGCAAGGCAACGTAAAGCAAGTCAAGGCAAGGAAACGTAAAGCAAGGCAACGTAAAGCAACGTAAAACAAGGCAACGTAAAGCAAGGCAACGTAAATCAACAGAAAGCAAGGCAAGGCAACGTAAAGCAAGGCAACGTAAAGCAACGGAAAGCAAGGCAACGTAAAGCAACGTAAAGCAAGGTAACGTAAAGAAACATAAAACAAGGCAACGTAAAGCAAGGCAAGGCAAGGCAACATAAAGCAAGGGATGGCAACGTAAAGCAAGGCAACGTAAAGCAACGTAAGGCAAGGCAACGTAAAGCAAGGCAACGTAACGAAACGCAACGTAAAGCAACGTAAAGCAAGGCAACGTAAAGCAATGTAAAGCAAGGCAAAGTAAACCAAGAAAAGCAAGACAAGGCAAGGCAACGTAAAGCAAGGCAAGGTAAGGCAACGTAAAGCAAGATAAGGTAAGGCAACATAAAGCAAGGCAACGTAAAGCAACGTAAAGCAAGGCAACGTAAAGCAAGGCAAGGCAACATAAAGCAAGGCAACGTAAAGCAACGTAAAACAAGGCAAGGCAAGGCAACGTAATGCAAGTAAAGGCAAGGCAACGTAAAGCGAGTCAAGGCAAGGAAACGTAAAGCAAGGCAACGTAAAGCAACGTAAAACAAGGCAACGTAAAGCAACGTAAAGCAAGGCAACGTAAAGCAACGTAAAGCAAGGCAACTTAAAGCAACGTAAAACAAGACAACTTAAAGCATCGTAAAGCAAGGCAACGTAAAGCATCGTAAAGCAAGGCAACGTAAAGCAAGGCAAGGCAAGGCAACGTAAAGCAAGGCAACGTAAATCAACAGAAAGCAAGGCAAGGCAACGTAAAGCAAGGCAACGTAAAGCAACGGAAAGCAAGGCAACGTAAAGCAAAGTAAAGCAAGGTAACGTAAAGAAACATAAAACAAGGCAACGTAAAGCAAGGCAAGGCAAGGCAACGTAAAGCAAGGACAGGCAACGTAAAGCAAGGCAACGTAAAGCAACTTAAGGCAAGGCAACGTAAAGCAAGGCAACGTAACGAAACGCAACGTAAAGCAACGTAAAGCAACGTAAAGCAAGGACACATAAATCAACGTAAAGCAAGGCAACGTAAAGCAAGGTAAAGAAAGCTAAAGCAACCTAAAGCAACGTAAAGCATGTCAACGTAAAGAAAGGTAAAGCAAGGTAAAGCAACGTAAAGCAACGTAAAGCAAGGAAACGTAAAGCAAGGTAAAGCTGGGTAAAGCAAGGTAAAGCAACATAAAGCAACGTAAAGCAAGGCAACATAAAGCAAGGCAAAGTAAAGCAAGATAAAGCAAGGTAAAGCAACGTAAAGCAACGTAAAGCAAGACAACGTAAAGCAACGTAAAGGAAGGCAACGTTAAACAACGTAAAGCAAGGCAACGTAAAGCAACGTAAAGCAAGGCAACGTAAAGCAAGGTAAAGCAAGGTAAAGTCAGTTAAAGCAACGTAAAGCAACGTAAAGGAAGGCAACGTAAAGCAGGGTAAAGCAAGGTAAAGCAACGTAAAGCAACGTAAAGCAAGGACACATAAATCAACGTAAAGCAAGGCAACGTAAAGCAAGGTAAAGAAAGCTAAAGCAAGGTAAAGCAACGTAAAGCAACGTAAAGCAAGGCAACTTAAAGAAAGGTAAAGCAAGGTAAAGCAACGTAAAGCAACGCAAAGCAAGGCAACGTAAAGCAACGTAAAGTAAGGCAAAGTAAAGCAACGTAGAGCAAGGCAACGTAAAGCAAGGCAACGTAAAGCAAGAAAACGTAAAGCAACGGAAAGTAAGGCAACGTAAAGTAAGGTAACGTAAGGCAATGTAAAGCAAGGCAACGTAAAGTAAGGCAACGTAAGTCAACGTAAAGCAAGGCAACGTAAAGCAACGTAAAGTAAGGAAACGTATAGCAAAGTAAAGCAAGGCAACGTAAAGAAAGGCAACGTAAAGCAAGTCAACGTAAAGCAAGGCAACGTAAGGCAACGTAAAGGAAGGCAACGTAAGGCAACGTAAAGCAAGACAACGTAAAGCAACATAAAGAAAGGCAACGTAAAGCAAGGCAACGTAAAGCAACATAAAGCAAGGCAACGTAAAGCAAGGCTACGTAAGGCAACGTAAGGCAACTAAAAGCAACATAAAGCAAGGCAACTTAAAGCAACGTAAGGTAACGTAAAGCAAGGCAACGTAAAGCAAGGCATCGTAAAGCAAAGTAAAGCAAGGGAACGTAAAGGAAGGCAACGTAAGGAAACGTACAGCATCGTAAAGCTAGGCAAAATAAAGCAAGGCAACGTAAAGAAACGTAAAGCAAGGCAACGTAAAGCAAGGCAACGTAAGGCAACCTAAAGCAACATAAAGCAAGGCAACGTAAAGAAGCGTAAAGCAAGGCAACGTAAAGCAAGGCAACGTAAGGCAACCTAAAGCAACATAAAGCAAGGCAACGTAAAGCCACGTAAAGCAAGGCAACGTAAAGCAACGTAAAGCAAGGCAACGTAAAGCAACGTAAAGCAAGGCAAGGCAAGGCAACGTAAAGCAAGACAACGTAAAGCAACGTAAAGCAAGGCAACGTAAAGCAATGTAAAGCAAGGCAAAGTAAACCAAGAAAAGCAAGACAAGGCAAGGCAACGTAAAGCAAGGCAAGGTAAGGCAAAATAAAGCAAGGCAACGTAAAGCAACGTAAAGCAAGCCAACGTAAAGCAAGGCAAGGCAAGGCAACATAAAGCAAGGCAACATAAAGCAACGTAAAGCAAGGCAAGGCAAGGCAACGTAATGCAAGTCAAGGCAAGGCAACGTAAAACAAGTCAAGGCAAGGAAACGTAAAGCAAGGCAACGTAAAGCAACGTAAAACAAGGCAACGTAAAGCAACGTAAAGCAAGGCAAGGTAAAGCAACGTAAAGCAAGGCAACTTAAAGCAACGTAAAGCAAGACAACGTAAAGCATCGTAAAGCAAGGCAACGTAAAGCAAGGCAAGGCAACGTAAAGCAAGGAAAGGCAAGGCAACGTAAAGCAAGGCAACGTAAATCAACAGAAAGCAAGGCAACGTAAAGCAATGTAAAGCAAGGCAACGTAAAGCAACGGAAAGCAAGGCAACGTAAAGCAAGGTAAAGCAAGGTAAAGCAAGGCAACGTAAAGCAAGGTAAAGCAAGGCAACGTAATACAAGGTAAAGCAAGGCAACGTAAAGCAACGTAAAGCAAGGTAACGTAAAGAAATATAAAACAAGGCAACGTAAAGCAAGGCAAGGCAACGTAAAGCAAGGCAACGTAAAGCAACGTAAGGCAAGGCAACGTAAAGCAAGGCAACGTAAAGAAACGTAAAGTAAGGCAACGTAAAGTAAGGCAACGTAAGGCAATGTAAAGCAAGGCAACGTAAAGTAAGGCAAAGTAAGTCAACGTAAAACAAGGCAACGTATAGCAAAGTAAAGCAAGGAAACGTAAAGTTAGGCAACATAAGGCAACATAAAGTAAGACAACGTAAAGCAACATAAAGCAAGGCAACGTAAAGAAAGGCAACGTAAAGCAACGTAAAGCAAGGCAACGTAAAGCAAGGCAACGTAAAGCAACGTAAAGCAAGACAACGTAAAGTAAGGCAACGTAAAGCAACGTAAAGCAAGGCAACATAAAGCAAGGCAACGTAAAGCTACGTAAAGTAAAGCAACGTAAAGCAACGTAAAGCAACGCAACGTAAAGCAACATAAAGCAACGTAAAGGAAGGTAAAGCAAGGTAAAGCTACGTAAACCAAGGCAACGTAAAGCAACGTAAAGCAATGTAAAGCAAGGCAATGTAAAGCAACGTAAAGCAAGGTAAAGCAAGGTAAAGAAACGTAAAGCAACGTAAATCAAGGCACAGTAAAGCAACGTAAAGCAAGGCAACGTAAAGCAAGGCAACGTAAAGCAATGTAAAGCAAGGCAACGTAAAGCAACGTAAAGCAACGCAACGTAAAGAAACATAAAGCAACGTAAAGGAAGGGAAAGCAAGGTAAAGCTACGTAAACCAAGGCAACGTAAAGCAACGTAAAGAAATGTAAAGCAAGGCAATGTAAAGCAACGTAAAGCAAGGTAAAGCAAGGTAAAGCAAGGTAAAGCAACGTAAAGCAACGTAAATCAAGGCAAAGTAAAGCAATGTAAAGCAAGGCAACGTAAAGCAAGTCAACGTAAAGCAATGTAAAGCAAGGAAACGTAAAGAAACGTAAAGCAAGGCAAGGCAACGTAAAGCAAGGCAACGTAAAGCAACGTAAAGCAAGGCAAGGCAAGGCAACGTAAAGCAAGGCAACGTAAACCAAAGTGAAGCAAGGCAACGTAAAGCAACGTAAAGCAAGGCAAGGCAAGGCAACCTAAAGCAAGGCAACGTAAAGCAAGACAACGTAAAGCAACGTAAAGCAAGGCAACGTAAAGCAATGTAAAGCAAGGCAACGTAAACCAAGAAAAGAAAGACAAGGCAAGGCAACGTAAAGCAAGGCAAGGCAAGGCAACGTAAAGCAAGGCAACGTAAAGCAACGTAAAGCAAGGCAAGGCAAGGCAACCTAAATCAAGGGAAGGCAAGGCAATGTAAAGCAAAGCAAGGCAAGGCAACGTAAAGCAAGGCAACGTAAAGCAACGTAAAGCAAGGCAAGGCAACGTAAAACAAGGAAACGTAAAGCAATGTAAAGCAAGGCAACGTAAAGCAACGTAAAGCAAGGCAAAGTTAAGTAAGGCTACGTAAAGCAACGTAAAGCAAGGAAACCTAAAGGAAGGCAACGTAAAGCAACGTAAAGCACGGCAACGTAAAGCAAGGCAACGTAAAGCAACGTAAAGCAAGACAACGTAAAGAAAGGCCAAGTAAAGCAACGTAAAGCAAGGCAAGGTAAAGCAAGGCAACTTAAAGCAAAGTAAAATAAAGCAACGTAAAGCAAGGCAACGTAAAGCAAGGCAACGTAAAGCAAGACAACGTAAAGCAACGTAAAGTAAGGCAACGTAAAGTAAGGCAACGTAAGGCAATGTAAAGCACGGCAACGTAAAGTAAGGCAACGTAAGTCAACGTAAAGTAAGGCAACGTAAAGCAACGTAAAGTAAGGAAACGTATAGCAAAGTAAAGCAAGGCAACGTAAAGCAACGTAAAGCAAGGCAAGGCAAGGCAACGTAAAGCAAGACAAAGTAAAGCAACGTAAAGCAAGGCAACCTAAAGCAAGGCAACATAAAGCAACATAAAGAAAGGCAACGTAAAGCAAGTCAACGTAAAGCAACATAAAGCAAGGCAACGTAAAGCAAGGCAACGTAAGGCAACGTAAGGCAACGTAAAGCAACATAAAGCAAGGCAACTTAAAGCAACGTAAGGTAACGTAAAGCAAGGCAACGTAAAGCAAGGCATCGTAAAGCAAAGTAAAGCAAGGGAACGTAAAGCAAGTAAACGTAAAGCAAGGCAACGTAAAGCAAAGTAAATCAAGGCAACGTAAAGGAAGGCAACGTAAGGAAACGTACAGCATCGTAAAGCAAGGCAAAATAAAGCAAGGCAACGTAAAGAAACGTAAAGCAAGGCAACGTAAAGCAAGGAAACGTAAGGCAACGTAAAGCAACGTAAAGGAAGGCAACGTAAAGCCACGTAAAGCAAGGCAACGTAAAGCAAGATAAACAAGACAAGGCAAGGCAACGTAAAGCAAGACAACGTAAAGCAACGTAAAGCAAGGCAACGTAAAGCAATGTAAAGCAAGGCAACGTAAACCAAGAAAAGCAACACAAGGCAAGGCAACGTAAAGCAAGGCAACGTAAAGCAACGTAAAGCAAGGCAACGTAAAGCAACGTAAAGCAAGGCAAGGCAACATAAAGCAAGGCAACGTAAAGCAACGTAAAGCAAGGCAAGGCAAGGCAACGTAAAGCAAGTAAAGGCAAGGCAACGTAAAGCAACGTAAAACAAGGCAACATAAAGCAACGTAAAGCAAGGCAACTTAAAGCAACGTAAAGCAAGACAACGTAAAGCATCGTAAAGCAAGGCAACGTAAAGCATCGTAAAGCAAGGCAACGTAAAGCAAGGCAAGGCAAGGCAACGTAATGCAAGGCAAAGTAAAGCAACAAAAAGCAAGGCAAGGCAACGTAAAGCAAGGCAACGGAAAGCAAGGTAACGTAAAGAAACATAATGCAAGACAAAACAAGGAAACGTAAAGCAAGGCAAGGCAAGGCAACGTAAAGCAAGGCAAGGCAAGGCAACGTAAAGCAAGGCAACATAAAGCAACGTAAGGCAAGGCAACGTAAAGCAAGGCAACGTAACGAAACGCAACGTAAAGCAACGTAATGCAACGTAAAGCAAGGTAAAGCAACGTAAAGGAAGGCAACGTAAAGCAACGTAAAGCAAACCAACGTAA
Organism: Phaenicophaeus curvirostris; assembly: GCF_032191515.1. Classification (NCBI taxonomy): domain Eukaryota; kingdom Metazoa; phylum Chordata; class Aves; order Cuculiformes; family Cuculidae; genus Phaenicophaeus; species Phaenicophaeus curvirostris. The sequence continues at coordinate 651,664 of NW_027206680.1, forward strand.
AGCAAGGTAAAGCAAGGTAAAGTCAGTTAAAGCAACGTAAAGCAACGTAAAGCAAGGCAACGTAAAGCAGGGTAAAGCAACGTAAAGCAACGTAAAGCAACGTAAAGCAAGGACACATAAATCAACGTAAAGCAAGGCAACGTAAAGCAACGTAAAGCAAGGCAACGTAAAGAAAGGTAAAGCAAGGTAAAGCAAGTTAAAGCAACGTAAAGCAACGCAAAGCAAGGCAACGTAAAGCAACGTAAAGCAAGGCAACGTAAAGCAAGGCAACTTAAAGCAAAGTAAAATAAAGCAACGTAAAGCAAGGCAACGTAAAGCAAGAAAACGTAAAGCAACGTAAAGTAAGGCAACGTAAAGTAAGGCAACGTAAGGCAATGTAAAGCAAGGCAACGTAAAGTAAGGCAACGTAAGTCAATGTAAAGTAAGGCAACGTAAAGCAACGTAAATTAAGGAAACGTATAGCAAAGTAAAGCAAGGCAACGTAAAGTTAGGCAACGTAAGGCAACGTAAAGAAAGGTACGTAAAGAAAGGCAACGTAAAGCAAGTCAACGTAAATCAAGGCAACGTAAGGCAACGTAAAGCAAGGCAACGTAAAGCAAGGCAACGTAAAGCAAGGCAACGTAAGGCAACGTAAAGCAAGCAACGTAAAGCAACATAAAGAAAGGCAACGTAAAGCAAGGCAACGTAAAGCAACATAAAGCAAGGCAACGTAAAGCGAGGCAACGTACGGCAACCTAAGGCAACGTAAAGCAACATAAAGCAAGGCAACTTAAAGCAACGTAAGGTAACGTAAAGCAAGGCAACGTAAAGCAAGGCATCATAAAGCAAAGTAAAGCAAGGGAACGTAAAGGAAGGCAACGTAAGGAAACGTACAGCATCGTAAAGCAAGGCAAAGTAAAGCAAGGCAACGTAAAGAAACGTAAAGCAAGGCAACGTAAAGCAAGGCAACGTAAGGCAACATAAAGCAACATAAAGCAAGGCAACGTAAAGCCACGTAAAGAAAGGCAACGTAAAGCAACGTAAAGCAAGGCAACTTAAAGCAACGTAAAGCAAGGCAAGGCAAGGCAACGTAAAGTAAGACAACGTAAAGCAACGTAAAGCAAGGCAAAGTAAAGCAATGTAAAGCAAGGCAAAGTAAACCAAGAAAAGCAAGACAAGGCAAGGCAACGTAAAGCAAGGCAAGGTAAGGCAACGTAAAGCAAGGCAAGGTAAGGCAACATAAAGCAAGACAACGTAAAGCAACGTAAAGCAAGGCAACGTAAAGCAAGGCAAGGCAAGGCAACATAAAGCAAGGCAACGTAAAGCAAAGTAAAGCAAGGGAAGGCAAGGCAACGTAACGCAAGTAAAGGCAAGGCAACGTAAAGCAAGTCAAGGCAAGGAAACGTAAAGCAAGGCAACGTAAAGCAACGTAAAACAAGGCAACGTAAAGCAACGTAAAGCAAGGCAACGTAAAGCAACGTAAAGCAAGGCAACTTAAAGCAACGTAAAGCAAGACAACGTAAAGCATCGTAAAGCAAGGCAACGTAAAGCATCGTAAAGCAAGGCAACGTAAAGCAAGGCAACGTAAAGCAACGTAAAGCAAGGCAACGTAAATCAACAGAAAGCAAGGCAAGGCAACGTAAAGCAAGGCAACGGAAAGCAACGGAAAGCAAGGCAACGTAAAGCAACGTAAAGCAAGGTAACGTAAAGAAACATAAAACAAGGCAACGTAAAGCAATGCAAGGCAAGGCAACGTAAAGCAAGGGAAGGCAACGTAAAGCAAGGCAACGTAAAGCAACGTAAGGCAAGGCAACGTAAAGCAAGGCAACGTAACGAAACGCAACGTAAAGCAATGTAAAGCAAGGTAAAGCAACGTAAAGCAAGGCAACGTAAAGCAATGTAAAGCAAGGCAAAGTAAACCAAGAAAAGCAAGACAAGGCAAGGCAACGTAAAGCAAGGCAAGGTAAGGCAACGTAAAGCAAAGCAAGGTAAGGCAACATAAAGCAAGGCAACGTAAAGCAACGTAAGGCAAGGCAACGTAAAGCAAGGCAAGGCAAGGCAACGTAAAGCAAGGCAAGGCAAGGCAACGTAACGCAAGTAAAGGCAAGGCAACGTAAAGCAAGTCAAGGCAAGGAAACGTAAAGCAAGGCAACGTAAAGCAACGTAAAACAAGGCAACGTAAAGCAACGTAAAGCAACGTAAAGCAAGGCAACTTAAAGCAACGTAAAGCAAGACAACATAAAGCATCGTAAAGCAAGGCAACGTAAAGCAAGGCAAGGCAAGGCAACATAAAGCAAGGCAACGTAAATCAACAGAAAGCAAGGCAAGGCAACGTAAAGCAAGGCAACGTAAAGCAACGGAAAGCAAGGCAACGTAAAGCAACGTAAAGCAAGGTAACGTAAAGAAACATAAAACAAGGCAACGTAAAGCAAGGCAAGGCAAGGCAACGTAAAGCAAGGCAAGGCAACGTAAAGCAAGGCAACGTAAAGCAACTTAAGGCAAGGCAACGTAAAGCAAGGCAACGTAACGAAACGCAACGTAAAGCAACGTAAAGCAACGTAAAGCAAGGTAAAGCAACGTAAAGCAACGTAAAGCAAACCAACGTAAAGCAACGTAAAGCAAGGTAAAGCAAGGTAAAGTCAGTTAAAGCAATGTAAAGCAATGTAAAGCAAGGCAACGTAAAGCAGGGTAAAGCAAGGTAAAGCAACGTAAAGCAACGTAAAGCAAGGTCACATAAATCAAAGTAAAGCAAGGCAACGTAAAGCAAGGTAAAGCAAGGTAAAGCAACGTAAAGCAACGTAAAGCAAGGACACAAAAATCAACGTAAAGCAAGGCAACGTAAAGCAACGTAAAGCAAGGCAACGTAAAGAAAGGTAAAGCAAGGTAAAGCAAGTTAAAGCAATGTAAAGCAACGCAAAGCAAGGCAACCTAAAGCAACGTAAAGTAAGGCAAAGTAAAGCAACGTAAAGCAAGGCAACGTAAAGCAAGGCAACTTAAAGCAAAGTAAAATAAAGCAACGTATAGCAAGGCAACGAAAAGCAAGGCAACGTAAAGCAAGAAAACGTAAAGCAACGTAAAGTAAGGCAACGTAAGGCAATGTAAAGCAAGGCAACGTAAGTCAACGTAAAGTAAGGCAACGTAAAGCAACGTAAAGTAAGGAAACATATAGCAAAGTAAAGCAAGGCAACGTAAAGTTAGGCAACGTAAGGCAACGTAAAGAAAGGCAACGTAAAGCAAGTCAACGTAAAGCAAGGCAACGTAAGGCAACGTAAAGCAAGGCAACGTAAAGCAAGGCAACGTAAAGCAAGGCAACGTAAGGCAACGTAAAGCAAGGCAACGTAAAGCAACATAAAGAAAGGCAACGTAAAGCAAGGCAACGTAAAGCAATATAAAGCAAGGCAACGTAAAGCAAGGCAACGTAAGGCAAAGTAAGGCAACGTAAAGCAACATAAAGCAAGGCAACTTAAAGCAACGTATGGTAACGTAAAGCAAGGCAACGTAAAGCAAGGCATCGTAAAGCAAAGTAAAGCAAGGGAACGTAAAGGAAGGCAACGTAAGGAAACGTACAGCATCGTAAAGCAAGGCAAAGTAAAGCAAGGCAACGTAAAGAAACGTAAAGCAAGGCAACGTAAAGCAAGGCAACGTAAGGCAACCTAAAGCAACATAAAGCAAGGCAACCTAAAGCCACGTAAAGCAAGGCAACGTAAAGCAACGTAAAGCAAGGCAACGTAAAGCAACGTAAAGCAAGGCAAGGTAAAGCAAGAGAAAGCAACGTAAAGCAACGTAAAGCAAGAGAAAGCAACTTAAAGCAACGTAAAGCAAGGTAAAGAAACGTAAAGTAAGGTAAAGCAAGGTAAAGCAAGGCAACGTAAAGCAACGTAAAGCAAGGTAAAGCAATGCAAGGTAAAGCAAGGTAAATCAAGGTAAAGCATGGCAACGTAAAGCAACGTAAAGCAAGGTAAAGCAAGGCAAGGCAAAGCAAGGTAAAGCAACGTAAAGCAAGGCAAAATAAAGCAACATAAAGCAAGGTAAAGCAAGGCAAGGTAAAGCAAGGTAAAGCAAGGCAAGGTAAAGCAAGGCATCGTAAAGGAACGTAAAGCAAGGCAACGTAAAGGAACGTAAAGCAAGGAAACGTAAAGTAAGGCAACGTAAAGCAAGGCAACATAAAGCAACGAAAAGCAAGGCAACGTAAAGCAACGTAAAGCAAGGCAACGTAAAGCAACGTAAAGCAAGGCAACGTAAAGCAACGTAAACCAAGGCAACTTAAAGCAACGTAAAGCAAGACAACGTAAAGCAAGGCCACGTAAAGCAACGTAAAGCAAGCCAACCTAAAGCAAACCAACGTAAAGAAAGCCAACGTAAGGAAACGTAAAGTAAGGCAATGTAAATAAAGGCAACGTAAAGCAAGGTAAGGTAAAGCAACGTAAAGCAAGGCAACGTAAGGCAACGTAAAGCAAGGCAAAGTAAAGCAAGGCAACGTAAAGCAACATAAAGCAAGGCAACGTAAATCAAAGCAACGTAAGGAAACATAAAGCAAGGGAACGTAAAGCAAGGAAACGTAAAGGAAGGCAACGTAAAGCAAAGTAAATCAAGGCAACGTAAAGCAAGGCAACGTAAAGCAAGGCAACGTAAAGTAAGGCAACGTAAAGCAACGTAAGGAAACGTAAAGTAAGGAAACGTAAAGCAACGTAAAGCAAGGAAACCTAAAGCAAGGCAACGTAAAGCAACGTAAAGCAAGGCAACATAAAGCAAGGCAACGTAAAGCAACGTAAAGCAAGACAACATAAAGTAAGGCAAAGTAAAGCAACGTAAAGCAAGGCAACGTAAAGCAAGGCAACTTAAAGCAAAGTAAAATAAAGCAACGTAAAGCAACGTAAAGCAACGTAAAGCAAGGCAACGTAAAGCAATGCAACGTAAAGCAAGGCAACTAAAAGCAACGTAAAGTAAGGCAACGTAAGGCAATGTAAAGCAAGGCAACGTAAAGTAAGGCAACGTAAGTCAACGTAAAGTAAGACAACGTAAAGCAACCTAAAGTAAGGCAAAGTATAGCAAAGTAAAGCAAGGCAACGTAAAGATAGGCAACGTAAGGCAACGTAAAGTAAGGCAACGTAAAGCAAGTCAACGTAAAGCAAGTCAACGTAAAGCAAGTCAACGTAAAGCAAGGCAACGTAAGGCAACGTAAAGCAAGGCAACGTAAAGCAAGGCAAAGTAAGGCAACGTAAAGCATGGCAACGTAAAGCAACATAAAGAAAGGCAACGTAAAGCAAGGCAACATAAAGCAACATAAAAAAGGCAACGTAAAGCAAGGCAACGTAAGGCAATATAAGGCAACGTAAAGCAACATAATGCAAGGCAACCTTAAGCAACGTAAGGTAACGTAAAGCATGGCAACGTAAAGCAAGGCATCGTAAAGCAACGTAAAGCAAGGGAACGTAAAGCAAGGAAACGTAAAGCAAGGCAACGTAAAGCAAAGTAAATCAAGGCAACGTAAAGGAAGGCAACGTAAGGCAACGTAACGCATCGTAAAACAAGGCAAAGTAAAGCAAGGCAACGTAAAGCAACGTAAAGCAACGTAAAGCAAGGTAAACAAGGTAAAGCAAGGTAAAGCAACGTAAAGCAAGGCAACGTAAAGCAAGGTAAAGCAAGGTAAAGCAAGGCAACGTAAAGCAACGTAAAGCAAGACAAAGTAAAGCAACGTAAAGCAAGGTAAATCAACGTAAAGCAACGTAAAGCATGGTAAAGCAAGGTAACGAAATGCAAGGTAAAGCAAGGCAACGTAAAGCAACGTAAAGCAACGTAGAGCAAGGCAACGTAAAGCAACGTACAGCAAGGCAACGTAAAGCAACGTAAAGCAACGTAAAGCAAGGGAAAGCAAGGCAACGTAAAGCAAGGCTACGTAAATCAACGTAAAGCAACGTAAAGCAAGGTAAAGAAAGGCAACGTAAAGCAAGGTAAATCATGGAAACGTAAAGCAACGTAAAGCAAGGTAAAGCAAGGAAACGTAAAGCAACGTAAAGCAACGTAAAGCAAAGTAAATCAATGCAACGTAAAGGAAGGCAACGTAAGGCAACGTAAAGCATCGTAAAGCAAGGCAACGTAAAGCAAGGCAAGGCAAGGCAACGTAAAGCAAGGCAACGTAAATCAACAGAAAGCAAGGCAAGGCAACGTAAAGCAAGACAACGTAAAGCAACGGAAAGCAAGGCAACGTAAAGCAACGTAAAGCAAGGTAACGTAAAGAAACATAAAACAAGGCAACGTAAAGCAAGGCAAGGCAAGGCAACGTAAAGCAAGGCAAGGCAACGTAAAGCAAGGCAACGTAAAGCAACTTAAGGCAAGGCAACGTAAAGCAAGGCAACGTAACGAAACGCAACGTAAAGCAACGTAAAGCAACGTAAAGCAAGGTAAAGCAACGTAAAGGAAGGCAACGTAAGGCAACGTAAAGCAAACCAACGTAAAGCAACGTAAAGCAAGGCAACGTAAAGCAGGGTAAAGCAAGGTAATGCAACGTAAAGCAACGTAAAGCAAGGCAACGTAAAGAAAGGTAAAGCAAGGTAAAGCAACGTAAAGCAACGTAAAGCAAGGCAACGTAAAGCAAGGTAAAGCTGGGTAAAGCAAGGTAAAGCAACATAAAGCAACGTAAAGCAAGGCAACATAAAGCAAGGCAAAGTAAAGCAAGATAAAGCAAGGTAAAGCAACGTAAAGCAAGACAACGTAAAGCAACGTAAAGGAAGGCAACGTAAAACAACGTAAAGCAAGGTAAAGCAACGTAAAGCAAGGTAAAGCAAGGCAATGTAAAGCAACGTAAAGCAACGTAAAGCAAGGTAAACAAGGTAAAGCTAGGTAAAGCAACGTAAAGCAAGGCAACGTAAAGCAAGGTAAAGCAAGGTAAAGCAAAGTAAAGCAAGGCAACATAAAGCAACGTAAAGCAAGGCACCGTAATGCAAGGTAAAGCAAGGCAACGTAAAGCAACATAAAGCAACGTAAAGCAAGGCAACGTAAAGCAACGTACAGCAAGGCTACGTAAAGCAACGTAAAGCAACGTAAAGCCAGGGAAAGCAAGGCAACGTAAAGCAAGGCTACGTAAAGCAAAGTAAAGCAACGTAAAGCAAGGTAAAGAAAGGCAACGTAAAGCAAGGTAAAGCATGGCAACAGAAAGCAACGTAAAGCAAGGTAAAGCAAGGCAACGTAAAGCAACGTAAAGCAACGTAAAGCAAGGTAAATCAAGGCAACGTAAAGCAACGTAAAGCAAGGCAACGTAAAGAAAGGTAAAGAAAGGCAAAGCAACGTAAGGCAAGGTAAAGCAAGGCAACGTAAATTAAGGCAAAGCAAGGCAAAGCAACGTAAAGCAAGGTAAAGCAAGGCAAGCTAAATCTTGGCAAAGCAACACAAAGCAAGGTAAAGCAAGGCAAGGTAAAGCAAGAGAAAGCAACGTAAAGCAACGTAAAGCAAGGTAAAGCAACGTAAAGTAAGGTAAAGCAAGGTAAAGCAAGGCAACATAAAGCAACGTAAAGCAAGGTAAAGCAATGCAAGGTAAAGCAAGGTAAATCAAGGTAAAGCATGGCAACGTAAAGCAACGTAAAGCAAGGTAAAGCAAGGCAAGGCAAAGCAAGGTAAAGCAACGTAAAGCAAGGCAAAATAAAGCAACATAAAGCAAGGTAAAGCAAGGCAAGGTAAAGCAAGGTAAATCAAGGTAAAGCATGGCAACGTAAAGCAACGTAAAGCAAGGTAAAGCAAGGCAAGGCAAAGCAAGGTAAAGCAACGTAAAGCAAGGCAAAATAAAGCAACATAAAGCAAGGTAAAGCAAGGCAAGGTAAAGAAAGGTAAAGCAAGGCAAGGTAAAGCAAGGCATGGTAAAGGAACGTAAAGCAAGGCAACGTAAAGGAACGTAAAGCAAGGAAACGTAAAGTAAGGCAACGTAAAGCAAGGCAACGTAAAGCAACGTAAAGCAACGCAACGTAAAGCAACGTAAAGCAAGGCAACGTAAAGCAACATAAAGCAAGGCAACGTAAACCAAGGCAACTTAAAGCAACGTAAAGCAAGGCAACGTAAAGCAAGGCCACGTAAAGCAACGTAAAGCAAGCCAACCTAAAGCAAACCAACGTAAAGAAAGCCAACGTAAGGAAACGTAAAGTAAGGCAACGTAAATCAAGGCAACGTAAAGCAAGGTAAGGTAAAGCAACGTAAAGCAAGGCAACGTAAGGCAACGTAAAGCAAGGCAAAGTAAAGCAAGGCAACGTAAAGCAACATAAAGCAAGGCAACGTAAATCAAAGCAACGTAAGGAAACGTAAAGCAAGGGAACGTAAAGCAAGGAAACGTAAAGCAAGGCAACGTAAAGCAAAGTAAATCAAGGCAACGTAAAGCAAGGCAACGTAAAGGAAGGCAACGTAAAGTAAGGCAACGTAAGGAAACGTAAAGTAAGGAAACGTAAAGCAACGTAAAGCAAGGAAACCTAAAGCAAGGCAACGTAAAGCAACGTAAAGCAAGGCAACATAAAGCAAGGCAACGTAAAGCAACGTAAAGCAAGACAACATAAAGTAAGGCAAAGTAAAGCAACGTAAAGCAAGGCAACGTAAAGCAAGGCAACTTAAAGCAAAGTAAAATAAAGCAACGTAAAGCAACGTAAAGCAGCGTAAAGCAAGGCAACGTAAAGCAATGCAACGTAAAGCAAGGCAACGAAAAGCAACGTAAAGTAAGGCAACGTAAGGCAATGTAAAGCAAGGCAACGTAAAGTAAGGCAACGTAAGTCAACGTAAAGTAAGGCAACGTAAAGCAACCTAAAGTAAGGCAACGTATAGCAAAGTAAAGCAAGGCAACGTAAAGTTAGGCAACGTAAGGCAACGTAAAGTAAGGCAACGTAAAGAAAGGCAACGTAAAGCAAGTCAACGTAAAGCAAGTCAACGTAAAGCAAGGCAACGTAAGGCAACGTAAAGCAAGGCAACGTAAGGCAAGGCAAAGCAAGGCAACGTAAAGCAAGGCAACGTAAAGCAAGGCAACGTAAAGCAACATAAAGAAAGGCAACGTAAAGCAAGGCAACATAAAGCAACATAAAAAAGGCAACGTAAAGCAAGGCAACGTAAGGCAATGTAAGGCAACGTAAAGCAACATAATGCAAGGCAACCTTAAGCAACGTAAGGTAACGTAAAGCATGGCAACGTAAAGCAAGGCATCGTAAAGCAACGTAAAGCAAGGGAACGTAAAGCAAGGAAACGTAAAGCAAGGCAACGTAAAGCAAAGTAAATCAAGGCAACGTAAAGGAAGGCAACGTAAGGCAACGTAACGCATCGTAAAGCAAGGCAAAGTAAAGCAAGGCAACGTAAAGCAACGTAAAGCAACGTAAAGCAAGGTAAACAAGGTAAAGCAAGGTAAAGCAACGTAAAGCAAGGCAACGTAAAGCAAGGTAAAGCAAGGTAAAGCAAGGCAACGTAAAGCAACGTAAAGCAAGACAAAGTAAAGCAACGTAAAGCAAGGTAAATCAACGTAAAGCAACGTAAAGCATGGTAAAGCAAGGTAACGAAATGCAAGGTAAAGCAAGGCAACGTAAAGCAACGTAAAGCAACGTAGAGCAAGGCAACGTAAAGCAACGTAGAGCAAGGCAACGTAAAGCAACGTAAAGCAACGTAAAGCAAGGGAAAGCAAGGCAACGTAAAGCAAGGCTACGTAAATCAACGTAAAGCAACGTAAAGCAAGGTAAAGAAAGGCAACGTAAAGCAAAGTAAATCATGGAAACGTAAAGCAACGTAAAGCAAGGTAAAGCAAGGAAAAGTAAAGCAACGTAAAGCAACGTAAAGCAAAGTAAATCAATGCAACGTAAAGGAAGGCAACGTAAGGCAACGTAAAGCATCGTAAAGCAAGGCAAAGTAAAGCAAGGCAATGTAAAGCAACGTAAAGGAAGGCAACGTAAAGCAACGTAAAGCAAGGCAATGTAAAGCAACGTAAAGCAAGTCAACGTAAAGCAATGCAAGGCAAGGCAACGTAAAGGAAGGCAACGTAAAGCAACGTAAAGCAAGGCAAGCCAACGTAAAGCAAAGTAAAGCAAGGCAACGTAAAGCAAGGCAACGTAAAGCAACGTAACGCAAAGCAACGTAAAGTAAGGCAACGTAAATCAAGGCAACGTAAAGCAACGTAAAGCAAGGTAACGTAAAGCAACGTAAAGCAAGGCAAGGTAAGGCAACGTAAAGCAAGGCAAGGTAAGGCAATATAAAGCAAGGCAACGTAAAGCAACGTAAAGCAAGGCAACATAAAGCAAGGCAAGGCAAGGCAACGTAAAGCAAGGCAACGTAAAGCAACGTAAAGCAAGGCAAGGCAAGGCAACGTAAAGCAAGTCAAGGCAAGGCAACGTAAAGCAAATCAAGGCAAGGAAACGTAAAGCAAGGCAACGTAAAGCAACTTAAAACAAGGCAACGTAAAGCAAGGCAACGTAAAGTAAGGCAAAGCAAGGCAACGTAAAGCAAGGCAACGTAAAGCAACGTAAAGCAAGGCAACGTAAAGCAACGTAAAGCAAGGCAAGGCAAGGCAACGTAAAGCAAGACAAAGTAAAGCAACATAAAGCAAGGCAACGTAAAGCAATGTAAAGCAAGGGAACGTAAACCAAGAAAAGCAAGACAAGGCAAGGCAACGTAAAGCAAGGCAAGGTAAGGGAACGTAAATCAAGGCAATGTAAAGCAAAGCAAGGCAAGGAAACCTAAAGGAAGTCAAGGCAAGGCAACATAAAGCAAGTCAAGGCAAGGAAACGTAAAGCAAGGCAACGTAAAGCAACATAAAACAAGGCAACGTAAAGCAACGTAAAACAAGGCAACGTAAAGTAAGGCAAAGCAAGGAAACGTAAAGCAACGTAAAGCAATGTAAAGCAAGGCAACGTAAAGCAACGTAAAGCAAGGCAAGGCAAGGCAACGTAAAGCAAGGCAACGTAAAGCAACGTAAAGTAAGGCAACGTAAAGCAAGGCAACGTAAAGCAAGGTAAAGCAAGGCAACTTAAAGCAACGTAAAGCAAGGCAAGGCAAGGCAACGTAAAGCAAGGCAACGTAAAGCAACGTAAAGCAAGGCAACGTAAACCAACGTAAAGCAAGGCAAGGCAAGGCAACGTAAAGCAAGACAACGTAAAGCAACGTAAAGCAAGGCAACGTAAAGCAACGTAAAGCAAGGCAACGTAAAGCAATGTAAAGCAAGGCAACGTAAACCAAGAAAAGCAAGACAAGGCAAGGCAACGTAAAGCAAGGCAAGGCAAGGCAACGTAAAGCAAGGCAACGTAAAGCAACGTAAATTAAGGCAATGTAAAGCAACGTAAAGCAAGGCAAGGCAAGGCAACGTAAAGCAAGGCAACGTAAACCAACGTGAAGCAAGGCAAGGCAAGGCAACGTAAAGCAAGACAACGTAAAGCAACGTAAAGCAAGGCAACATAAAGCAATGTAAAGGAAGGCAACGTAAACCAAGAAAAGAAAGACAAGGCAAGGCAACGTAAAGCTAGGCAAGGCAAGGCAACGTAAAGCAAGGCAACATAAAGCAACGTAAAGCAAGGCAATGAAAAGCAACGTAAAGCAAGGCAAAGTAAAGCAAGGCAAGACAAGGCAACGTAAAGCAAGGCAACGTAAAGCAACGTAAAGCAAGGCAAGTCAAGGCAACTTAAAGCAAAGCAAGGCAAGGCAACGTAAAGCAAGGAAACGTAAAGCAACGTAAAGCAAGGCAACGTAAAGCAACGTAAAGCAAGGCAAGGCAACGTAAAGCAAGACAAAGTAAAGCAACGTAAAGCAAGGCAACGTAAAGCAATGTAAAGCAAGGCAACGTAAACCAAGAAAAGCAAGACAAGGCAAGGCAACGTAAAGCAAGGCAAGGTAAGGGAACGTAAATCAAGGCAATGTAAAGCAAGGCAAGGCAAGGCAACCTAAAGGAAGTCGAGGCAAGGCAACGTAAAGCAAGTCAAGGCAAGGAAACGTAAAGCAAGGCAACGTAAAGCAACTTAAAACAAGGCAACGTAAAGCAACTTAAAGCAAGGCAACGTAAAGTAAGGCAAAGCAAGGCAACGTAAAGCAAAGTAAAGCAACGTAAAGCAAGGCAACGTAAAGCAACGTAAAGCATGCAAGGCAAGGCAACGTAAAGCAAGGCAACGTAAAGCAATGTAAAGCAAGGCAACGTAAAGCAACGTAAAGCAAGGCAAGGCAAGGCAACGTAAAGCAAGGCAACGTAAAGCAACGTAAAGCAAGGCAACGTAAAGCAACGTAAAGCAAGGCAACGTAAACCAACGAAAAGCAAGGCAAGGAAACGTAAAGCAAGACAACTTAAAGCAACGTAAAGCAAGGCAACGTAAAGCAACGTAAAGCAAGGCAACGTAAAGCAATGTAAAGCAAGGCAACGTAAACCAAGAAAAGCAAGACAAGACAAGGCAACGTAAAGCAAGGCAAGGCAAGGCAACGTAAAGCAAGGCAACGTAAAGCAACGTAAATTAAGGCAATGTAAAGCAACGTAAAGCAAGGCAAGGCAAGGCAACGTAAAGCAAGGCAACATAAACCAACGTGAAGCAAGGCAAGGCAAGGCAACGTAAAGCAAGACAACGTAAAGCAACGTAAAGCAAGGCAACGTAAAGCAATGTAAAGGAAGGCAACGTAAACCAAGAGAAGAAAGACAAGGCAAGGCAACGTAAAGCAAGGCAAGGCAAGGCAACGTAAATCAAGGCAACGTAAAGCAACGTAAAGCAAGGCAACGTAAAGCAACGTAAAGCAAGGCAATGTAAAGCAAGGCAACGTAAAGCAACGTAAAGCAAGACAACATAAAGTAAGGCAAAGTAAAGCAACGTAAAGCAAGGCAACGTAAAGCAAGGCAACTTAAAGCAAAGTAAAATAAAGCAACGTAAAGCAACGTAAAGCAACGTAAAGCAAGGCAACGTAAAGCAAGGCAACGAAAAGCAACGTAAAGTAAGGCAACGTAAAGTAAGGCAACGTAAAGCAATGTAAAGCAAGGCAACGTAAAGTAAGGCAACGTAAGTCAACGTAAAGTAAGGCAACGTAAAGCAACGTAAAGTAAGGCAACGTATAGCAAAGTAAAGCAAGGCAACGTAAAGTTAGGCAACGTAAGGTAACGTAAAGTAAGGCAACGTAAAGAAAGGAAACGTAAAGCAAGTCAACGTAAAGCAAGTCAACGTAAAGCAAGGCAAAGTAAGGCAACGTAAAGCAAGGCAACGTAAAGCAAGGCAAAGTAAGGCAACGTAAAGCAAGGCAACGTAAAGCAAGGCAACGTAAAGCAACATAAAGAAAGGCAACGTAACGCAAGGCAACATAAAGCAACATAAAAAAGGCAACGTAAAGCAAGGCAACGTAAGGCAATGTAAGGCAACGTAAAGCAACATAATGCAAGGCAACCTTAAGCAACGTAAGGTAACGTAAAGCATGGCAACGTAAAGCAAGGCATCGTAAAGCAACGTAAAGCAAGGGAACGTAAAGCAAGGAAACGTAAAGCAAGGCAACGTAAAGCAAAGTAAATCAAGGCAACGTAAAGGAAGGCAACGTAAGGCAACGTAACGCATCGTAAAACAAGGCAAAGTAAAGCAAGGCAACGTAAAGCAACGTAAAGCAACGTAAAGCAAGGAAACAAGGTAAAGCAAGGTAAAGCAACGTAAAGCAACGCAACGTAAAGCAACGTAAAGCAAGACAACGTAAAGCAAGGTAAATCAACATAAAGCAACGTAAAGGATGGTAAAGCAAGGCAACGAAATGCAAGGTAAAGCAAGGCAACGTAAAGCAACGTAAAGCAACGTAGAGCAAGGCAACGTAAAGCAACGTACAGCAAGGCAACGTAAAGCAACGTAAAGCAACGTAAAGCAAGGGAAAGCAAGGCAACGTAAAGCAAGGCTACGTAAATCAACGTAAAGCAACGTAAAGCAAGGTAAAGAAAGGCAACGTAAAGCAAGGTAAATCATGGAAACGTAAAGCAATGTAAAGCAAGGTAAAGCAAGGCAACGTAAAGCAACGTAAAGCAACGTAAAGCAAGGTAAATCAAGGCCACGTAAAGCAACGTAAAGCAAGGCAACGTAAAGCAAGGTAAAGAAATGCAAAGCAACGTAAGGCAAGGTAAAGCAAGGCAACGTAAAGTAAGGCAAAGCAAGGCAAAGCAACGTAAAGCAAGGTAAAGCAAGGCAAACTAAATCTTGGCAAAGCAACATAAAGCGAGGTAAAGCAAGGCAAGGTAAAGCAAGAGAAAGCAACGTAAAGCAACGTAAAGCAATGTAAAGCAACGTAAAGCAAGGCAACGTAAAGCAACGTAAATAAGGCAACGTAAAGCAACGTAAAGCAAGGCAACGTAAAGCAACGTAAAGCAAGGCAACGTAAACCAAGAGAAGAAAGACAAGGCAAGGCAACGTAAAGCAAGGCAAGGCAAGGCAACGTAAAGCAAGGCAACGTAAAGCAACGTAAAGCAAGGCAACGTAAAGCAACGTAAAGCAAGGCAATGTAAAGCAAGGCAACGTAAAGCAACGTAAAGCAAGACAACATAAAGTAAGGCAAAGTAAAGCAACGTAAAGCAAGGCAACGTAAAGCAAGGCAACTTAAAGCAAAGTAAAATAAAGCAACGTAAAGCAACGTAAAGCAACGTAAAGCAAGGCAACGTAAAGCAATGCAACGTAAAGCAAGGCAACGAAAAGCAACGTAAAGTAAGGCAACGTAAAGCAATGTAAAGCAAGGCAACGTAAAGTAAGGCAACGTAAGTCAACGTAAAGTAAGGCAACGTAAAGCAACGTAAAGTAAGGCAACGTATAGCAAAGTAAAGCAAGGCAACGTAAAGTTAGGCAACGTAAGGTAACGTAAAGTAAGGCAACGTAAAGAAAGGAAACGTAAAGCAAGTCAACGTAAAGCAAGTCAACGTAAAGCAAGGCAAAGTAAGGCAACGTAAAGCAAGGCAACGTAAAGCAAGGCAAAGTAAGGCAACGTAAAGCAAGGCAACGTAAAGCAAGGCAACGTAAAGCAACATAAAGAAAGGCAACGTAACGCAAGGCAACATAAAGCAACATAAAAAAGGCAACGTAAAGCAAGGCAACGTAAGGCAATGTAAGGCAACGTAAAGCAACATAATGCAAGGCAACCTTAAGCAACGTAAGGTAACGTAAAGCATGGCAACGTAAAGCAAGGCATCGTAAAGCAACGTAAAGCAAGGGAACGTAAAGCAAGGAAACGTAAAGCAAGGCAACGTAAAGCAAAGTAAATCAAGGCAACGTAAAGGAAGGCAACGTAAGGCAACGTAACGCATCGTAAAACAAGGCAAAGTAAAGCAAGGCAACGTAAAGCAACGTAAAGCAACGTAAAGCAAGGAAACAAGGTAAAGCAAGGTAAAGCAACGTAAAGCAACGCAACGTAAAGCAACGTAAAGCAAGACAACGTAAAGCAAGGTAAATCAACATAAAGCAACGTAAAGGATGGTAAAGCAAGGCAACGAAATGCAAGGTAAAGCAAGGCAACGTAAAGCAACGTAAAGCAACGTAGAGCAAGGCAACGTAAAGCAACGTACAGCAAGGCAACGTAAAGCAACCTAAAGCAACGTAAAGCAAGGGAAAGCAAGGCAACGTAAAGCAAGGCTACGTAAATCAACGTAAAGCAACGTAAAGCAAGGTAAAGAAAGGCAACGTAAAGCAAGGTAAATCATGGAAACGTAAAGCAATGTAAAGCAAGGTAAAGCAAGGCAACGTAAAGCAACGTAAAGCAACGTAAAGCAAGGTAAATCAAGGCCACGTAAAGCAACGTAAAGCAAGGCAACGTAAAGCAAGGTAAAGAAATGCAAAGCAACGTAAGGCAAGGTAAAGCAAGGCAACGTAAAGTAAGGCAAAGCAAGGCAAAGCAACGTAAAGCAAGGGAAAGCAAGGCAAACTAAATCTTGGCAAAGCAACATAAAGCGAGGTAAAGCAAGGCAAGGTAAAGCAAGAGAAAGCAACGTAAAGCAACGTAAAGCAATGTAAAGCAACGTAAAGCAAGGCAACGTAAAGCAACGTAAATAAGGCAACGTAAAGCAACGTAATGGAAGGCAACGTAAACCAAGGCAACTTAAAGCAACGTAAAGCAAGGCAACGTAAAGCAAGGCCACGTAAAGCAACGTAAAGCAAGCCAACGTAAAGCAAGCCAACGTAAGGCAACGTAAAGCAAGGCAACGTAGAGGCAATGTAAAGCAAGGCAACGTAAAGCAAGGCAACGTAAGGCAACGTAAAGCAAGGCAAAGTAAAGCAAGGGAACGTAAAGCAACATAAAGCAAGGCAACGTAAATCAAAGCAACGTAAGGATACGTAAAGCAAGGGAACGTAAAGCAAGGAAACGTAAAGCAAGGCAACGTAAAGGAAGGCAACGTAAGGCAACGTAAAGCATCGTAAAACTAGGCAAAGTAAAGCAAGGCAACGTAAAGCAACGTAAAGCAAGGCAACGTAAAGCAACGTAAAGCAAGTCAACGTAAAGCAATGCAAGACAAGGCAACGTAAAGCAAGGCAACGTAAAGCAACGTAAAGCAAGGCAAGGCAACGTAAAACAATGTAAAGCAAGGCAACGTAAAGCAAGGCAACGTAAAGCAACGTAACGCAAAGCAACGTAAATTAAGGCAACGTAAAGCAAGGCAACGTAAAGCAACGTAAAGCAAGGCAACGTAAAGCAAGGCAAGGCAAGGCAACGTAAAGCAAGGCAACGTAAGGCAACGTAAAGCAACGTAAAGCAAGGCAACGTAAAGCCACGTAAAGCAAGGCAACGTAAAGCAACGTAAAGCAAGGCAAGGTAAAGCAACGTAAATCAAGGCAAGGCAAGGCAACGTAAAGCAATGCAACGTAAAGGAACGTAAAGCAATGTAAAGCAAGGCAACGTAAACCAAGAAAAGCAAGACAAGGCAAGGCAACGTAAAGCAAGGCAAGGCAAGGCAACGTAAAGCAAGGCAACATAAATCAAGGAAATATAAAGCAAGGCAAGGCAAGGCAACTTAAAGGAAGTCAAGGCAAGGCAACTTAAAGCAAGTCAAGGCAAGGAAACGTAAAGCAAGGCAACGTAAAGCAACTTAAAACAAGGTAACGTAAAGCAACTTAAAGCAAGGCAACGTAAAGCAAGGCAACGTAAAGCAACGTAAAGCAAGGCAACGTAAAGCAACGTAAAGCAAGGCAAGGCAAGGCAACGTAAAGCAATGTAAAGCAAGGCAACGTAAAGCAACGTAAAGCAAGGCAAGGCAAGGCAACGTAAAGCAAGGCAACGTAAAGCAACGTAAAGCAAGGCAACGTAAACCAACGTAAAGCAAGGCAAGGCAAGGCAACGTAAAGCAAGGCAACGTAAAGCAACGTAAAGCAAGGCAACTTAAAGCAATGTAAAGCAAGGCAAAGTAAACCAAGAAAAGCAAGACAAGGCAAGGAAACGTAAAGCAAGGCAAGGCAAGGCAACGTAAAGCAAGGAAACATAAAGCAACGTAAATGAAGGCAATGTAAAGCAACGTAAAGCAAGGCAACGTAAAGCAAGGCAAGGCAAGGTAACATAAAGCAAGGCAACGTAAAGCAAAGTAAAGCAAGGCAAGTCAAGGCAACGTAAAGCAAGGCAAGGCAAGGCAACGTAAAGCAAAGCAAGGCAAGGGAACGTAAAGCAAGGCAACGTAAAGCAAGGCAACGTAAAGGAACATAAAGCAAGGCAAAGTTAAGTAAGGCAACGTAAAGCAACGTAAAGCAAGGCAACGTAAAGCAAAGTAAGGAAACGTAAAGTAAGGCAATGTAAAGCAACGTAAAGCAAGGCAACGTAAAGCAAGGCAACGTAAAGCAACGTAAAGCCAGGCAAAGTAAAGCAAGGCAAGGCAAGGCAACGTAAAGCAAGGCAACGTAAAGCAACATAAAGCAAGGCACGTCAAGGCAACGTAAAGCAAGGCAAGGCAACGTAAAGCAAAGGAAGGCAGGCAACGTAAAGCAAGGCAACGTAAAGCAACGTAAAGCAAGGCAAAGTTAAGTACGGCAAGGTAAAGCAACGTAAAGCATGGCAACGTAAATAACGCAACGTATAGCAACGTAAGGCAACGTAAAGTAAGGCAACGTAAAGCAACGTAAAGCAACGTAAAGCAAGGGAAAGCAAGGCAACGTAAAGCAAGGCTACGTAAATCAACGTAAAGCAACGTAAAGCAAGGTAAACAAAGGCAACGTAAAGCAAAGTAAATCATGGAAACGTAAAGCAACGTAAAGCAAGGTAAAGCAAGGAAAAGTAAAGCAACGTAAAGCAACGTAAAGCAAAGTAAATCAATGCAACGTAAATGAAGGCAACGTAAGGCAACGTAAAGCATCGTAAAGCAAGGCCATGTAAAGCAAGGCAATGTAAAGCAACGTAAAGGAAGGCAACGTAAAGCAAGGCAATGTAAAGCAACGTAAAGCAAGTCAACGTAAAGCAATGCAAGGCAAGGCAAAGTAAAGGAAGGCAACGTAAAGCAACGTAAAGCAAGGCAAGCCAACGTAAAGCAAAGTAAAGCAAGGCAACGTAAAGCAAGGCAACGTAAAGCAACGTAACGCAAAGCAACGTAAAGTAAGGCAACGTAAATCAAGGCAACGTAAAGCAACGTAAAGCAAGGTAACGTAAAGCAACGTAAAGCAAGGCAAGGTAAGGCAACGTAAAGCAAGGCAAGGTAAGGCAATATAAAGCAAGGCAACGTAAAGCAACGTAAAGCAAGGCAACATAAAGCAAGGCAAGGCAACGTAAAGCAAGGCAAGGTAAAGCAACGTAAAGCAAGGCAAGGCAAGGCAACGTAAAGCAAGTCAAGGCAAGGCAACGTAAAGCAAGGCAACGTAAAGCAACTTAAAACAATGCAACGTAAAGCAACGTAAAGCAAGGCAACGTAAAGTAAGGCAAAGCAAGGCAACGTAAAGCAAGGCAACGTAAAACAACGTAAAGCAAGGCAACGTAAAGCAACGTAAAGCAAGGCAAGGCAAGGCAACGTAAAGCAAGACAAAGTAAAGCAACGTAAAGCAAGGCAACGTAAAGCAATGTAAAGCAAGGGAACGTAAACCAAGAAAAGCAAGACAAGGCAAGGCAACGTAAAGCAAGGCAAGGTAAGGGAACGTAAATCAAGGCAATGTAAAGCAAAGCAAGGCAAGGAAACCTAAAGGAAGTCAAGGCAAGGCAACGTAAAGCAAGTCAAGGCAAGGAAACGTAAAGCAAGGCAACGTAAAGCAACATAAAACAAAGCAACGTAAAGCAACGTAAAACAAGGCAACGTAAAGTAAGGCAAAGCAAGGCAACGTAAAGCAACGTAAAGTAAGGCAACGTAAAGCAAGGCAACGTAAAGCAAGGTAAAGCAAGGCAACTTAAAGCAACGTAAAGCAAGGCAAGGCAAGGCAACGTAAAGCAAGGCAACGTAAAGCAACGTAAAGCAAGGCAACGTAAACCAACGTAAAGCAAGGCAAGGCAAGGCAACGTAAAGCAAGACAACGTAAAGCAACGTAAAGCAAGGCAACGTAAAGCAACGTAAAGCAAGGCAACGTAAAGCAATGTAAAGCAAGGCAACGTAAACCAAGAAAAGCAAGACAAGGCAAGGCAACGTAAAGCAAGGCAAGGCAAGGCAACGTAAAGCAAGGCAACGTAAAGCAACGTAAATTAAGGCAATGTAAAGCAACGTAAAGCAAGGCAAGGCAACGTAAAGCAAGGCAACGTAAACCAACGTGAAGCAAGGCAAGGCAAGGCAACGTAAAGCAAGACAACGTAAAGCAACGTAAAGCAAGGCAACGTAAAGCAATGTAAAGGAAGGCAACGTAAACCAAGAAAAGAAAGACAAGGCAAGGCAACGTAAAGCTAGGCAAGGCAAGGCAACGTAAAGCAAGGCAACATAAAGCAACGTAAAGCAAGGCAATGAAAAGCAACGTAAAGCAAGGCAAAGTAAAGCAAGGCAAGACAAGGCAACCTAAAGCAAGGCAACGTAAAGCAACGTAAAGCAAGGCAAGTCAAGGCAACTTAAAGCAAAGCAAGGCAAGGCAACGTAAAGCAAGGAAACGTAAAGCAACGTAAAGCAAGGCAAGGCAACGTAAAGCAAGACAAAGTAAAGCAACGTAAAGCAAGGCAACGTAAAGCAATGTAAAGCAAGGCAACGTAAACCAAGAAAAGCAAGACAAGGCAAGGCAACGTAAAGCAAGGCAAGGTAAGGGAACGTAAATCAAGGCAATGTAAAGCAAGGCAAGGCAAGGAAAACTAAAGGAAGTCGAGGCAAGGCAACGTAAAGCAAGTCAAGGCAAGGAAACATAAAGCAAGGCAACGTAAAGCAACTTAAAACAAGGCAAAGTAAAGCAACTTAAAGCAAGGCAACGTAAAGTAAGGCAAAGCAAGGCAACGTAAAGCAACGTAAAGCAACGTAAAGCAAGGCAACTTAAAGCAACGTAAAGCATGCAAGGCAAGGCAACGTAAAGCAAGGCAACGTAAAGCAATGTAAAGCAAGGCAACGTAAAGCAACGTAAGGCAAGGCAAGGCAACGTAAAGCAAGGCAACGTAAAGCAACGAAAAACAAGGCAACGTAAAGCAACGTAAAGCAAGGCAACGTAAACCAACGAAAAGCAAGACAAGGCAAGGCAACGTAAAGCAAGGCAAGGTAAGGGAACGTAAATCAAGGCAATGTAAAGCAAAGCAAGGCAAGGAAACCTAAAGGAAGTCAAGGCAAGGCAACGTAAAGCAAGTCAAGGCAAGGAAACGTAAAGCAAGGCAACGTAAAGCAACATAAAACAAAGCAACGTAAAGCAACGTAAAACAAGGCAACGTAAAGTAAGGCAAAGCAAGGCAACGTAAAGCAACGTAAAGTAAGGCAACGTAAAGAAAGGCAACGTAAAGCAAGTCAACGTAAAGCAAGTCAACGTAAAGCAAGGCAACGTAAGGCAAGGTAAAGCAAGGCAACGTAAGGCAAGGCAAAGCAAGGCAACGTAAAGCAAGGCAACGTAAAGCAAGGCAACGTAAAGCAACATAAAGAAAGGCAACGTAAAGCAAGGCAACATAAAGCAACATAAAAAAGGCAACGTAAGGCAATGTAAGGCAACGTAAAGAAACATAATGCAAGGCAACCTTAAGCAACGTAAGGTAACGTAAAGCATGGCAACGTAAAGCAAGGCATCGTAAAGCAACGTAAAGCAAGGGAACGTAAAGCAAGGAAACGTAAAGCAAGGCAACGTAAAGCAAAGTAAATCAAGGCAACGTAAAGGAAGGCAACGTAAGGCAACGTAACGCATCGTAAAGCAAGGCAAAGTAAAGCAAGGCAACGTAAAGCAACGTAAAGCAACGTAAAGCAAGGTAAACAAGGTAAAGCAAGGTAAAGCAACGTAAAGCAAGGCAACGTAAAGCAAGGTAAAGCAAGGTAAAGCAAGGCAACGTAAAGCAACGTAAAGCAAGACAAAGTAAAGCAACGTAAAGCAAGGTAAATCAACGTAAAGCAACGTAAAGCATGGTAAAGCAAGGTAACGAAATGCAAGGTAAAGCAAGGCAACGTAAAGCAACGTAAAGCAACGTAGAGCAAGGCAACGTAAAGCAACGTAGAGCAAGGCAACGTAAAGCAACGTAAAGCAACGTAAAGCAAGGGAAAGCAAGGCAACGTAAAGCAAGGCTACGTAAATCAACGTAAAGCAACGTAAAGCAAGGTAAAGAAAGGCAACGTAAAGCAAAGTAAATCATGGAAACGTAAAGCAACGTAAAGCAAGGTAAAGCAAGGAAAAGTAAAGCAACGTAAAGCAACGTAAAGCAAAGTAAATCAATGCAACGTAAAGGAAGGCAACGTAAGGCAACGTAAAGCATCGTAAAGCAAGGCAAAGTAAAGCAAGGCAATGTAAAGCAACGTAAAGGAAGGCAACGTAAAGCAACGTAAAGCAAGGCAATGTAAAGCAACGTAAAGCAAGTCAACGTAAAGCAATGCAAGGCAAGGCAACGTAAAGGAAGGCAACGTAAAGCAACGTTAAGCAAGGCAAGCCAACGTAAAGCAAAGTAAAGCAAGGCAACGTAAAGCAAGGCAACGTAAAGCAACGTAACGCAAAGCAACGTAAAGTAAGGCAACGTAAATCAAGGCAACGTAAAGCAACGTAAAGCAAGGTAACGTAAAGCAACGTAAAGCAAGGCAAGGTAAGGCAACGTAAAGCAAGGCAAGGTAAGGCAATATAAAGCAAGGCAACGTAAAGCAACGTAAAGCAAGGCAACATAAAGCAAGGCAAGGCAAGGCAACGTAAAGCAAGGCAACGTAAAGCAACGTAAAGCAAGGCAAGGCAAGGCAACGTAAAGCAAGTCAAGGCAAGGCAACGTAAAGCAAATCAAGGCAAGGAAACTTAAAGCAAGGCAACGTAAAGCAACGTAAAGCAAGGCAACGTAAAGTAAGGCAAAGCAAGGCAACGTAAAGCAAGGCAACGTAAAGCAACGTAAAGCAAGGCAACGTAAAGCAACGTAAAGCAAGGCAAGGCAAGGCAACGTAAAGCAAGACAAAGTAAAGCAACATAAAGCAAGGCAACGTAAAGCAATGTAAAGCAAGGGAACGTAAACCAAGAAAAGCAAGACAAGGCAAGGCAACGTAAAGCAAGGCAAGGTAAGGGAACGTAAATCAAGGCAATGTAAAGCAAAGCAAGGCAAGGAAACCTAAAGGAAGTCAAGGCAAGGCAACATAAAGCAAGTCAAGGCAAGGAAACGTAAAGCAAGGCAACGTAAAGCAACATAAAACAAGGCAACGTAAAGCAACGTAAAACAAGGCAACGTAAAGTAAGGCAAAGCAAGGAAACGTAAAGCAACGTAAAGCAATGTAAAGCAAGGCTACCTAAAACAAGGCAACGTAAAGCAACGTAAAGTAAGGCAACGTAAAGCAAGGCAACGTAAAGCAAGGTAAAGCAAGGCAACTTAAAGCAACGTAAAGCAAGGCAAGGCAAGGCAACGTAAAGCAAGGCAACGTAAAGCAACGTAAAGCAAGGCAACGTAAACCAACGTAAAGCAAGGCAAGGCAAGGCAACGTAAAGCAAGACAACGTAAAGCAACGTAAAGCAAGGCAACGTAAAGCAACGTAAAGCAAGGCAACGTAAAGCAATGTAAAGCAAGGCAACGTAAACCAAGAAAAGCAAGACAAGGCAAGGCAACGTAAAGCAAGGCAAGGCAAGGCAACGTAAAGCAAGGCAACGTAAAGCAACGTAAATTAAGGCAATGTAAAGCAACGTAAAGCAAGGCAAGGCAAGGCAACGTAAAGCAAGGCAACGTAAACCAACGTGAAGCAAGGCAAGGCAAGGCAACGTAAAGCAAGACAACGTAAAGCAACGTAAAGCAAGGCAACATAAAGCAATGTAAAGGAAGGCAACGTAAACCAAGAAAAGAAAGACAAGGCAAGGCAACGTAAAGCTAGGCAAGGCAAGGCAACGTAAAGCAAGGCAACATAAAGCAACGTAAAGCAAGGCAATGAAAAGCAACGTAAAGCAAGGCAAAGTAAAGCAAGGCAAGACAAGGCAACGTAAAGCAAGGCAACGTAAAGCAACGTAAAGCAAGGCAAGTCAAGGCAACTTAAAGCAAAGCAAGGCAAGGCAACGTAAAGCAAGGAAACGTAAAGCAACGTAAAGCAAGGCAACGTAAAGCAACGTAAAGCAAGGCAAGGCAACGTAAAGCAAGACAAAGTAAAGCAACGTAAAGCAAGGCAACGTAAAGCAATGTAAAGCAAGGCAACGTAAACCAAGAAAAGCAAGACAAGGCAAGGCAACGTAAAGCAAGGCAAGGTAAGGGAACGTAAATCAAGGCAATGTAAAGCAAGGCAAGGCAACCTAAAGGAAGTCGAGGCAAGGCAACGTAAAGCAAGTCAAGGCAAGGAAACGTGAAGCAAGGCAACGTAAAGCAACTTAAAACAAGGCAACGTAAAGCAACTTAAAGCAAGGCAACGTAAAGTAAGGCAAAGCAAGGCAACGTAAAGCAAAGTAAAGCAACGTAAAGCAAGGCAACGTAAAGCAACGTAAAGCATGCAAGGCAAGGAAACGTAAAGCAAGGCAACGTAAAGCAATGTAAAGCAAGGCAACGTAAAGCAACGTAAAGCAAGGCAAGGCAAGGCAACGTAAAGCAAGGCAACGTAAAGCAACGTAAAGCAAGGCAACGTAAAGCAACGTAAAGCAAGGCAACGTAAACCAACGAAAAGCAAGGCAAGGAAACGTAAAGCAAGACAACTTAAAGCAACGTAAAGCAAGGCAACGTAAAGCAACGTAAAGCAAGGCAACGTAAAGCAATGTAAAGCAAGGCAACGTAAACCAAGAAAAGCAAGACAAGACAAGGCAACGTAAAGCAAGGCAAGGCAAGGCAACGTAAAGCAAGGCAACGTAAAGCAACGTAAATTAAGGCAATGTAAAGCAACGTAAAGCAAGGCAAGGCAAGGCAACGTAAAGCAAGGCAACATAAACCAACGTGAAGCAAGGCAAGGCAAGGCAACGTAAAGCAAGACAACGTAAAGCAACGTAAAGCAAGGCAACGTAAAGCAATGTAAAGGAAGGCAACGTAAACCAAGAGAAGAAAGACAAGGCAAGGCAACGTAAAGCAAGGCAAGGCAAGGCAACGTAAAGCAAGGCAACGTAAAGCAACGTAAAGCAAGGCAACGTAAAGCAACGTAAAGCAAGGCAATGTAAAGCAAGGCAACGTAAAGCAACGTAAAGCAAGACAACATAAAGTAAGGCAAAGTAAAGCAACGTAAAGCAAGGCAACGTAAAGCAAGGCAACTTAAAGCAAAGTAAAATAAAGCAACGTAAAGCAACGTAAAGCAACGTAAAGCAAGGCAACGTAAAGCAAGGCAACGAAAAGCAACGTAAAGTAAGGCAACGTAAAGTAAGGCAACGTAAAGCAATGTAAAGCAAGGCAACGTAAAGTAAGGCAACGTAAGTCAACGTAAAGTAAGGCAACGTAAAGCAACGTAAAGTAAGGCAACGTATAGCAAAGTAAAGCAAGGCAACGTAAAGTTAGGCAACGTAAGGTAACGTAAAGTAAGGCAACGTAAAGAAAGGAAACGTAAAGCAAGTCAACGTAAAGCAAGTCAACGTAAAGCAAGGCAAAGTAAGGCAACGTAAAGCAAGGCAACGTAAAGCAAGGCAAAGTAAGGCAACGTAAAGCAAGGCAACGTAAAGCAAGGCAACGTAAAGCAACATAAAGAAAGGCAACGTAACGCAAGGCAACATAAAGCAACATAAAAAAGGCAACGTAAAGCAAGGCAACGTAAGGCAATGTAAGGCAACGTAAAGCAACATAATGCAAGGCAACCTTAAGCAACGTAAGGTAACGTAAAGCATGGCAACGTAAAGCAAGGCATCGTAAAGCAACGTAAAGCAAGGGAACGTAAAGCAAGGAAACGTAAAGCAAGGCAACGTAAAGCAAAGTAAATCAAGGCAACGTAAAGGAAGGCAACGTAAGGCAACGTAACGCATCGTAAAACAAGGCAAAGTAAAGCAAGGCAACGTAAAGCAACGTAAAGCAACGTAAAGCAAGGAAACAAGGTAAAGCAAGGTAAAGCAACGTAAAGCAACGCAACGTAAAGCAACGTAAAGCAAGACAACGTAAAGCAAGGTAAATCAACATAAAGCAACGTAAAGGATGGTAAAGCAAGGCAACGAAATGCAAGGTAAAGCAAGGCAACGTAAAGCAACGTAAAGCAACGTAGAGCAAGGCAACGTAAAGCAACGTACAGCAAGGCAACGTAAAGCAACGTAAAGCAACGTAAAGCAAGGGAAAGCAAGGCAACGTAAAGCAAGGCTACGTAAATCAACGTAAAGCAACGTAAAGCAAGGTAAAGAAAGGCAACGTAAAGCAAGGTAAATCATGGAAACGTAAAGCAATGTAAAGCAAGGTAAAGCAAGGCAACGTAAAGCAACGTAAAGCAACGTAAAGCAAGGTAAATCAAGGCCACGTAAAGCAACGTAAAGCAAGGCAACGTAAAGCAAGGTAAAGAAATGCAAAGCAACGTAAGGCAAGGTAAAGCAAGGCAACGTAAAGTAAGGCAAAGCAAGGCAAAGCAACGTAAAGCAAGGTAAAGCAAGGCAAACTAAATCTTGGCAAAGCAACATAAAGCGAGGTAAAGCAAGGCAAGGTAAAGCAAGAGAAAGCAACGTAAAGCAACGTAAAGCAATGTAAAGCAACGTAAAGCAAGGCAACGTAAAGCAACGTAAATAAGGCAACGTAAAGCAACGTAAAGCAAGGCAACGTAAAGCAACGTAAAGCAAGGCAACGTAAACCAAGAGAAGAAAGACAAGGCAAGGCAACGTAAAGCAAGGCAAGGCAAGGCAACGTAAAGCAAGGCAACGTAAAGCAACGTAAAGCAAGGCAACGTAAAGCAACGTAAAGCAAGGCAATGTAAAGCAAGGCAACGTAAAGCAACGTAAAGCAAGACAACATAAAGTAAGGCAAAGTAAAGCAACGTAAAGCAAGGCAACGTAAAGCAAGGCAACTTAAAGCAAAGTAAAATAAAGCAACGTAAAGCAACGTAAAGCAACGTAAAGCAAGGCAACGTAAAGCAATGCAACGTAAAGCAAGGCAACGAAAAGCAACGTAAAGTAAGGCAACGTAAAGCAATGTAAAGCAAGGCAACGTAAAGTAAGGCAACGTAAGTCAACGTAAAGTAAGGCAACGTAAAGCAACGTAAAGTAAGGCAACGTATAGCAAAGTAAAGCAAGGCAACGTAAAGTTAGGCAACGTAAGGTAACGTAAAGTAAGGCAACGTAAAGAAAGGAAACGTAAAGCAAGTCAACGTAAAGCAAGTCAACGTAAAGCAAGGCAAAGTAAGGCAACGTAAAGCAAGGCAACGTAAAGCAAGGCAAAGTAAGGCAACGTAAAGCAAGGCAACGTAAAGCAAGGCAACGTAAAGCAACATAAAGAAAGGCAACGTAACGCAAGGCAACATAAAGCAACATAAAAAAGGCAACGTAAAGCAAGGCAACGTAAGGCAATGTAAGGCAACGTAAAGCAACATAATGCAAGGCAACCTTAAGCAACGTAAGGTAACGTAAAGCATGGCAACGTAAAGCAAGGCATCGTAAAGCAACGTAAAGCAAGGGAACGTAAAGCAAGGAAACGTAAAGCAAGGCAACGTAAAGCAAAGTAAATCAAGGCAACGTAAAGGAAGGCAACGTAAGGCAACGTAACGCATCGTAAAACAAGGCAAAGTAAAGCAAGGCAACGTAAAGCAACGTAAAGCAACGTAAAGCAAGGAAACAAGGTAAAGCAAGGTAAAGCAACGTAAAGCAACGCAACGTAAAGCAACGTAAAGCAAGACAACGTAAAGCAAGGTAAATCAACATAAAGCAACGTAAAGGATGGTAAAGCAAGGCAACGAAATGCAAGGTAAAGCAAGGCAACGTAAAGCAACGTAAAGCAACGTAGAGCAAGGCAACGTAAAGCAACGTACAGCAAGGCAACGTAAAGCAACCTAAAGCAACGTAAAGCAAGGGAAAGCAAGGCAACGTAAAGCAAGGCTACGTAAATCAACGTAAAGCAACGTAAAGCAAGGTAAAGAAAGGCAACGTAAAGCAAGGTAAATCATGGAAACGTAAAGCAATGTAAAGCAAGGTAAAGCAAGGCAACGTAAAGCAACGTAAAGCAACGTAAAGCAAGGTAAATCAAGGCCACGTAAAGCAACGTAAAGCAAGGCAACGTAAAGCAAGGTAAAGAAATGCAAAGCAACGTAAGGCAAGGTAAAGCAAGGCAACGTAAAGTAAGGCAAAGCAAGGCAAAGCAACGTAAAGCAAGGGAAAGCAAGGCAAACTAAATCTTGGCAAAGCAACATAAAGCGAGGTAAAGCAAGGCAAGGTAAAGCAAGAGAAAGCAACGTAAAGCAACGTAAAGCAATGTAAAGCAACGTAAAGCAAGGCAACGTAAAGCAACGTAAATAAGGCAACGTAAAGCAACGTAATGGAAGGCAACGTAAACCAAGGCAACTTAAAGCAACGTAAAGCAAGGCAACGTAAAGTAAGGCCACGTAAAGCAACGTAAAGCAAGCCAACGTAAAGCAAGCCAACGTAAGGCAACGTAAAGCAAGGCAACGTAGAGGCAATGTAAAGCAAGGCAACGTAAAGCAAGGCAACGTAAGGCAACGTAAAGCAAGGCAAAGTAAAGCAAGGGAACGTAAAGCAACATAAAGCAAGGCAACGTAAATCAAAGCAACGTAAGGATACGTAAAGCAAGGGAACGTAAAGCAAGGAAACGTAAAGCAAGGCAACGTAAAGGAAGGCAACGTAAGGCAACGTAAAGCATCGTAAAACTAGGCAAAGTAAAGCAAGGCAACGTAAAGCAACGTAAAGCAAGGCAACGTAAAGCAACGTAAAGCAAGTCAACGTAAAGCAATGCAAGACAAGGCAACGTAAAGCAAGGCAACGTAAAGCAACGTAAAGCAAGGCAAGGCAACGTAAAACAATGTAAAGCAAGGCAACGTAAAGCAAGGCAACGTAAAGCAACGTAACGCAAAGCAACGTAAACTAAGGCAACGTAAAGCAAGGCAACGTAAAGCAACGTAAAGCAAGGCAACGTAAAGCAAGGCAAGGCAAGGCAACGTAAAGCAAGGCAACGTAAGGCAACGTAAAGCAACGTAAAGCAAGGCAACGTAAAGCCACGTAAAGCAAGGCAACGTAAAGCAACGTAAAGCAAGGCAAGGTAAAGCAACGTAAATCAAGGCAAGGCAAGGCAACGTAAAGCAATGCAACGTAAAGGAACGTAAAGCAATGTAAAGCAAGGCAACGTAAACCAAGAAAAGCAAGACAAGGCAAGGCAACGTAAAGCAAGGCAAGGCAAGGCAACGTAAAGCAAGGCAACATAAATCAAGGAAATATAAAGCAAGGCAAGGCAAGGCAACTTAAAGGAAGTCAAGGCAAGGCAACTTAAAGCAAGTCAAGGCAAGGAAACGTAAAGCAAGGCAACGTAAAGCAACTTAAAACAAGGTAACGTAAAGCAACTTAAAGCAAGGCAACGTAAAGCAAGGCAACGTAAAGCAACGTAAAGCAAGGCAACGTAAAGCAACGTAAAGCAAGGCAAGGCAAGGCAACGTAAAGCAATGTAAAGCAAGGCAACGTAAAGCAACGTAAAGCAAGGCAAGGCAAGGCAACGTAAAGCAAGGCAACGTAAAGCAACGTAAAGCAAGGCAACGTAAACCAACGTAAAGCAAGGCAAGGCAAGGCAACGTAAAGCAAGGCAACGTAAAGCAACGTAAAGCAAGGCAACTTAAAGCAATGTAAAGCAAGGCAAAGTAAACCAAGAAAAGCAAGACAAGGCAAGGAAACGTAAAGCAAGGCAAGGCAAGGCAACGTAAAGCAAGGAAACATAAAGCAACGTAAATGAAGGCAATGTAAAGCAACGTAAAGCAAGGCAACGTAAAGCAAGGCAAGGCAAGGTAACATAAAGCAAGGCAACGTAAAGCAAAGTAAAGCAAGGCAAGTCAAGGCAACGTAAAGCAAGGCAAGGCAAGGCAACGTAAAGCAAAGCAAGGCAAGGGAACGTAAAGCAAGGCAACGTAAAGCAAGGCAACGTAAAGGAACATAAAGCAAGGCAAAGTTAAGTAAGGCAACGTAAAGCAACGTAAAGCAAGGCAACGTAAAGCAAAGTAAGGAAACGTAAAGTAAGGCAATGTAAAGCAACGTAAAGCAAGGCAACGTAAAGCAAGGCAACGTAAAGCAACGTAAAGCCAGGCAAAGTAAAGCAAGGCAAGGCAAGGCAACGTAAAGCAAGGCAACGTAAAGCAACATAAAGCAAGGCACGTCAAGGCAACGTAAAGCAAGGCAAGGCAACGTAAAGCAAAGGAAGGAAGGCAACGTAAAGCAAGGCAACGTAAAGCAACGTAAAGCAAGGCAAAGTTAAGTACGGCAAGGTAAAGCAACGTAAAGCATGGCAACGTAAATAACGCAACGTATAGCAACGTAAGGCAACGTAAAGTAAGGCAACGTAAAGCAACGTAAAGCAACGTAAAGCAAGGGAAAGCAAGGCAACGTAAAGCAAGGCTACGTAAATCAACGTAAAGCAACGTAAAGCAAGGTAAACAAAGGCAACGTAAAGCAAAGTAAATCATGGAAACGTAAAGCAACGTAAAGCAAGGTAAAGCAAGGAAAAGTAAAGCAACGTAAAGCAACGTAAAGCAAAGTAAATCAATGCAACGTAAAGGAAGGCAACGTAAGGCAACGTAAAGCATCGTAAAGCAAGGCCATGTAAAGCAAGGCAATGTAAAGCAACGTAAAGGAAGGCAACGTAAAGCAAGGCAATGTAAAGCAACGTAAAGCAAGTCAACGTAAAGCAATGCAAGGCAAGGCAACGTAAAGGAAGGCAACGTAAAGCAACGTAAAGCAAGGCAAGCCAACGTAAAGCAAAGTAAAGCAAGGCAACGTAAAGCAAGGCAACGTAAAGCAACGTAACGCAAAGCAACGTAAAGTAAGGCAACGTAAATCAAGGCAACGTAAAGCAACGTAAAGCAAGGTAACGTAAAGCAACGTAAAGCAAGGCAAGGTAAGGCAACGTAAAGCAAGGCAAGGTAAGGCAATATAAAGCAAGGCAACGTAAAGCAACGTAAAGCAAGGCAACATAAAGCAAGGCAAGGCAACGTAAAGCAAGGCAAGGTAAAGCAACGTAAAGCAAGGCAAGGCAAGGCAACGTAAAGCAAGTCAAGGCAAGGCAACGTAAAGCAAGGCAACGTAAAGCAACTTAAAACAATGCAACGTAAAGCAACGTAAAGCAAGGCAACGTAAAGTAAGGCAAAGCAAGGCAACGTAAAGCAAGGCAACGTAAAACAACGTAAAGCAAGGCAACGTAAAGCAACGTATAGCAAGGCAAGGCAAGGCAACGTAAAGCAAGACAAAGTAAAGCAACGTAAAGCAAGGCAACGTAAAGCAATGTAAAGCAAGGGAACGTAAACCAAGAAAAGCAAGACAAGGCAAGGCAACGTAAAGCAAGGCAAGGTAAGGGAACGTAAATCAAGGCAATGTAAAGCAAAGCAAGGCAAGGAAACCTAAAGGAAGTCAAGGCAAGGCAACGTAAAGCAAGTCAAGGCAAGGAAACGTAAAGCAAGGCAACGTAAAGCAACATAAAACAAAGCAACGTAAAGCAACGTAAAACAAGGCAACGTAAAGTAAGGCAAAGCAAGGCAACGTAAAGCAACGTAAAGTAAGGCAACGTAAAGCAAGGCAACGTAAAGCAAGGTAAAGCAAGGCAACTTAAAGCAACGTAAAGCAAGGCAAGGCAAGGCAACGTAAAGCAAGGCAACGTAAAGCAACGTAAAGCAAGGCAACGTAAACCAACGTAAAGCAAGGCAAGGCAAGGCAACGTAAAGCAAGACAACGTAAAGCAACGTAAAGCAAGGCAACGTAAAGCAACGTAAAGCAAGGCAACGTAAAGCAATGTAAAGCAAGGCAACGTAAAGCAATGTAAAGCAAGACAAGGCAAGGCAACGTAAAGCAAGGCAAGGCAAGGCAACGTAAAGCAAGGCAACGTAAAGCAACGTAAATTAAGGCAATGTAAAGCAACGTAAAGCAAGGCAAGGCAAGGCAACGTAAAGCAAGGCAACGTAAACCAACGTGAAGCAAGGCAAGGCAAGGCAACGTAAAGCAAGACAACGTAAAGCAACGTAAAGCAAGGCAACGTAAAGCAATGTAAAGGAA
This sequence comes from Phaenicophaeus curvirostris, assembly GCF_032191515.1. NCBI lineage: Eukaryota > Metazoa > Chordata > Aves > Cuculiformes > Cuculidae > Phaenicophaeus > Phaenicophaeus curvirostris. The sequence goes on from NW_027206680.1 coordinate 683,184, forward strand.
GGCAACGTAAACCAAGAAAAGAAAGACAAGGCAAGGCAACGTAAAGCTAGGCAAGGCAAGGCAACGTAAAGCAAGGCAACATAAAGCAACGTAAAGCAAGGCAATGAAAAGCAACGTAAAGCAAGGCAAAGTAAAGCAAGGCAAGACAAGGCAACGTAAAGCAAGGCAACGTAAAGCAACGTAAAGCAAGGCAAGTCAAGGCAACTTAAAGCAAAGCAAGGCAAGGCAACGTAAAGCAAGGAAACGTAAAGCAACGTAAAGCAAGGCAACGTAAAGCAACGTAAAGCAAGGCAAGGCAACGTAAAGCAAGACAAAGTAAAGCAACGTAAAGCAAGGCAACGTAAAGCAATGTAAAGCAAGGCAACGTAAACCAAGAAAAGCAAGACAAGGCAAGGCAACGTAAAGCAAGGCAAGGTAAGGGAACGTAAATCAAGGCAATGTAAAGCAAGGCAAGGCAAGGAAAACTAAAGGAAGTCGAGGCAAGGCAACGTAAAGCAAGTCAAGGCAAGGAAACATAAAGCAAGGCAACGTAAAGCAACTTAAAACAAGGCAAAGTAAAGCAACTTAAAGCAAGGCAACGTAAAGTAAGGCAAAGCAAGGCAACGTAAAGCAACGTAAAGCAACGTAAAGCAAGGCAACTTAAAGCAACGTAAAGCATGCAAGGCAAGGCAACGTAAAGCAAGGCAACGTAAAGCAATGTAAAGCAAGGCAACGTAAAGCAACGTAAAGCAAGGCAAGGCAAGGCAACGTAAAGCAAGGCAACGTAAAGCAACGAAAAACAAGGCAACGTAAAGCAACGTAAAGCAAGGCAACGTAAACCAACGAAAAGCAAGGCAAGGCAACGTAAAGCAAGACAACTTAAAGCAACGTAAAGCAAGGCAACGTAAAGCAACGTAAAGCAAGGCAACGTAAAGCAATGTAAAGCAAGGCAACGTAAACCAAGAAAAGCAAGACAAGGCAAGGCAACGTAAAGCAAGGCAAGGCAAGGCAACGTAAAGTAAGGCAAAGCAAGGCAACGTAAAGCAAGGCAACGTAAAACAACGTAAAGCAAGGCAACGTAAAGCAACGTAAAGCAAGGCAAGGCAAGGCAACGTAAAGCAAGACAAAGTAAAGCAACGTAAAGCAAGGCAACGTAAAGCAATGTAAAGCAAGGGAACGTAAACCAAGAAAAGCAAGACAAGGCAAGGCAACGTAAAGCAAGGCAAGGTAAGGGAACGTAAATCAAGGCAATGTAAAGCAAAGCAAGGCAAGGAAACCTAAAGGAAGTCAAGGCAAGGCAACGTAAAGCAAGTCAAGGCAAGGAAACGTAAAGCAAGGCAACGTAAAGCAACATAAAACAAAGCAACGTAAAGCAACGTAAAACAAGGCAACGTAAAGTAAGGCAAAGCAAGGCAACGTAAAGCAACGTAAAGTAAGGCAACGTAAAGAAAGGCAACGTAAAGCAAGTCAACGTAAAGCAAGTCAACGTAAAGCAAGGCAACGTAAGGCAAGGTAAAGCAAGGCAACGTAAGGCAAGGCAAAGCAAGGCAACGTAAAGCAAGGCAACGTAAAGCAAGGCAACGTAAAGCAACATAAAGAAAGGCAACGTAAAGCAAGGCAACATAAAGCAACATAAAAAAGGCAACGTAAGGCAATGTAAGGCAACGTAAAGAAACATAATGCAAGGCAACCTTAAGCAACGTAAGGTAACGTAAAGCATGGCAACGTAAAGCAAGGCATCGTAAAGCAACGTAAAGCAAGGGAACGTAAAGCAAGGAAACGTAAAGCAAGGCAACGTAAAGCAAAGTAAATCAAGGCAACGTAAAGGAAGGCAACGTAAGGCAACGTAACGCATCGTAAAGCAAGGCAAAGTAAAGCAAGGCAACGTAAAGCAACGTAAAGCAACGTAAAGCAAGGTAAACAAGGTAAAGCAATGTAAAGCAAGGTAAAGCAAGGCAACGTAAAGCAAGGTAAAGCAAGGTAAAGCAAGGCAACGTAAAGCAACGTAAAGCAAGACAAAGTAAAGCAACGTAAAGCAAGGTAAATCAACGTAAAGCAACGTAAAGCATGGTAAAGCAAGGTAACGAAATGCAAGGTAAAGCAAGGCAACGTAAAGCAACGTAAAGCAACGTAGAGCAAGGCAACGTAAAGCAACGTAGAGCAAGGCAACGTAAAGCAACGTAAAGCAACGTAAAGCAAGGGAAAGCAAGGCAACGTAAAGCAAGGCTACGTAAATCAACGTAAAGCAACGTAAAGCAAGGTAAAGAAAGGCAACGTAAAGCAAAGTAAATCATGGAAACGTAAAGCAACGTAAAGCAAGGTAAAGCAAGGAAAAGTAAAGCAACGTAAAGCAACGTAAAGCAAAGTAAATCAATGCAACGTAAAGGAAGGCAACGTAAGGCAACGTAAAGCATCGTAAAGCAAGGCAAAGTAAAGCAAGGCAATGTAAAGCAACGTAAAGGAAGGCAACGTAAAGCAACGTAAAGCAAGGCAATGTAAAGCAACGTAAAGCAAGTCAACGTAAAGCAATGCAAGGCAAGGCAACGTAAAGGAAGGCAACGTAAAGCAACGTAAAGCAAGGCAAGCCAACGTAAAGCAAAGTAAAGCAAGGCAACGTAAAGCAAGGCAACGTAAAGCAACGTAACGCAAAGCAACGTAAAGTAAGGCAACGTAAATCAAGGCAACGTAAAGCAACGTAAAGCAAGGTAACGTAAAGCAACGTAAAGCAAGGCAAGGTAAGGCAACGTAAAGCAAGGCAAGGTAAGGCAATATAAAGCAAGGCAACGTAAAGCAACGTAAAGCAAGGCAACATAAAGCAAGGCAAGGCAAGGCAACGTAAAGCAAGGCAACGTAAAGCAACGTAAAGCAAGGCAAGGCAAGGCAACGTAAAGCAAGTCAAGGCAAGGCAACGTAAAGCAAATCAAGGCAAGGAAACGTAAAGCAAGGCAACGTAAAGCAACTTAAAACAAGGCAACGTAAAGCAACGTAAAGCAAGGCAACGTAAAGTAAGGCAAAGCAAGGCAACGTAAAGCAAGGCAACGTAAAGCAACGTAAAGCAAGGCAACGTAAAGCAACGTAAAGCAAGGCAAGGCAAGGCAACGTAAAGCAAGACAAAGTAAAGCAACATAAAGCAAGGCAACGTAAAGCAATGTAAAGCAAGGGAACGTAAACCAAGAAAAGCAAGACAAGGCAAGGCAACGTAAAGCAAGGCAAGGTAAGGGAACGTAAATCAAGGCAATGTAAAGCAAAGCAAGGCAAGGAAACCTAAAGGAAGTCAAGGCAAGGCAACATAAAGCAAGTCAAGGCAAGGAAACGTAAAGCAAGGCAACGTAAAGCAACATAAAACAAGGCAACGTAAAGCAACGTAAAACAAGGCAACGTAAAGTAAGGCAAAGCAAGGAAACGTAAAGCAACGTAAAGCAATGTAAAGCAAGGCTACCTAAAACAAGGCAACGTAAAGCAACGTAAAGTAAGGCAACGTAAAGCAAGGCAACGTAAAGCAAGGTAAAGCAAGGCAACTTAAAGCAACGTAAAGCAAGGCAAGGCAAGGCAACGTAAAGCAAGGCAACGTAAAGCAACGTAAAGCAAGGCAACGTAAACCAACGTAAAGCAAGGCAAGGCAAGGCAACGTAAAGCAAGACAACGTAAAGCAACGTAAAGCAAGGCAACGTAAAGCAACGTAAAGCAAGGCAACGTAAAGCAATGTAAAGCAAGGCAACGTAAACCAAGAAAAGCAAGACAAGGCAAGGCAACGTAAAGCAAGGCAAGGCAAGGCAACGTAAAGCAAGGCAACGTAAAGCAACGTAAATTAAGGCAATGTAAAGCAACGTAAAGCAAGGCAAGGCAAGGCAACGTAAAGCAAGGCAACGTAAACCAACGTGAAGCAAGGCAAGGCAAGGCAACGTAAAGCAAGACAACGTAAAGCAACGTAAAGCAAGGCAACATAAAGCAATGTAAAGGAAGGCAACGTAAACCAAGAAAAGAAAGACAAGGCAAGGCAACGTAAAGCTAGGCAAGGCAAGGCAACGTAAAGCAAGGCAACATAAAGCAACGTAAAGCAAGGCAATGAAAAGCAACGTAAAGCAAGGCAAAGTAAAGCAAGGCAAGACAAGGCAACGTAAAGCAAGGCAACGTAAAGCAACGTAAAGCAAGGCAAGTCAAGGCAACTTAAAGCAAAGCAAGGCAAGGCAACGTAAAGCAAGGAAACGTAAAGCAACGTAAAGCAAGGCAACGTAAAGCAACGTAAAGCAAGGCAAGGCAACGTAAAGCAAGACAAAGTAAAGCAACGTAAAGCAAGGCAACGTAAAGCAATGTAAAGCAAGGCAACGTAAACCAAGAAAAGCAAGACAAGGCAAGGCAACGTAAAGCAAGGCAAGGTAAGGGAACGTAAATCAAGGCAATGTAAAGCAAGGCAAGGCAAGGCAACCTAAAGGAAGTCAAGGCAAGGCAACGTAAAGCAAGTCAAGGCAAGGAAACGTAAAGCAAGGCAACGTAAAGCAACTTAAAACAAGGCAACGTAAAGCAACTTAAAGCAAGGCAACGTAAAGTAAGGCAAAGCAAGGCAACGTAAAGCAACGTAAAGCAACGTAAAGCAAGGCAACGTAAAGCAACGTAAGGTAACGTAAAGCATGGCAACGTAAAGCAAGGCATCGTAAAGCAATGTAAAGCAAGGCAACGTAAAGCAACGTAAAGCAAGGCAAGGCAAGGCAACGTAAAGCAAGGCAACGTAAAGCAACGTAAAGCAAGGCAACGTAAAGCAACGTAAAGCAAGGCAACGTAAACCAACGAAAAGCAAGGCAAGGCAACGTAAAGCAAGACAACTTAAAGCAACGTAAAGCAAGGCAACGTAAAGCAACGTAAAGCAAGGCAACGTAAAGCAATGTAAAGCAAGGCAACGTAAACCAAGAAAAGCAAGACAAGGCAAGGCAACGTAAAGCAAGGCAAGGCAAGGCAACGTAAAGCAAGGCAACGTAAAGCAACGTAAATTAAGGCAATGTAAAGCAACGTAAAGCAAGGCAAGGCAAGGCAACGTAAAGCAAGGCAACATAAACCAACGTGAAGCAAGGCAAGGCAAGGCAACGTAAAGCAAGACAACGTAAAGCAACGTAAAGCAAGGCAACGTAAAGCAATGTAAAGGAAGGCAACGTAAACCAAGAGAAGAAAGACAAGGCAAGGCAACGTAAAGCAAGGCAAGGCAAGGCAACGTAAAGCAAGGCAACGTAAAGCAACGTAAAGCAAGGCAACGTAAAGCAACGTAAAGCAAGGCAATGTAAAGCAAGGCAACGTAAAGCAACGTAAAGCAAGACAACATAAAGTAAGGCAAAGTAAAGCAACGTAAAGCAAGGCAACGTAAAGCAAGGCAACTTAAAGCAAAGTAAAATAAAGCAACGTAAAGCAACGTAAAGCAATGTAAAGCAAGGCAACGTAAAGCAATGCAACGTAAAGCAAGGCAACGAAAAGCAACGTAAAGTAAGGCAACGTAAAGTAAGGCAACGTAAAGCAATGTAAAGCAAGGCAACGTAAAGTAAGGCAACGTAAGTCAACGTAAAGTAAGGCAACGTAAAGCAACGTAAAGTAAGGCAACGTATAGCAAAGTAAAGCAAGGCAACGTAAAGTTAGGCAACGTAAGGTAACGTAAAGTAAGGCAACGTAAAGAAAGGAAACGTAAAGCAAGTCAACGTAAAGCAAGTCAACGTAAAGCAAGGCAAAGTAAGGCAACGTAAAGCAAGGCAACGTAAAGCAAGGCAAAGTAAGGCAACGTAAAGCAAGGCAACGTAAAGCAAGGCAACGTAAAGCAACATAAAGAAAGGCAACGTAACGCAAGGCAACATAAAGCAACATAAAAAAGGCAACGTAAAGCAAGGCAACGTAAGGCAATGTAAGGCAACGTAAAGCAACATAATGCAAGGCAACCTTAAGCAACGTAAGGTAACGTAAAGCATGGCAACGTAAAGCAAGGCATCGTAAAGCAACGTAAAGCAAGGGAACGTAAAGCAAGGAAACGTAAAGCAAGGCAACGTAAAGCAAAGTAAATCAAGGCAACGTAAAGGAAGGCAACGTAAGGCAACGTAACGCATCGTAAAACAAGGCAAAGTAAAGCAAGGCAACGTAAAGCAACGTAAAGCAACGTAAAGCAAGGAAACAAGGTAAAGCAAGGTAAAGCAACGTAAAGCAACGCAACGTAAAGCAACGTAAAGCAAGACAACGTAAAGCAAGGTAAATCAACATAAAGCAACGTAAAGGATGGTAAAGCAAGGCAACGAAATGCAAGGTAAAGCAAGGCAACGTAAAGCAACGTAAAGCAACGTAGAGCAAGGCAACGTAAAGCAACGTACAGCAAGGCAACGTAAAGCAACGTAAAGCAACGTAAAGCAAGGGAAAGCAAGGCAACGTAAAGCAAGGCTACGTAAATCAACGTAAAGCAACGTAAAGCAAGGTAAAGAAAGGCAACGTAAAGCAAGGTAAATCATGGAAACGTAAAGCAATGTAAAGCAAGGTAAAGCAAGGCAACGTAAAGCAACGTAAAGCAACGTAAAGCAAGGTAAATCAAGGCCACGTAAAGCAACGTAAAGCAAGGCAATGTAAAGCAAGGTAAAGAAATGCAAAGCAACGTAAGGCAAGGTAAAGCAAGGCAACGTAAAGTAAGGCAAAGCAAGGCAAAGCAACGTAAAGCAAGGGAAAGCAAGGCAAACTAAATCTTGGCAAAGCAACATAAAGCGAGGTAAAGCAAGGCAAGGTAAAGCAAGAGAAAGCAACGTAAAGCAACGTAAAGCAATGTAAAGCAACGTAAAGCAAGGCAACGTAAAGCAACGTAAATAAGGCAACGTAAAGCAACGTAATGGAAGGCAACGTAAACCAAGGCAACTTAAAGCAACGTAAAGCAAGGCAACGTAAAGTAAGGCCACGTAAAGCAACGTAAAGCAAGCCAACGTAAAGCAAGCCAACGTAAGGCAACGTAAAGCAAGGCAACGTAGAGGCAATGTAAAGCAAGGCAACGTAAAGCAAGGCAACGTAAGGCAACGTAAAGCAAGGCAAAGTAAAGCAAGGGAACGTAAAGCAACATAAAGCAAGGCAACGTAAATCAAAGCAACGTAAGGATACGTAAAGCAAGGGAACGTAAAGCAAGGAAACGTAAAGCAAGGCAACGTAAAGGAAGGCAACGTAAGGCAACGTAAAGCATCGTAAAACTAGGCAAAGTAAAGCAAGGCAACGTAAAGCAACGTAAAGCAAGGCAACGTAAAGCAACGTAAAGCAAGGCAACGTAAAGCAACGTAAAGCAAGTCAACGTAAAGCAATGCAAGACAAGGCAACGTAAAGCAAGGCAACGTAAAGCAACGTAAAGCAAGGCAAGGCAACGTAAAACAATGTAAAGCAAGGCAACGTAAAGCAAGGCAACGTAAAGCAACGTAACGCAAAGCAACGTAAACTAAGGCAACGTAAAGCAAGGCAACGTAAAGCAACGTAAAGCAAGGCAACGTAAAGCAAGGCAAGGCAAGGCAACGTAAAGCAAGGCAACGTAAGGCAACGTAAAGCAACGTAAAGCAAGGCAACGTAAAGCCACGTAAAGCAAGGCAACGTAAAGCAACGTAAAGCAAGGCAAGGTAAAGCAACGTAAATCAAGGCAAGGCAAGGCAACGTAAAGCAATGCAACGTAAAGGAACGTAAAGCAATGTAAAGCAAGGCAACGTAAACCAAGAAAAGCAAGACAAGGCAAGGCAACGTAAAGCAAGGCAAGGCAAGGCAACGTAAAGCAAGGCAACATAAATCAAGGAAATATAAAGCAAGGCAAGGCAAGGCAACTTAAAGGAAGTCAAGGCAAGGCAACTTAAAGCAAGTCAAGGCAAGGAAACGTAAAGCAAGGCAACGTAAAGCAACTTAAAACAAGGTAACGTAAAGCAACTTAAAGCAAGGCAACGTAAAGCAAGGCAACGTAAAGCAACGTAAAGCAAGGCAACGTAAAGCAACGTAAAGCAAGGCAAGGCAAGGCAACGTAAAGCAATGTAAAGCAAGGCAACGTAAAGCAACGTAAAGCAAGGCAAGGCAAGGCAACGTAAAGCAAGGCAACGTAAAGCAACGTAAAGCAAGGCAACGTAAACCAACGTAAAGCAAGGCAAGGCAAGGCAACGTAAAGCAAGGCAACGTAAAGCAACGTAAAGCAAGGCAACTTAAAGCAATGTAAAGCAAGGCAAAGTAAACCAAGAAAAGCAAGACAAGGCAAGGAAACGTAAAGCAAGGCAAGGCAAGGCAACGTAAAGCAAGGAAACATAAAGCAACGTAAATGAAGGCAATGTAAAGCAACGTAAAGCAAGGCAACGTAAAGCAAGGCAAGGCAAGGTAACATAAAGCAAGGCAACGTAAAGCAAAGTAAAGCAAGGCAAGTCAAGGCAACGTAAAGCAAGGCAAGGCAAGGCAACGTAAAGCAAAGCAAGGCAAGGGAACGTAAAGCAAGGCAACGTAAAGCAAGGCAACGTAAAGGAACATAAAGCAAGGCAAAGTTAAGTAAGGCAACGTAAAGCAACGTAAAGCAAGGCAACGTAAAGCAAAGTAAGGAAACGTAAAGTAAGGCAATGTAAAGCAACGTAAAGCAAGGCAACGTAAAGCAAGGCAACGTAAAGCAACGTAAAGCCAGGCAAAGTAAAGCAAGGCAAGGCAAGGCAACGTAAAGCAAGGCAACGTAAAGCAACATAAAGCAAGGCACGTCAAGGCAACGTAAAGCAAGGCAAGGCAACGTAAAGCAAAGGAAGGCAGGCAACGTAAAGCAAGGCAACGTAAAGCAACGTAAAGCAAGGCAAAGTTAAGTACGGCAAGGTAAAGCAACGTAAAGCATGGCAACGTAAATAACGCAACGTATAGCAACGTAAGGCAACGTAAAGTAAGGCAACGTAAAGCAACGTAAAGCAACGTAAAGCAAGGGAAAGCAAGGCAACGTAAAGCAAGGCTACGTAAATCAACGTAAAGCAACGTAAAGCAAGGTAAACAAAGGCAACGTAAAGCAAAGTAAATCATGGAAACGTAAAGCAACGTAAAGCAAGGTAAAGCAAGGAAAAGTAAAGCAACGTAAAGCAACGTAAAGCAAAGTAAATCAATGCAACGTAAAGGAAGGCAACGTAAGGCAACGTAAAGCATCGTAAAGCAAGGCCATGTAAAGCAAGGCAATGTAAAGCAACGTAAAGGAAGGCAACGTAAAGCAAGGCAATGTAAAGCAACGTAAAGCAAGTCAACGTAAAGCAATGCAAGGCAAGGCAACGTAAAGGAAGGCAACGTAAAGCAACGTAAAGCAAGGCAAGCCAACGTAAAGCAAAGTAAAGCAAGGCAACGTAAAGCAAGGCAACGTAAAGCAACGTAACGCAAAGCAACGTAAAGTAAGGCAACGTAAATCAAGGCAACGTAAAGCAACGTAAAGCAAGGTAACGTAAAGCAACGTAAAGCAAGGCAAGGTAAGGCAACGTAAAGCAAGGCAAGGTAAGGCAATATAAAGCAAGGCAACGTAAAGCAACGTAAAGCAAGGCAACATAAAGCAAGGCAAGGCAACGTAAAGCAAGGCAAGGTAAAGCAACGTAAAGCAAGGCAAGGCAAGGCAACGTAAAGCAAGTCAAGGCAAGGCAACGTAAAGCAAGGCAACGTAAAGCAACTTAAAACAATGCAACGTAAAGCAACGTAAAGCAAGGCAACGTAAAGTAAGGCAAAGCAAGGCAACGTAAAGCAAGGCAACGTAAAACAACGTAAAGCAAGGCAACGTAAAGCAACGTAAAGCAAGGCAAGGCAAGGCAACGTAAAGCAAGACAAAGTAAAGCAACGTAAAGCAAGGCAACGTAAAGCAATGTAAAGCAAGGGAACGTAAACCAAGAAAAGCAAGACAAGGCAAGGCAACGTAAAGCAAGGCAAGGTAAGGGAACGTAAATCAAGGCAATGTAAAGCAAAGCAAGGCAAGGAAACCTAAAGGAAGTCAAGGCAAGGCAACGTAAAGCAAGTCAAGGCAAGGAAACGTAAAGCAAGGCAACGTAAAGCAACATAAAACAAAGCAACGTAAAGCAACGTAAAACAAGGCAACGTAAAGTAAGGCAAAGCAAGGCAACGTAAAGCAACGTAAAGTAAGGCAACGTAAAGCAAGGCAACGTAAAGCAAGGTAAAGCAAGGCAACTTAAAGCAACGTAAAGCAAGGCAAGGCAAGGCAACGTAAAGCAAGGCAACGTAAAGCAACGTAAAGCAAGGCAACGTAAACCAACGTAAAGCAAGGCAAGGCAAGGCAACGTAAAGCAAGACAACGTAAAGCAACGTAAAGCAAGGCAACGTAAAGCAACGTAAAGCAAGGCAACGTAAAGCAATGTAAAGCAAGGCAACGTAAAGCAATGTAAAGCAAGACAAGGCAAGGCAACGTAAAGCAAGGCAAGGCAAGGCAACGTAAAGCAAGGCAACGTAAAGCAACGTAAATTAAGGCAATGTAAAGCAACGTAAAGCAAGGCAAGGCAAGGCAACGTAAAGCAAGGCAACGTAAACCAACGTGAAGCAAGGCAAGGCAAGGCAACGTAAAGCAAGACAACGTAAAGCAACGTAAAGCAAGGCAACGTAAAGCAATGTAAAGGAAGGCAACGTAAACCAAGAAAAGAAAGACAAGGCAAGGCAACGTAAAGCTAGGCAAGGCAAGGCAACGTAAAGCAAGGCAACATAAAGCAACGTAAAGCAAGGCAATGAAAAGCAACGTAAAGCAAGGCAAAGTAAAGCAAGGCAAGACAAGGCAACCTAAAGCAAGGCAACGTAAAGCAACGTAAAGCAAGGCAAGTCAAGGCAACTTAAAGCAAAGCAAGGCAAGGCAACGTAAAGCAAGGAAACGTAAAGCAACGTAAAGCAAGGCAACGTAAAGCAACGTAAAGCAAGGCAAGGCAACGTAAAGCAAGACAAAGTAAAGCAACGTAAAGCAAGGCAACGTAAAGCAATGTAAAGCAAGGCAACGTAAACCAAGAAAAGCAAGACAAGGCAAGGCAACGTAAAGCAAGGCAAGGTAAGGGAACGTAAATCAAGGCAATGTAAAGCAAGGCAAGGCAAGGAAAACTAAAGGAAGTCGAGGCAAGGCAACGTAAAGCAAGTCAAGGCAAGGAAACATAAAGCAAGGCAACGTAAAGCAACTTAAAACAAGGCAAAGTAAAGCAACTTAAAGCAAGGCAACGTAAAGTAAGGCAAAGCAAGGCAACGTAAAGCAACGTAAAGCAACGTAAAGCAAGGCAACTTAAAGCAACGTAAAGCATGCAAGGCAAGGCAACGTAAAGCAAGGCAACGTAAAGCAATGTAAAGCAAGGCAACGTAAAGCAACGTAAAGCAAGGCAAGGCAAGGCAACGTAAAGCAAGGCAACGTAAAGCAACGAAAAACAAGGCAACGTAAAGCAACGTAAAGCAAGGCAACGTAAACCAACGAAAAGCAAGGCAAGGCAACGTAAAGCAAGACAACTTAAAGCAACGTAAAGCAAGGCAACGTAAAGCAACGTAAAGCAAGGCAACGTAAAGCAATGTAAAGCAAGGCAACGTAAACCAAGAAAAGCAAGACAAGGCAAGGCAACGTAAAGCAAGGCAAGGCAAGGCAACGTAAAGTAAGGCAAAGCAAGGCAACGTAAAGCAAGGCAACGTAAAACAACGTAAAGCAAGGCAACGTAAAGCAACGTAAAGCAAGGCAAGGCAAGGCAACGTAAAGCAAGACAAAGTAAAGCAACGTAAAGCAAGGCAACGTAAAGCAATGTAAAGCAAGGGAACGTAAACCAAGAAAAGCAAGACAAGGCAAGGCAACGTAAAGCAAGGCAAGGTAAGGGAACGTAAATCAAGGCAATGTAAAGCAAAGCAAGGCAAGGAAACCTAAAGGAAGTCAAGGCAAGGCAACGTAAAGCAAGTCAAGGCAAGGAAGCGTAAAGCAAGGCAACGTAAAGCAACATAAAACAAAGCAACGTAAAGCAACGTAAAACAAGGCAACGTAAAGTAAGGCAAAGCAAGGCAACGTAAAGCAACGTAAAGTAAGGCAACGTAAAGAAAGGCAACGTAAAGCAAGTCAACGTAAAGCAAGTCAACGTAAAGCAAGGCAACGTAAGGCAAGGTAAAGCAAGGCAACGTAAGGCAAGGCAAAGCAAGGCAACGTAAAGCAAGGCAACGTAAAGCAAGGCAACGTAAAGCAACATAAAGAAAGGCAACGTAAAGCAAGGCAACATAAAGCAACATAAAAAAGGCAACGTAAGGCAATGTAAGGCAACGTAAAGAAACATAATGCAAGGCAACCTTAAGCAACGTAAGGTAACGTAAAGCATGGCAACGTAAAGCAAGGCATCGTAAAGCAACGTAAAGCAAGGGAACGTAAAGCAAGGAAACGTAAAGCAAGGCAACGTAAAGCAAAGTAAATCAAGGCAACGTAAAGGAAGGCAACGTAAGGCAACGTAACGCATCGTAAAGCAAGGCAAAGTAAAGCAAGGCAACGTAAAGCAACGTAAAGCAACGTAAAGCAAGGTAAACAAGGTAAAGCAATGTAAAGCAAGGTAAAGCAAGGCAACGTAAAGCAAGGTAAAGCAAGGTAAAGCAAGGCAACGTAAAGCAACGTAAAGCAAGACAAAGTAAAGCAACGTAAAGCAAGGTAAATCAACGTAAAGCAACGTAAAGCATGGTAAAGCAAGGTAACGAAATGCAAGGTAAAGCAAGGCAACGTAAAGCAACGTAAAGCAACGTAGAGCAAGGCAACGTAAAGCAACGTAGAGCAAGGCAACGTAAAGCAACGTAAAGCAACGTAAAGCAAGGGAAAGCAAGGCAACGTAAAGCAAGGCTACGTAAATCAACGTAAAGCAACGTAAAGCAAGGTAAAGAAAGGCAACGTAAAGCAAAGTAAATCATGGAAACGTAAAGCAACGTAAAGCAAGGTAAAGCAAGGAAAAGTAAAGCAACGTAAAGCAACGTAAAGCAAAGTAAATCAATGCAACGTAAAGGAAGGCAACGTAAGGCAACGTAAAGCATCGTAAAGCAAGGCAAAGTAAAGCAAGGCAATGTAAAGCAACGTAAAGGAAGGCAACGTAAAGCAACGTAAAGCAAGGCAATGTAAAGCAACGTAAAGCAAGTCAACGTAAAGCAATGCAAGGCAAGGCAACGTAAAGGAAGGCAACGTAAAGCAACGTAAAGCAAGGCAAGCCAACGTAAAGCAAAGTAAAGCAAGGCAACGTAAAGCAAGGCAACGTAAAGCAACGTAACGCAAAGCAACGTAAAGTAAGGCAACGTAAATCAAGGCAACGTAAAGCAACGTAAAGCAAGGTAACGTAAAGCAACGTAAAGCAAGGCAAGGTAAGGCAACGTAAAGCAAGGCAAGGTAAGGCAATATAAAGCAAGGCAACGTAAAGCAACGTAAAGCAAGGCAACATAAAGCAAGGCAAGGCAAGGCAACGTAAAGCAAGGCAACGTAAAGCAACGTAAAGCAAGGCAAGGCAAGGCAACGTAAAGCAAGTCAAGGCAAGGCAACGTAAAGCAAATCAAGGCAAGGAAACGTAAAGCAAGGCAACGTAAAGCAACTTAAAACAAGGCAACGTAAAGCAACGTAAAGCAAGGCAACGTAAAGTAAGGCAAAGCAAGGCAACGTAAAGCAAGGCAACGTAAAGCAACGTAAAGCAAGGCAACGTAAACCAACGTAAAGCAAGGCAAGGCAAGGCAACGTAAAGCAAGACAAAGTAAAGCAACATAAAGCAAGGCAACGTAAAGCAATGTAAAGCAAGGGAACGTAAACCAAGAAAAGCAAGACAAGGCAAGGCAACGTAAAGCAAGGCAAGGTAAGGGAACGTAAATCAAGGCAATGTAAAGCAAAGCAAGGCAAGGAAACCTAAAGGAAGTCAAGGCAAGGCAACATAAAGCAAGTCAAGGCAAGGAAACGTAAAGCAAGGCAACGTAAAGCAACATAAAACAAGGCAACGTAAAGCAACGTAAAACAAGGCAACGTAAAGTAAGGCAAAGCAAGGAAACGTAAAGCAACGTAAAGCAATGTAAAGCAAGGCTACCTAAAACAAGGCAACGTAAAGCAACGTAAAGTAAGGCAACGTAAAGCAAGGCAACGTAAAGCAAGGTAAAGCAAGGCAACTTAAAGCAACGTAAAGCAAGGCAAGGCAAGGCAACGTAAAGCAAGGCAACGTAAAGCAACGTAAAGCAAGGCAACGTAAACCAACGTAAAGCAAGGCAAGGCAAGGCAACGTAAAGCAAGACAACGTAAAGCAACGTAAAGCAAGGCAACGTAAAGCAACGTAAAGCAAGGCAACGTAAAGCAATGTAAAGCAAGGCAACGTAAACCAAGAAAAGCAAGACAAGGCAAGGCAACGTAAAGCAAGGCAAGGCAAGGCAACGTAAAGCAAGGCAACGTAAAGCAACGTAAATTAAGGCAATGTAAAGCAACGTAAAGCAAGGCAAGGCAAGGCAACGTAAAGCAAGGCAACGTAAACCAACGTGAAGCAAGGCAAGGCAAGGCAACGTAAAGCAAGACAACGTAAAGCAACGTAAAGCAAGGCAACATAAAGCAATGTAAAGGAAGGCAACGTAAACCAAGAAAAGAAAGACAAGGCAAGGCAACGTAAAGCTAGGCAAGGCAAGGCAACGTAAAGCAAGGCAACATAAAGCAACGTAAAGCAAGGCAATGAAAAGCAACGTAAAGCAAGGCAAAGTAAAGCAAGGCAAGACAAGGCAACGTAAAGCAAGGCAACGTAAAGCAACGTAAAGCAAGGCAAGTCAAGGCAACTTAAAGCAAAGCAAGGCAAGGCAACGTAAAGCAAGGAAACGTAAAGCAACGTAAAGCAAGGCAACGTAAAGCAACGTAAAGCAAGGCAAGGCAACGTAAAGCAAGACAAAGTAAAGCAACGTAAAGCAAGGCAACGTAAAGCAATGTAAAGCAAGGCAACGTAAACCAAGAAAAGCAAGACAAGGCAAGGCAACGTAAAGCAAGGCAAGGTAAGGGAACGTAAATCAAGGCAATGTAAAGCAAGGCAAGGCAAGGCAACCTAAAGGAAGTCAAGGCAAGGCAACGTAAAGCAAGTCAAGGCAAGGAAACGTAAAGCAAGGCAACGTAAAGCAACTTAAAACAAGGCAACGTAAAGCAACTTAAAGCAAGGCAACGTAAAGTAAGGCAAAGCAAGGCAACGTAAAGCAACGTAAAGCAACGTAAAGCAAGGCAACGTAAAGCAACGTAAGGTAACGTAAAGCATGGCAACGTAAAGCAAGGCATCGTAAAGCAATGTAAAGCAAGGCAACGTAAAGCAACGTAAAGCAAGGCAAGGCAAGGCAACGTAAAGCAAGGCAACGTAAAGCAACGTAAAGCAAGGCAACGTAAAGCAACGTAAAGCAAGGCAACGTAAACCAACGAAAAGCAAGGCAAGGCAACGTAAAGCAAGACAACTTAAAGCAACGTAAAGCAAGGCAACGTAAAGCAACGTAAAGCAAGGCAACGTAAAGCAATGTAAAGCAAGGCAACGTAAACCAAGAAAAGCAAGACAAGGCAAGGCAACGTAAAGCAAGGCAAGGCAAGGCAACGTAAAGCAAGGCAACGTAAAGCAACGTAAATTAAGGCAATGTAAAGCAACGTAAAGCAAGGCAAGGCAAGGCAACGTAAAGCAAGGCAACATAAACCAACGTGAAGCAAGGCAAGGCAAGGCAACGTAAAGCAAGACAACGTAAAGCAACGTAAAGCAAGGCAACGTAAAGCAATGTAAAGGAAGGCAACGTAAACCAAGAGAAGAAAGACAAGGCAAGGCAACGTAAGGCAAGGCAATGTAAAGCAAGGCAACGTAAAGCAACGTAAAGCAAGGCAACGTAAAGCAACGTAAAGCAAGGCAATGTAAAGCAAGGCAACGTAAAGCAACGTAAAGCAAGACAACATAAAGTAAGGCAAAGTAAAGCAACGTAAAGCAAGGCAACGTAAAGCAAGGCAACTTAAAGCAAAGTAAAATAAAGCAACGTAAAGCAACGTAAAGCAATGTAAAGCAAGGCAACGTAAAGCAATGCAACGTAAAGCAAGGCAACGAAAAGCAACGTAAAGTAAGGCAACGTAAAGTAAGGCAACGTAAAGCAATGTAAAGCAAGGCAACGTAAAGTAAGGCAACGTAAGTCAACGTAAAGTAAGGCAACGTAAAGCAACGTAAAGTAAGGCAACGTATAGCAAAGTAAAGCAAGGCAACGTAAAGTTAGGCAACGTAAGGTAACGTAAAGTAAGGCAACGTAAAGAAAGGAAACGTAAAGCAAGTCAACGTAAAGCAAGTCAACGTAAAGCAAGGCAAAGTAAGGCAACGTAAAGCAAGGCAACGTAAAGCAAGGCAAAGTAAGGCAACGTAAAGCAAGGCAACGTAAAGCAAGGCAACGTAAAGCAACATAAAGAAAGGCAACGTAACGCAAGGCAACATAAAGCAACATAAAAAAGGCAACGTAAAGCAAGGCAACGTAAGGCAATGTAAGGCAACGTAAAGCAACATAATGCAAGGCAACCTTAAGCAACGTAAGGTAACGTAAAGCATGGCAACGTAAAGCAAGGCATCGTAAAGCAACGTAAAGCAAGGGAACGTAAAGCAAGGAAACGTAAAGCAAGGCAACGTAAAGCAAAGTAAATCAAGGCAACGTAAAGGAAGGCAACGTAAGGCAACGTAACGCATCGTAAAACAAGGCAAAGTAAAGCAAGGCAACGTAAAGCAACGTAAAGCAACGTAAAGCAAGGAAACAAGGTAAAGCAAGGTAAAGCAACGTAAAGCAACGCAACGTAAAGCAACGTAAAGCAAGACAACGTAAAGCAAGGTAAATCAACATAAAGCAACGTAAAGGATGGTAAAGCAAGGCAACGAAATGCAAGGTAAAGCAAGGCAACGTAAAGCAACGTAAAGCAACGTAGAGCAAGGCAACGTAAAGCAACGTACAGCAAGGCAACGTAAAGCAACGTAAAGCAACGTAAAGCAAGGGAAAGCAAGGCAACGTAAAGCAAGGCTACGTAAATCAACGTAAAGCAACGTAAAGCAAGGTAAAGAAAGGCAACGTAAAGCAAGGTAAATCATGGAAACGTAAAGCAATGTAAAGCAAGGTAAAGCAAGGCAACGTAAAGCAACGTAAAGCAATGTAAAGCAAGGTAAATCAAGGCCACGTAAAGCAACGTAAAGCAAGGCAACGTAAAGCAAGGTAAAGAAATGCAAAGCAACGTAAGGCAAGGTAAAGCAAGGCAACGTAAAGTAAGGCAAAGCAAGGCAAAGCAACGTAAAGCAAGGTAAAGCAAGGCAAACTAAATCTTGGCAAAGCAACATAAAGCGAGGTAAAGCAAGGCAAGGTAAAGCAAGAGAAAGCAACGTAAAGCAACGTAAAGCAATGTAAAGCAACGTAAAGCAAGGCAACGTAAAGCAACGTAAATAAGGCAACGTAAAGCAACGTAAAGCAAGGCAACGTAAAGCAACGTAAAGCAAGGCAACGTAAACCAAGAGAAGAAAGACAAGGCAAGGCAACGTAAAGCAAGGCAAGGCAAGGCAACGTAAAGCAAGGCAACGTAAAGCAACGTAAAGCAAGGCAACGTAAAGCAACGTAAAGCAAGGCAATGTAAAGCAAGGCAACGTAAAGCAACGTAAAGCAAGACAACATAAAGTAAGGCAAAGTAAAGCAACGTAAAGCAAGGCAACGTAAAGCAAGGCAACTTAAAGCAAAGTAAAATAAAGCAACGTAAAGCAACGTAAAGCAACGTAAAGCAAGGCAACGTAAAGCAATGCAACGTAAAGCAAGGCAACGAAAAGCAACGTAAAGTAAGGCAACGTAAAGCAATGTAAAGCAAGGCAACGTAAAGTAAGGCAACGTAAGTCAACGTAAAGTAAGGCAACGTAAAGCAACGTAAAGTAAGGCAACGTATAGCAAAGTAAAGCAAGGCAACGTAAAGTTAGGCAACGTAAGGTAACGTAAAGTAAGGCAACGTAAAGAAAGGAAACGTAAAGCAAGTCAACGTAAAGCAAGTCAACGTAAAGCAAGGCAAAGTAAGGCAACGTAAAGCAAGGCAACGTAAAGCAAGGCAAAGTAAGGCAACGTAAAGCAAGGCAACGTAAAGCAAGGCAACGTAAAGCAACATAAAGAAAGGCAACGTAACGCAAGGCAACATAAAGCAACATAAAAAAGGCAACGTAAAGCAAGGCAACGTAAGGCAATGTAAGGCAACGTAAAGCAACATAATGCAAGGCAACCTTAAGCAACGTAAGGTAACGTAAAGCATGGCAACGTAAAGCAAGGCATCGTAAAGCAACGTAAAGCAAGGGAACGTAAAGCAAGGAAACGTAAAGCAAGGCAACGTAAAGCAAAGTAAATCAAGGCAACGTAAAGGAAGGCAACGTAAGGCAACGTAACGCATCGTAAAACAAGGCAAAGTAAAGCAAGGCAACGTAAAGCAACGTAAAGCAACGTAAAGCAAGGAAACAAGGTAAAGCAAGGTAAAGCAACGTAAAGCAACGCAACGTAAAGCAACGTAAAGCAAGACAACGTAAAGCAAGGTAAATCAACATAAAGCAACGTAAAGGATGGTAAAGCAAGGCAACGAAATGCAAGGTAAAGCAAGGCAACGTAAAGCAACGTAAAGCAACGTAGAGCAAGGCAACGTAAAGCAACGTACAGCAAGGCAACGTAAAGCAACGTAAAGCAACGTAAAGCAAGGGAAAGCAAGGCAACGTAAAGCAAGGCTACGTAAATCAACGTAAAGCAACGTAAAGCAAGGTAAAGAAAGGCAACGTAAAGCAAGGTAAATCATGGAAACGTAAAGCAATGTAAAGCAAGGTAAAGCAAGGCAACGTAAAGCAACGTAAAGCAACGTAAAGCAACGTAAAGCAAGGTAAATCAAGGCCACGTAAAGCAACGTAAAGCAAGGCAACGTAAAGCAAGGTAAAGAAATGCAAAGCAACGTAAGGCAAGGTAAAGCAAGGCAACGTAAAGTAAGGCAAAGCAAGGCAAAGCAACGTAAAGCAAGGTAAAGCAAGGCAAACTAAATCTTGGCAAAGCAACATAAAGCGAGGTAAAGCAAGGCAAGGTAAAGCAAGAGAAAGCAACGTAAAGCAACGTAAAGCAATGTAAAGCAACGTAAAGCAAGGCAACGTAAAGCAACGTAAATAAGGCAACGTAAAGCAACGTAATGGAAGGCAACGTAAACCAAGGCAACTTAAAGCAACGTAAAGCAAGGCAACGTAAAGCAAGGCCACGTAAAGCAACGTAAAGCAAGCCAACGTAAAGCAAGCCAACGTAAGGCAACGTAAAGCAAGGCAACGTAGAGGCAATGTAAAGCAAGGCAACGTAAAGCAAGGCAACGTAAGGCAACGTAAAGCAAGGCAAAGTAAAGCAAGGGAACGTAAAGCAACATAAAGCAAGGCAACGTAAATCAAAGCAACGTAAGGATACGTAAAGCAAGGGAACGTAAAGCAAGGAAACGTAAAGCAAGGCAACGTAAAGGAAGGCAACGTAAGGCAACGTAAAGCATCGTAAAACTAGGCAAAGTAAAGCAAAGCAACGTAAAGCAACGTAAAGCAAGGCAACGTAAAGCAACGTAAAGCAAGTCAACGTAAAGCAATGCAAGACAAGGCAACGTAAAGCAAGGCAACGTAAAGCAACGTAAAGCAAGGCAAGGCAACGTAAAACAATGTAAAGCAAGGCAACGTAAAGCAAGGCAACGTAAAGCAACGTAACGCAAAGCAACGTAAACTAAGGCAACGTAAAGCAAGGCAACGTAAAGCAACGTAAAGCAAGGCAAGGCAACGTAAAACAATGTAAAGCAAGGCAACGTAAAGCAAGGCAACGTAAAGCAACGTAACGCAAAGCAACGTAAACTAAGGCAACGTAAAGCAAGGCAACGTAAAGCAACTTAAAACAAGGCAACGTAAAGCAACTTAAAGCAAGGCAACGTAAAGCAAGGCAAATTAAAGCAAAGTAAAATAAAGCAACGTAAAGCATCGTAAAGCAAGGCAACGTAAAGCAATGCAACGTAAAGCAAGGCAACGAAAAGCAACGTAAAGTAAGGCAACGTAAAGTAAGGCAACGTAAAGCAATGTAAAGCAAGGCAACGTAAAGTAAGGCAACGTAAGTCAACGTAAAGTAAGGCAACGTAAAGCAACGTAAAGTAAGGCAACGTATAGCAAAGTAAAGCAAGGCAACGTAAAGTTAGGCAACGTAAGGTAACGTAAAGTAAGGCAACCTAAAGAAAGGAAACGTAAAGCAAGTCAACGTAAAGCAAGTCAACGTAAAGCAAGGCAACGTAAGGCAACGTAAAGCAAGGCAACGTAAAACAAGGCAAAGTAAGGCAACGTAAAGCAAGGCAACGTAAAGCAAGGCAACGTAAAGCAACATAAAGAAAGGCAACGTAACGCAAGGCAACATAAAGCAACATAAAAAAGGCAACGTAAAGCAAGGCAACGTAAGGAAATGTAAGGCAACGTAAAGCAACATAATGCAAGGCAACCTTAAGCAACGTAAGGTAACGTAAAGCATGGCAACGTAAAGCAAGGCATCGTAAACAACGTAAAGCAAGGAAACGTAAAGCAAGGCAACGTAATGCAAAGTAAATCAAGGCAACGTAAAGGAAGGCAACGTAAGGCAACGTAACGCATAGTAAAACAAGGCAAAGTAAAGCAAGGCAACGTAAAGCAACGTAAAGCAAGGAAACAAGGTAAAGCAAGGTAAAGCAACGTAAAGCAACGCAACGTAAAGCAACGTAAAGCAAGACAACGTAAAGCAAGGTAAATCAACATAAAGCAACGTAAAGCATGGTAAAGCAAGGCAACGAAATGCAAGGTAAAGCAAGGCAACGTAAAGCAACGTAAAGCAACGTAGAGCAAGGCAACGTAAAGCAACGTACAGCAAGGCAACGTAAAGCAACGTAAAGCAACGTAAAGCAAGGGAAAGCAAGGCAACGTAAAGCAAGGCTACGTAAATCAACGTAAAGCAACGTAAAGCAAGGTAAAGAAAGGCAACGTAAAGCAAGGTAAATCATGGAAACGTAAAGCAATGTAAAGCAAGGTAAAGCAAGGAAACGTAAAGCAACGTAAAGCAACGTAAAGCAAGGTAAATCAAGGCCACGTAAAGCAACGTAAAGCAAGGCAACGTAAAGCAAGGTAAAGAAAGGCAAAGCAACGTAAGGCAAGGTAAAGCAAGGCAACGTAAAGTAAGGCAAAGCAAGGCAAAGCAACGTAAAGCAAGGTAAAGCAAGGCAAACTAAATCTTGGCAAAGCAACATAAAGCGAGGTAAAGCAAGGCAAGGTAAAGCAAGAGAAAGCAACGTAAAGCAAGGTAAAGCAAGGTAAAGCAACGTAAAGCAAGGCAACGTAAAGCAACGTAAATAAGGCAACGTAAAGCAACGTAATGGAAGGCAACGTAAACCAAGGCAACGTAAAGCAATGTAAAGCAAGGCAACGTAAACCAAGAAAAGCAAGACAAGGCAAGGCAACGTAAAGCAAGGCAAGGCAAGGCAACGTAAAGCAAGGCAACGTAAAGCAACGTAAATTAAGGCAATGTAAAGCAACGTAAAGCAAGGCAAGGCAAGGCAACGTAAAGCAAGGCAACGTAAACCAACGTGAAGCAAGGCAAGGCAAGGCAACGTAAAGCAAGACAACATAAAGCAACGTAAAGCAAGGCAACGTAAAGCAATGTAAAGGAAGGCAACGTAAACCAAGAGAAGAAAGACAAGGCAAGGCAACGTAAAGCAAGGCAAGGCAAGGCAACGTAAAGCAACGTAAAGCAAGGCAATGAAAAGCAACGTAAAGCAAGGCAAAGTAACAACAAGTCAAGGCAAGGCAACGTAAAGCAAGGCAACGTAAAGGAACGTAAAGCAAGGCAAGTCAAGGCAACTTAAAGCAAAGCAAGGCAAGGCAACGTAAAGCAAGGAAACGTAAAGCAACGTAAGGAAACGTAAAGTAAGGAAACGTAAAGCAACGTAAAGCAAGGAAACCTAAAGCAAGGCAACGTAAAGCAAAGTAAAGCAAGGCAACGTAAAGCAAGGCAACGTAAAGCAACGTAAAGCAAGACAACATAAAGTAAGGCAAAGTAAAGCAACGTAAAGCAAGGCAACGTAAAGCAAGGCAACTTAAAGCAAAGTAAAATAAAGCAACGTAAAGCAACGTAAAGCAACGTAAAGCAAGGCAACGTAAAGCAATGCAACGTAAAGCAAGGCAACGAAAAGCAACGTAACGTAAGGCAACGTAAAGTAAGGCAACGTAAAGCAATGTAAAGCAAGGCAACGTAAAGTAAGGCAACGTAAGTCAACGTAAAGTAAGGCAACGTAAAGCAACGTAAAGTAAGGCAACGTATAGCAAAGTAAAGCAAGGCAACGTAATGTTAGGCAACGTAAGGTAACGTAAAGTAAGGCAACGTAAAGAAAGGAAACGTAAAGCAAGTCAACGAAAAGCAAGTCAACGTAAAGCAAGGCAACGTAAGGCAACGTAAAGCAAGGCAACGTAAAGCAAGGCAAAGTAAGGCAACGTAAAGCAAGGCAACGTAAAGCAAGGCAACGTAAAGCAACATAAAGAAAGGCAACGTAACGCAAGGCAACATAAAGCAACATAAAAAAGGCAACGTAAAGCAAGGCAACGTAAGGCAATGTAAGGCAACGTAAAGCAACATAATGCAAGGCAACCTTAAGCAACGTAAGGTAACGTAAAGCATGGCAACGTAAAGCAAGGCATCGTAAACAACGTAAAGCAAGGAAACGTAAAGCAAGGAAACGTAAAGCAAGGCAACGTAAAGCAAAGTAAATCAAGGCAACGTAAAGGAAGGCAACGTAAGGCAACGTAACGCATCGTAAAACAAGGCAAAGTAAAGCAAGGCAACGTAAAGCAACGTAAAGCAACGTAAAGCAAGGAAACAAGGTAAAGCAAGGTAAAGCAACGTAAAGCAACGCAACGTAAAGCAACGTAAAGCAAGACAACGTAAAGCAAGGTAAATCAACATAAAGCAACGTAAAGCATGGTAAAGCAAGGCAACGAAATGCAAGGTAAAGCAAGGCAACGTAAAGCAACGTAAAGCAACGTAGAGCAAGGCAACGTAAAGCAACGTACAGCAAGGCAACGTAAAGCAACGTAAAGCAACGTAAAGCAAGGGAAAGCAAGGCAACGTAAAGCAAGGCTACGTAAATCAACGTAAAGCAACGTAAAGCAAGGTAAAGAAAGGCAACGTAAAGCAAGGTAAATCATGGAAACGTAAAGCAATGTAAAGCAAGGTAAAGCAAGGCAACGTAAAGCAACGTAAAGCAACGTAAAGCAAGGTAAATCAAGGCCACGTAAAGCAACGTAAAGCAAGGCAACGTAAAGCAAGGTAAAGAAAGGCAAAGCAACGTAAGGCAAGGTAAAGCAAGGCAACGTAAAGTAAGGCAAAGCAAGGCAAAGCAACGTAAAGCAAGGTAAAGCAAGGCAAACTAAATCTTGGCAAAGCAACATAAAGCGAGGTAAAGCAAGGCAAGGTAAAGCAAGAGAAAGCAACGTAAAGCAACGTAAAGCAAGGTAAAGCAACGTAAAGCAAGGCAACGTAAAGCAACGTAAATAAGGCAACGTAAAGCAACGTAATGGAAGGCAACGTAAACCAAGGCAACTTAAAGCAACGTAAAGCAAGGCAACGTAAAGCAAGGCAACGTAAAGCAAGGCAAGGCAAGCCAACGTAAAGCAAGCCAACGTAAGGCAACGTAAAGCAAGGCAACGTAAAGCAAGGCAACGTAAAGCAAGGCAACGTAAGGCAATGTAAAGCAAGGCAACGTAAAGCAAGGCAACGTAAGGCAACGTAAAGCAATGCAAAGTAAAGCAAGGGAACGTAAAGCAACATAAAGCAAGGCAACGTAAATCAAAGCAACGTAAGGATACGTAAAGCAAGGGAACGTAAAGCAAGGAAACGTAAAGCAAGGCAACGTAAAGGAAGGCAACGTAAGGCAACGTAAAGCATCGTAAAACTAGGCAAAGTAAAGCAAGGCAACGTAAAGCAACGTAAAGCAAGGCAACGTAAAGCAACGTAAAGCAAGTCAACGTAAAGCAATGCAAGACAAGGCAACGTAAAGCAAGGCAACGTAAAGCAACGTAAAGCAAGGCAAGGCAACGTAAAACAATGTAAAGCAAGGCAACGTAAAACAAGGCAACGTAAAGCAACGTAACGCAAAGCAACGTAAACTAAGGCAACGTAAAGCAAGGCAACGTAAAGCAACGTAAAGCAAGGCAACGTAAAGCAAGGCAAGGCAAGGCAACGTAAAGCAAGGCAACGTAAAGCAACGTAAAGCAAGGCAAGGCAAGGCAACGTAGAGCAAGTAAAGGCAAGGCAACTTAAAGCAAATCAAGGCAAGGAAACGTAAAGCAAGGCAACGTAAAGCAACGTAAAGCAAGGCAACGTTAATCAAGGCAACGTAAGGCAACGTAAAGCAACGTAAAGCAAGGCAACGTAAAGCCACGTAAAGCAAGGCAACGTAAAGCAACATAAAGCAAGGCAAGGTAAAGCAACGTAAATCAAGGCAAGGCAAGGCAACGTAAAGCAATGCAACGTAAAGGAACGTAAAGCAAGGCAACGTAAAGCAATGTAAAGCAAGGCAACGTAAACCAAGAAAAGCAAGACAAGGCAAGGCAACGTAAAGCAAGGCAAGGCAAGGCAACGTAAAGCAAGGCAACATAAATCAAGGAAATATAAAGCAAGGCAAGGCAAGGCAACTTAAAGGAAGTCAAGGCAAGGCAACTTAAAGCAAGTCAAGGCTAGGAAACGTAAAGCAAGGCAACGTAAAGCAACTTAAAACAAGGTAACGTAAAGCAACGTAAAGCAAGGCAACGTAAAGCAAGGCAACGTAAAGCAACGTAAAGCAAGGCAACGTAAAGCAACGTAAAGCAAGGCAAGGCAAGGCAACGTAAAGCAATGTAAAGCAAGGCAACGTAAAGCAACGTAAAGCAAGGCAAGGCAAGGCAACGTAAAGCAAGGCAACGTAAAGCAACGTAAAGCAAGGCAACGTAAACCAACGCAAAGCAAGGCAAGGCAAGGCAACGTAAAGCAAGACAATGTAAAGCAACGTAAAGCAAGGCAACGTAAAGCAATGTAAAGCAAGGCAAAGTAAACCAAGAAAAGCAAGACAAGGCAAGGAAACGTAAAGCAAGGCAAGGCAAGGCAACGTAAAGCAAGGAAACATAAAGCAACGTAAATGAAGGCAATGTAAAGCAACGTAAAGCAAGGCAACGTAAAGCAAGGCAAGGCAAGGTAACATAAAGCAAGGCAACGTAAAGCAAAGTAAAGCAAGGCAAGTCAAGGCAACGTAAAGCAAGGCAAGGCAAGGCAACGTAAAGCAAAGCAAGGCAAGGGAACGTAAAGCAAGGCAACGTAAAGCAACGTAAAGCAAGGCAACGTAAAGGAACATAAAGCAAGGCAAAGTTAAGTAAGGCAACGTAAAGCAACGTAAAGCAAGGCAACGTAAAGCAAAGTAAGGAAAAGTAAAGTAAGGCAATGTAAAGCAACGTAAAGCAAGGCAACGTAAAGCAAGGCAACGTAAAGCAACGTAAAGCAAGGCAACGTAAAGCAAGGCAACGTAAAGCAACGTAAAGCCAGGCAAAGTAAAGCAAGGCAAGGCAAGGCAACGTAAAGCAAGGCAACGTAAAGCAACATAAAGCAAGGCACGTCAAGGCAACGTAAAGCAAGGCAAGGCAACGTAAAGCAAAGGAAGGCAGGCAACGTAAAGTAAGGCAACGTAAAGCAACGTAAAGCAAGGCAAAGTTAAGTACGGCAAGGTAAAGCAACGTAAAGCATGGCAACGTAAAGTAAGGCAACGTAAAGCAACGTAAGGCAACGTAAAGTAAGGCAATGTAAAGCAACGTAAAGCAAGGAAACATAAAGCAAGGCAACGTAAAGCAACGTAAAGCAAGGTAACCTAAAGCAAGGCAACGTAAAGCAAGGCAACGTAAAGCAACGTAAAGCAAGACAACGTAAAGTAAGGCAATGTAAAGCAACGTAAAGCAAGGCAACGTAAAGCAACGTAAAGCAAGGCAACTTAAAGCAACGTAAAGTAAAGCAACGTAAAGCAACGTAAAGCAAGGCAACGTAAAGCAAGGCAACGTAAAGCAAGGCAACGTAAAGTAACGTTAAGTAAGGCAACGTAAAGTAAGGCAACGTAAGGCAATGTAAAGCAAGGCAACGTAAAGTAAGGCAACATAAGTCAACGTAAAGTAAGGCAACGTATAGCAAAGTAAAGCAAGGCAACGTAAAGTTAAGCAACATAAGGCAACGTAAATAAAGGCAACGTAAAGCAACGTAAAGCAAGGCAACGTTAATCAAGGCAACGTAAGGCAACGTAAAGCAACGTAAAGCAAGGCAACGTAAAGCCACGTAAAGCAAGGCAACGTAAAGCAACGTAAAGCAAGGCAAGGTAAAGCAACGTAAAGCAAGGCAAGGCAAGGCAACGTAAAGTAATGCAACGTAAAGGAACGTAAAGCAAGGCAACGTAAAGCAATGTAAAGCAAGGCAACGTAAACCAAGAAAAGCAAGACAAGGCAAGGCAACGTAAAGCAAGGCAAGGCAAGGCAACGTAAAGCAAGGCAACATAAATCAAGGAAATATAAAGCAAGGCAAGGCAAGGCAACCTAAAGGAAGTCAAGGCAAGGCAACTTAAAGCAAGTCAAGGCAAGGAAACGTAAAGCAACTTAAAACAAGGTAACGTAAAGCAACGTAAAGCAAGGCAACGTAAAGCAAGGCAACGTAAAGCAACGTAAAGCAAGGCAAGGCAAGGCAACGTAAAGCAATGTAAAGCAAGGCAACGTGAAGCAACGTAAAGCAAGGCAAGGCAAGGCAACGTAAAGCAAGGCAACGTAAAGCAACGTAAAGCAAGGCAACGTAAACCAACGTAAAGCAAGGCAAGGCAAGGCAACGTAAAGCAAGACAACGTAAAGCAACGTAAAGCAAGGCAACGTAAAGCAATGTAAAGCAAGGCAAAGTAAACCAAGAAAAGCAAGACAAGGCAAGGAAACGTAAAGCAAGGCAAGGCAAGGCAACGTAAAGCAAGGAAACATAAAGCAACGTAAATGAAGGCAATGTAAAGCAACGTAAATCAAGGCAACGTAAAGCAAGGCAAGGCAAGGTAACATAAAGCAAGGCAACGTAAAGCAAAGTAAAGCAAGGCAAGTCAAGGCAACGTAAAGCAAGGCAAGGCAAGGCAACGTAAAGCAAAGCAAGGCAAGGGAACGTAAAGCAAGGCAACGTAAAGGAACATAAAGCAAGGTAAAGTTAACTAAGGCAACGTAAAGCAACGTAAAGCAAGGCAACGTAAAGCAAAGTAAGGAAACGTAAAGTAAGGCAATGTAAAGCAACGTAAAGCAAGGCAACGTAAAGCAAGGCAACGTAAAGCAACGTAAAGCAAGGCAACGTAAAGCAAGGCAACGTAAAGCAACGTAAAGCCAGGCAAAGTAAAGCAAGGCAAGGCAAGGCAACGTAAAGCAAGGCAACGTAAAGCAACATAAAGCAAGGCACGTCAAGGCAACGTAAAGCAAGGCAAGGCAACGTAAAGCAAAGGAAGGCAGGCAACGTAAAGCAAGGCAACGTAAATCAACGTAAAGCAAGGCAACGTAAAGCAACATAAAGCAAGGCAAAGTTAAGTACGGCAAGGAAAAGCAACGTAAAGCATGGCAACGTAAAGTAAGGCAACGTAAAGCAACGTAAGGCAACGTAAAGTAAGGCAATGTAAAGCAACGTAAAGCAAGGAAACGTAAAGCAAGGCAACGTAAAGCAACGTAAAGCAAGGTAACCTAAAGCAAGGCAACGTAAAGCAACGTAAAGCAAGACAACGTAAAGTAAGGCAAAGTAAAGCAACGTAAAGCAAGGCAACGTAAAGCAAGGCAACGTAAAGCAACGTAAAGTAAAGCAACGTAAAGCAACGTAAAGCAACGTAAAGCAAGGCAACGTAAAGCAAGGCAACGTAAAGTAACATAAAGTAAGGCAACGTAAAGTAAGGCAACGTAAGGCAATGTAAAGCAAGGCAACGTAAAGTAAGGCAACATAAGTCAACGTAAAGTAAGGCAACGTATAGCAAAGTAAAGCAAGGCAACGTAAAGTTAGACAACATAAGGCAACGTAAATAAAGGCAACGTAAAGCAAGGCAACGTAAAGCAACGTAAAGCAAGGCAACGTAAAGCAAGGCAACGTAAAGCAACGTAAAGCAAGGCAACGTAAAGCAAGGCAACGTAAAGCAACGTAAAGCAAGACAACGTAAAGTAAGGCAACGTAAAGCAACGTAAAGCAACGTAAAGCAACGTAAATCAAGGCAAAGTAAAGCAATGTAAAGCAAGGCAATGTAAAGGAAGGCAACGTAAAGCAACGTAAAGTAGAGGCAACGTAAAGTAATGCAACGTAAGGCAACGTAAAGCAAGGCAACTTAAAATAAGGCAACGTAAGGCAGCGTAAAGCAGGGCAACGTATTGCAAAGTAAAGCAAGGACACGTAAAGTAAGGCAACGTAAGGGAACGTAAAGTAAGGCAACGTAAAGCAACGTAAAGCAAGGCAACGTAAAGCAAGTCAACGTAAAGCAACGTAAAGCAAGGCAACGTGAAGTAAGACAACGTAAGGCAACGTAAAGCAAGGCAACGTAAAGCAACGTAAAGCAAGGCAACGTGAAGTAAGACAACGTAAGACAACGTAAAGTAAGGCAACGTAAAGCAACGTAAAGCAAGGCAACGTAAAGCAAGGTAATGTAAGGCAACGTAAAGGAAGGGAAGGTAAAGCAAGGCAACGTAAAGCAACGTAAAGCAAGGCAAAGTAAAGTATCGTAAAGCAAGGCAACGTAAAGCAAGGCAACGTAAAGAAACGAAAGCAAGGCCACGTAAAGCAACGTAAAGCAAGGCAATGTAAAGTAAGGCAACGTAAAGCAAGGCAAAGTAAAGCAAGGCAAGGCAAGGCAACGTAAAGCAAGGCAACGTAAAGCAATGTAAGGCAAGGAAACGTAAAGAAACGTAAAGCAAGGCAAGGCAACGTAAAGCAAGGGAACGTAAAGCAACGTAAAGCAACGCAAGGCAAGGCAACATAAAGCAAGGCAACGTAAAGCAAGGAAACTTAAACCAACGTAAAGCAAGGCAAGGCAAGGCAACGTAATGCAAGACAACGTAAAGAAACGTAAAGCAAGGCAACGTAAAGCAATGTAAAGGAAGGCAACGTAAACCAAGAAAAGAAAGACAAGGCAAGGCAACGTAAAGCAAGGCAAGGCAACGTAAAGCAAGGCAACGTAAAGCAACGTAAAGCAAGGCAAGTAAAAGCAACGTAAAGCAAGGCAAAGTAAAGCAAGGCAAGGCAACGTAAAGCAAGGCAACGTAAAGCAACGTAAAGCAAGGCAAGGCAAGGCAACCTAAATCAAGGCAAGGCAAGGGAACGTAAAGCAAAGCAAGGCAAGGCAACGTAAAGCAAGGCAACGTAAAGCAACGTAAAGCAAGGAAACGTAAAGCAACGTAAAGCAAGGCAAAGTTAAGTAAGGCAACGTAAAGCAACGTAAAGCAAGGCAACGTAAAGTAAGGCAACGTAAAGCAACGTGAGGCTACATAAAGTAAGGCAACGTAAACAACGTAAAGCAAGGAAACCTAAAGCAAGGCAAAGTAATGCAACGTAAAACAAGGCAACGTAAAGCAAGGCAACGTAAAGCAACGTAAAGCAAGACAACGTAAAGTAAGTCAAAGTAAAGCAACGTAAAGCAAGGCAATGTAAAGCAAGGCAACTTAAAGCAAAGTAAAATAAAGCAACGTAAAGCAACGTAAAGCAAGGCAACGTAATGCAAGGCAACGTAAAGCAAGGCAACGTAAGGCAAAGTAAAGCAAGGCAACGTAAAGTTAGGCAACGTAAGGCAACGTAAAGTAAGGCAACGTAAAGCAACGTAAAGCAAGTCAACGTAATGCGACGTAAAGCAAGGCAAAGTGAAGTAAGACAACGTAAGGCAACGTAAAGCAAGGCAACGTAAAGCAACGTAAAGCAAGGCAACGTAAAGCAAGGCAATGTAAGGCAACATAAAGCAAGGCAACGTAAAGCAAGCCAACGTAAGGCAACGTAAAGTAAGGCAACGTAAAATCAGGCA
Organism: Phaenicophaeus curvirostris; assembly: GCF_032191515.1. Taxonomy (NCBI): domain Eukaryota; kingdom Metazoa; phylum Chordata; class Aves; order Cuculiformes; family Cuculidae; genus Phaenicophaeus; species Phaenicophaeus curvirostris. Next base: position 713,182 of record NW_027206680.1, read on the forward strand.
ACGTAAAGAAAGACAACGTAAAGCAACGTAAAGCAAGGCAACGTAAGGCAACGTAAAGCAAGGCAACGTAAAGCAAGGCAACGTAAAGCAATGCAACGTAAAGCAACATAAAGAAAGGCAACGTAAAACAAGGCAACGTAAAGCAACTTAAAGCAAGGCAACTTAAAGCGAGGCAACGTAAGGCAACGTAAGGCAACGTAAAGCAAGGCAACGTAAAGCAACGTATAGCAAGGGAACGTAAAGCAAGGAAACGTAAAGCAAGGCAACGTAAAGCAAAGTAAATCAAGGCAACGTAAAGGAAGGCAAGGTAAGGAAACGTACAGCATCGTAAAGCAAGGTAACGTAAAGCAAGGCAACGTAAAGAAACGTAAAGCAAAGCAACGTAAAGCAAGGCAACGTAAGGCAACGTAAAGCAACGTAAAGCAAGTCAACGTAAAGCAATGCAAGGCAAGGCAACGTAAAGCATGGCAACGTAAAGCATGGCAACGTAAAGCTACGTAAATCAAGGCAAGGCAACGTAAAGCAACGTAAATCAATGCAATGTAAAGCAAGGCAACGTAAAGCAACGTAACGCAATGCATCGTAAAGTAAGGCAACGTAAAGTAAGCCAACGTAATGCAACGTAAAGCAAGGCAACGTAAAGCAACGTAAAGCAAGGCAAGGTAAAGCAACGTAAAGCAAGGCAGCGTAAAGCAACGTAAAGCAAGGCAACGTAAAGCAAGGCAACGTATAGCAAGCAAAGGCAAGGCAACATAAAGCAAGGCAACGTAAAGCAACGTAAAGCAAGGCAAGGCAAGGCAACGTAAAGCAAATAAAGGGAAGGCAACGTAAAGCAAGTCAAGGCAAGGAAACGTAAATCAAGGCAACGTAAAGCAACGTAAAACAAGGCAACGTAAAGCAACGTAAAACAAGGCAACGTAAAGCAACGTAAAGCAAGGCAACGTAAAGCAACGTAAAGCAAGACAACGTAAAGCAAGGCAACGTAAAGCATCGTAAAGCAAGGCAACGTAAAGCAAGGCAAGGCAAGGCAACGTAAAGCAAGGCAAGGTAAAACAACGTAAAGCAAGGCAACGTAAAGCAACGTAAAGCAAGGCAAGGCAAGGCAACGTAGAGCAAGGCAACGTAAAGCAACAGAAAGCAAGGCAAGGCAACGAAAAGCAACGGAAAGCAAGGCAACTTAAAGCAACGTAAAACAAGGCAACGTAAAGCAACATAAAGCAAGGCAACGTAAAGCAAGGCAAGGTAAGGCAACGTAAAGCAAGGCAAGGCAAGGCAACTTAAAGCAAGGCAACGTAAAGCAACGTAAGGCAAGGCAACGTAAAGCAACTTAAAGCAAGGCAACGTAAAGCAAGGCAAGGCAACGTAAAGCAAGGCAACGTAAAGAAACGCAACGTAAAGCAAACTAAAGCAAGGTAAAGCAACATAAAGGAAGGCAACGTAAAGAAACGTAAAGCAAACCAACGTAAAGCAAAGTAAATCAACGTAAAGCAAGGTAAAGTCAGTTAAAGCAACGTAAGGCAACGTAAAGCATCGTAAAGCAAGGCAACGTAAAGCAGGGTAAAGCAAGTTAAAGCAACGTAAAGCAACGTAAAGCAAGGACACATAAATCAACGTAAAGCAAGGCAACATAAAGCAAGGTAAAGAAAGGTAAAGCAACGTAAAGAAACGTAAAGCAAGGCAACGTAAAGCAAGGTAAAGCTAGGTAAAGCAAGGTAAAGCAACATAAAGCAACGTAAAGCAAGGCAACGTAAAGCAAGGCAATGTAAAGCAAGATAAAGCAAGGTAAAGCAAGGTAAAGCAACGTAAAGCAAGGCAACGTAAAGGAAGGCAACGTAAAACAACGTTAAGCAAGGCAACGTAAAGCAAGGTAAAGCAATGTAAAGCAACGTAAAGCAAGGTAAAGCAAGGCAATGTAAAGAAACGTAAAGCACCGTAAAGCAAGGTAAAGCAAGGTAAAGCAAGGCCACGTAAAGCAAGGTAAAGCAAGGTAAAACAAAGCAACGTAAAGCAAGGTAAAGCAAGACAAAGTAAAGCAACCTAAAGCAAGGTAAAGCAACGTAAAGCAAGGTAAAGCAAGGCAACGTAATGCAAGGTAAAGCAAGGCAACGTAAAGCAACGTAAAGCAACGTAGAGCAAGGCAACGTAAAGCAACGTACAGCAAGGCAACGTAAAGCAACGTAAAGCAAGGAAACGTAAAGCAAGGCAACGTAAAGCAACGTAAAGGAAGGCAACGTAAAGCAAGGCAACGTAAACTAACGTAAAGCAAGGCAAAGTAAAGCAAGGTAAGGCAAGGCAACGTAAAGCAAGGCAACGTAAAGCAACATAAAGCAAGGCAAGTCAAGGCAACGTAAAGCAATGCAAGGCAACGTAAAGCAAAGCAAGGCAGGCAACGTAAAGCAACGTAAAGCAACGTAAAGCAAGGAAACGTAAAGCAAGGCAACGTAAAGCAAAGTAAATCAAGGCAACGTAAAGGAAGGCAACATAAGGAAACGTACAGCATCGTAAAGCAAGGCAACGTAAAGCAAGGCAACGTAAAGCAATCCAACGTAAGGCAACGTAAAGCAAGGGAACGTAAAGCAAGGCAACGTAAGGCAACGTAAAGCAACGTAAAGCAAGTCAACGTAAAGGAATGCAAGGCAAGGCAACGTAAAGCAAGGCAACGTAAAGCTACGTAAATCAAGGCAAGGCAACGTAAAGCAACGTAAATCAAGGCAACGTAAAGTAAGGCAACGTAAAGCAACGTAAAGCAAGTCAACGTAATGCAACGTAAAGCAAGGCAACGTGAAGTAAGACAAAGTAAGGCAACGTAAAGCAAGGCAACGTAAAGCAACGTAAAGCAAGGCAACGTAAAGCAAGGCAATGTAAGGCAACGTAAAGCAAGGCAACATAAAGCAAGGCAACGTAAAGCAAGCCAACGTAAGGCAACGTAAAGTAAGGCAACGTAAAGAAAGGCAACGTAAAGCAAGTCAACGTAAAGCAAGGCAACGTAAGTCAACGTAAAGCAATGCAACGTAAGGCAACGTAAAGCAAGGCAAAGTAAGGCAAGGTAAAGCAAGGCAACGTAAAACAAGGCAACGTAAAACAACATAAAGAAAGGCAACGTAAAGCAAGGCAACGTAAAGCAACATAAAGCAAGGCAACTTAAAGCAACGTAAGGTAACGTAAAGCAAGGCAACGTAAATCAAGGCATCGTAAAGCAACGTAAAGCAAGGGAACGTAAAGCAAGGAAACGTAAAGCAAGGCAACGTAAAGCAAAGTAAATCAAGGCAACATAAAGGAAGGCAACGTAAGGAAACGTACAGCATCGTAAAGCAAGGCAACGTAAAGCAAGGCAACGTAAGGCAACGTAAAGCAACGTAAAGCAAGTCAACGTAAAGCAATGCAAGGCAAGGCAACGTAACGCAATGCAACGTAAAGTAAGGCAACGTAAAGTAAGGCAACGTAAAGCAACGTAAAGCAAGGCAACGTAAAGCAACGTAAAGCAAGGCAAGGTAAGGCAACGTAAAGCAACGTAAAGCAAGGCAACGTAAAGCAAGGCAACGTAAAGCAAGGCAAGGCAAGGCAACATAAAGCAAGCCAACGTAAAGCAACGTAACGCAATGCAACGTAAAGTAAGGCAACGTAAAGTAAGGCAACGTAAAGCAACGTAACGCAAGACAACGTAAAGCAACGTAAAGCAAGGAAACGTAAAGCATCGTAAAGCAAGGCAACGTAAAGCAAGGCAAGGCAAGGCAACGTAAAGTAAGGCAAGGTAAAACAACGTAAAGCAAGGCAACGTAAAGCAACGTAAAGCAAGGCAAGTCAACGTAGAGCAAGGCAACGTAAAGCAACACAAAGCAAGGCAAGGCAACATAAAGCAAGGCAACGTAAAGCAACGGAAAGCAAGGCAACGTAAACCAACGTAAAGCAAGGCAAGGCAAGGCAACGTAAAGCAAGACAACGTAAAGCAACGTAAAGCAAGGCAACGTAAAGCAATGTAAAGCAAGGCAAAGTAAACCAAGAAAAGCAAGACAAGGCAAGGAAACGTAAAGCAAGGCAAGGCAAGGCAACGTAAAGCAAGGAAACATAAAGCAACGTAAATGAAGGCAATGTAAAGCAACGTAAATCAAGGCAACGTAAAGCAAGGCAAGGCAAGGTAACATAAAGCAAGGCAACGTAAAGCAAAGTAAAGCAAGGCAAGTCAAGGCAACGTAAAGCAAGGCAAGGCAAGGCAACGTAAAGCAAAGCAAGGCAAGGGAACGTAAAGCAAGGCAACGTAAAGGAACATAAAGCAAGGTAAAGTTAACTAAGGCAACGTAAAGCAACGTAAAGCAAGGCAACGTAAAGCAAAGTAAGGAAACGTAAAGTAAGGCAATGTAAAGCAACGTAAAGCAAGGCAACGTAAAGCAAGGCAACGTAAAGCAACGTAAAGCAAGGCAACGTAAAGCAAGGCAACGTAAAGCAACGTAAAGCCAGGCAAAGTAAAGCAAGGCAAGGCAAGGCAACGTAAAGCAAGGCAACGTAAAGCAACATAAAGCAAGGCACGTCAAGGCAACGTAAAGCAAGGCAAGGCAACGTAAAGCAAAGGAAGGCAGGCAACGTAAAGCAAGGCAACGTAAATCAACGTAAAGCAAGGCAACGTAAAGCAACATAAAGCAAGGCAAAGTTAAGTACGGCAAGGAAAAGCAACGTAAAGCATGGCAACGTAAAGTAAGGCAACGTAAAGCAACGTAAGGCAACGTAAAGTAAGGCAATGTAAAGCAACGTAAAGCAAGGAAACGTAAAGCAAGGCAACGTAAAGCAACGTAAAGCAAGGTAACCTAAAGCAAGGCAACGTAAAGCAACGTAAAGCAAGACAACGTAAAGTAAGGCAAAGTAAAGCAACGTAAAGCAAGGCAACGTAAAGCAAGGCAACGTAAAGCAACGTAAAGTAAAGCAACGTAAAGCAACGTAAAGCAACGTAAAGCAAGGCAACGTAAAGCAAGGCAACGTAAAGTAACATAAAGTAAGGCAACGTAAAGTAAGGCAACGTAAGGCAATGTAAAGCAAGGCAACGTAAAGTAAGGCAACATAAGTCAACGTAAAGTAAGGCAACGTATAGCAAAGTAAAGCAAGGCAACGTAAAGTTAGACAACATAAGGCAACGTAAATAAAGGCAACGTAAAGCAAGGCAACGTAAAGCAACGTAAAGCAAGGCAACGTAAAGCAAGGCAACGTAAAGCAACGTAAAGCAAGGCAACGTAAAGCAAGGCAACGTAAAGCAACGTAAAGCAAGACAACGTAAAGTAAGGCAACGTAAAGCAACGTAAAGCAACGTAAAGCAACGTAAATCAAGGCAAAGTAAAGCAATGTAAAGCAAGGCAATGTAAAGGAAGGCAACGTAAAGCAACGTAAAGTAGAGGCAACGTAAAGTAATGCAACGTAAGGCAACGTAAAGCAAGGCAACTTAAAATAAGGCAACGTAAGGCAGCGTAAAGCAGGGCAACGTATTGCAAAGTAAAGCAAGGACACGTAAAGTAAGGCAACGTAAGGGAACGTAAAGTAAGGCAACGTAAAGCAACGTAAAGCAAGGCAACGTAAAGCAAGTCAACGTAAAGCAACGTAAAGCAAGGCAACGTGAAGTAAGACAACGTAAGGCAACGTAAAGCAAGGCAACGTAAAGCAACGTAAAGCAAGGCAACGTGAAGTAAGACAACGTAAGACAACGTAAAGTAAGGCAACGTAAAGCAACGTAAAGCAAGGCAACGTAAAGCAAGGTAATGTAAGGCAACGTAAAGGAAGGGAAGGTAAAGCAAGGCAACGTAAAGCAACGTAAAGCAAGGCAAAGTAAAGTATCGTAAAGCAAGGCAACGTAAAGCAAGGCAACGTAAAGAAACGAAAGCAAGGCCACGTAAAGCAACGTAAAGCAAGGCAATGTAAAGTAAGGCAACGTAAAGCAAGGCAAAGTAAAGCAAGGCAAGGCAAGGCAACGTAAAGCAAGGCAACGTAAAGCAATGTAAGGCAAGGAAACGTAAAGAAACGTAAAGCAAGGCAAGGCAACGTAAAGCAAGGGAACGTAAAGCAACGTAAAGCAACGCAAGGCAAGGCAACATAAAGCAAGGCAACGTAAAGCAAGGAAACTTAAACCAACGTAAAGCAAGGCAAGGCAAGGCAACGTAATGCAAGACAACGTAAAGAAACGTAAAGCAAGGCAACGTAAAGCAATGTAAAGGAAGGCAACGTAAACCAAGAAAAGAAAGACAAGGCAAGGCAACGTAAAGCAAGGCAAGGCAACGTAAAGCAAGGCAACGTAAAGCAACGTAAAGCAAGGCAAGTAAAAGCAACGTAAAGCAAGGCAAAGTAAAGCAAGGCAAGGCAACGTAAAGCAAGGCAACGTAAAGCAACGTAAAGCAAGGCAAGGCAAGGCAACCTAAATCAAGGCAAGGCAAGGGAACGTAAAGCAAAGCAAGGCAAGGCAACGTAAAGCAAGGAAACGTAAAGCAACGTAAAGCAAGGAAACGTAAAGCAACGTAAAGCAAGGCAAAGTTAAGTAAGGCAACGTAAAGCAACGTAAAGCAAGGCAACGTAAAGTAAGGCAACGTAAAGCAACGTGAGGCTACATAAAGTAAGGCAACGTAAACAACGTAAAGCAAGGAAACCTAAAGCAAGGCAAAGTAATGCAACGTAAAACAAGGCAACGTAAAGCAAGGCAACGTAAAGCAACGTAAAGCAAGACAACGTAAAGTAAGTCAAAGTAAAGCAACGTAAAGCAAGGCAATGTAAAGCAAGGCAACTTAAAGCAAAGTAAAATAAAGCAACGTAAAGCAACGTAAAGCAAGGCAACGTAATGCAAGGCAACGTAAAGCAAGGCAACGTAAGGCAAAGTAAAGCAAGGCAACGTAAAGTTAGGCAACGTAAGGCAACGTAAAGTAAGGCAACGTAAAGCAACGTAAAGCAAGTCAACGTAATGCGACGTAAAGCAAGGCAAAGTGAAGTAAGACAACGTAAGGCAACGTAAAGCAAGGCAACGTAAAGCAACGTAAAGCAAGGCAACGTAAAGCAAGGCAATGTAAGGCAACATAAAGCAAGGCAACGTAAAGCAAGCCAACGTAAGGCAACGTAAAGTAAGGCAACGTAAAATCAGGCAACGTAAAGAAAGACAACGTAAAGCAACGTAAAGCAAGGCAACGTAAGGCAACGTAAAGCAAGGCAACGTAAAGCAATGCAACGTAAAGCAACATAAAGAAAGGCAACGTAAAACAAGGCAACGTAAAGCAACTTAAAGCAAGGCAACTTAAAGCGAGGCAACGTAAGGCAACGTAAGGCAACGTAAAGCAAGGCAACGTAAAGCAAGGCATCGTAAAGCAACGTATAGCAAGGGAACGTAAAGCAAGGAAACGTAAAGCAAGGCAACGTAAAGCAAAGTAAATCAAGGCAACGTAAAGGAAGGCAAGGTAAGGAAACGTACAGCATCGTAAAGCAAGGTAACGTAAAGCAAGGCAACGTAAAGAAACGTAAAGCAAAGCAACGTAAAGCAAGGCAACGTAAGGCAACGTAAAGCAACGTAAAGCAAGTCAACGTAAAGCAATGCAAGGCAAGGCAACGTAAAGCATGGCAACGTAAAGCATGGCAACGTAAAGCTACGTAAATCAAGGCAAGGCAACGTAAAGCAACGTAAATCAATGCAATGTAAAGCAAGGCAACGTAAAGCAACGTAACGCAATGCATCGTAAAGTAAGGCAACGTAAAGTAAGCCAACGTAATGCAACGTAAAGCAAGGCAACGTAAAGCAACGTAAAGCAAGGCAAGGTAAAGCAACGTAAAGCAAGGCAGCGTAAAGCAACGTAAAGCAAGGCAACGTAAAGCAAGGCAACGTATAGCAAGCAAAGGCAAGGCAACATAAAGCAAGGCAACGTAAAGCAACGTAAAGCAAGGCAAGGCAAGGCAACGTAAAGCAAATAAAGGGAAGGCAACGTAAAGCAAGTCAAGGCAAGGAAACGTAAATCAAGGCAACGTAAAGCAACGTAAAACAAGGCAACGTAAAGCAACGTAAAACAAGGCAACGTAAAGCAACGTAAAGCAAGGCAACGTAAAGCAACGTAAAGCAAGACAACGTAAAGCAAGGCAACGTAAAGCATCGTAAAGCAAGGCAACGTAAAGCAAGGCAAGGCAAGGCAACGTAAAGCAAGGCAAGGTAAAACAACGTAAAGCAAGGCAACGTAAAGCAACGTAAAGCAAGGCAAGGCAAGGCAACGTAGAGCAAGGCAACGTAAAGCAACAGAAAGCAAGGCAAGGCAACGAAAAGCAACGGAAAGCAAGGCAACTTAAAGCAACGTAAAACAAGGCAACGTAAAGCAACATAAAGCAAGGCAACGTAAAGCAAGGCAAGGTAAGGCAACGTAAAGCAAGGCAAGGCAAGGCAACTTAAAGCAAGGCAACGTAAAGCAACGTAAGGCAAGGCAACGTAAAGCAACTTAAAGCAAGGCAACGTAAAGCAAGGCAAGGCAACGTAAAGCAAGGCAACGTAAAGAAACGCAACGTAAAGCAAACTAAAGCAAGGTAAAGCAACATAAAGGAAGGCAACGTAAAGAAACGTAAAGCAAACCAACGTAAAGCAAAGTAAATCAACGTAAAGCAAGGTAAAGTCAGTTAAAGCAACGTAAGGCAACGTAAAGCATCGTAAAGCAAGGCAACGTAAAGCAGGGTAAAGCAAGTTAAAGCAACGTAAAGCAACGTAAAGCAAGGACACATAAATCAACGTAAAGCAAGGCAACATAAAGCAAGGTAAAGAAAGGTAAAGCAACGTAAAGAAACGTAAAGCAAGGCAACGTAAAGCAAGGTAAAGCTAGGTAAAGCAAGGTAAAGCAACATAAAGCAACGTAAAGCAAGGCAACGTAAAGCAAGGCAATGTAAAGCAAGATAAAGCAAGGTAAAGCAAGGTAAAGCAACGTAAAGCAAGGCAACGTAAAGGAAGGCAACGTAAAACAACGTTAAGCAAGGCAACGTAAAGCAAGGTAAAGCAATGTAAAGCAACGTAAAGCAAGGTAAAGCAAGGCAATGTAAAGAAACGTAAAGCACCGTAAAGCAAGGTAAAGCAAGGTAAAGCAAGGCCACGTAAAGCAAGGTAAAGCAAGGTAAAACAAAGCAACGTAAAGCAAGGTAAAGCAAGACAAAGTAAAGCAACCTAAAGCAAGGTAAAGCAACGTAAAGCAAGGTAAAGCAAGGCAACGTAATGCAAGGTAAAGCAAGGCAACGTAAAGCAACGTAAAGCAACGTAGAGCAAGGCAACGTAAAGCAACGTACAGCAAGGCAACGTAAAGCAACGTAAAGCAAGGAAACGTAAAGCAAGGCAACGTAAAGCAACGTAAAGGAAGGCAACGTAAAGCAAGGCAACGTAAACTAACGTAAAGCAAGGCAAAGTAAAGCAAGGTAAGGCAAGGCAACGTAAAGCAAGGCAACGTAAAGCAACATAAAGCAAGGCAAGTCAAGGCAACGTAAAGCAATGCAAGGCAACGTAAAGCAAAGCAAGGCAGGCAACGTAAAGCAACGTAAAGCAACGTAAAGCAAGGAAACGTAAAGCAAGGCAACGTAAAGCAAAGTAAATCAAGGCAACGTAAAGGAAGGCAACATAAGGAAACGTACAGCATCGTAAAGCAAGGCAACGTAAAGCAAGGCAACGTAAAGCAATCCAACGTAAGGCAACGTAAAGCAAGGGAACGTAAAGCAAGGCAACGTAAGGCAACGTAAAGCAACGTAAAGCAAGTCAACGTAAAGGAATGCAAGGCAAGGCAACGTAAAGCAAGGCAACGTAAAGCTACGTAAATCAAGGCAAGGCAACGTAAAGCAACGTAAATCAAGGCAACGTAAAGTAAGGCAACGTAAAGCAACGTAAAGCAAGTCAACGTAATGCAACGTAAAGCAAGGCAACGTGAAGTAAGACAAAGTAAGGCAACGTAAAGCAAGGCAACGTAAAGCAACGTAAAGCAAGGCAACGTAAAGCAAGGCAATGTAAGGCAACGTAAAGCAAGGCAACATAAAGCAAGGCAACGTAAAGCAAGCCAACGTAAGGCAACGTAAAGTAAGGCAACGTAAAGAAAGGCAACGTAAAGCAAGTCAACGTAAAGCAAGGCAACGTAAGTCAACGTAAAGCAATGCAACGTAAGGCAACGTAAAGCAAGGCAAAGTAAGGCAAGGTAAAGCAAGGCAACGTAAAACAAGGCAACGTAAAACAACATAAAGAAAGGCAACGTAAAGCAAGGCAACGTAAAGCAACATAAAGCAAGGCAACTTAAAGCAACGTAAGGTAACGTAAAGCAAGGCAACGTAAATCAAGGCATCGTAAAGCAACGTAAAGCAAGGGAACGTAAAGCAAGGAAACGTAAAGCAAGGCAACGTAAAGCAAAGTAAATCAAGGCAACATAAAGGAAGGCAACGTAAGGAAACGTACAGCATCGTAAAGCAAGGCAACGTAAAGCAAGGCAACGTAAGGCAACGTAAAGCAACGTAAAGCAAGTCAACGTAAAGCAATGCAAGGCAAGGCAACGTAACGCAATGCAACGTAAAGTAAGGCAACGTAAAGTAAGGCAACGTAAAGCAACGTAAAGCAAGGCAACGTAAAGCAACGTAAAGCAAGGCAAGGTAAGGCAACGTAAAGCAACGTAAAGCAAGGCAACGTAAAGCAAGGCAACGTAAAGCAAGGCAAGGCAAGGCAACATAAAGCAAGCCAACGTAAAGCAACGTAACGCAATGCAACGTAAAGTAAGGCAACGTAAAGTAAGGCAACGTAAAGCAACGTAACGCAAGACAACGTAAAGCAACGTAAAGCAAGGAAACGTAAAGCATCGTAAAGCAAGGCAACGTAAAGCAAGGCAAGGCAAGGCAACGTAAAGTAAGGCAAGGTAAAACAACGTAAAGCAAGGCAACGTAAAGCAACGTAAAGCAAGGCAAGTCAACGTAGAGCAAGGCAACGTAAAGCAACACAAAGCAAGGCAAGGCAACATAAAGCAAGGCAACGTAAAGCAACGGAAAGCAAGGCAACGTAAAGCAACGTAAAGCAAGGTAACGTAAAGAAACATAATGCAAGACAAGGAAACGTAAAGCAAGGCAAGGCAAGGCAACGTAAAGCAAGGCAACTTAAAGCAACGTAAATCAAGGCAACGTAAAGCAACATAAAGCAAGGCAACGTAAATAAAGGCAAGGCAAGGCTTCTTAAAGCAAGGCAAGGCAAGGCAACGTAAAGCAAGGCAACGTAAAGCAACGTAAGGGAAGGCAACGTAATGCAACTTAAAGCAAGGCAACGTAAAGCAAGTCAAGGCAAGGCAACGTAAAGCAAGGCAACGTAAAGAAACGCAACGTAAAGCAACATAAAGCAACGTAAAGCAAGGTAAAGCAACGTAAAGGAAGGCAACGTAAAGCAACGTAAAGCAAACCAACCTAAAGCTGGGTAAAGCAAGGTAAGGCAACGTAAAGCTGGGTAAATCAAGGTAAAGCAACATAAAGCAACGTAAAGCAAGGACACATAAATCAACGTAAAGCAAGGTAAAGAAAGGTAAAGCAAGGTAAAGCAACGTAAAGCAACATAAAGCAAGGAAACGTAAAGCAACGTAAAGCAAGGCAACGTAAAGAAAGGTAAAGCAAGGTAAAGCAACGTAAAGCAACGTAAAGCAAGGCAACGTAAAGCAAGTTAAAACTAGGTAAAGCAAGGTAAAGCAACATAAAGCAACGTAAAGCAAAGCAATGTAAAGCAAGATAAAGCAAGGTAAAGCAAGGTAAAGCAACGAAAAGCAAGGCAACGTAAAGGAAGGCAACGTAAAACAACATAAAGCAACGTAAAGCAAGGCAACGTAAAGCAAGGCAATGTAAAGCAAGATAAAGCAACGTAAAGCAAGGCAACGTAAAGCAAGGTAAAGCAAGACAACGTAAAGCAACGTAAAGCAAGGTATAAAAGGCAACGTAAAGCAAGGTAAAGCATGGCAACGTAAAGCAACGTAAAGCAACGTAAAGCAAGGCAACGTAAAGCAACGTAAAGCAAGGCAACGTAAAGCAAGGTAAAGAAAGGCAAAGCAACGTAAGGCAAGGTAAAGCAAGGCAACGTAAAGTAAGGCAAAGCAAAGTAAAGCAAGGTAAAGCAATGCAATGTAAAGCAAGGTAAATCAAGGTAAAGCAAGGCAACATATAGCAACGTAAAGCAAGGTAAAGCAAGGCAAGGCAAAGCAAGATAAAGCAACGTAAAGCAAGGTAAAGCAAAGCAAGGTAAAGCAAGGTAAAGCAAGGTAAAGCAAGGCAAGGTAAAGCAAGGCATCGTAAAGGAACGTAAAGCAAGGCATCGTAAAGGAACGTAAAGCAAGGCAACGTAAAGGAAGGTAAAGCATGGAAACGTAAAGTAAGGCAACGTAAAGCAACGTAATGCAAGGCAACATAAAGCAACGTAATGCAAGGCAACGTAAAGCAACGTAAAGCAAGGCAACGTAAACCAAGGCAACTTAAAGCAACGTAAAGCAAGGCAACGTAAAGCAAGGCCACGTAAAGCAACGTAAAGTAAGGAAACTTAAAGCAAGGCAACGTAAAGCAAGGCAACGTAAATCAACGTAAAGGAAGGCAACGTAAAGCATGGCAACGTAAAGCTACGTAAAGTAAGGCAACGTAAATAAGGCAACGTAAGGCAAAGTAAAGTAAAGCAACGTAAAGCAAGGAAACGTAAAGCAATGTAAAGCAAGGCAACGTAAACCAAGAAAAGCAAGACAAGGCAAGGCAACGTAAAGCAAGGCAAGGCAAGGCAACGTAAAGCAAGGCAACATAAATCAAGGAAATATAAAGCAAGGCAAGGCAAGGCAACTTAAAGGAAGTCAAGGCAAGGCAACTTAAAGCAAGTCAAGGCTAGGAAACGTAAAGCAAGGCAACGTAAAGCAACTTAAAACAAGGTAACGTAAAGCAACGTAAAGCAAGGCAACGTAAAGCAAGGCAACGTAAAGCAACGTAAAGCAAGGCAACGTAAAGCAACGTAAAGCAAGGCAAGGCAAGGCAACGTAAAGCAATGTAAAGCAAGGCAACGTAAAGCAACGTAAAGCAAGGCAAGGCAAGGCAACGTAAAGCAAGGCAACGTAAAGCAACGTAAAGCAAGGCAACGTAAACCAACGTAAAGCAAGGCAAGGCAAGGCAACGTAAAGCAAGACAACGTAAAGCAACGTAAAGCAAGGCAACGTAAAGCAATGTAAAGCAAGGCAAAGTAAACCAAGAAAAGCAAGACAAGGCAAGGAAACGTAAAGCAAGGCAAGGCAAGGCAACGTAAAGCAAGGAAACATAAAGCAACGTAAATGAAGGCAATATAAAGCAACGTAAAGCAAGGCAACGTAAAGCAAGGCAAGGCAAGGTAACATAAAGCAAGGCAACGTAAAGCAAAGTAAAGCAAGGCAAGTCAAGGCAACGTAAAGCAAGGCAAGGCAAGGCAACGTAAAGCAAAGCAAGGCAAGGGAACGTAAAGCAAGGCAACGTAAAGCAACGTAAAGCAAGGCAACGTAAAGGAACATAAAGCAAGGCAAAGTTAAGTAAGGCAACGTAAAGCAACGTAAAGCAAGGCAACGTAAAGCAAAGTAAGGAAAAGTAAAGTAAGGCAATGTAAAGCAACGTAAAGCAAGGCAACGTAAAGCAAGGCAACGTAAAGCAACGTAAAGCAAGGCAACGTAAAGCAAGGCAACGTAAATCAACGTAAAGCCAGGCAAAGTAAAGCAAGGCAAGGCAAGGCAACGTAAAGCAAGGCAACGTAAAGCAACATAAAGCAAGGCACGTCAAGGCAACGTAAAGCAAGGCAAGGCAACGTAAAGCAAAGGAAGGCAGGCAACGTAAAGCAAGGCAACGTAAAGCAACGTAAAGCAAGGCAAAGTTAAGTACGGCAAGGTAAAGCAACGTAAAGCATGGCAACGTAAAGTAAGGCAACGTAAAGCAACGTAAGGCAACGTAAAGTAAGGCAATGTAAAGCAACGTAAAGCAAGGAAACGTAAAGCAAGGCAACGTAAAGCAACGTAAAGCAAGGTAACCTAAAGCAAGGCAACGTAAAGCAACGTAAAGCAAGGCAACGTAAAGCAACGTAAAGCAAGACAACGTAAAGTAAGGCAATGTAAAGCAACCTAAAGCAAGGCAACGTAAAGCAACGTAAAGTAAAGCAACGTAAAGCAACGTAAAGCAACGTAAAGCAAGGCAACGTAAAGCAAGGCAACGTAAAGCAAGGCAACGTAAAGTAACGTTAAGTAAGGCAACGTAAAGTAAGGCAACGTAAGGCAATGTAAAGCAAGGCAACGTAAAGTAAGGCAACATAAGTCAACGTAAAGTAAGGCAACGTATAGCAAAGTAAAGCAGGGCAACGTAAAGTTAAGCAACATAAGGCAACGTAAATAAAGGCAACGTAAAGCAACGTAAAGCAAGGCAACGTTAATCAAGGCAACGTAAGGCAACGTAAAGCAACGTAAAGCAAGGCAACGTAAAGCCACGTAAAGCAAGGCAACTTAAAGCAACGTAAAGCAAGGCAAGGTAAAGCAACGTAAAGCAATGCAACGTAAAGGAACGTAAAGCAAGGCAACGTAAAGCAATGTAAAGCAAGGCAACGTAAACCAAGAAAAGCAAGACAAGGCAAGGCAACGTAAAGCAAGGCAGGGCAAGGCAACGTAAAGCAAGGCAACATAAATCAAGGAAATATAAAGCAAGGCAAGGCAAGGCAACCTAAAGGAAGTCAAGGCAAGGCAACTTAAAGCAAGTCAAGGCAAGGAAACGTAAAGCAAGGCAACGTAAAGCAACTTAAAACAAGGTAACGTAAAGCAACGTAAAGCAAGGCAACGTAAAGCAAGGCAACGTAAAGCAACGTAAAGCAAGGCAACGTAAAGCAACGTAAAGCAAGGCAAGGCAAGGCAACGTAAAGCAATGTAAAGCAAGGCAACGTAAAGCAACGTAAAGCAAGGCAAGGCAAGGCAACGTAAAGCAAGGCAACGTAAAGCAACGTAAAGCAAGGCAACGTAAACCAACGTAAAGCAAGGCAAGGCAAGGCAACGTAAAGCAAGACAACGTAAAGCAACGTAAAGCAAGGCAACGTAAAGCAATGTAAAGCAAGGCAAAGTAAACCAAGAAAAGCAAGACAAGGCAAGGAAACGTAAAGCAAGGCAAGGCAAGGCAACGTAAAGCAAGGAAACATAAAGCAACGTAAATGAAGGCAATGTAAAGCAACGTAAAGCAAGGCAACGTAAAGCAAGGCAAGGCAAGGTAACATAAAGCAAGGCAACGTAAAGCAAAGTAAAGCAAGGCAAGTCAAGGCAACGTAAAGCAAGGCAAGGCAAGGCAACGTAAAGCAAAGCAAAGCAAGGGAACGTAAAGCAAGGCAAAGTAAAGCAACGTAAATCAAAGCAACGTAAAGGAACATAAAGCAAGGCAAAGTTAAGTAAGGCAACGTAAAGCAACGTAAAGCAAGGCAACGTAAAGGAAAGTAAGGAAACGTAAAGTAAGGCAATGTAAAGCAACGTAAAGCAAGGAAACGTAAAGCAAGGCAACGTAAAGCAACGTAAAGCAAGGTAACCTAAAGCAAGGCAACGTAAAGCAACGTAAAGCAAGACAACGTAAAGTAAGGCAAAGTAAAGCAACGTAAAGCAAGGCAACGTAAAGCAAGGCAACGTAAAGCAACGTAAAGTAAAGCAACGTAAAGCAACGTAAAGCAACGTAAAGCAAGGCAAC
Source organism: Phaenicophaeus curvirostris (assembly GCF_032191515.1). Taxonomy (NCBI): domain Eukaryota; kingdom Metazoa; phylum Chordata; class Aves; order Cuculiformes; family Cuculidae; genus Phaenicophaeus; species Phaenicophaeus curvirostris. The sequence goes on from NW_027206680.1 coordinate 728,851, forward strand.
GTAAAGCAAGGCAACGTAAAGTAACATAAAGTAAGGCAACGTAAAGTAAGGCAACGTAAGGCAATGTAAAGCAAGGCAACGTAAAGTAAGGCAACATAAGTCAACGTAAAGTAAGGCAACGTATAGCAAAGTAAAGCAAGGCAACGTAAAGTTAGGCAACATAAGGCAACGTAAATAAAGGCAACGTAAAGCAACATAAAGCAAGGCAACGTAAAGCAAGGCAACGTAAAGCAACGTAAAGCAAGGCAACGTAAAGCAAGGCAACGTAAAGCAACGTAAAGCAAGGCAACGTAAAGCAACGTAAAGCAAGACAACGTAAAGTAAGGCAACGTAAAGCAACGTAAAGCAACGTAAATCAAGGCAAAGTAAAGCAATGTAAAGCAAGGCAACGTAAAGCAACGTAAAGCAAGGCAACGTAAAGCAAGGCAACGTAAATCAACGTAAAGCCAGGCAAAGTAAAGCAAGGCAAGGCAAGGCAACGTAAAGCAAGGCAACGTAAAGCAACATAAATCAATGCACGTCAAGGCAACGTAAAGCAAGGCAAGGCAACGTAAAGCAAAGGAAGGCAGGCAACGTAAAGCAAGGCAACGTAAAGCAACGTAAAGCAAGGCAAATTAAGTACGGCAAGGTAAAGCAACGTAAAGCATGGCAACGTAAAGTAAGGCAACGTAAAGCAACGTAAGGCAACGTAAAGTAAGGCAATGTAAAGCAACGTAAAGCAAGGAAACGTAAAGCAAGGCAACGTAAAGCAACGTAAAGCAAGGTAACCTAAAGCAAGGCAACGTAAAGCAACGTAAAGCAAGGCAACGTAAAGCAACGTAAAGCAAGACAACGTAAAGTAAGGCAATGTAAAGCAACCTAAAGCAAGGCAACGTAAAGCAACGTAAAGTAAGGCAACGTAAAGCAAGGCAACGTAAAGCAACGTAAAGCAAGGCAACGTAAAGCAAGGCAACGTAAAGCAAGGCAACGTAAAGTAACGTTAAGTAAGGCAACGTAAAGTAAGGCAACGTAAGGCAATGTAAAGCAAGGCAACGTAAAGTAAGGCAACATAAGTCAACGTAAAGTAAGGCAACGTATAGCAAAGTAAAGCAGGGCAACGTAAAGTTAAGCAACATAAGGCAACGTAAATAAAGGCAATGTAAAGCAACGTAATGCAAGGCAACGTTAATCAAGGCAACGTAAGGCAACGTAAAGCAACGTAAAGCAAGGCAACGTAAAGCAACGTAAAGCAAGGCAAGGTAAGGCAACGTAAAGCAACGTAAAGCAAGGCAACGTAAAGCAAGGCATCGCAAAGCAAGGCAAGGCAAGGCAACATAAAGCAAGCCAACGTAAAGCAACGTAACGCAATGCAACGTAAAGTAAGGCAACGTAAAGTAAGGCAACGTAAAGCAACGTAACGCAAGACAACGTAAAGCAACGTAAAGCAAGGAAACGTAAAGCATCGTAAAGCAAGGCAACGTAAAGCAAGGCAAGGCAAGGCAACGTAAAGTAAGGCAAGGTAAAACAACGTAAAGCAAGGCAACGTAAAGCAACGTAAAGCAAGGCAAGTCAACGTAGAGCAAGGCAACGTAAAGCAACACAAAGCAAGGCAAGGCAACATAAAGCAAGGCAACGTAAAGCAACGGAAAGCAAGGCAACGTAAAGCAACGTAAAGCAAGGTAACGTAAAGAAACATAATGCAAGACAAGGAAACGTAAAGCAAGGCAAGGCAAGGCAACGTAAAGCAAGGCAACTTAAAGCAACGTAAATCAAGGCAACGTAAAGCAACATAAAGCAAGGCAACGTAAATAATGGCAAGGCAAGGCTTCTTAAAGCAAGGCAAGGCAAGGCAACGTAAAGCAAGGCAACGTAAAGCAACGTAAGGGAAGGCAACGTAATGCAACTTAAAGCAAGGCAACGTAAAGCAAGTCAAGGCAAGGCAACGTAAAGCAAGGCAACGTAAAGAAACGCAACGTAAAGCAACATAAAGCAACGTAAAGCAAGGTAAAGCAACGTAAAGGAAGGCAACGTAAAGCAACGTAAAGCAAACCAACGTAAAGCTGGGTAAAGCAAGGTAAGGCAACGTAAAGCTGGGTAAATCAAGGTAAAGCAACATAAAGCAACGTAAAGCAAGGACACATAAATCAACGTAAAGCAAGGTAAAGAAAGGTAAAGCAAGGTAAAGCAACGTAAAGCAACATAAAGCAAGGAAACGTAAAGCAACGTAAAGCAAGGCAACGTAAAGAAAGGTAAAGCAAGGTAAAGCAACGTAAAGCAACGTAAAGCAAGGCAACGTAAAGCAAGTTAAAACTAGGTAAAGCAAGGTAAAGCAACATAAAGCAACGTAAAGCAAGGCAATGTAAAGCAAGATAAAGCAAGGTAAAGCAAGGTAAAGCAACGAAAAGCAAGGCAACGTAAAGGAAGGCAACGTAAAACAACATAAAGCAACGTAAAGCAAGGCAACGTAAAGCAAGGCAATGTAAAGCAAGATAAAGCAAGGTAAAGCAACGTAAAGCAACGTAAAGCAAGGTAAACAAGGTAAAGCAAGGTAAAGCAACGTAAAGCAAGGCAACGTAAAGCAAGGTAAAGCAAGGCAACGTAAAGCAAGGTAAAGCAAGACAACGTAAAGCAACGTAAAGCAAGGTATAAAAGGCAACGTAAAGCAAGGTAAAGCATGGCAACGTAAAGCAACGTAAAGCAACGTAAAGCAAGGCAACGTAAAGCAACGTAAAGCAAGGCAACGTAAAGCAAGGTAAAGAAAGGCAAAGCAACGTAAGGCAAGGTAAAGCAAGGCAACGTAAAGTAAGGCAAAGCAAAGTAAAGCAAGGTAAAGCAATGCAATGTAAAGCAAGGTAAATCAAGGTAAAGCAAGGCAACATATAGCAACGTAAAGCAAGGTAAAGCAAGGCAAGGCAAAGCAAGATAAAGCAACGTAAAGCAAGGTAAAGCAAAGCAAGGTAAAGCAAGGTAAAGCAAGGTAAAGCAAGGCAAGGTAAAGCAAGGCATCGTAAAGGAACGTAAAGCAAGGCATCGTAAAGGAACGTAAAGCAAGGCAACGTAAAGGAAGGTAAAGCATGGAAACTTAAAGTAAGGCAACGTAAAGCAACGTAATGCAAGGCAACATAAAGCAACGTAATGCAAGGCAACGTAAAGCAACGTAAAGCAAGGCAACGTAAACCAAGGCAACTTAAAGCAACGTAAAGCAAGGCAACGTAAAGCAAGGCCACGTAAAGCAACGTAAAGTAAGGAAACTTAAAGCAAGGCAACGTAAAGCAAGGCAACGTAAATCAACGTAAAGGAAGGCAACGTAAAGCATGGCAACGTAAAGCTACGTAAAGTAAGGCAACGTAAATAAGGCAACGTAAGGCAAAGTAAAGTAAAGCAACGTAAAGCAAGGAAACGTAAAGCAATGTAAAGCAAGGCAACGTAAACCAAGAAAAGCAAGACAAGGCAAGGCAACGTAAAGCAAGGCAAGGCAAGGCAACGTAAAGCAAGGCAACATAAATCAAGGAAATATAAAGCAAGGCAAGGCAAGGCAACTTAAAGGAAGTCAAGGCAAGGCAACTTAAAGCAAGTCAAGGCTAGGAAACGTAATGCAAGGCAACGTAAAGCAACTTAAATCAAGGTAACGTAAAGCAACGTAAAGCAAGGCAACGTAAAGCAAGGCAACGTAAAGCAACGTAAAGCAAGGCAACGTAAAGCAACGTAAAGCAAGGCAAGGCAAGGCAACGTAAAGCAATGTAAAGCAAGGCAACGTAAAGCAACGTAAAGCAAGGCAAGGCAAGGCAACGTAAAGCAAGGCAACGTAAAGCAACGTAAAGCAAGGCAACGTAAACCAACGTAAAGCAAGGCAAGGCAAGGCAACGTAAAGCAAGACAACGTAAAGCAACGTAAAGCAAGGCAACGTAAAGCAATGTAAAGCAAGGCAAAGTAAACCAAGAAAAGCAAGACAAGGCAAGGAAACGTAAAGCAAGGCAAGGCAAGGCAACGTAAAGCAAGGAAACATAAAGCAACGTAAATGAAGGCAATATAAAGCAACGTAAAGCAAGGCAACGTAAAGCAAGGCAAGGCAAGGTAACATAAAGCAAGGCAACGTAAAGCAAAGTAAAGCAAGGCAAGTCAAGGCAACGTAAAGCAAGGCAAGGCAAGGCAACGTAAAGCAAAGCAAGGCAAGGGAACGTAAAGCAAGGCAACGTAAAGCAACGTAAAGCAAGGCAACGTAAAGGAACATAAAGCAAGGCAAAGTTAAGTAAGGCAACGTAAAGCAACGTAAAGCAAGGCAACGTAAAGCAAAGTAAGGAAAAGTAAAGTAAGGCAATGTAAAGCAACGTAAAGCAAGGCAACGTAAAGCAAGGCAACGTAAAGCAACGTAAAGCAAGGCAACGTAAAGCAAGGCAACGTAAATCAACGTAAAGCCAGGCAAAGTAAAGCAAGGCAAGGCAAGGCAACGTAAAGCAAGGCAACGTAAAGCAACATAAATCAATGCACGTCAAGGCAACGTAAAGCAAGGCAAGGCAACGTAAAGCAAAGGAAGGCAGGCAACGTAAAGCAAGGCAACGTAAAGCAACGTAAAGCAAGGCAAAGTTAAGTACGGCAAGGTAAAGCAACGTAAAGCATGGCAACGTAAAGTAAGGCAACGTAAAGCAACGTAAGGCAACGTAAAGTAAGGCAATGTAAAGCAACGTAAAGCAAGGAAACGTAAAGCAAGGCAACGTAAAGCAACGTAAAGCAAGGTAACCTAAAGCAAGGCAACGTAAAGCAACGTAAAGCAAGGCAACGTAAAGCAACGTAAAGCAAGACAACGTAAAGTAAGGCAATGTAAAGCAACCTAAAGCAAGGCAACGTAAAGCAACGTAAAGTAAAGCAACGTAAAGCAACGTAAAGCAACGTAAAGCAAGGCAACGTAAAGCAAGGCAACGTAAAGCAAGGCAACGTAAAGTAACGTTAAGTAAGGCAACGTAAAGTAAGGCAACGTAAGGCAATGTAAAGCAAGGCAACGTAAAGTAAGGCAACATAAGTCAACGTAAAGTAAGGCAACGTATAGCAAAGTAAAGCAGGGCAACGTAAAGTTAAGCAACATAAGGCAACGTAAATAAAGGCAATGTAAAGCAACGTAAAGCAAGGCAACGTTAATCAAGGCAACGTAAGGCAACGTAAAGCAACGTAAAGCAAGGCAACGTAAAGCAACGTAAAGCAAGGCAAGGTAAGGCAACGTAAAGCAACGTAAAGCAAGGCAACGTAAAGCAAGGCATCGCAAAGCAAGGCAAGGCAAGGCAACATAAAGCAAGCCAACGTAAAGCAACGTAACGCAATGCAACGTAAAGTAAGGCAACGTAAAGTAAGGCAACGTAAAGCAACGTAACGCAAGACAACGTAAAGCAACGTAAAGCAAGGAAACGTAAAGCATCGTAAAGCAAGGCAACGTAAAGCAAGGCAAGGCAAGGCAACGTAAAGTAAGGCAAGGTAAAACAACGTAAAGCAAGGCAACGTAAAGCAACGTAAAGCAAGGCAAGTCAACGTAGAGCAAGGCAACGTAAAGCAACACAAAGCAAGGCAAGGCAACATAAAGCAAGGCAACGTAAAGCAACGGAAAGCAAGGCAACGTAAAGCAACGTAAAGCAAGGTAACGTAAAGAAACATAATGCAAGACAAGGAAACGTAAAGCAAGGCAAGGCAAGGCAACGTAAAGCAAGGCAACTTAAAGCAACGTAAATCAAGGCAACGTAAAGCAACATAAAGCAAGGCAACGTAAATAATGGCAAGGCAAGGCTTCTTAAAGCAAGGCAAGGCAAGGCAACGTAAAGCAAGGCAACGTAAAGCAACGTAAGGGAAGGCAACGTAATGCAACTTAAAGCAAGGCAACGTAAAGCAAGTCAAGGCAAGGCAACGTAAAGCAAGGCAACGTAAAGAAACGCAACGTAAAGCAACATAAAGCAACGTAAAGCAAGGTAAAGCAACGTAAAGGAAGGCAACGTAAAGCAACGTAAAGCAAACCAACGTAAAGCTGGGTAAAGCAAGGTAAGGCAACGTAAAGCTGGGTAAATCAAGGTAAAGCAACATAAAGCAACGTAAAGCAAGGACACATAAGTCAACGTAAAGCAAGGTAAAGAAAGGTAAAGCAAGGTAAAGCAACGTAAAGCAACATAAAGCAAGGAAACGTAAAGCAACGTAAAGCAAGGCAACGTAAAGAAAGGTAAAGCAAGGTAAAGCAACGTAAAGCAACGTAAAGCAAGGCAACGTAAAGCAAGTTAAAACTAGGTAAAGCAAGGTAAAGCAACATAAAGCAACGTAAAGCAAGGCAATGTAAAGCAAGATAAAGCAAGGTAAAGCAAGGTAAAGCAACGAAAAGCAAGGCAACGTAAAGGAAGGCAACGTAAAACAACATAAAGCAACGTAAAGCAAGGCAACGTAAAGCAAGGCAATGTAAAGCAAGATAAAGCAAGGTAAAGCAACGTAAAGCAACGTAAAGCAAGGTAAACAAGGTAAAGCAAGGTAAAGCAACGTAAAGCAAGGCAACGTAAAGCAAGGTAAAGCAAGGCAACGTAAAGCAAGGTAAAGCAAGACAACGTAAAGCAACGTAAAGCAAGGTATAAAAGGCAACGTAAAGCAAGGTAAAGCATGGCAACGTAAAGCAACGTAAAGCAACGTAAAGCAAGGCAACGTAAAGCAACGTAAAGCAAGGCAACGTAAAGCAAGGTAAAGAAAGGCAAAGCAACGTAAGGCAAGGTAAAGCAAGGCAACGTAAAGTAAGGCAAAGCAAAGTAAAGCAAGGTAAAGCAATGCAATGTAAAGCAAGGTAAATCAAGGTAAAGCAAGGCAACATATAGCAACGTAAAGCAAGGTAAAGCAAGGCAAGGCAAAGCAAGATAAAGCAACGTAAAGCAAGGTAAAGCAAAGCAAGGTAAAGCAAGGTAAAGCAAGGTAAAGCAAGGCAAGGTAAAGCAAGGCATCGTAAAGGAACGTAAAGCAAGGCATCGTAAAGGAACGTAAAGCAAGGCAACGTAAAGGAAGGTAAAGCATGGAAACGTAAAGTAAGGCAACGTAAAGCAACGTAATGCAAGGCAACATAAAGCAACGTAATGCAAGGCAACGTAAAGCAACGTAAAGCAAGGCAACGTAAACCAAGGCAACTTAAAGCAACGTAAAGCAAGGCAACGTAAAGCAAGGCCACGTAAAGCAACGTAAAGTAAGGAAACTTAAAGCAAGGCAACGTAAAGCAAGGCAACGTAAATCAACGTAAAGGAAGGCAACGTAAAGCATGGCAACGTAAAGCTACGTAAAGTAAGGCAACGTAAATAAGGCAACGTAAGGCAAAGTAAAGTAAAGCAACGTAAAGCAAGGAAACGTAAAGCAATGTAAAGCAAGGCAACGTAAACCAAGAAAAGCAAGACAAGGCAAGGCAACGTAAAGCAAGGCAAGGCAAGGCAACGTAAAGCAAGGCAACATAAATCAAGGAAATATAAAGCAAGGCAAGGCAAGGCAACTTAAAGGAAGTCAAGGCAAGGCAACTTAAAGCAAGTCAAGGCTAGGAAACGTAATGCAAGGCAACGTAAAGCAACTTAAATCAAGGTAACGTAAAGCAACGTAAAGCAAGGCAACGTAAAGCAAGGCAACGTAAAGCAACGTAAAGCAAGGCAACGTAAAGCAACGTAAAGCAAGGCAAGGCAAGGCAACGTAAAGCAATGTAAAGCAAGGCAACGTAAAGCAACGTAAAGCAAGGCAAGGCAAGGCAACGTAAAGCAAGGCAACGTAAAGCAACGTAAAGCAAGGCAACGTAAACCAACGTAAAGCAAGGCAAGGCAAGGCAACGTAAAGCAAGACAACGTAAAGCAACGTAAAGCAAGGCAACGTAAAGCAATGTAAAGCAAGGCAAAGTAAACCAAGAAAAGCAAGACAAGGCAAGGAAACGTAAAGCAAGGCAAGGCAAGGCAACGTAAAGCAAGGAAACATAAAGCAACGTAAATGAAGGCAATATAAAGCAACGTAAAGCAAGGCAACGTAAAGCAAGGCAAGGCAAGGTAACATAAAGCAAGGCAACGTAAAGCAAAGTAAAGCAAGGCAAGTCAAGGCAACGTAAAGCAAGGCAAGGCAAGGCAACGTAAAGCAAAGCAAGGCAAGGGAACGTAAAGCAAGGCAACGTAAAGCAACGTAAAGCAAGGCAACGTAAAGGAACATAAAGCAAGGCAAAGTTAAGTAAGGCAACGTAAAGCAACGTAAAGCAAGGCAACGTAAAGCAAAGTAAGGAAAAGTAAAGTAAGGCAATGTAAAGCAACGTAAAGCAAGGCAACGTAAAGCAAGGCAACGTAAAGCAACGTAAAGCAAGGCAACGTAAAGCAAGGCAACGTAAATCAACGTAAAGCCAGGCAAAGTAAAGCAAGGCAAGGCAAGGCAACGTAAAGCAAGGCAACGTAAAGCAACATAAAGCAAGGCACGTCAAGGCAACGTAAAGCAAGGCAAGGCAACGTAAAGCAAAGGAAGGCAGGCAACGTAAAGCAAGGCAACGTAAAGCAACGTAAAGCAAGGCAAAGTTAAGTACGGCAAGGTAAAGCAACGTAAAGCATGGCAACGTAAAGTAAGGCAACGTAAAGCAACGTAAGGCAACGTAAAGTAAGGCAATGTAAAGCAACGTAAAGCAAGGAAACGTAAAGCAAGGCAACGTAAAGCAACGTAAAGCAAGGTAACCTAAAGCAAGGCAACGTAAAGCAACGTAAAGCAAGGCAACGTAAAGCAACGTAAAGCAAGACAACGTAAAGTAAGGCAATGTAAAGCAACCTAAAGCAAGGCAACGTAAAGCAACGTAAAGTAAAGCAACGTAAAGCAACGTAAAGCAACGTAAAGCAAGGCAACGTAAAGCAAGGCAACGTAAAGCAAGGCAACGTAAAGTAACGTTAAGTAAGGCAACGTAAAGTAAGGCAACGTAAGGCAATGTAAAGCAAGGCAACGTAAAGTAAGGCAACATAAGTCAACGTAAAGTAAGGCAACGTATAGCAAAGTAAAGCAGGGCAACGTAAAGTTAAGCAACATAAGGCAACGTAAATAAAGGCAACGTAAAGCAACGTAAAGCAAGGCAACGTTAATCAAGGCAACGTAAGGCAACGTAAAGCAACGTAAAGCAAGGCAACGTAAAGCCACGTAAAGCAAGGCAACTTAAAGCAACGTAAAGCAAGGCAAGGTAAAGCAACGTAAAGCAAGGCAAGGCAAGGCAACGTAAAGCAATGCAACGTAAAGGAACGTAAAGCAAGGCAACGTAAAGCAATGTAAAGCAAGGCAACGTAAACCAAGAAAAGCAAGACAAGGCAAGGCAACGTAAAGCAAGACAAGGCAAGGCAACGTAAACCAAGAAAAGCAAGACAAGGCAAGGCAACGTAAAGCAAGGCAAGGCAAGGCAACGTAAAGCAAGGCAACATAAATCAAGGAAATATATAGCAAGGCAAGGCAAGGCAACCTAAAGGAAGTCAAGGCAAGGCAACTTAAAGCAAGTCAAGGCAAGGAAACGTAAAGCAAGGCAACGTAAAGCAACTTAAAACAAGGTAACGTAAAGCAACGTAAAGCAAGGCAACGTAAAGCAAGGCAACGTAAAGCAACGTAAAGCAAGGCAACGTAAAGCAACGTAAAGCAAGGCAAGGCAAGGCAACGTAAAGCAATGTAAAGCAAGGCAACGTAAAGCAACGTAAAGCAAGGCAAGGCAAGGCAACGTAAAGCAAGGCAACGTAAAGCAACGTAAAGCAAGGCAACGTAAACCAACGTAAAGCAAGGCAAGGCAACGTAAAGCAAGACAACGTAAAGCAACGTAAAGCAAGGCAACGTAAAGCAATGTAAAGCAAGGCAAAGTAAACCAAGAAAAGCAAGACAAGGGAAGGAAACGTAAAGCAAGGCAAGGCAAGGCAACGTAAAGCAAGGAAACATAAAGCAACGTAAATGAAGGCAATGTAAAGCAACGTAAAGCAAGGCAACGTAAAGCAAGGCAAGGCAAGGTAACATAAAGCAAGGCAACGTAAAGCAAAGTAAAGCAAGGCAAGTCAAGGCAACGTAAAGCAAGGCAAGGCAAGGCAACGTAAAGCAAAGCAAAGCAAGGGAACGTAAAGCAAGGCAACGTAAAGCAACGTAAATCAAAGCAACGTAAAGGAACATAAAGCAAGGCAAAGTTAAGTAAGGCAACGTAAAGCAACGTAAAGCAAGGCAACGTAAAGCAAAGTAAGGAAACGTAAAGTAAGGCAATGTAAAGCAACGTAAAGCAAGGCAACGTAAAGCAAGGCAACGTAAAGCAACGTAAAGCAAGGCAAAGTAAAGCAAGGCAACGTAAAGCAACGTAAAGCCAGGCAAAGTAAAGCAAGGCAAGGCAAGGCAACGTAAAGCAAGGCAACGTAAAGCAACATAAAGCAAGGCACGTCAAGGCAACGTAAAGCAAGGCAAGGCAACGTAAAGCAAAGGAAGGCAGGCAACGTAAAGCAAGGCAACGTAAATCAACGTAAAGCAAGGCAACGTAAAGCAACGTAAAGCAAGGCAAAGTTAAGTACGGCAAGGTAAAGCAACGTAAAGCATGGCAACGTAAAGTAAGGCAACGTAAAGCAACGTAAGGCAACGTAAAGTAAGGCAATGTAAAGCAACGTAAAGCAAGGAAACGTAAAGCAAGGCAACGTAAATGCAACGTAAAGCAAGGTAACCTAAAGCAAGGCAACGTAAAGCAACGTAAAGCAAGACAACGTAAAGTAAGGCAAAGTAAAGCAACGTAAAGCAAGGCAACGTAAAGCAAGGCAACGTAAAGCAACGTAAAGTAAAGCAACGTAAAGCAACGTAAAGCAACGTAAAGCAACGTAAAGCACCGTAAAGCAACGTAAAGCAAGGCAACGTAAAGCAAGGCAACGTAAAGTAACATAAAGTAAGGCAACGTAAAGTAAGGCAACGTAAGGCAAAGTAAAGCAAGGCAACGTAAAGTAAGGCAACATAAGTCAACGTAAAGTAAGGCAACGTATAGCAAAGTAAAGCAAGGCAACGTAAATTTAGGCAACATAAGGCAACGTAAATAAAGGCAACGTAAAGCAACATAAAGCAAGGCAACGTAAAGCAAGGCAACGTAAAGCAACGTAAAGCAAGGCAACGTAAAGCAAGGCAACGTAAAGCAACGTAAAGCAAGGCAACGTAAAGCAACGTAAAGCAAGACAACGTAAAGTAAGGCAACGTAAAGCAACGTAAAGCAAGGCAACGTAAAGCAACGTAAAGTAAAGCAACGTAAAGCAACGTAAAGCAACGTAAATCAAGGCAAAGTAAAGCAATGTAAAGCAAGGCAACGTAAAGCAACGTAAAGCAAGGCAACGTAAAGCAAGGCAACGTAAATCAACGTAAAGCCAGGCAAAGTAAAGCAAGGCAAGGCAAGGCAACGTAAAGCAAGGCAACGTAAAGCAACATAAAGCAAGGCACGTCAAGGCAACGTAAAGCAAGGCAAGGCAACGTAAAGCAAAGGAAGGCAGGCAACGTAAAGCAAGGAAACGTAAAGCAACGTAAAGCAAGGCAAAGTTAAGTACGGCAAGGTAAAGCAACGTAAAGCATGGCAACGTAAAGTAAGGCAACGTAAAGCAACGTAAGGCAACGTAAAGTAAGGCAATGTAAAGCAACGTAAAGCAAGGAAACGTAAAGCAAGGCAACGTAAAGCAACGTAAAGCAAGGTAACCTAAAGCAAGGCAACGTAAAGCAACGTAAAGCAAGGCAACGTAAAGCAACGTAAAGCAAGACAACGTAAAGTAAGGCAATGTAAAGCAACCTAAAGCAAGGCAACGTAAAGCAACGTAAAGTAAGGCAACGTAAAGCAAGGCAACGTAAAGCAACGTAAAGCAAGGCAACGTAAAGCAAGGCAACGTAAAGCAAGGCAACGTAAAGTAACGTTAAGTAAGGCAACGTAAAGTAAGGCAACGTAAGGCAATGTAAAGCAAGGCAACGTAAAGTAAGGCAACATAAGTCAACGTAAAGTAAGGCAACGTATAGCAAAGTAAAGCAGGGCAACGTAAAGTTAAGCAACATAAGGCAACGTAAATAAAGGCAATGTAAAGCAACGTAAAGCAAGGCAACGTTAATCAAGGCAACGTAAGGCAACGTAAAGCAACGTAAAGCAAGGCAACGTAAAGCCACGTAAAGCAAGGCAACTTAAAGCAACGTAAAGCAAGGCAAGGTAAAGCAACGTAAATCAAGGCAAGGCAAGGCAACGTAAAGCAATGCAACGTAAAGGAACGTAAAGCAATGTAAAGCAAGGCAACGTAAACCAAGAAAAGCAAGACAAGGCAAGGCAACGTAAAGCAAGGCAAGGCAAGGCAACGTAAAGCAAGGCAACATAAATCAAGGAAATATAAAGCAAGGCAAGGCAAGGCAACTTAAAGGAAGTCAAGGCAAGACAACTTAAAGCAAGTCAAGGCAAGGAAACGTAAAGCAAGGCAACGTAAAGCAACTTAAAACAAGGTAACGTAAAGCAACGTAAAGCAAGGCAACGTAAAGCAAGGCAACGTAAAGCAACGTAAAGCAAGGCAACGTAAAGCAACGTAAAGCAAGGCAAGGCAAGGCAACGTAAAGCAATGTAAAGCAAGGCAACGTAAAGCAACGTAAAGCAAGGCAAGGCAAGGCAACGTAAAGCAAGGCAACGTAAAGCAACGTAAAGCAAGGCAACGTAAACCAACGTAAAGCAAGGCAAGGCAAGGCAACGTAAAGCAAGACAACGTAAAGCAACGTAAAGCAAGGCAACGTAAAGCAATGTAAAGCAAGGCAAAGTAAACCAAGAAAAGCAAGACAAGGCAAGGAAACGTAAAGCAAGGCAAGGCAAGGCAACGTAAAGCAAGGAAACATAAAGCAACGTAAATGAAGGCAATGTAAAGCAACGTAAAGCAAAGCAACGTAAAGCAAGGCAAGGCAAGGTAACATAAAGCAAGGCAACGTAAAGCAAAGTAAAGCAAGGCAAGTCAAGGCAACGTAAAGCAAGGCAAGGCAAGGCAACGTAAAGCAAAGCAAAGCAAGGGAACGTAAAGCAAGGCAACGTAAAGCAACGTAAATCAAAGCAACGTAAAGGAACATAAAGCAAGGCAAAGTTAAGTAAGGCAACGTAAAGCAACGTAAAGCAAGGCAACGTAAAGCAAAGTAAGGAAACGTAAAGTAAGGCAATGTAAAGCAACGTAAAGCAAGGCAACGTAAAGCAAGGCAACGTAAAGCAACGTAAAGCAAGGCAACGTAAAGCAAGGCAACGTAAAGCAACGTAAAGCCAGGCAAAGTAAAGCAAGGCAAGGCAAGGCAACGTAAAGCAAGGCAACGTAAAGCAACATAAAGCAAGGCACGTCAAGGCAACGTAAAGCAAGGCAAGGCAACGTAAAGCAAAGGAAGGCAGGCAACGTAAAGCAAGGCAACGTAAATCAACGTAAAGCAAGGCAACGTAAAGCAACGTAAAGCAAGGCAAAGTTAAGTACGGCAAGGTAAAGCAACGTAAAGCATGGCAACGTAAAGTAAGGCAACGTAAAGCAACGTAAGGCAACGTAAAGTAAGGCAATGTAAAGCAACGTAAAGCAAGGAAACGTAAAGCAAGGCAACGTAAAGCAACGTAAAGCAAGGTAACCTAAAGCAAGGCAACGTAAAGCAACGTAAAGCAAGACAACGTAAAGTAAGGCAAAGTAAAGCAACGTAAAGCAAGGCAACGTAAAGCAAGGCAACGTAAAGCAACGTAAAGTAAAGCAACGTAAAGCAACGTAAAGCAACGTAAAGCAACGTAAAGCACCGTAAAGCAACGTAAAGCAAGGCAACGTAAAGCAAGGCAACGTAAAGTAACATAAAGTAAGGCAACGTAAAGTAAGGCAACGTAAGGCAATGTAAAGCAAGGCAACGTAAAGTAAGGCAACATAAGTCAACGTAAAGTAAGGCAACGTATAGCAAAGTAAAGCAAGGCAACGTAAAGTTAGGCAACATAAGGCAACGTAAATAAAGGCAACGTAAAGCAACATAAAGCAAGGCAACGTAAAGCAAGGCAACGTAAAGCAACGTAAAGCAAGGCAACGTAAAGCAAGGCAACGTAAAGCAACGTAAAGCAAGGCAACGTAAAGCAACGTAAAGCAAGACAACGTAAAGTAAGGCAACGTAAAGCAACGTAAAGCAAGGCAACGTAAAGCAACGTAAAGTAAAGCAACGTAAAGCAACGTAAAGCAACGTAAATCAAGGCAAAGTAAAGCAATGTAAAGCAAGGCAATGTAAAGGAAGGCAACGTAAAGCAACGTAAAGTAAGGCAACGTAAAGTAATGCAACGTAAGGCAACGTAAAGCAAGGCAACGTAAAGCAAGGCAACGTAAAGCAAGGCAACGTAAAGCAACGTAAAGCCAGGCAAAGTAAAGCAAGGCAAGGCAAGGCAACGTAAAGCAAGGCAACGTAAAGCAACATAAAGCAAGGCACGTCAAGGCAACGTAAAGCAAGGCAAGGCAACGTAAAGCAAAGGAAGGCAGGCAACGTAAAGCAAGACAACGTAAATCAACGTAAAGCAAGGCAACGTAAAGCAACGTAAAGCAAGGCAAAGTTAAGTACGGCAAGGTAAAGCAACGTAAAGCATGGCAACGTAAAGTAAGGCAACGTAAAGCAACGTAAGGCAACGTAAAGTAAGGCAATGTAAAGCAACGTAAAGCAAGGAAACGTAAAGCAAGGCAACGTAAAGCAACGTAAAGCAAGGTAACCTAAAGCAAGGCAACGTAAAGCAACGTAAAGCAAGACAACGTAAAGTAAGGCAAAGTAAAGCAACGTAAAGCAAGGCAACGTAAAGCAAGGCAACGTAAAGCAACGTAAAGTAAAGCAACTTAAATCAACGTAAAGCAACGTAAAGCAACGTAAAGCAACGTAAAGCAAGGCAACGTAAAGCAAGGCAACGTAAAGTAACGTAAAGTAAGGCAACGTAAAGTAAGGCAACATAAGTCAACGTAAAGTAAGGCAACGTATAGCAAAGTAAAGCAAGGCAACGTAAAGTTAGGCAACATAAGGCAACGTAAATAAAGGCAACGTAAAGCAACATAAAGCAAGGCAACGTAAAGCAAGGCAACGTAAAGCAACGTAAAGCAAGGCAACGTAAAGCAAGGCAACGTAAAGCAACGTAAAGCAAGGCAACGTAAAGCAACGTAAAGTAAAGCAACGTAAAGCAACGTAAAGCTACGTAAATCAAGGCAAAGTAAAGCAATGTAAAGCAAGGCAATGTAAAGGAAGGCAACGTAATGCAACGTAAAGTAAGGCAACGTAAAGTAATGCAACGTAAGGCAACGTAAAGCAAGGCAACGTAAAATAAGGCAACGAAAGGCAGCGTAAAGCAGGGCAACGTATAGCAAAGTAAAGCAAGGACACGTAAAGTAAGGCAACGTAAGGGAACGTAAAGTAAGGCAACGTAAAGCAACGTAAAGCAAGGCAACGTAAAGCAAGGTAATGTAAGGCAACGTAAAGGAAGGGAAGGTAAAGCAAGGCAACGTAAAGCAACGTAAAGGAAGGCAAAGTAAAGTATCGTAAAGCAAGGCAACGTAAAGCAAGGCAACGTAAAGCAACGAAAGCAAGGCAACGTAAAGGAACGTAAAGCAAGGCAATGTAAAGTAAGGCAACGTAAAGCAAGGCAATGTAAATTAAGGCAACGTAAAGCAAGGCAAAGTAAAGCAAGGCAAGGCAAGGCAACGTAAAGCAAGGCAACGTAAAGCAATGTAAGGCAAGGAAACTAAAGAAACGTAAAGCAAGGCAAGGCAACGTAAAGCAAGGGAACGTAAAGCAACGTAAAGCAACGCAAGGCAAGGCAACATAAAGCAAGGCAACGTAAAGCAAGGAAACTTAAACCAACGTAAAGCAAGGCAAAGCAAGGCAACGTAAAGCAAGACAACGTAAAGAAACGTAAAGCAAGGCAACGTAAAGCAATGTAAAGGAAGGCAACATAAACCAAGAAAAGAAAGACAAGGCAAGGCAACGTAAAGCAAGGCAAGGCAAGGCAACGTAAAGCAAGGCAACGTAAAGCAACGTAAAGCAAGGCAAGTAAAAGCAACGTAAAGCAAGGCAAAGTAAAGCAAGGCAAGGCAACGTAAAGCAAGGCAACGTAAAGCAACGTAAAGCAAGGCAAGGCAAGGCAACCTAAATCAAGGCAAGGCAAGGGAACGTAAAGCAAAGCAAGGCAAGGCAACGTAAAGCAAGGAAACGTAAAGCAACGTAAAGCAAGGAAACGTAAAGCAACGTAAAGCAAGGCAAAGTTAAGTAAGGCAACGTAAAGCAACGTAAAGCAAGGCAACGTAAAGTAAGGCAACGTAAAGCAACGTGAGGCTACATAAAGTAAGGCAACGTAAACAACGTAAAGCAAGGAAACCTAAAGCAAGGCAAAGTAATGCAACGTAAAACAAGGCAACGTAAAGCAAGGCAACGTAAAGCAACGTAAAGCAAGACAACGTAAAGTAAGTCAAAGTACAGCAACGTAAAGCAAGGCAACGTAAAGCAAGGCAACTTAAAGCAAAGTAAAATAAAGCAACGTAAAGCAACGTAAAGCAAGGCAACGTAATGCAAGGCAACGTAAAGCAAGGCAACGTAAGGCAAAGTAAAGCAAGGCAACGTAAAGTTAGCCAACGTAAGGCAACGTAAAGTAAGGCAACGTAAAGCAACGTAAAGCAAGTCAACGTAATGCAACGTAAAGCAAGGCAACGTGAAGTAAGACAACGTAAGGCAACGTAAAGCAAGGCAACGTAAAGCAACGTAAAGCAAGGCAACGTAAAGCAACGTAAAGCAAGGCAACGTAAAGCAAGGCAATGTAAGGCAACATAAAGCAAGCCAACGTAAAGCAAGCCAACATAAGGCAACGTAAAGTAAGGCAACGTAAAATAAGGCAACGTAAAGAAAGACAACGTAAAGCAACGTAAAGCAATGCAACGTAAAGCAACATAAAGAAAGGCAACGTAAAACAAGGCAACGTAAAGCAACATAAAGCTAGGCAACTTAAAGCGAGGCAACGTAAGGCAACGTAAGGCAACGTAAAGCAAGGCAACGTAAAGCAAGGCATCGTAAAGCAACGTATAGCAAGGGAACGTAAAGCAAGGATACGTAAAGCAAGGCAACGTAAAGCAAAGTAAATCAAGGCAACGTAAAGGAAGGCAAGGTAAGGAAACGTACAGCATCGTAAAGCAAGGTAACGTAAAGCAAGGCAACGTAAAGAAACGTAAAGCAAAGCAACGTAAAGCAAGGCAACTTAAGGCAACGTAAAGCAACGTAAAGCAAGTCAACGTAAAGCAATGCAAGGCAAGGCAACGTAAAGCATGGCAACGTAAAGCTACGTAAATCAAGGCAAGGCAACGTAAAGCAACGTAAATCAATGCAATGTAAAGCAAGGCAACGTAAAGCAACGTAACGCAATGCATCGTAAAGTAAGGCAACGTAAAGTAAGCCAACGTAATGCAACGTAAAGCAAGGCAACGTAAAGCAACGTAAAGCAAGGCAAGGTAAAGCAACGTAAAGCAAGGCAGCGTAAAGCAACGTAAAGCAAGGCAACGTAAAGCAAGGCAACGTATAGCAAGCAAAGGCAAGGCAACATAAAGCAAGGTAACGTAAAGCAACGTAAAGCAAGGCAAGGCAAGGCAACGTAAAGCAAGGCAACATAAATCAAGGAAATATAAAGCAAGGCAAGGCAAGGCAACCTAAAGGAAGTCAAGGCAAGGCAACTTAAAGCAAGTCAAGGCAAGGAAACGTAAAGCAAGGCAACGTAAAGCAAGTTAAAACAAGGTAACGTAAAGCAACGTAAAGCAAGGCAACGTAAAGCAAGGCAACGTAAAGCAACGTAAAGCAAGGCAACGTAAAGCAACGTAAAGCAAGGCAAGGCAAGGCAACGTAAAGCAATGTAAAGCAAGGCAACGTAAAGCAACGTAAAGCAAGGCAAGGCAAGGCAACGTAAAGCAAGGCAACGTAAAGCAACGTAAAGCAAGGCAACGTAAACCAACGTAAAGCAAGGCAAGGCAAGGCAACGTAAAGCAAGACAACGTAAAGCAACGTAAAGCAAGGCAACGTAAAGCAATGTAAAGCAAGGCAAAGTAAACCAAGAAAAGCAAGACAAGGCAAGGAAACGTAAAGCAAGGCAAGGCAAGGCAACGTAAAGCAAGGAAACATAAAGCAACGTAAATGAAGGCAATGTAAAGCAACGTAAAGCAAGGCAACGTAAAGCAAGGCAAGGCAAGGTAACATAAAGCAAGGCAACGTAAAGCAAAGTAAAGCAAGGCAAGTCAAGGCAACGTAAAGCAAGGCAAGGCAAGGCAACGTAAAGCAAAGCAAAGCAAGGGAACGTAAAGCAAGGCAACGTAAAGCAACGTAAATCAAAGCAACGTAAAGGAACATAAAGCAAGGCAAAGTTAAGTAAGGCAACGTAAAGCAACGTAAAGCAAGGCAACGTAAAGCAAAGTAAGGAAACGTAAAGTAAGGCAATGTAAAGCAACGTAAAGCAAGGCAACGTAAAGCAAGGCAACGTAAAGCAACGTAAAGCAAGGCAATGTAAAGCAAGGCAACGTAAAGCAACGTAAAGCCAGGCAAAGTAAAGCAAGGCAAGGCAAGGCAACGTAAAGCAAGGCAACGTAAAGCAACATAAAGCAAGGCACGTCAAGGCAACGTAAAGCAAGGCAAGGCAACGTAAAGCAAAGGAAGGCAGGCAACGTAAAGCAAGGCAACGTAAATCAACGTAAAGCAAGGCAACGTAAAGCAACGTAAAGCAAGGCAAAGTTAAGTACGGCAAGGTAAAGCAACGTAAAGCATGGCAACGTAAAGTAAGGCAACGTAAAGCAACGTAAGGCAACGTAAAGTAAGGCAATGTAAAGCAACGTAAAGCAAGGAAACGTAAAGCAAGGCAACGTAAAGCAACGTAAAGCAAGGTAACCTAAAGCAAGGCAACGTAAAGCAACGTAAAGCAAGACAACGTAAAGTAAGGCAAAGTAAAGCAACGTAAAGCAAGGCAACGTAAAGCAAGGCAACGTAAAGCAACGTAAAGTAAAGCAACGTAAAGCAAAGTAAAGCAACGTAAAGCAACGTAAAGCAACGTAAAGCAACGTAAAGCAAGGCAACGTAAAGTAACGTAAAGTAAGGCAACGTAAAGTAAGGCAACGTAAGGCAATGTAAAGCAAGGCAACGTAAAGTAAGGCAACATAAGTCAACGTAAAGTAAGGCAACGTATAGCAAAGTAAAGCAAGGCAACGTAAAGCAAGGCAACGTAAAGCAACGTAAAGCAAGGCAACGTAAAGCAAGGCAACGTAAAGCAACGTAAAGCAAGACAACGTTAAGTAAGGCAACGTAAAGCAACGTAAAGCAAGGCAACGTAAAGCAACGTAAAGTAAAGCAACGTAAAGCAACGTAAAGCAACGTAAATCAAGGCAAAGTAAAGCAATGTAAAGCAAGGCAATGTAAAGGAAGGCAACGTAAAGCAACGTAAAGTAAGGCAACGTAAAGTAATGCAACGTAAGGCAACGTAAAGCAAGGCAACGTAAAATAAGGCAACGAAAGGCAGCGTAAAGCAGGGCAACGTATAGCAAAGTAAAGCAAGGACACGTAAAGTAAGGCAACGTAAGGGAACGTAAAGTAAGGCAACGTAAAGCAACGTAAAGCAAGGCAACGTAAAGCAAGTCAACGTAAAGCAACGTAAAGCAAGGCAACGTGAAGTAAGACAACGTAAGGCAACGTAAAGTAAGGCAACGTAAAGCAACGTAAAGCAAGGCAACGTAAAGCAAGGTAATGTAAGGCAACGTAAAGGAAGGGAAGGTAAAGCAAGGCAACGTAAAGCAACGTAAAGCAAGGCAAAGTAAAGTATCGTAAAGCAAGGCAACGTAAAGCAAGGCAACGTAAAGCAACGAAAGCAAGGCAACGTAAAGCAACGTAAAGCAAGGCAATGTAAAGTAAGGCAACGTAAGCAAGGCAAAGTAAAGCAAGGCAAGGCAAGGCAACGTAAAGCAAGGCAACGTAAAGCAATGTAAGGCAAGGAAACTAAAGAAACGTAAAGCAAGGCAAGGCAACGTAAAGCAAGGGAACGTAAAGCAACGTAAAGCAACGCAAGGCAAGGCAACATAAAGCAAGGAAACGTAAAGCAAGGAAACTTAAACCAACGTAAAGCAAGGCAAGGCAAGGCAACGTAAAGCAAGACAACGTAAAGAAACGTAAAGCAAGGCAACGTAAAGCAATGTAAAGGAAGGAAACGTAAACCAAGAAAAGAAAGACAAGGCAAGGCAACGTAAAGCAAGGCAAGGCAAGGCAACGTAAAGCAAGGCAAAAGTAAAGCAACGTAAAACAAGGCAAGTAAAAGCAACGTAAAGCAATGCAAAGTAAAGCAAGGCAAGGCAACGTAAAGCAAGGCAACGTAAAGCAACGTAAAGCAAGGCAAGGCAAGGCAACCTAAATCAAGGCAAGGCAAGGGAACGTAAAGCAAAGCAAGGCAAGGCAACGTAAAGCAAGGAAACGTAAAGCAACGTAAAGCAAGGAAACGTAAAGCAACGTAAAGCAAGGCAAAGTTAAGTAAG
This sequence comes from Phaenicophaeus curvirostris, assembly GCF_032191515.1. NCBI lineage: Eukaryota > Metazoa > Chordata > Aves > Cuculiformes > Cuculidae > Phaenicophaeus > Phaenicophaeus curvirostris. The sequence goes on from NW_027206680.1 coordinate 749,325, forward strand.
GCAACTTAAAGCAACGTAAAGCAAGGCAACGTAAAGTAAGGCAACGTAAAGCAACGTGAGGCTACATAAAGTAAGGCAACGTAAACAACGTAAAGCAAGGAAACCTAAAGCAAGGCAAAGTAATGCAACGTAAAACAAGGCAACGTAAAGCAAGGCAACGTAAAGCAACGTAAAGCAAGACAACGTAAAGTAAGTCAAAGTACAGCAACGTAAAGCAAGGCAACGTAAAGCAAGGCAACTTAAAGCAAAGTAAAATAAAGCAACGTAAAGCAACGTAAAGCAAGGCAACGTAATGCAAGGCAACGTAAAGCAAGGCAACGTAAGGCAAAGTAAAGCAAGGCAACGTAAAGTTAGGCAACGTAAGGCAACGTAAAGTAAGGCAACGTAAAGCAACGTAAAGCAAGTCAACGTAATGCAACGTAAAGCAAGGCAACGTGAAGTAAGACAACGTAAGGCAACGTAAAGCAAGGCAACGTAAAGCAACGTAAAGCAAGGCAACGTAAAGCAAGGCAATGTAAGGCAACATAAAGCAAGGCAACGTAAAGTAAGGCAACGTAAAATAAGGCAACGTAAAGAAAGACAACGTAAAGCAACGTAAAGCAATGCAACGTAAAGCAACATAAAGAAAGGCAACGTAAAACAAGGCAACGTAAAGCAACATAAAGCAAGGCAACTTAAAGCGAGGCAACGTAAGGCAACGTAAGGCAACGTAAAGCAAGGCAACGTAAAGCAAGGCATCGTAAAGCAACGTATAGCAAGGGAATGTAAAGCAAGGAAACATAAAGCAAGGCAACGTAAAGCAAAGTAAATCAAGGCAACGTAAAGGAAGGCAAGGTAAGGAAACGTACAGCATCGTAAAGCAAGGTAACGTAAAGCAAGGCAACGTAAAGAAACGTAAAGCAAAGCAACGTAAAGCAAGGCAACGTAAGGCAACGTAAAGCAACGTAAAGCAAGTCAACGTAAAGCAATGCAAGGCAAGGCAACGTAAAGCATGGCAACGTAAAGCTACGTAAATCAAGGCAAGGCAACGTAAAGCAACGTAAATGAATGCAATGTAAAGCAAGGCAACGTAAAGCAACGTAACGCAATGCATCGTAAAGTAAGGCAACGTAAGGTAAGCCAACGTAATGCAACGTAAAGCAAGGCAACGTAAAGCAACGTAAAGCAAGGCAAGGTAAAGCAACGTAAAGCAAGGCAGCGTAAAGCAACGTAAAGCAAGGCAACGTAAAGCAAGGCAACGTATAGCAAGCAAAGGCAAGGCAACATAAAGCAAGGCAACGTAAAGCAACGTAAAGCAAGGCAAGGCAAGGCAACGTAAAGCAAATAAAGGGAAGGCAACGTAAAGCAAGTCAAGGCAAGGAAACGTAAATCAAGGCAACGTAAAGCAACGTAAAACAAGGCAACGTAAAGCAACGTAAAACAAGGCAACGTAAAGCAACGTAAAGCAAGGCAACGTAAAGCAACGTAAAGCAAGACAACGTAAAGCAAGGCAACGTAAAGCATCGTAAAGCAAGGCAACGTAAAGCAAGGCAAGGCAAGGCAACGTAAAGCAAGGCAAGGTAAAACAACGTAAAGCAAGGCAACGTAAAGCAACGTAAAGCAAGGCAAGGCAAGGCAACGTAGAGCAAGGCAACGTAAAGCAACAGAAAGCAAGGCAAGGCAACGAAAAGCAACGGAAAGCAAGGCAACTTAAAGCAACGTAAAACAAGGCAACGTAAAGCAACATAAAGCAAGGCAACGTAAAGCAAGGCAAGGTAAGGCAACGTAAAGCAAGGCAAGGCAAGGCAACTTAAAGCAAGGCAACGTAAAGCAACGTAAGGCAAGGCAACGTAAAGCAACTTAAAGCAAGGCAACGTAAAGCAAGGCAAGGCAACGTAAAGCAAGGCAACGTAAAGAAACGCAACGTAAAGCAAACTAAAGCAAGGTAAAGCAACGTAAAGGAAGGCAACGTAAAGAAACGTAAAGCAAACCAACGTAAAGCAAAGTAAATCAACGTAAAGCAAGGTAAAGTCAGTTAAAGCAACGTAAAGCAACGTAAAGCAAGGCAACGTAAAGCATCGTAAAGCAAGGCAACGTAAAGCAGGGTAAAGCAAGTTAAAGCAACGTAAAGCAACGTAAAGCAAGGACACATAAATCAACGTAAAGCAAGGCAACATAAAGCAAGGTAAAGAAAGGTAAAGCAACGTAAAGCAACGTAAAGCAAGGCAACGTAAAGCAAGGCAATGTAAAGCAAGATAAAGCAAGGTAAAGCAAGGTAAAGCAACGTAAAGCAAGGCAACGTAAAGGAAGGCAACGTAAAACAACGTTAAGCAAGGCAACGTAAAGCAAGGTAAAGCAAGGTAAAGCAACGTAAAGCAAGGTAAAGCAAGGCAATGTAAAGAAACGTAAAGCACCGTAAAGCAAGGTAAAGCAAGGTAAAGCAAGGCAACGTAAAGCAAGGTAAAGCAAGGTAAAACAAAGCAACGTAAAGCAAGGTAAAGCAAGACAAAGTAAAGCAACCTAAAGCAAGGTAAAGCAACGTAAACAAGGTAAAGCAAGGCAACGTAATGCAAGGTAAAGCAAGGCAACGTAAAGCAACGTAAAGCAACGTAGAGCAAGGCAACGTAAAGCAACGTACAGCAAGGCAACGTAAAGCAACGTAAAGCAAGGAAACGTAAAGCAAGGCAACGTAAAGCAACGTAAAGGAAGGCAACGTAAAGCAAGGCAACGTAAACTAACGTAAAGCAAGGCAAAGTAAAGCAAGGTAAGGCAAGGCAACGTAAAGCAAGGCAACGTAAAGCAACATAAAGCAAGGCAAGTCAAGGCAACGTAAAGCAATGCAAGGCAACGTAAAGCAAAGCAAGGCAGGCAACGTAAAGCAACGTAAAGCAACGTAAAGCAAGGAAACGTAAAGCAAAGCAACGTAAAGCAAAGTAAATCAAGGCAACGTAAAGGAAGGCAACATAAGGAAACGTACAGCATCGTAAAGCAAGGCAACGTAAAGCAAGGCAACGTAAAGCAATCCAACGTAAGGCAACGTAAAGCAAGGGAACGTAAAGCAAGGCAACGTAAGGCAACGTAAAGCAACGTAAAGCAAGTCAACGTAAAGGAATGCAAGGCAAGGCAACGTAAAGCAAGGCAACGTAAAGCTACGTAAATCAAGGCAAGGCAACGTAAAGCAACGTAAATCAAGGCAACGTAAAGTAAGGCAACGTAAAGCAACGTAAAGCAAGTCAACGTAATGCAACGTAAAGCAAGGCAACGTGAAGTAAGACAACGTAAGGCAACGTAAAGCAAGGCAACGTAAAGCAACGTAAAGCAAGGCAACGTAAAGCAACGTAAAGCAAGGCAACGTAAAGCAAGGCAATGTAAGGCAACGTAAAGCAAGGCAACATAAAGCAAGGCAACGTAAAGCAAGCCAACGTAAGGCAACGTAAAGTAAGGCAACGTAAAGAAAGGCAACGTAAAGCAAGTCAACGTAAAGCAAGGCAACGTAAGTCAACGTAAAGCAATGCAACGTAAGGCAACGTAAAGCAAGGCAAAGTAAGGCAAGGTAAAGCAAGGCAACGTAAAACAAGGCATGTAAAACAACATAAAGAAAGGCAACGTAAAGCAAGGCAACGTAAAGCAACATAAAGCAAGGCAACTTAAAGCAACGTAAGGTAACGTAAAGCAAGGCAACGTAAATCAAGGCATCGTAAAGCAACGTAAAGCAAGGGAACGTAAAGCAAGGAAACGTAAAGCAAGGCAACGTAAAGCAAAGTAAATCAAGGCAACATAAAGGAAGGCAACGTAAGGAAACGTACAGCATCGTAAAGCAAGGCAACGTAAAGCAAGGCAACGTAAGGCAACGTAAAGCAACGTAAAGCAATGCAAGGCAAGGCAACGTAACGCAATGCAACATAACGCAATGCAACGTAAAGTAAGGCAACGTAAAGTAAGGCAACGTAAAGCAACGTAAAGCAAGGCAACGTAAAGCAACGTAAAGCAAGGCAAGGTAAGGCAACGTAAAGCAACGTAAAGCAAGGCAACGTAAAGCAAGGCAACGTAAAGCAAGGCAAGGCAAGGCAACATAAAGCAAGCCAACGTAAAGCAACGTAACGCAATGCAACGTAAAGTAAGGCAACGTAAAGTAAGGCAACGTAAAGCAACGTAACGCAAGACAACGTAAAGCAACGTAAAGCAAGGAAACGTAAAGCATCGTAAAGCAAGGCAACGTAAAGCAAGGCAAGGCAAGGCAACGTAAAGTAAGGCAAGGTAAAACAACGTAAAGCAAGGCAACGTAAAGCAACGTAAAGCAAGGCAAGTCAACGTAGAGCAAGGCAACGTAAAGCAACACAAAGCAAGGCAAGGCAACATAAAGCAAGGCAACGTAAAGCAACGGAAAGCAAGGCAACGTAAAGCAACGTAAAGCAAGGTAACGTAAAGAAACATAATGCAAGACAAGGAAACGTAAAGCAAGGCAAGGCAAGGCAACGTAAAGCAAGGCAACTTAAAGCAACGTAAATCAAGGCAACGTAAAGCAACATAAAGCAAGGCAACGTAAATAAAGGCAAGGCAAGGCTTCTTAAAGCAAGGCAAGGCAAGGCAACGTAAAGCAAGGCAACGTAAAGCAACGTAAGGGAAGGCAACGTAATGCAACTTAAAGCAAGGCAACGTAAAGCAAGTCAAGGCAAGGCAACGTAAAGCAAGGCAACGTAAAGAAACGCAACGTAAAGCAACATAAAGCAACGTAAAGCAAGGTAAAGCAACGTAAAGGAAAGCAACGTAAAGCAACGTAAAGCAAACCAACGTAAAGCTGGGTAAAGCAAGGTAAGGCAACGTAAAGCTGGGTAAATCAAGGTAAAGCAACGTAAAGCAACGTAAAGCAAGGACACATAAATCAACGTAAAGCAAGGTAAAGAAAGGTAAAGCAAGGTAAAGCAACGTAAAGCAACATAAAGCAAGGAAACGTAAAGCAACGTAAAGCAAGGCAACGTAAAGAAAGGTAAAGCAAGGTAAAGCAACGTAAAGCAACGTAAAGCAAGGCAACGTAAAGCAAGTTAAAACTAGGTAAAGCAAGGTAAAGCAACATAAAGCAACGTAAAGCAAGGCAATGTAACGCAAGATAAAGCAAGGTAAAGCAACGTAAAGCAACGTAAAGCAAGGTAAACAAGGTAAAGCAAGGTAAAGCAACGTAAAGCAAGGCAACATAAAGCAAGGTAAACCAAGGTAAAGCAAGGAAAAGCAAGGCAACGTAAAGCAAGGTAAAGCAAGACAACGTAAAGCAACGTAAAGCAAGGTATAAAAGGCAACGTAAAGCAAGGTAAAGCATGGCAAAGTAAAGCAACGTAAAGCAACGTAAAGCAAGGCAACGTAAAGCAACGTAAAGCAACGTAAAGCAAGGCAACGTAAAGCAACGTAAAGCAAGGCAACGTAAAGCAAGGTAAAGAAAGGCAAAGCAACGTAAGGCAAGGTAAAGCAAGGCAACGTAAAGTAAGGCAAAGCAAGGCAAAGTAACGTAAAGCAAGGTAAAGCAAGGCAAGGTAAATCTTGGCAAAGCAACATAAAGCAAGGTAAAGCAAGGCAAGGTAAAGCAAGACAAAGCAAAGTAAAGCAAGGTAAAGCAATGCAATGTAAAGCAAGGTAAATCAAGGTAAAGCAAGGCAACGTATAGGAACGTAAAGCAAGGTAAAGCAAGGCAAGGCAAAGCAAGATAAAGCAACGTAAAGCAAGGTAAAGCAAAGCAAGGTAAAGCAAGGTAAAGCAAGGTAAAGCAAGGCAAGGTAAAGCAAGGCATCGTAAAGGAACGTAAAGCAAGGCATCGTAAAGGAACGTAAAGCAAGGCAACGTAAAGGAAGGTAAAGCATGGAAACGTAAAGTAAGGCAACGTAAAGCAACGAAATGCAAGGCAACATAAAGCAACGTAAAGCAAGGCAACGTAAAGCAACGTAAAGCAAGGCAACGTAAACCAAGGCAACTTAAAGCAACGTAAAGCAAGGCAACGTAAAGCAAGGCCACGTAAAGCAACGTAAAGTAAGGAAACTTAAAGCAAGGCAACGTAAAGCAAGGCAACGTAAATCAACGTAAAGGAAGGCAACGTAAAGCATGGCAACGTAAAGCTACGTAAAGTAAGGCAACGTAAATAAGGCAACGTAAGGCAAAGTAAAGTAAGGCAACGTAAAGCAACGTAAAGCAAGGAAAGGTAAAGCAAGGCAACGTAAAGTAAGGCAACGTAAAGCAACGTAAAGTAAGGCAACGTAAAGTAAGGCAATGTAAAGCAACGTAAAGCAAGGCAACGTAAAGCAAGGTAACGTAAATCAAGCCAACGTAAAGCAACGTAAAGAAAGGCAACGTAAAGCAAGGCAACGTAAAGCAAGGCAACGTAAAGTAAGGCAACGTAAGGCAACGTAAAGCAAGGCAAAGTTAATCAAGGCAACGTAAGGCAACGTAGAGTAAGGCAACGTAAAGCAACGCAACGTAAAGCATGGCAACGTAAAGAAACGTAAAGCAAGGCAAAGTAAAGAAAGGAAACGTAAAGCAATGTATAGCAAGGCAACTTAAAATAAGGCAACGTAAGTCAACGTAAAGCAACGTAAAGCAAGGCAACGTAAAACAAGGCAACGTAAGGTAACGTAAAGCAAGGCAAGTTAAAGCAAGGCAACGTAAAGCAACGAAAAGCAAGGCAATGCAAGGCAATGTAAAGGAAGGCAACGTAAAGCAAGGCAACGTAAAGCAAGGCAACGTAAACCAAGGCAACTTAAAGCAACGTAAAGCAAGGCAAAGTTAAGTAAGGCAACGTAAAGCAAGGCAACGTAAACCAAGGCAACTTAAAGCAACGTAAAGCAAGGCAAAGTTAAGTAAGGCAACGTAAAGCAACGTAAAGCTAGGCAACGTAAAGCAAGACATCGTAAATCAAGGCAACGGAAAGCAAGGCAACGTAAAGTAAGGCAACGAAAAGCAAGGCCACGTAAAGAAACGTAAAGCAAGGGAACGTAAAGGAACGTAAAGCAAGGCAACGTAAAGCAAGGCAACGTAAGGCAACGTAAAGCATCGTAAAGCAAGGCAAGGTAAAGCAACGTAAAGCAAGGCAACATAAAGCTACGCAACGTAAAGCAACGTAAAGCAAGGCAACGTAAAGCAAGGCAACGTAAAGCAATGTAAATCAAGGCATCGTAAAGCAAGACAACGTAAAGCAAGGCAACGTAAAGCAAACTAAAGCAAGGCAACGTAAAGCAAGGCAACGTAAGGCAACGTAAAGCAACGTAAAGCAAGAGAACGTAAAGCCAGGCAACGTAAAGAAAGGTAAAGCAAGGCAACGTAAACAAAGGCAACGTAAGGCAACGTAAAGCAACGTAAAGCAAGGCAACGTAAAGCAACGCAAAGCAAGGCAACGTAAAGCAACGCAAAGCAAGGCAAGGCAAGGACACGTAATGCAAGGCAACGTAAAGCAACGTAAAGCAAGGCAAGGGAAGGCAACGTTAAGCAAGGCAACGTAAAGCAACGTAAAGCAAGGCAACGTAAAGCAACGTAAAGCAAGGCAAGGCAACGTAAAGAAAGGCAACGTAAAGCAACGTAAAGCAAGGCAACGTAAACAAACGTAAAGCAAGGCAAGGCAAGGCAACGTAAAGCAAGACAACGTAAAGCAACGTAAAGCAAGGCAACGTAAAGCAATGTAAAACAAGGCAACGTAAACCAACTTAAAGCAAGACAAGGCAAGGCAACGTAAAGCAAGGCAAGGCAATGTAAAGCAAGGCAACGTAAAGCAACGTAAAGCAAGGCAATGTAAAGCAACGTAACGCAAGGCAACGTAAAGCAATGCAAGGCAAGGCAACGTAAAGCAAGGCAACGTAAACCAAAGTAAAGCAAGGCAACGTAAAGCAACGTAAAGCAAGGCAAGGCAAGGCAACGTAAAGCAAGGCTAGGCAAGGCAACGTAAACAAAGCAAGGCAAGGCAATGTAAAGTAAGGCAACGTAAAGCAAGGCAACGTAAAGCAACGTAACGCAAAGCAAAGTTAAGTAAGGCAACGTAAAGCAACGTACAACAAGGCAACGTAAAGCAAGGCAACGTAAAGCAACGTAAAGCAAGACAACGTAAAGTAAGGCAAAGCAAGGCAACGTAATGCAAGGCAACGTAAAGCAAGGCAACGTAATGAAAGGCAACGTGAAGCAACGTAAAGCAAGGCAACATAAAGCAACGTAAAGCAAGGCAAGGCAAGGCAACGTAAAGCAAGGCAACGTAAAGCAATGTAAAGCAAGGCAACTAAAACCAACGTAAAGCAAGGCAAGGCAAGGCAACGTAAAGCAAGACAACGTAAAGCAACGTAAAGCATGGCAACGTAAAGCAACGTAAAGCATGGAAATGAAAAGCAACGTAAAGCAAGGCAAAGTAAAGCAAGGCAAGGCAAGGCAACGTAAAGCAAAGCAAGGCAGGCAACGTAAAGCAAGGCAAAGTAAAGCAACGTAAAGGAAGGAAACGTAAAGCAACGTAAAGCAAGGCAAAGTTAAGTAAGGCAACGTAAAGCAACGTAAAGCAAGGCAACGTAAAGTAAGGCAACGTAAATCAACGTAAGGCAACTTAAAGTAAGGCAACGTAAAGCAACGTAAATCAAGGAAACTTAAAGCAAGGCAACGTACAGATACGTAAAGCAAGGTAACGTAAAGCAAGGCAACGTAAAGTAAGGCAACGTAAAGCAACGTAAAGCAACGTAAAGCAAGGCAACGTAAAGCAACGTAAAGTAAGGCAACGTAAAGCAACGTAAAGCAACGTAAAGCAAGGCAACGTAAAGCAACGTAAAGTAAAGCAACGTAAAGCAACGTAAGGAAACGTAAATCAAGGCAATGTAAAGCTACGTAAAGCAACGCAACCTAAAGTAAGGCAACGTAAAGCAACGTTAATTAAGGCAACGTTAAGTAAGGCAACGTAAGGCAACGTAAAGCAAGGCAACGTAAAATAAGGCAAGGTAAGGCAGTGTAAAGCAAGGAAACGTATAGCAAAGTAAAGCAAGGACATGTAAAGTAATGCATCGTAAGGCAACGTAAAGTAAGGCAACGTAAAGCAACGTAAAGCAAGGCAACGTAAACCAACGTAAAGCAAGGCAACGTAAAGCAACGTAAATCAAGGCAACGTAAAGCAACGTAACGCAAGGCAAAGTTAAGTGAGGAAACGTAAAGCAACGTAAAGCAAGGCAACGTAAAGCAATGCAACGTAAAGTAACGCAAAGCAAGGCAACGTAAAGCAAGGCAACGTAAAGCAACGTAAAGTAAGACAACGTAAAATAAGGCAACGTAAAGCAACGTAAAGCAAAGCAACGTAAAGCAAGGCAACGTAAAGCAAGGCAACGTAAAGCAACGTAAAGCAAGGCAACCTAAAGCACCGTAAAGCAAAGCAAGGCAAGGCAACGTAAAGCAATGTAAAGCAAGGCAACGTAAAGCAACGTAAAGCAAGGCAAGGCAAGGCAACGTAAAGCAAGGCAACGTAAAGCAACGTAAAGGAAGGAAAGGCAAGGCAACGTAAAGCAAGGCAACGTAAAGCAAGGTAACGTAAAGCAATGTAAAGCAAGGCAACTTAAACCAAGAGAAGCAAGACAAGGCAAGGCAACGTAAAGCAAGGCAAGGCAAGGCAACGTAAAGCAACGCAACGTAAAGCAAGGCAATGAAAAGCAACGTAAAGCAAGGCAAATTAAAGCAAGGCAAAGCAAGGCAACGTAAAGCAAGGCAACGTAAAGCAACGTAAAGCATGGCAAGGCAAGGCAACGTAAAGCAAGGCAAGGCAAGGCAACGTAAATCAAAGCAAGGCAAGGCAACGTAAAGCAACGTAAAGCAAGGCAAAGTTAAGTAAGGCAACGTAAGGCAACGTAAAGAAAGGCAACGTAAAGCAACGTAAGGCAACGTAAAATAAGGCAACGTAAATCAAGGTAAAGCAAGGAAACGTAAAGCAAGGCAACGTAAAGCAACGTAAAGCAAGGCAACGTAAAGCAAGGCAACGTAAAGCAACTTAAAGCAAGACAACGTAAAGTAAGGCAATGTAAAGCAACGTAAAGCAAGGCAACGTAAAGCAAGGTAACGTAAGGCAACGTAAAGTAAAGCAACGTAAAGCAACGTAAAGCAACGTAAAGCAACGTATAGCAAGGCAACGTAAAGCAAGATAACGTAAAGCAACGTAAAGTAAGGAAACGTAAGGCAATGTAAAGCAAGGCAACGTAAAGTAAGGCAACGTAAGTCAATGTAAAGCAAGGCAACGTATAGCAAAGTAAAGTAAGGCAACGTAAAGTTAGGCAACGAAAGGCAATGTAAAGTTAGGCAACGTAAGGCAACGTAAAGTAAGGCAAGGTAAAATAAGGCAACGTAATGCAGCGTAAAGCAAGGCAACGTATAGCAAAGTAAAGCAAGGACACGTAAAGTAAGGCAACGTAAGGCAACGTAAAGTAAGGCAACATAAAGCAACGTAAAGCAAGTCAACGTAAAGCAACGAAAAGCAAGGCAACGTGAAGCAAGACAACGTAAGGCAACGTAAAGCAAGGCAACGTAAAGCAAGGCAATGTAAGGCAACGTAAAGGTAGGCAAGGTAAAGCAAGGCAATGTAAAGCAAGGTAAAGCAAGGCAACGTAAAGTATCATAAAGCAAGGCAACGTAAAGCAAGGCAACGTAAAGCAACGTAAAGCAAGGGAACATAAAGCAAGGCAACGTAAAGCAACGTACAGCAAGGCAACGTAAAGCAAGGCAACGTAAAGCAAGCCAACGTAAGGCAACGTAAAGCAAGGCAACGTAAAACAAGGAAACGTAAGGCAACGTAAAGCAAGGCAACACAAGGCAACGTAAAGCAATGCAAGGCAAGGCAACGTAAAGCAAGGCAACGTAAAGCAAAGTAAAGCAAGGCAACGTAAAGCAACGTAAAGCAAGGCAAGGCAAGGCAACGTAAAGCAAAGGAAGTCAAGGCAACGTAAAGTAAGGCAACGTAAATCAACGTAAAGAAAGGCAACGTAACGCAAAGCAAAGTTAAGTAAGGCAACGTAAAGCAACGTAAAGCAAGGCAACGTAAAATAAGGCAACGTAAAGCAACGTAAGGCAACGTAAAGTAAGGCAACGTAAAGCAACGTAACGCAAGGCAACGTAAAGCAAGGAAACGCAAGGCAACGTAAAGCAACGTAAAGCAAGACAACGTAAAGTAAGGCAAAGCAAGGCAACGTAATGCAAGGCAACGTAAAGCAATGTAAAGCAAGGCAACTTAAAGCAACGTAAAGCAAGGCAATGAAAGGCAACGTAAAGCAAGGCAAAGTAAAGCAATGTAAAGCAAGGCAACGTAAACCAACGTAAAGCAAGGCAAGGCAAAGCAATGTAAAGCAAGGCAATGTAAAGCAACGTAAAGCAAGGCAAGGCAAGGCAACGTAAAGCAAGGCAACGTAAAGCAACGTAAAGCAAGGCAAGGCAAGACAACGTAAAGTAAGACAACGTGAAGCAACGTAAAGCAAGGCAACGTAAAGCAACGTAAATCAAGGCAATGAAAAGCAACGTAAAGCAAGGCAAAGTAAAGCAAGGCAAGGCAAGGCAACGTAAAGCAAGGCAAGGCAAGGCAACGTAAAGCAAAGCAAGGCAGGGAACGTAAAGCAAGGCAAAGTAAAGCAACGTAAAGGAAGGCAACTTAAAGCAATGTAAAGCAAGGCAAAGTTAAGTAAGGCAACGTAAAGCAACGTAAAGTAAGGCAACGTAAAGTAAGGCAACGTAAATCAACGTAAGGAAACTTAAAGTAAGGCAACGTAAAGCAACGTAAAGCAAGGAAACTTAAAGCAAGGCAACATAAAGATACGTAAAGCAAGGTAACGTAAAGCACGGCAACGTAAAGCAACGTAAAGCAAGACAACGTATAGTAAAGCAAAGTAAAGCAACGTAAAGCAAGGCAACGCAAAGCAACGTAAAGTAAAGCAACGTAAAGCAACGTAAAGCAATGTAAAGGAAGGCAACGTAAAGGAAGGCAACGTAAAGCAAGGCAACGTAAAGCAACGTAAAGTAAGGCAACGTAAGGCAATGTAAAGCAAGGCAACGTATAGCAAAGTAAAGCAAGGCAACGTAAATTTAGGCAACGTAAGGCAAGGTAAAGTAAGGCAACGTAAAGCAACGTAAAGCAAGGCAACGTAAAGCAACGTAAAGCAAGGCAACGTAAAGTAAGGCAACGTAAAGCAAGGCAACGTAAAATAAGTCAAGGTAAGGCAGCGTAAAGCAAGTCAACGTAAAGCAACGTAAAGCAAGGCAACGTGAAGGAAGACAACGTAAGGTAACGTAAAGCAAGGCAACGTAAAGCAATGTAAATCAAGGCAACATAAAGGAAGGCAACGTAAAGCAAGGCAATGTAAGGCAACGTAAAGGAAGGCAACGTAAAGCAACGTAAAGCAAGGCAACGTAAAGCAAGGCAACGAAAAGCAAGCCAACGTAAGGCAACGTAAAGTAAGGCAAGGTAAGGCAAGGCAACATAAAGCAAGGCAACGTAAAGCAAGGCAACGTAAAGCAAGGGAACGTAAAGCAAGGCAACGTAAGGCAACGTAAAGCAAGGCAACGTAAAGCAAGGCAACATAAAGCAAGGCAACGTAAAGCAAGGCAACGTAAGGCAACGTAAAGCAACATAAAGCAAGGCAACTTAAAGCAACGTAAGGTAACGTAAAGCAAGGCATCGTAATGCAACGTAAAGCAACGTAAAGCAAGGCAACGTAAACCAACGTAAAGCAAGGCAAGGCAAGGCAACGTAAAGCAAGGCAACGTAAAGCAACGTAAAGCAAGGCAACGTAAAGCAACGTAACGCCAGGCAAAGTTAAGTAAGGCAACGTAAAGCAACGTAAAGCAAGGCAACGTAAAGCAACGTAAGGCAACGTAAAGCAAGGCAACGTAAAGCAACGTAAAGCAAGGCAACGTAAAGCAAGGAAAAGTAAAGCAACGTAAAGCAAGGCAACGTAAAGCAAGGCAACGTAAAGCAACGTAAAGAAAGACAACGTAAAGTAAGGCAAAGAAAGGCAACATAAAGCAAGGCAACGTAAAGCAAGGCAACGTAAAGCAAGGCAACGTAAAGCAACGTAAAGCAAGGCAAAGTAAAGCAACGTAAAGCAAGGCAAGGCAAGGCAACGTAAAGCAATGTAAAGCAAGGCAACGTAAAGCAACGTAAAGCAAGGCAAGGCAAGGCAACGTAAAGCAAGGCAACGTAAAGCAACGTAAAGCAAGGCAAGGCAAGGCAACGTAAAGCAAGGCAACGTAAAGCAAGGCAACGTAAATCAACGTAAAGCAAGGCAACGTAAAGCAATGCAAAGCAAGGCAACGTAAACCAAGAAAAGCAAGACAAGGCAAGGCAACGTAAAGCAAGGCAAGGCAAGGCAACGTAAAGCAACGCAACGTAAAGCAACGTAACCAAGGCAATGAAAAGCAACGTAAAGCAAGGCAAATTAAAGCAAGGCAAGGCAAGGCAACGTAAAGCAAGGCAACGTAAAGCAACGTAAAGCAAGGCAAGGCAAGGCAACGTAAAGCAAGGCAAGGCAAGGCAACGTAAATCAAAGCAAGGCAAGGCAACGTAAAGCAAGGCAACGTAAAAGAATGTAAAGCAATGCAAAGTTAAGTAAGGCAATGTAAGGCAAAGTAAAGTAAGGCAATGTAAAGCAACGTAAGGCAACGTAAAATAAGGCAAGGTAAATCAACGTAAAGCAAGGAAACGTAAAGCAAGGCAACGTAAAGCAACATAAAGCAAGGCAACGTAAAGCAAGGCAAAGTAAAGCAACTTAAAGCAAGACAACGTAAAGTAAGGCAACGTAAAGCAACGTAAAGTAAAGCAACGTAAAGCAACGTAAAGCAACGTAAAGCAACGTAAAGCAAGGCAACGTAATGCAAGGCAACTTAAAGCAACGTAAAGTAAGGCAACGTAAGGCAATGTAAAGCAAGGCAACGTATAGCAAAGTAAAGTAAGGCAACGTAAGGCAATGTAAAGCAAGGCAACGTATAGCAAAGTAAAGTAAGGCAACGTAAAGTTAGGCAACGAAAGGCAACGTATAGTTAGGCAACGTAAGGCAACGTAAAGGAAGGCAACGTAAAATAAGGCAACGTAAGGCAGCGTAAAGCAAGGAAACGTATAGCAAATTAAAGCAAGGACACGTAAAGTAAAGGCAACGTAAGGCAACGTAAAGTAAGGCAACGTAAAGCAACGTAAAGCAAGGCACCGTAAAGCAAGTCAACGTAAAGCAACATAAAGCAAGGCAACGTGAAGCAAGACAACGTAAGGCAACGTAAAGCAAGGCAACGTAAAGCAACGTAAATCAAGGCAACGTAAAGCAACGTAAATCAAGGGAACGTAAAGCAAGGCAACGTAAAGCAACGTAAAGCAAGGCAACGTAAAGCAAGGCAACGTAAAGCAAGCCAAAGTAAGGCAACGTAAAGCAAGGCAACGTATACAAGGCAACGTAAAGCAAGGCAACGTAAGGCAACGTAAAACAAGGCAACGTAAAGCAACGTAAAGCAAGGCAACGTAAGGCAACGTAAAGCAAGGCAAAGTAAAGCAAGGCAACGTAAAGCAACATGAAGCAAGGCAACGTAAAGCAAGGCAACGTAAGGCAACATAAAGCAACATAAAGCAAGGCAACTTAAAGCAACGTAAGGCAACATAGAGGAAGGCAACGTAAAGCAAGGCATCGTAAAGCAACGTAAAGCAAGGGAACGTAAAGCAAGGAAAGGTAAAGCAAGGAAACGTAAAGCAACGTAAATCAAGGCAACGTAAAGGAAGGCAACGTAAAGCAACATAAAGCATAGTAAAACAAGGCAAAGTAAAGCAAGGCAACGTAAAGCAACATAAAGCAAGGCAACGTAAAGCAAGGCAACGTAAGGCAAGCTAAAGCAACATAAAGCAAGGCAACGTAAAGAAAGGTAACGTAAAGCAACGTAACGCAAGGCAAAGTTAAGTAAGGCAACGTAAAGCAAGGCAACGTAAAGCAACGTAAAGCAAGGCAAGGCAAGGCAACGTATAGCAAGGCAACGTAAAGCAAGGCAACGTAAAGCAACGTAACGCAAGGCAAAGTTAAGTAAGGCAACGTAAAGCAACGTAAAGCAAGGAAACGTAAATTAAGGCAACGTAAAGCAACGTAAGGCAACGTAAAGCAACGTAAAGCAAGGCAACGTAAAGCAAGGCAACGTAAAGCAAAATAAAGCAAGGCAACGTAAAGCAAGGCAACGTAAAGCAACGTAAAGAAAGACAATGTAAAGTAAGGCAAAGCAAGGCAACTTAAAGCAAGGCAACGTAAAGCAAGGAAACGTAAAGCAAGGCAACGTAAAGCAACGTAAAGCAAGGCAACGTAAAGCACCGTAAAGCAAGGCAAGGCAAGGAAACGTAAAGCAATGTAAAGCAAGGCAACGTAAAGCAACGTAAAGCAAGGCAAGGCAAGGCAACGTAAAGCAAGGCAACGTAAAGCAACGTAAAACAAGGTAAGGCAAGGCAACGTAAAGCAAGGCAACGTAAAGCAAGGCAACGTAAATCAACGTAAAGCAAGGCAACGTAAAGCAATGTAAAGCAAGGCAACGTAAAACAAGAAAAGCAGGACAAGGCAAGGCAACGTAAAGCAAGGCAAGGCAAGGCAACGTAAAGCAATGCAACGTAAAGCAACGTAAAGCAAGACAATGAAAAGCAACGTAACGCAAGGCAAATTAAAGCAAGGCAAGGCAAGGCAACGTAAAGCAACGTAAAGCAAGGGAAGGCAAGGCAACGTAAAGCAAGGCAAGGCAAGGCAACGTAAATCAAAGCAAGGCAAGTCAACGTAAAGCAAGGCAACGTAAAGCAACGTAGAGCAAGGCAACGTAAAGCAACGTAAAGCAAGGCAAAGTTAAGTAAGGCAACGTAAGGCAACGTAAAGTAAGGCAACGTAAAGCAACGTAAAGCAAGGCAACGTAAAGCAACATAAAGCAAGGCAACGTAAAACAAGGCAAAGTAAGGCAACGTAAAACAATGCAAAGTAAAGCAACGTAAAGCAAGACAACGTAAAGTAAGGCAAAGTAAATTAACGTAAAGCAAGGCAACGTATAGCAAAGTAAAGCAAGGGAACGTAAAGTTAGGCAACGAAAGGCAACGTAAAGTTAGGCAACGTAAGGCAACGTAAAGGAAGGCAACGTAAAAAAAGGCAACGTAAGGCAGCGTAAAGCAAGGCAACGTATAGCAAATTAAAGCAAGGACACGTAAAGTAAGGCAACGTAAGGCAACGTAAAGTAAGGAAACGTAAAGCAACGTAAAGCAAGGCAACGTAAAGCAAGGCAACGTAAAGCAACATAAAGCAAGGCAACGTGAAGCAAGACAACGTAAGGCAACGTAAAGCAAGGCAACGTAAAGCAACTTAAAGCAAAGCAACGTAAAGCAAGGTAATGTAAGGCAACGTAAAGGTAGACAAGGTAAAGCAAGGCAACGTAAAGCAAGGCAACGTAAAGCAAGGCAACGTAAAGCAAGGCAACGTAAAGCTACGTAAAGCAAGGAAACGTAAAGCAAGGCAACGTAAAGCAATGTAGAGGAAGGCAACGTAAAGCAAGGCAACGTAACGCAAGGCAACGTAAAGCATGCCAACATAAGGCAACGTAAAGCAAGGCAACGTAAAGCAAGGCAACGTAAGGCAACGTAAAGCAAGGCAACGTAAAGCAACGTAACACAAGGCAACGTAAAGCAATGCAAGGCAAGGCAACGTAACGCAAAGCAAAGTTCAGTAAGGCAACGTAAAGCAACGTAAAGCAAGGCAACGTAAAGTAAGGCAACGTAAAGCAACGTAAGGCAACGTAAAGTAAGGCAACGTAAAGCAACGTAACGCAAGGCAACGTAAAGCAAGGCAACGTAAAGCAACGTAAAGCAAGGCAACGTAAAGCAACATAAAGCAAGGCA
Organism: Phaenicophaeus curvirostris; assembly: GCF_032191515.1. Classification (NCBI taxonomy): domain Eukaryota; kingdom Metazoa; phylum Chordata; class Aves; order Cuculiformes; family Cuculidae; genus Phaenicophaeus; species Phaenicophaeus curvirostris. The sequence goes on from NW_027206680.1 coordinate 766,159, forward strand.
ACGTAAATAAAGGCAAGGCAAGGCTTCTTAAAGCAAGGCAAGGCAAGGCAACGTAAAGCAAGGCAACGTAAAGCAACGTAAGGGAAGGCAACGTAATGCAACTTAAAGCAAGGCAACGTAAAGCAAGTCAAGGCAAGGCAACGTAAAGCAAGGCTACGTAAAGAAACGCAACGTAAAGCCAAATAAAGCAACGTAAAGCAAGGTAAAGCAACGTAAAGGAAGGCAACGTAAAGCAACGTAAAGCAAACCAACGTAAAGCTGGGTAAAGCAAGGTAAGGCAACGTAAAGCTGGGTAAATCAAGGTAAAGCAACGTAAAGCAAGGACACATAAATCAACGTAAAGCAAGGTAAAGAAAGGTAAAGCAAGGTAAAGCAACGTAAAGCAACATAAAGCAAGGAAACGTAAAGCAACGTAAAGCAAGGCAACGTAAAGAAAGGTAAAGCAAGGTAAAGCAAGGTAAAGCAACGTAAAGCAAGGCAACGTAAAGCAAGTTAAAACTAGGTAAAGCAAGGTAAAGCAACATAAAGCAACGTAAAGCAAGGCAACGTAAAGCAAGGCAATGTAAAGCAAGATAAAGCAAGGTAAAGCAAGGTAAAGCAACGAAAAGCAAGGAAACGTAAAGGAAGGCAACGTAAAACAACATAAAGCAACGTAAAGCAAGGCAACATAAAGCAAGGCAATGTAAAGCAAGATAAAGCAAGGTAAAGCAAGGTAAAGCAACGTAAAGCAAGGTAAACAAGGTAAAGCAAGGTAAAGCAACGTAAAGCAAGGCAACGTAAAGCAAGGTAAAGCAAGGTAAAGCAAGGAAAAGCAAGGCAACGTAAAGCAAGGTAAAGCAAGACAACGTAAAGCAACGTAAAGCAAGGTAAAAAAGGCAACGTAAAGCAAGGTAAAGCATGGCAACGTAAAGCAACGTAAAACAACGTAAAGCAAGGCAACGTAAAGCAACCTAAAGCAACGTAAAGCAAGGCAACGTAAAGCAACGTAAAGCAAGGCAACGTAAAGCAAGGTAAAGAAAGGCAAAGCAACGTAAGGCAAGGTAAAGCAAGGAAACGTAAAGTAAGGCAAAGCAAGGCAAAACAACGTAAAGCAAGGTAAAGCAAGGCAAGGTAAATCTTGGCAAAGCAACATAAAGGAAGGTAAAGCAAGGCAAGGTAAAGCAAGACAAAGCAAAGTAAAGCAAGGTAAAGCAATGCAATGTAAAGCAAGGTAAATCAAGGTAAAGCAAGGCAACGTATAGCAACGTAAAGCAAGGTAAAGCAAGGCAAGGTAAAGCAAGGCATCGTAAAGGAACGTAAAGCAAGGCAACGTAAAGGAAGGTAAAGCATGGAAACGTAAAGTAAGGCAACGTAAAGCAACGTAATGCAAGGCAACATAAAGCAACGTAAAGCAAGGCAACGTAAAGCAACGTAAAGCAAGGCAACGTAAACCAAGGCAACTTAAAGCAACGTAAAGCAAGGCAACGTAAAGCAAGGCCACGTAAAGCAACGTAAAGTAAGGAAACTTAAAGCAAGGCAACGTAAAGCAAGGCAACGTAAATCAACGTAAAGGAAGGCAACGTAAAGCATGGCAACGTAAAGCTACGTAAAGTAAGGCAACGTAAATAAGGCAACGTAAGGCAAAGTAAAGTAAGGCAACGTAAAGCAACGTAAAGCAAGGCAACGTAAAGCAAGGCAACGTAAAGCAATGTAAAGCAAGGCAACGTAAAGCAAGGCAATGTAAAGCAAGGCAATGTAAAGCAACGTAAAGCAAGGCAACGTAAAGCAAGGCAACGTAAATCAAGCCAACGTAAAGCAACGTAAAGAAAGGCAACGTAAAGCAAGGCAACGTAAAGCAAGGCAACGTAAAGTAAGGCAACGTAAGGCAACGTAAAGCAAGGCAAAGTTAATCAAGGCAACGTAAGGCAACGTAGAGTAAGGCAACGTAAAGCAACGCAACGTAAAGCATGGTAACGTAAAGCAACGTAAAGCAAGGCAAAGTAAAGAAAGGAAACGTAAAGCAATGTATAGCAAGGCAACTTAAAATAAGGCAACGTAAGTCAACGTAAAGCAACGTAAAGCAAGGCAACGTAAAACAAGGCAACTTAAGGTAACGTAAAGCAAGGCAAGTTAAAGCAAGGCAACGTAAAGCAACGAAAAGCAAGGCAATGCAAGGCAATGTAAAGGAAGGCAACGTAAAGCAAGGCAACGTAAACCAAGGCAACTTAAAGCAACGTAAAGCAAGGCAAAGTTAAGTAAGGCAACGTAAAGCAAGGCAACGTAAACCAAGGCAACTTAAAGCAACGTAAAGCAAGGCAAAGTTAAGTAAGGCAACGTAAAGCAACGTAAAGCTAGGCAACGTAAAGCAAGACATCGTAAATCAAGGCAACGGAAAGCAAGGCAACGTAAAGTAAGGCAACGAAAAGCAAGGCCACATAAAGAAACGTAAAGCAAGGGAACGTAAAGGAACGTAAAGCAAGGCAACGTAAAGCAAGGCAACGTAAGGCAACGTAAAGCATCGTAAAGCAAGGCAAGGTAAAGCAACGTAAAGCAAGGCAACATAAAGCTACGCAACGTAAAGCAACGTAAAGCAAGGCAACGTAAAGCAAGGCAACGTAAAGCAATGTAAATCAAGGCATCGTAAAGCAAGGCAACGTAAAGCAAGGCAACGTAAAGCAAAGTAAAGCAAGGCAACGTAAAGCAAGGCAACGTAAGGCAACGTAAAGCAACGTAAAGCAAGAGAACGTAAAGCCAGGCAACGTAAAGAAAGGTAAAGCAAGGCAACGTAAACAAAGGCAACGTAAGGCAACGTAAAGCAACGTAAAGCAAGGCAACGTAAAGCAACGCAAAGCAAGGCAACGTAAAGCAACGCAAAGCAAGGCAAGGCAAGGACACGTAATGCAAGGCAACGTAAAGCAACGTAAAGCAAGGCAAGGGAAGGAAACGTTAAGCAAGGCAACGTAAAGCAACGTAAAGCAAGGCAACGTAAGGCAACGTAAAGCAAGGCAACGTAAAGCAACGTAAAGCAAGGCAACGTAAAGCAATGTAAAACAAGGCAACGTAAACCAACTTAAAGCAAGACAAGGCAAGGCAACGTAAAGCAAGGCAAGGCAACGTAAAGCAAGGCAAGGCAATGTAAAGCAAGGCAACGTAAAGCAACGTAAAGCAAGGCAATGTAAAGCAACGTAACGCAAGGCAACGTAAAGCAATGCAAGGCAAGGCAACGTAAAGCAAGGCAACGTAAACCAAAGTAAAGCAAGGCAACGTAAAGCAACGTAAAGCAAGGCAAGGCAAGGCAACGTAAAGCAAGGCAAGGCAAGGCAACGTAAACAAAGCAAGGCAAGGCAATGTAAAGTAAGGCAACGTAAAGCAAGGCAACGTAAAGCAACGTAACGCAAAGCAAAGTTAAGTAAGGCAACGTAAAGCAACGTACAGCAAGGCAACGTAAAGCAAGGCAAGGCAAGGAAACGTAAAGCAAGGCAAGGCAAGGAAACGTAAAGCAAGGCAACGTAAAGCAAGGCAAGGCAAGGAAACGTAAAGCAAGGCAACGTAAAGCAAGGCAACGTAAAGCAACGTAAAGGAAGGCAACGTAAATCAAGGCAACGTAAGGCAATGTAAAGCAACGTGAAGCAAGGCAATGTAAAGCAAGGCAACGTAAAGCAAGGCAACGTAAAGCAACGTAAATCAAGGCAACGTAAAGCCACGTAAAGCAAGGCAACGTAAAGCAACGTAAAGCAAGGCAAGGCAACGTAAAGCAGCGTAAAGCAAGGCAACGTAAAGCAAGGCAACGTAAAGCAAGGCAACGTAAAGCCACGTAAAGCAAGGCAACGTAAAGTAAGGCAACGTAAAGCAAAGCAACGTAAAGCATCGTAAAGCAAGGCAACGTAAAGCAACGTAAAGCAAGGCAAGATAAAGCAAGGCAACGTAAAGCAAGGCAACGTAAAGCAACGTAAAGCAAGGCAACGTAAAGCTACGTAAAGCAAGGCAATGTAAATCAAGGTAAAGCAAGGCAACGTAAAGCAAGGTAAAGAAAGGTAAAGCAACGTAAAGCAAAGTAAAGCAAACTAAAGCAAGGCAACATAAAGCAAGGCAACGTAAAGCAACGTAAAGAAAGGCAACGTAAAGCAACGTAAAGCAAGGCAACGTAAATCAAGGAAAAGCAAGGTAAAGCAAGGTAAAGTAACGTAAAGGATCCTAAAGCAAGGCAACGTAAAGCAACGTAATCAAGGAAACCTAAAGCAACGTAAAGCAAGGTAAATTAAGGTAAAGTAAGGTAAAGGAAGGTTCAGCAAGGTAAAGCAACGTAAAGCAAGGCATCGTAAAGCAACGTAAAGCAAGGTAAAGCAAGGTAAAGCAAGGTAATGCAACGTAAAGCAAGGCAACGTAAAGCATCGTAAAGCAACGTAAAGCAAGGTAAAGCAAGGTAAAGCAACGTAAAGCAACGTAAAGCAAGGCAACGTAAAGCAACGTAAAGCAAGGTAAAGCAAGACTACTTAAAGCAACGTAAAGCAAGGTAAAGAAACGTAAAGCAACGCAAAGCAAGGTAAAGCAAGGCAACGTAAAACAAGGTAAAGCAAGGCAACGAAAAACAAGGTAAAGCAAGGGAACGTAAAGCAACATAAAGCAACGTAAAACAAGGCAACGTAAAGCAACGTAAAGCAAGGCAACATAAAGCAACGTAAAGCAACGTAAACAACTTGAAGCAAGGAAAAGCAGCGGAAGGAAAGGTAAAGCAAGGCAACGTAAAGCAAGGCAAAGCAAGGCAAAGCAACGTAAAGCAAGGTAAAGCAAGGCAAAGCAATGTAAAGCAAGGTAAAGCAAGGAAACGTAAAGCAAGTTAAAGCAAGTTAAAGCAAGGCAACGTAAAGCAAGGCAAAGCAAGGCAAAGCAACGTAAAGCAAGGTAAAGCAAGGCAAGGTAAAGCAAGGAAAGCAACGTAAAGCAACGTAAAGCAAGGAAAGGCAAGGCAAAGTAAAGCAAGACAACGTAAAGCAAGACAACATAAAGCAACGTAAAGCAAGGCAACGTAAAGCAAGGCAACATAAAGCAACGTAAAACAAGGCAACGTAAAGCAATGTAAAGCAAGAGAAGGCAAGGAAACGTAAAACAAGGCAACGTAAAGCAATGTAAAGCAAGAGAAGGCAAGGAAACGTAAAGCAAGGTAAGGCAAGGCAACGTAAAGCAAGGCAACGTAAAGCAACATAAAGCAAGGCAACGTAAAGCAACGTAAAGCAAGGCAACGTAACGCAAGGCAAGGAAATGCAACGTAAAGCAAGGCAACGTAAAGCAAGGCAATGTAAAGCAACGTAAAGCAAGATAAAGCAAGGTAAAACAAGGTAAATCAAGGCAACGTAAAGCAAGGTAAAGCAAGACTACTTAAAGCAACGTAAAGCAAGGTAAAGCAACGTAAAGCAACGCAAAGCAAGGTAAAGCAAGGCAACGTAAAACAAGGTAAAGCAAGGCAACGTAAAGCAACATAAAGCAACGTAAAACAAGGCAACGTAAAGCAACGTAAAGCAAGGCAACGTAAAGCAACGTAAAGCAACGTAACAAAGGTGAAGCAAGGAAAAGCAACGTAAGGAAAGGTAAAGCAAGGCAACGTAAAGCAAGGCAAAGCAAGGCAAAGCAACGTAAAGCAAGGTAAAGCAAGGCAAGGAAAAGCAAGGCAAAGCAATGTAAAGCAAGGTAAAGCAAGGAAACGTAAAGCAAGGTAAAGCAAGGTAAAGCAAGGCAACGTAAAGCAACGTAAAGCAAGGTAAAGCTAGGCAAGGTAAAGAAGGAAAGCAACGTAAATCAAGGCAACGTAAAGCAACGTAATGCAAGGAAAGGCAAGGCAAAGTAAAGCAAGACAACGTAAAGCAAGACAACGTAAAGCAACGTAAAGCAAGGCAACGTAAAGCAAGGCAACATAAAGCAACGTAAAACAAGGCAACGTAAAGCAATGTAAAGCAAGAGAAGGCAAGGAAACGTAAAGCAAGGGAAGGCAAGGCAACGTAAAGCAAGGCTACGTAAAGCAACGTAAAGCAAGGCAACGTAAAGCAACGTAAACAAGGCAACGTAAAGCAAGGCAAGGAAAGGCAACGTAAAGCAAGGCAACGTAAATCAACGTAAAGCAAGGCAACGTAAAGCAAGGCAACATAAAGCAAAGTAAAGCAAGGCAACGTAAAGCAAGGTAAAGCAAGGTAAAGCAACGTAAAGCAAGGCAACGTAAAGCAAGGTAAATCAAGTTAAAGCAAGGTAAAGCAACGTAAAATAACGTAAAGCAAGGACACATAAATCAACGTAAATCAAGGTAAAGCAAGGCAATTTAAAGCAAGGTAAAGCAAGGCAACTTAAAGCAAGGTAAAGCAAGGTAAAGCAAGGTAAAGAAACGTAAAGCATCGTAAAGCAAGGCAACGTAAAGCAACGTAAAGCTAGGCAACGTAAAGCAAGGCAACATAAAGCAACGTAAAGCAAGGCAACGTAAAGCAAGGTAAATCAAGTTAAAGCAAGGTAAAGCTACGTAAAGTAACGTAAAGCAAGGACACATAAATCAACGTAAATCAAGGTAAAGCAAGGCAACTTAAAGCAAGGTAAAGCAACGTAAAGAAAGGTAAAGCAAGGTAAAGCAACGTAAAGCAACGTAAAGCAAGGCAACGTAAAGCATCTTAAAGCAACGTAAAGCAAGGTAAAGCAAGGTAAAGCAACGTAAAGCAACGTAAAGCAAGGCAACGTAAAGCAAGGTAAAGCAAGGTAAAGCAAGGTAAAGCAAGGTAAATCAAGGCAACGTAAAGCAAGGTAAATCAAGAAAACCTAAAGCAACATAAAGCAACGTAAATCAAGGTAATGCAAGGCAACGCAAAGCAAGGTAAAGCAAGGCAACGTAAAGCAACATAAAGCAACGTAAAGCAAGGCAACGTAAAGCAACGTAAAGAAAGGCAACGTAAAGCAACGTAAACAAGGTAAAGCAAGGCAAAGCAACGTAAGGCAAGGTAAAGTAAGGCAACGTAAAGCAAGGCAATGCAAGGCAAAGCAACGTAAAGCAAGGTAAAGGAAGGCAAGGTAAAGCAAGGTAAAGCAAGGTAATGAAAAGCAACGTAAAGCAACATAAAGCAAGGAAAGGCAAGGCAAAGTAAAGCAAGGCAAGGCAACGTAAAGCAAGGCAAGGCAAGGCAACGTAAAGCAACATAAGGCAAGGCAACGTAAAGCAATGTAAAGCGAGGCAACGTAAAGCAACGTAAAGCAAGGCAACTTAATGCAACGTAAAGCAAGACAAGGCAAGGCAACGTAATGCAAGACAAGGCAAGGCAACGTAATGCAAGGCAAGGCAAGGCAACGTAAAGCAAGGCAACGTAAAGCAACGTAAAGCAAGGCAACGTAAAGCAAAGTAAAGCAAGGCAAAGTAAAGCAAGGAAAGGCAAGGTAACATAAAGCAAGGCAACTTAAAGCAAGGCAAGGCAAGTCAACATTAAGCAAGGCAAAGTAAGGCAACGTAAAGCAAGGCAACGTAAAGCAAGGCAACGTAAAGCAACGTAAAGCAAGGCAACGTAAATCAAGGCAACGTAAAGCAACGTAAAGGAAGGCAACGTAACGCCACGTAAAGCAAGGCAACGTAAAGCAACGTAAAGCAAGGCAAGGCAAGGCAACGTAAAGCAGGGCAACGTAAAGCAACGTAAAGCAAGGCAACGTAAAGCAAGGCAACATAAAGCAACATAAAACAAGGCAACGTAAAGCAATGTAAAGCAAGAGAAGGCAAGGAAACGTAAAGCAAGGCAAGGCAAGGCAACGTAAAGCAAGGCAACGTAAAGCAACATAAAGCAAGGCAACATATAGCAACGTAAAGCAAGGCAACGTAAAGGAATGCAAGGAAAGGCAACGTAAAGCAAGGCAACGTAAAGCAACATAAAGCAAGGCAACATATAGCAACGTAAAGCAAGGCAACGTAAAGGAATGCAAGGAAAGGCAACGTAAAGCAAGGCAACGTAAAGCAACGTAAAGCAAGGCAACGTAAAGCAACGTAAAGCAACGTAAAGCAAGGTAAAGTAAGGTAAAGCAACGTAAAGCAACGTAAAGCAACGTAAAGCAAGGCAACGTAAAGCATCGTAAAGCAACGTAAAGTAAGGTAAAGCAAGGTAAAGCAACGTAAAGCAACGTAAAGCAAGGCAACGTAAAGCAAGGTAAAGCAAGGTAAAGCAAGGTAAATTAAGGTAAATCAAGGCAACGTAAAGCAAGGTAAAGCAAGAAAACGTAAAGCAACGTAAAGCAAGGTAAAGCAACGTAAAGCAAGGTAAAGCAACATAAAGCAACGTAAATCAAGGTAATGCAAGGCAACGCAAAGCAAGGTAAAGCAAGGCAACGTAAAGCAACATAAAGCAACATAAAGCAACGTAAAGCAAGGCAACGTAAAGCAACGTAAAGCAAGGCAACGTAAAGCAACTTAAACAAGGTAAACAAGGCAAAGCAACGTAAGGCAAGGTAAAGTAAGGCAACGTAAAGCAAGGCAATGCAAGGCAAAGCAACGTAAAGCAAGGCAACGTAAAGCAACCTAAAGCAAGGCAACGTAAAGCAACGTAAAGCAAGGCAAGGTAAAGCAAGGTAAGGCAAGGCAACGTAAAGCAACGTAAAGAAAGGCAACGTATAGCAACGTTAAACAAGGCAAGGCAAGGCAACGTAAAGCAAGGCAACGTAAAGTAACGTAAAGCAAGGCAAGGCAAGGCAAAGTAAAGCAAGGCAAGGCAACGTAAAGCAACGTAAAGCAAGGCAACGTAAAGGAATGCAAGGAAAGGCAACGTAAAGCAAGGCAACGTAAAGCAACGTAAAGCAAGGCAACGTAAAGCAACGCAGAGCAAGATAAAGCAAGGTAAAACAACGTAAATCAAGGCAACGTAAAGCAAGGTAAAGCAAGACTACTTAAAGCAACGTAAAACAAGGTAAAGTAACGTAAAGCAACGCAAAGCAAGGTAAAGGAAGGCAACGTAAAACAAGGTAACGCAAGGCAACGTAAAGCAACATAAAGCAACGTAAAACAAGGCAACGTAAAGCAACGTAAAGCAAGGCAACATAAAGCAACGTAAAGCAAGGCAACGTAAAGCAACGTAGAGCAAGATAAAGCAAGGTAAAACAAGGTAAATCAAGGCAACGTAAAGCAAGGTAAAGCAAGACTACTTAAAGCAACGTAAAGCAAGGTAAAGCAACGTAAAGCAACGCAAAGCAAAGTAAAGCAAGGCAACGTAAAACAAGGTAACGCAAGGCATCGTAAAGCAACATAAAGCAAGGCAACAGAAAGCAACGTAAAGCAACGTAAACAAGGTGAAGCAAGGAAAAGCAACGTAAGGAAAGGTAAAGCAAGGCAACGTAAAGCAAGGCAAAGCAAGGCAAAGCAAAGTAAAGCAAGGTAAAGCAAGGCAAGGTAAAGCAAGGCAAAGCAATGTAAAGCAAGGTAAAGCAAGGAAACGTAAAGCAAGGTAAAGCAAGGTAAAGCAAGGCAACGTAAAGCAACGTAAAGCAAGGTAAAGCTAGGCAAGGTAAAGGAAGGAAAGCAACGTAAATCAAGGCAACGTAAAGCAACGTAAAGCAAGGCAACGTAAAGCAAGGCAACATAAAGCAACGTAAAACAAGGCAACGTAAAGAAATATAAAGCAAGAGAAGGCAAGGAAACGTAAAGCAAGGGAAGGCAAGGCAACGTAAAGCAAGGCAACGTAATTCAACATAAAGCAAGGCAACGTAAAGCAACGTAAAGCAAGGCAACGTAAAGCAAGGCAAGGAAAGGCAACGAAAAGCAAGGCAACGTAAAGCAACGTAAAGCAAGGAAACGTAAAGCAAGGCAACATAAAGCAACGTAAAGCAAGGCAACGTAAAGCAAGGTAAAGCAAGGTAAAGCAACGTAAAGCAAGGCAACGTAAAGCAAGGTAAATCAAGTTAAAGCAAGGTAAAGCAACGTAAAGTAACGTAAAGCAAGGACACATAAATCAACGTAAAGCAAGGCAATGTAAAGCAACATGAAGCAACGTAAAGCAAGGTAACGTAAATCAAGGTAAAGCAAGGCAACTTAAAGCAAGGTAAAGCAAGGTAAAGCAAGGTAAAGCATCGTAAAGCAAGGCAACGTAAAGCAACGTAAAGCAAGGCAAAGGCAACGTAAAGCAAGGCAACGTAAAGCAAGGCAACGTAAAGCAACGTAAAGCAAGGCAAAGTAAAGCAAGGTAAAGCAAGGTACAGCAACGTAAAGGAAGGCAACGTTTAGCAACGTAAAGCAAGGCAACGTAAAGCAACGTAAAGCAAGGTAAAGCAAGGCCACGTAAAGCAAAGTAAATGAAGGTAAAGCAAGGTAAAGCAAGGTACAGCAGCTAAAACAACGTAAAGCAAGGCAACGTAAAGCAACGTAAAGCAACGTAAAGCAAGGTAAAGTAAGGTAAAGCAACGTAAAGCAACGTAAAGCAAGGCAACGTAAAGCATCGTAAAGCAACGTAAAGTAAGGTAAAGCAAGGTAAAGCAACGTAAAGCAACGTAAAGCAAGGCAACGTAAAGCAAGGTAAAGCAAGGTAAAGCAAGGTAAATTAAGGTAAATCAAGGCAACGTAAAGCAAGGTAAAGCAAGAAAACGTAAAGCAACGTAAAGCAAGGTAAAGCAACATAAAGCAACGTAAATCAAGGTAATGCAAGGCAACGCAAAGCAAGGTAAAGCAAGGCAACGTAAAGCAACATAAAGCAACATAAAGCAACGTAAAGCAAGGCAACGTAAAGCAACGTAAAGCAAGGCAACGTAAAGCAACTTAAACAAGGTAAACAAGGCAAAGCAACGTAAGGCAAGGTAAAGTAAGGCAACGTAAAGCAAGGCAATGCAAGGCAAAGCAACGTAAAGCAAGGCAACGTAAAGCAACCTAAAGCAAGGCAACGTAAAGCAACGTAAAGCAAGGCAACGTAAAGCAAGGTAAGGCAAGGCAACGTAAAGCAACGTAAAGAAAGGCAACGTATAGCAACGTTAAACAAGGCAAGGCAAGGCAACGTAAAGCAAGGCAACGTAAAGTAACGTAAAGCAAGGCAAAGCAAGGCAAAGTAAAGCAAGGCAAGGCAACGTAAAGCAACGTAAAGCAAGGCAACGTAAAGGAATGCAAGGAAAGGCAACGTAAAGCAAGGCAACGTAAAGCAACGTAAAGCAAGGCAACGTAAAGCAACGCAGAGCAAGATAAAGCAAGGTAAAACAACGTAAATCAAGGCAACGTAAAGCAAGGTAAAGCAAGACTACTTAAAGCAACGTAAAGCAAGGTAAAGCAACGTAAAGCAACGCAAAGCAAGGTAAAGGAAGGCAACGTAAAACAAGGAAACGCAAGGCAACGTAAAGCAACATAAAGCAACGTAAAACAAGGCAACGTAAAGCAACGTAAAGCAAGGCAACATAAAGCAACGTAAAGCAACGTAAACAAGGTGAAGCAAGGAAAAGCAACGTAAGGAAAGGTAAAGCAAGGCAACGTAAAGCAAGGCAAAGCAAGGCAAAGCAACGTAAAGCAAGGTAAAGCAAGGCAACGTAAAGCAACGTAAAGCAAGGTAAAGCTAGGCAAGGTAAAGGAAGGAAAGCAACGTAAATCAAGGCAACGTAAAGCAACGTAAAGCAAGGAAAGGCAAGGCAAAGTAAAGCAAGACAACGTAAAGCAAGGCAACGTAAAGCAACGTAAAGCAAGGCAACGTAAAGCAAGGCAACATAAAGCAACGTAAAACAAGGCAACGTAAAGAAATATAAAGCAAGAGAAGGCAAGGAAACGTAAAGCAAGGGAAGGCAAGGCAACGTAAAGCAAGGCAACGTAATTCAACATAAATCAAGGCAACGTAAAGCAACGTAAAGCAAGGCAACGTAAAGCAAGGCAAGGAAAGGCAACGAAAAGCAAGGCAACGTAAAGCAACGTAAAGCAAGGAAACGTAAAGCAAGGCAACATAAAGCAACGTAAAGCAAGGCAACGTAAAGCAAGGTAAAGCAAGGTAAAGCAACGTAAAGCAAGGCAACGTAAAGCAAGGTAAATCAAGTTAAAGCAAGGTAAAGCAACGTAAAGTAACGTAAAGCAAGGACACATAAATCAACGTAAAGCAAGGCAATGTAAAGCAACATGAAGCAACGTAAAGCAAGGTAACGTAAATCAAGGTAAAGCAAGGCAACTTAAAGCAAGGTAAAGCAAGGTAAAGCAAGGTAAAGCAACGTAAAGCATCGTAAAGCAAGGCAACGTAAAGCAACGTAAAGCAAGGTAAGGCAACGTAAAGCAAGGCAACGTAAAGCAAGGCAACGTAAAGCAACGTAAAGCAAGGCAAAGTAAAGCAAGGTAAAGCAAGGTACAGCAAGGTACAGCAACGTAAAGGAAGGCAACGTTTAGCAACGTAAAGCAAGGCAACGTAAAGCAAGGTAAAGCAAGGTAAAGCAACGTAAATCAACGTAAAGCAAGGCAACGTAAAGCAACGTAAAGCAAGGTAAAACAAGGCCACGTAAAGCAAAGTAAATGAAGGTAAAGGAAGGTAAAGCAAGGTACAGCAGGTAAAACAAAGTAAAACAAGGCAACGTAAAGCAACGTAAAGCAACGTAAAGCAAGGTAAAGCAAGGTAAAGCAACGTAAAGCAACGTAAAGCAAGGCTACGTAAAGCATCGTAAAGCAACGTAAAGCAAGGTAAAGCAAGGTAAAGCAACGTAAAGCAACGTAAAGCAAGGCAACGAAAGCAAGGTAAAGCAAGGTAAAGCAAGGTAAATTAAGGTAAATCAAGGCAACGTAAAGCAAGGTAAAGCAAGAAAACGTAAAGCAACGTAAAGCAAGGTAAAGCAACATAAAGCAACGTAAATCAAGGTAATGCAAGGCAACGCAAAGCAAGGTAAAGCAAGGCAACGTAAAGCAACATAAAGCAACATAAAGCAACGTAAAGCAAGGCAACGTAAAGCAACGTAAAGCAAGGCAACGTAAAGCAACTTAAACAAGGTAAACAAGGCAAAGCAACGTAAGGCAAGGTAAAGTAAGGCAACGTAAAGCAAGGCAATGCAAGGCAAAGCAACGTAAAGCAAGGCAACGTAAAGCAACCTAAAGCAAGGCAACGTAAAGCAACGTAAAGCAAGGCAACGTAAAGCAAGGTAAGGCAAGGCAACGTAAAGCAACGTAAAGAAAGGCAACGTATAGCAACGTTAAACAAGGCAAGGCAAGGCAACGTAAAGCAAGGCAACGTAAAGTAACGTAAAGCAAGGCAAGGCAAGGCGAAGTAAAGCAAGGCAAGGCAACGTAAAGCAACGTAAAGCAAGGCAACGTAAAGGAATGCAAGGAAAGGCAACGTAAAGCAAGGCAACGTAAAGCAACGTAAAGCAAGGCAACGTAAAGCAACGCAGAGCAAGATAAAGCAAGGTAAAACAAGGTAAATCAAGGCAACGTAAAGCAAGGTAAAGCAAGACTACTTAAAGCAACGTAAAGCAAGGTAAAGCAACGTAAAGCAACGCAAAGCAAGGTAAAGGAAGGCAACGTAAAACAAGGAAACGCAAGGCAACGTAAAGCAACATAAAGCAACGTAAAACAAGGCAACGTAAAGCAACGTAAAGCAAGGCAACATAAAGCAACGTAAAGCAACGTAAACAAGGTGAAGCAAGGAAAAGCAACGTAAGGAAAGGTAAAGCAAGGCAACGTAAAGCAAGGCAAAGCAAGGCAAAGCAACGTAAAGCAAGGTAAAGCAAGGAAACGTAAAGCAAGGTAAAGCAAGGTAAAGCAAGGCAACGTAAAGCAACGTAAAGCAAGGTAAAGCTAGGCAAGGTAAAGGAAGGAAAGCAACGTAAATCAAGGCAACGTAAAGCAACGTAAAGCAAGGAAAGGCAAGGCAAAGTAAAGCAAGACAACGTAAAGCAAGGCAACGTAAAGCAACGTAAAGCAAGGCAACGTAAAGCAAGGCAACATAAAGCAACGTAAAACAAGGCAACGTAAAGAAATATAAAGCAAGAGAAGGCAAGGAAACGTAAAGCAAGGGAAGGCAAGGCAACGTAAAGCAAGGCAACGTAATTCAACATAAATCAAGGCAACATAAAGCAACGTAAAGCAAGGCAACGTAAAGCAAGGCAAGGAAAGGCAACGAAAAGCAAGGCAACGTAAAGCAACGTAAAGCAAGGAAACGTAAAGCAAGGCAACATAAAGCAACGTAAAGCAAGGCAACGTAAAGCAAGGTAAAGCAAGGTAAAGCAACGTAAAGCAAGGCAACGTAAAGCAAGGTAAATCAAGTTAAAGCAAGGTAAAGCAACGTAAAGTAACGTAAAGCAAGGACACATAAATCAACGTAAAGCAAGGCAATGTAAAGCAACATGAAGCAACGTAAAGCAAGGTAACGTAAATCAAGGTAAAGCAAGGCAACTTAAAGCAAGGTAAAGCAAGGTAAAGCAACGTAAAGCATCGTAAAGCAAGGCAACGTAAAGCAACGTAAAGCAAGGTAAGGCAACGTAAAGCAAGGCAACGTAAAGCAAGGCAACGTAAAGCAACGTAAAGCAAGGCAAAGTAAAGCAAGGTAAAGCAAGGTAAAGCAAGGTACAGCAACGTAAAGGAAGGCAACGTTTAGCAACGTAAAGCAAGGCAACGTAAAGCAAGGTAAAGCAACGTAAATCTACGTAAAGCAAGGCAACGTAAAGCAACGTAAATCAAGGTAAAACAAGGCCACGTAAAGCAAAGTAAATGAAGGTAAAGGAAGGTAAAGCAAGGTACAGCAGGTAAAACAACGTAAAGCAAGGCAACGTAAAGCAACGTAAAGCAACGTAAAGCAAGGTAAAGCAAGGTAAAGCAACGTAAAGCAACGTAAAGCAAGGCTACGTAAAGCATCGTAAAGCAACGTAAAGCAAGGTAAAGCAAGGTAAAGCAACGTAAAGCAACGTAAAGCAAGGCAACGAAAGCAAGGTAAAGCAAGGTAAAGCAAGGTAAATTAAGGTAAATCAAGGCAACGTAAAGCAAGGTAAAGCAAGAAAACGTAAAGCAACGTAAAGCAAGGTAAAGCAACATAAAGCAACGTAAATCAAGGTAATGCAAGGCAACGCAAAGCAAGGTAAAGCAAGGCAACGTAAAGCAACATAAAGCAACATAAAGCAACGTAAAGCAAGGCAACATAAAGCAACGTAAAGAAAGGCAACGTAAAGCAACTTAAACAAGGTAAACAAGGCAAAGCAACGTAAGGCAAGGTAAAGTAAGGCAACGTAAAGCAAGGCAATGCAAGGCAAGCAACGTAAAGCAAGGCAACGTAAAGCAACCTAAAGCAAGGCAACGTAAAGCAACGTAAAGCAAAGCAACGTAAAGCAAGGTAAGGCAAGGCAACGTAAAGCAACGTAAAGAAAGGCAACGTATAGCAACGTTAAACAAGGCAAGGCAAGGCAACGTAAAGCAAGGCAACGTAAAGTAACGTAAAGCAAGGCAAGGCAAGGCAAAGTAAAGCAAGGCAAGGCACCGTAAAGCAACGTAAAGCAAGGCAACGTAAAGGAATGCAAGGAAAGGCAACGTAAAGCAAGGCAACGTAAAGCAACGTAAAGCAAGGCAACGTAAAGCAACGCAGAGCAAGATAAAGCAAGGTAAAACAAGGTAAATCAAGGCAACGTAAAGCAAGGTAAAGCAAGACTACTTAAAGCAACGTAAAGCAAGGTAAAGCAACGTAAAGCAACGCAAAGCAAGGTAAAGGAAGGCAACGTAAAACAAGGAAATGCAAGGCAACGTAAAGCAACATAAAGCAACGTAAAACAAGGCAACGTAAAGCAACGTAAAGCAAGGCAACATAAAGCAACGTAAAGCAACGTAAACAAGGTGAAGCAAGGAAAAGCAACGTAAGGAAAGGTAAAGCAAGGCAACGTAAAGCAAGGCAAAGCAAGGCAAAGCAACGTAAAGCAAGGTAAAGCAAGGAAACGTAAAGCAAGGTAAAGCAAGGCAACGTAAAGCAACGTAAAGCAAGGTAAAGCTAGGCAAGGTAAAGGAAGGAAAGCAAAGTAAATCAAGGCAACGTAAAGCAACGTAAAGCAAGGAAAGGCAAGGCAAAGTAAAGCAAGACAACGTAAAGCAAGGCAACGTAAAGCAACGTAAAGCAAGGCAACGTAAAGCAAGGCAACATAAAGCAACGTAAAACAAGGCAACGTAAAGAAATATAAAGCAAGAGAAGGCAAGGAAACGTAAAGCAAGGGAAGGCAAGGCAACGTAAAGCAAGGCAACGTAATTCAACATAAAGCAAGGCAACGTAAAGCAACGTAAACAAGGCAACGTAAAGCAAGGCAAGGAAAGGCAACGAAAAGCAAGGCAACGTAAAGCAACGTAAAGCAAGGAAACGTAAAGCAAGGCAACATAAAGCAACGTAAAGCAAGGCAACGTAAAGCAAGGTAAAGCAAGGTAAAGCAACGTAAAGCAAGGCAACGTAAAGCAAGGTAAATCAAGTTAAAGCAAGGTAAAGCAACGTAAAGTAACGTAAAGCAAGGACACATAAATCAACGTAAAGCAAGGCAATGTAAAGCAACATGAAGCAACGTAAAGCAAGGTAACGTAAATCAAGGTAAAGCAAGGCAACTTAAAGCAAGGTAAAGCAAGGTAAAGCAAGGTAAAGCAAGGTAAAGCAACGTAAAGCATCGTAAAGCAAGGCAACGTAAAGCAACGTAAAGCAAAGCAAGGCAACGTAAAGCAAGGCAACGTAAAGCAAGGCAACGTAAAGCAACGTAAAGCAAGGCAAAGTAAAGCAAGGTAAAGCAAGGTAAAGCAAGGTACAGCAACGTAAAGGAAGGCAACGTTTAGCAACGTAAAGCAAGGCAACGTAAAGCAAGGTAAAGCAAGGTAAAGCAACGTAAATCAACGTAAAGCAAGGCAACGTAAAGCAACGTAATGCAAGGCAACGAAAGCAAGGTAAAGCAAGGTAAAGCAAGGTAAATTAAGGTAAATCAAGGCAACGTAAAGCAAGGTAAAGCAAGAAAACGTAAAGCAACGTAAAGCAAGGTAAAGCAACATAAAGCAACGTAAATCAAGGCAAGGCAAGGCAACGCAAAGCAAGGTTAAGCAAGGCAACGTAAAGCAACATAAAGCAACGTAAAGCAAGGCAACGTAAAGCAACGTAAAGCAAGGCAACGTAAAGCAACGTAAACAAGGTAAAGCAAGGCAAAGCAACGTAAGGCAAGGTAAAGTAAGGCAACGTAAAGCAAGGCAATGCAAGGCAAAGCAACGTAAAGCAAGGCAACGTAAAGCAACCTAAAGCAAGGCAACGTAAAGCAATGTAAAGCAAGGCAACGTAAAGCAAGGTAAGCAAGGCAACGTAAAGCAACGTAAAGAAAGGCAACGTATAGCAACGTTAAACAAGGCAAGGCAAGGCAACGTAAAGCAAGGCAACGTAAAGTAACGTAAAGCAAGGCAAGGCAAGGCAAAGTAAAGCAAGGCAAGGCAACGTAAAGCAAGGCAACATATAGCAACGTAAAGCAACGTAAAGCGAGGCAAAGTAAAGAAACTTAACGCAAGGCAACGTAAAGCAACGTAAAGCAAGACAAGGCAAGGCAACGTAAAGCAAGGCAAGGCAAGGCAACATAAAGCAAGGCAACGTATAGCAACGTAAAGCAAGGCAAGGTAAAGCAACGTAAGGCAAGGCAAAGTAAAGCAAGGAAAGGCAAGGCAACGTAAAGCAAGGCAATGTAAAGTAAGGCAACGTAAAGCAAGGCAAGGCAAGGCAACATAAAGCAAGGCAACGTAAAGCAAGGCAAGGCAAGGAAACGTAAAGCAAGGCAACGTAAAGCAAGGCAACGTAAAGCAACGTAAAGCAAGGCAACATAAATCAAGGCAACGTAAGGCAAAGTAAAGCAACGTGAAGCAAGGAATTGTAAAGCAAGGCAAGGTAAAGCAAGGCAACGTAAAGCAACGTAAAGCAAGGCAACTTAAAGCCACGTAAAGCAAGGCAACGTAAAGCAACGTAAAGCAAGGCAAGGCAACGTAAAGCAGCGTAAAGCAAGGCAACGTAAAGCAAGGCAACGTAAAGCAAGGCAATGTAAATCCACGTAAAGCAGGGCAACGTAAAGTAAGGCAACGTAAAGCAAAGCAACGTAAAGCAACGTAAAGCAAGGCAACGTAAAGCAACGTAAAGCAAGGCAAGGCAAGGAAAGGTAAAGCAAGGCAACGTAAAGCAACGTAAAGCAAGGCAACGTAAAGCAACATAAAGCAAGGGAAGACAAGGCAACGTAAAACAAGGCAACGTAAAGCAACGTAAATTAAGGCAACGTAAATCAACGTAAAGCAAGGCATAATAAAGCAACGTAAAGCAAGGAAAAGCAAGGCAACGTAAAGCTAGGCAATGCAAGGCAACATAAAGCAAGGCAACGTAAAGCAACGTAAAGCAAGGCAACGTAAAGCAACGTAAAGCAAGGCAACATAAAGCAACGTAAATCAAGGCAAGGCAAGGCAACGTAAAGCAAGGCAAAGTAAAGAAACGTAAAGCAACGTAAAGCAAGTTAAAGCAAGGAAAACCAAGGTAAAGCAACGTAAAGCAAGGCAACGTAAAGCAAGTTAATGCAAGGTAAAGCAAGGTAAAGCAAGGTAAATTAAGGCAATGTAAAGCAAGGTAAAGCAAGTCAACGTAAAGCAACGTAAAGCAAGGTAACGCAACGTAAAGCAACGTAAAGCAAGGTAATGCAAGGGAACGTAAAGCAAGGTAAAGCAAGGCAACGTAAAGCAACATAAAGCAACGTAAAACAAGGCAATGTAAAGCAATGTAAAGCAAGGCAATGTAAGGCAACGTAAAGCAACGTAAACAAGGTAAAGTAAGGCAAAGCAACGTAAGGCAAGGTAAAGCAAGGCAAAGTAAAGCAAGGCAAAGCAAGGCAAAGCAACGTAAAGCAAGGTAAAGCAAGGCAAGGTAAAGCAAGGCAAAGCAACGTAAAGCAAGGTAAAGCAAGGCAAGGTAAAGCAAGGCAAAGCAACGTAAAGCAAGGTAAAGCAAGGAAACGTAAAGCTAGAAAAAGCAAGGTAAAGCAAGGCAACGTAAAGCAACGTAAAGCAAGGTAAAGGAAGGCAGTGTAAAGCAAGTTAAAGCAACGAAAATCAAGGCAACGTAAAGCAACGTAAATCAAGGTAAAGCAAGGCAAGGCAAAGCAAGGTAAAGCAAAGTAAAGCAAGGCAACGTAAAGCAACGTAAAGCAAGGCAACGTAAAGCAAGGCAAGGCAAGGCAACGTAAAGCAAGGCAACGTAAAGCAACGTAAAGCAAGGCAACGTAAAGCAACGTAAAACAAGGCAACGTAAAGCAATGTAAAGCAAGACAAGGCAAGGCAACGTAAAGCAAGGCAAGGCAACGTAAAGCAAGGCAACGTAAAGCAAGGTAAAGCAAGGTAAAGCAACGTAAAGCAACGTAGAGCAAGGCAACGTAAAGCAAGGTAAAGCAAGGTAAAGCAACGTAAAGCAACGTAAAGCAAGGCAACGTAAAGCAACATAAAGCAAGGCAACATATAGCAACGTAAAGCAAGGCAACGTAAAGGAATGCAAGGAAAGGCAACGTAAAGCAAGGCAACGTAAAGCAACATAAAGCAAGTCAACATATAGCAACGTAAAGCAAGGCAACGTAAAGGAATGCAAGGAAAGGCAACGTAAAGCAAGGCAACGTAAAGCAACGTAAAGCAAGGCAACGTAAAGCAAGGTAAAGCAAGGTAAAGCAAGTTAAATTAAGGTAAATCAAGGCAACGTAAAGCAAGGTAAAGCAAGAAAACGTAAAGCAACGTAAAGCAAGGTAAAGCAACATAAAGCAACGTAAATCAAGGTAATGCAAGGCAACGCAATGCAAGGTAAAGCAAGGCAACGTAAAGCAACATAAAGCAACATAAAGCAACGTAAAGCAAGGCAACGTAAAGCAACGTAAAGCAAGGCAACGTAAAGCAACTTAAACAAGGTAAACAAGGCAAAGCAACGTAAGGCAAGGTAAAGTAAGGCAACGTAAAGCAAGGCAATGCAAGGCAAAGCAACGTAAAGCAAGGCAACGTAAAGCAACCTAAAGCAAGGCAACGTAAAGCAACGTAAAGCAAGGCAAGGTAAAGCAAGGTAAGGCAAGGCAACGTAAAGCAACGTAAAGAAATGCAAAGTATAGCAACGTTAAACAAGGCAAGGCAAGGCAACGTAAAGCAAGGCAACGTAAAGTAACGTAAAGCAAGGCAAGGCAAGGCAAAGTAAAGCAAGGCAAGGCAACGTAAAGCAACGTAAAGCAAGGCAACTTAAAGGAATGCAAGGAAAGGCAACGTAAAGCAAGGCAACGTAAAGCAACGTAAAGCAAGGCAACGTAAAGCAACGCAGAGCAAGATAAAGCAAGGTAAAACAAGGTAAATCAAGGCAACGTAAAGCAAGGTAAAGCAAGACTACTTAAAGCAACGTAAAGCAAGGTAAAGTAACGTAAAGCAACGCAAAGCAAGGTAAAGGAAGGCAACATAAAACAAGGTAACGCAAGGCAACGTAAAGCAACATAAAGCAACGTAAAACAAGGCAACGTAAAGCAACGTAAAGCAAGGCAACATAAAGCAACGTAAAGCAACGTAAACAAGGTGAAGCAAGGAAAAGCAACGTAAGGAAAGGTAAAGCAAGGCAACGTAAAGCAAGGCAAAGCAAGGCAAAGCAACGTAAAGCAAGGTAAAGCAAGGAAACGTAAAGCAAGGTAAAGCAAGGCAACGTAAAGCAAGGCAACATAAAGCAACGTAAAACAAGGCAACGTAAAGAAATATAAAGCAAGAGAAGGCAAGGAAACGTAAAGCAAGGGAAGGCAAGGCAACGTAAAGCAAGGCAACGTAAAGCAACATAAAGCAAGGCAACGTATAGCAACGTAAAGCAAGGCAACGTAAAGCAAGGCAAGGAAAGGCAACGTAAAGCAAGGCAACATAAAGGAATGCAAGGAAAGGCAACGTAAAGCAAGGCAACGTAAAGCAACATAAAGCAAGGCAACATATAGCAACGTAAAGCAAGGAAACGTAAAGGAATGCAAGGAAAGGCAACGTAAAGCAAGGCAACGTAAAGCAACGTAAAGCAAGGCAACGTAAAGCAACGTAGAGCAAGATAAAGCAAGGTAAAACAAGGTAAATCAAGGCAACGTAAAGCAAGGTAAAGCAAGACTACTTAAAGCAACGTAAAGCAAGGTAAAGCAACGTAAAGCAACGCAAAGCAAAGTAAAGCAAGGCAACGTAAAACAAGGTAACGCAAGGCATCGTAAAGCAACATAAAGCAACGTAAAACAAGGCAACGTAAAGCAACGTAAAGCAAGGCAACATAAAGCAACGTAAAGCAACGTAAACAAGGTGAAGCAAGGAAAAGCAACGTAAGGAAAGGTAAAGCAAGGCAACGTAAAGCAAGGCAAAGCAAGGCAAAGCAAAGTAAAGCAAGGTAAAGCAAGGCAAGGTAAAGCAAGGCAAAGCAACGTAAAGCAAGGTAAAGCAAGGAAACGTAAAGCAAGGTAAAGCAAGGTAAAGCAAGGCAACGTAAAGCAACGTAAAGCAAGGTAAAGCTAGGCAAGGTAAAGGAAGGAAAGCAACGTAAATCAAGGCAACGTAAAGCAACGTAAAGCAAGGCAACGTAAAGCAAGGCAACATAAAGCAACGTAAAACAAGGCAACGTAAAGAAATATAAAGCAAGAGAAGGCAAGGAAACGTAAAGCAAGGGAAGGCAAGGCAACGTAAAGCAAGGCAACGTAATTCAACATAAAGCAAGGCAACGTAAAGCAACGTAAAGCAAGGCAATGTAAAGCAAGGCAAGGAAAGGCAACGAAAAGCAAGGCAACGTAAAGCAACGTAAAGCAAGGAAACGTAAAGCAAGGCAACATAAAGCAACGTAAAGCAAGGCAACGTAAAGCAAGGTAAAGCAAGGTAAAGTAACGTAAAGCAGGGCAACGTAAAGCAAGGTAAATCAAGTTAAAGCAAGGTAAAGCAACGTAAAGTAACGTAAAGCAAGGACACATAAATCAACGTAAAGCAAGGCAATGTAAAGCAACATGAAGCAACGTAAAGCAAGGTAACGTAAATCAAGGTAAAGCAAGGCAACTTAAAGCAAGGTAAAGCAAGGTAAAGCAAGGTAAAGCAACGTAAAGCATCGTAAAGCAAGGCAACGTAAAGCAACGTAAAGCAAGGCAAAGGCAACGTAAAGCAAGGCAACGTAAAGCAACGTAAAGCAAGGCAAAGTAAAGCAAGGTAAAGCAAGGTACAGCAACGTAAAGGAAGGCAACGTTTAGCAACGTAAAGCAAGGCAACGTAAAGCAAGGTAAAGCAAGGTAAAGCAACGTAAATCAACGTAAAGCAAGGCAACGTAAAGCAACGTAAAGCAAGGTAAAGCAAGGCCACGTAAAGCAAAGTAAATGAAGGTAAAGGAAGGTAAAGCAAGGTACAGCAGCTAAAACAACGTAAAGCAAGGCAACGTAAAGCAACGTAAAGCAACGTAAAGCAAGGTAAAGTAAGGTAAAGCAACGTAAAGCAACGTAAAGCAAGGCAACGTAAAGCATCGTAAAGCAACGTAAAGTAAGGTAAAGCAAGGTAAAGCAACGTAAAGCAACGTAAAGCAAGGCAACGTAAAGCAAGGTAAAGCAAGGTAAAGCAAGGTAAATTAAGGTAAATCAAGGCAACGTAAAGCAAGGTAAAGCAAGAAAACGTAAAGCAACGTAAAGCAAGGTAAAGCAACATAAAGCAACGTAAATCAAGGTAATGCAAGGCAACGCAAAGCAAGGTAAAGCAAGGCAACGTAAAGCAACATAAAGCAACATAAAGCAACGTAAAGCAAGGCAACGTAAAGCAACGTAAAGCAAGGCAACGTAAAGCAACTTAAACAAGGTAAACAAGGCAAAGCAACGTAAGGCAAGGTAAAGTAAGGCAACGTAAAGCAAGGCAATGCAAGGCAAAGCAACGTAAAGCAAGGCAACGTAAAGCAACCTAAAGCAAGGCAACGTAAAGCAACGTAAAGCAAGGCAAGGTAAAGCAAGGTAAGGCAAGGCAACGTAAAGCAACGTAAAGAAAGGCAACGTATAGCAACGTTAAACAAGGCAAGGCAAGGCAACGTAAAGCAAGGCAACGTAAAGTAACGTAAAGCAAGGCAAGGCAAGGCAAAGTAAAGCAAGGCAAGGCAACGTAAAGCAACGTAAAGCAAGGCAACGTAAAGGAATGCAAGGAAAGGCAACGTAAAGCAAGGCAACGTAAAGCAACGTAAAGCAAGGCAACGTAAAGCAACGCAGAGCAAGATAAAGCAAGGTAAAACAAGGTAAATCAAGGCAACGTAAAGCAAGGCAAAGCAAGACTACTTAAAGCAACGTAAAGCAAGGTAAAGTAACGTAAAGCAACGCAAAGCAAGGTAAAGGAAGGCAACGTAAAACAAGTTAACGCAAGGCAACGTAAAGCAACATAAAGCAACGTAAAACAAGGCAAAATAAAGCAACGTAAAGCAAGGCAACATAAAGCAACGTAAAGCAACGTAAACAAGGTGAAGCAAGGAAAAGCAACGTAAGGAAAGGTAAAGCAAGGCAACGTAAAGCAAGGCAAAGCAAGGCAAAGCAACGTAAAGCAAGGTAAAGCAAGGAAACGTAAAGCAAGGTAAAGGAAGGCAACGTAAAGCAAGGCAACATAAAGGAACGTAAAACAAGGCAACGTAAAGAAATATAAAGCAAGAGAAGGCAAGGAAACGTAAAGCAAGGGAAGGCAAGGCAACGTAAAGCAAGGCAACGTAAAGCAACATAAAGCAAGGCAACGTATAGCAACGTAAAGCAAGGCAACGTAAAGCAAGGCAAGGAAAGGCAACGTAAAGCAAGGCAACATAAAGGAATGCAAGGAAAGGCAACGTAAAGCAAGGCAACGTAAAGCAACATAAAGCAAGGAAACATATAGCAACGTAAAGCAAGGCAACGTAAAGGAATGCAAGGAAAGGCAACGTAAAGCAAGGCAACGTAAAGCAACGTAAAGCAAGGCAACGTAAAGCAACGCAGAGCAAGATAAAGCAAGGTAAAACAAGGTAAATCAAGGCAACGTAAAGCAAGGCAAAGCAAGACTACTTAAAGCAACGTAAAGCAAGGTAAAGTAACGTAAAGCAACGCAAAGCAAGGTAAAGGAAGGCAACGTAAAACAAGTTAACGCAAGGCAACGTAAAGCAACATAAAGCAACGTAAAACAAGGCAAAATAAAGCAACGTAAAGCAAGGCAACATAAAGCAACGTAAAGCAACGTAAACAAGGTGAAGCAAGGAAAAGCAACGTAAGGAAAGGTAAAGCAAGGCAACGTAAAGCAAGGCAAAGCAAGGCAAAGCAACGTAAAGCAAGGTAAAGCAAGGAAACGTAAAGCAAGGTAAAGGAAGGCAACGTAAAGCAAGGCAACATAAAGGAACGTAAAACAAGGCAACGTAAAGAAATATAAAGCAAGAGAAGGCAAGGAAACGTAAAGCAAGGGAAGGCAAGGCAACGTAAAGCAAGGCAACGTAAAGCAACATAAAGCAAGGCAACGTATAGCAACGTAAAGCAAGGCAACGTAAAGCAAGGCAAGGAAAGGCAACGTAAAGCAAGGCAACATAAAGGAATGCAAGGAAAGGCAACGTAAAGCAAGGCAACGTAAAGCAACATAAAGCAAGGAAACATATAGCAACGTAAAGCAAGGCAACGTAAAGGAATGCAAGAAAAAGGCAACGTAAAGCAAGGCAACGTAAAGCAACGTAAAGCAAGGCAACGTAAAGCAACGTAGAGCAAGATAAAGCAAGGTAAAACAAGGTAAATCAAGGCAACGTAAAGCAAGGTAAAGCAAGACTACTTAAAGCAACGTAAAGCAAGGTAAAGCAACGTAAAGCAACGCAAAGCAAAGTAAAGCAAGGCAACGTAAAACAAGGTAACGCAAGGCATCGTAAAGCAACATAAAGCAACGTAAAACAAGGCAACGTAAAGCAACGTAAAGCAAGGCAACATAAAGCAACGTAAAGCAACGTAAACAAGGTGAAGCAAGGAAAAGCAACGTAAGGAAAGGTAAAGCAAGGCAACGTAAAGCAAGGCAAAGCAAGGCAAAGCAAAGTAAAGCAAGGTAAAGCAAGGCAAGGTAAAGCAAGGCAAAGCAACGTAAAGCAAGGTAAAGCAAGGAAACGTAAAGCAAGGTAAAGCAAGTTAAAGCTAGGCAAGGTAAAGGAAGGAAAGCAACGTAAATCAAGGCAACGTAAAGCAACGTAAAGCAAGGCAACGTAAAGCAAGGCAACATAAAGCAACGTAAAACAAGGCAACGTAAAGAAATATAAAGCAAGAGAAGGCAAGGAAACGTAAAGCAAGGGAAGGCAAGGCAACGTAAAGCAAGGCAACGTAATTCAACATAAAGCAAGGCAACGTAAAGCAACGTAAAGCAAGGCAACGTAAAGCAAGGCAAGGAAAGGCAACGAAAAGCAAGGCAACGTAAAGCAACGTAAAGCAAGGAAACGTAAAGCAAGGCAACATAAAGCAACGTAAAGCAAGGCAACGTAAAGCAAGGTAAAGCAAGGTAAAGTAACGTAAAGCAGGGCAATGTAAAGCAAGGTAAATCAAGTTAAAGCAAGGTAAAGCAACGTAAAGTAACGTAAAGCAAGGACACATAAATCAACGTAAAGCAAGGCAATGTAAAGCAACATGAAGCAACGTAAAGCAAGGTAACGTAAATCAAGGTAAAGCAAGGCAACTTAAAGCAAGGTAAAGCAAGGTAAAGCAAGGTAAAGCAACGTAAAGCATCGTAAAGCAAGGCAACGTAAAGCAACGTAAAGCAAGGCAAAGGCAACGTAAAGCAAGGCAACGTAAAGCAAGGCAACGTAAAGCAACGTAAAGCAAGGCAAAGTAAAGCAAGGTAAAGCAAGGTACAGCAACGTAAAGGAAGGCAACGTTTAGCAACGTAAAGCAAGGCAACGTAAAGCAAGGTAAAGCAAGGTAAAGCAACGTAAATCAACGTAAAGCAAGGCAACGTAAAGCAACGTAAAGCAAGGTAAAGCAAGGCCACGTAAACCAAAGTAAATGAAGGTAAAGGAAGGTAAAGCAAGGTACAGCAGCTAAAACAACGTAAAGCAAGGCAACGTAAAGCAACGTAAAGCAACGTAAAGCAAGGTAAAGTAAGGTAAAGCAACGTAAAGCAACGTAAAGCAAGGCAACGTAAAGTAAGGTAAAGCAAGGTAAAGCAACGTAAAGCAACGTAAAGCAAGGCAACGTAAAGCAAGGTAAAGCAAGGTAAATTAAGGTAAATCAAGGCAACGTAAAGCAAGGTAAAGCAAGAAAACGTAAAGCAACGTAAAGCAAGGTAAAGCAACATAAAGCAACGTAAATCAAGGTAATGCAAGGCAACGCAAAGCAAGGTAAAGCAAGGCAACGTAAAGCAACATAAAGCAACATAAAGCAACGTAAAGCAAGGCAACGTAAAGCAACGTAAAGCAAGGCAACGTAAAGCAACTTAAACAAGGTAAACAAGGCAAAGCAACGTAAGGCAAGGTAAAGTAAGGCAACGTAAAGCAAGGCAATGCAAGGCAAAGCAACGTAAAGCAAGGCAACGTAAAGCAACCTAAAGCAAGGCAATGTTTAGCAACGTAAAGCAAGGCAACGTAAAGCAAGGTAAGGCAAGGCAACGTAAAGCAACGTAAAGAAAGGCAACGTATAGCAACGTTAAACAAGGCAAGGCAAGGCAACGTAAAGCAAGGCAACGTAAAGTAACGTAAAGCAAGGCAAAGCAAGGCAAAGTAAAGCAAGGCAAGGCAACGTAAAGCAACGTAAAGCAAGGCAACGTAAAGGAATGCAAGGAAAGGCAACGTAAAGCAAGGCAACGTAAAGCAACGTAAAGCAAGGCAACGTAAAGCAACGCAGAGCAAGATAAAGCAAGGTAAAACAAGGTAAATCAAGGCAACGTAAAGCAAGGTAAAGCAAGACTACTTAAAGCAACGTAAAGCAAGGGAAAGCAACGTAAAGCAACGCAAAGCAAGGTAAAGGAAGGCAACGTAAAACAAGGTAACGCAAGGCAACGTAAAGCAACATAAAGCAACGTAAAACAAGGCAACGTAAAGCAACGTAAAGCAAGGCAACATAAAGCAACGTAAAGCAACGTAAACAAGGTGAAGCAAGGAAAAGCAACGTAAGGAAAGGTAAAGCAAGGCAACGTAAAGCAAGGCAAAGCAAGGCAAAGCAACGTAAAGCAAGGTAAAGCAAGGAAACGTAAAGCAAGGTAAAGCAAGGTAAAGCAAGGCAACGTAAAGCAAGGTAAAGCTAGGCAAGGTAAAGGAAGGAAAGCAACGTAAATCAAGGCAACGTAAAGCAACGTAAAGCAAGGAAAGGCAAGGCAAAGTAAAGCAAGACAACGTAAAGCAAGGCAACGTAAAGCAACGTAAAGCAAGGCAACGTAAAGCAAGGCAACATAAAGCAACGTAAAACAAGGCAACGTAAAGAAATATAAAGCAAGAGAAGGCAAGGAAACGTAAAGCAAGGGAAGGCAAGGCAACGTAAAGCAAGGCAACGTAATTCAACATAAATCAAGGCAACGTAAAGCAACGTAAAGCAAGGCAAGGAAAGGCAACGAAAAGCAAGGCAACGTAAAGCAACGTAAAGCAAGGAAACGTAAAGCAAGGCAACATAAAGCAACGTAAAGCAAGGCAACGTAAAGCAAGGTAAAGCAAGGTAAAGCAACGTAAAGCAAGGCAACGTAAAGCAAGGTAAATCAAGTTAAAGCAAGGTAAAGCAACGTAAAGTAACGTAAAGCAAGGACACATAAATCAACGTAAAGCAAGGCAATGTAAAGCAACATGAAGCAACGTAAAGCAAGGTAAAGCAAGGCAACTTAAAGCAAGGTAAAGCAAGGTAATGCAAGGTAAAGCAACGTAAAGCATCGTAAAGCAAGGCAACGTAAAGCAACGTAAAGCAAGGTAAGGCAACGTAAAGCAAGGCAACGTAAAGCAAGGCAACGTAAAGCAACGTAAAGCAAGGCAAAGTAAAGCAAGGTAAAGCAAGGTACAGCAAGGTACAGCAACGTAAAGGAAGGCAACGTTTAGCAACGTAAAGCAAGGCAACGTAAAGCAAGGTAAAGCAAGGTAAAGCAACGTAAATCAACGTAAAGCAAGGCAACGTAAAGCAACGTAAAGCAAGGTAAAACAAGGCCACGGAAAGCAAAGTAGATGAAGGTAAAGGAAGGTAAAGCAAGGTGCAGCAGGTAAAACAACGTAAAGCTAGGCAACGTAAAGCAACGTAAAGCAACGTAAAGCAAGGTAAAGCAAGGTAAAGCAACGTAAAGCAACGTAAAAAAGGCTACGTAAAGCATCGTAAAGCAACGTAAAGCAAGGTAAAGCAAGGTAAAGCAACGTAAAGCAACGTAAAGCAAGGCAACGAAAGCAAGGTAAAGCAAGGTAAAGCAAGAAAACGTAAAGCAAGGTAAAGCAACATAAAGCAACGTAAATCAAGGTAATGCAAGGCAACGCAAAGCAAGGTAAAGCAAGGCAACGTAAAGCAACATAAAGCAACATAAAGCAACGTAAAGCAAGGCAACGTAAAGCAACGTAAAGCAAGGCAACGTAAAGCAACTTAAACAAGGTAAACAAGGCAAAGCAACGTAAGGCAAGGTAAAGTAAGGCAACGTAAAGCAAGGCAATGCAAGGCAAAGCAACGTAAAGCAAGGCAACGTAAAGCAACCTAAAGCAAGGCAACGTAAAGCAACGTAAAGCAAGGCAACGTAAAGCAAGGTAAGGCAAGGCAACGTAAAGCAACGTAAAGAAAGGCAACGTATAGCAACGTTAAACAAGGCAAGGCAAGGCAACGTAAAGCAAGGCAACGTAAAGTAACGTAAAGCAAGGCAAGGCAAGGCGAAGTAAAGCAAGGCAAGGCAACGTAAAGCAACGTAAAGCAAGGCAACGTAAAGGAATGCAAGGAAAGGCAACGTAAAGCAAGGCAACGTAAAGCAACGTAAAGCAAGGCAACGTAAAGCAACGCAGAGCAAGATAAAGCAAGGTAAAACAAGGTAAATCAAGGCAACGTAAAGCAAGGTAAAGCAAGACTACTTAAAGCAACGTAAAGCAAGGGAAAGCAACGTAAAGCAACGCAAAGCAAGGTAAAGGAAGGCAACGTAAAACAAGGAAACGCAAGGCAACGTAAAGCAACATAAAGCAACGTAAAACACGGCAACGTAAAGCAACGTAAAGCAAGGCAACGTAAAGCAACGTAAAGCAACGTAAACAAGGTGAAGCAAGGAAAAGCAACGTAAGGAAAGGTAAAGCAAGGCAACGTAAAGCAAGGCAAAGCAAGGCAAAGCAACGTAAAGCAAGGTAAAGCAAGGAAACGTAAAGCAAGGTAAAGCAAGGTAAAGCAAGGCAACGTAAAGCAACGTAAAGCAAGGTAAAGCTAGGCAAGGTAAAGGAAGGAAAGCAACGTAAATCAAGGCAACGTAAAGCAACGTAAAGCAAGGAAAGGCAAGGCAAAGTAAAGCAAGACAACGTAAAGCAAGGCAACGTAAAGCAACGTAAAGCAAGGCAACGTAAAGGAAGGCAACATAAAGCAACGTAAAACAAGGCAACGTAAAGAAATATAAAGCAAGAGAAGGCAAGGAAACATAAAGCAAGGTAAGGCAAGGCAACGTAAAGCAAGGCAACGTAATTCAACATAAAGCAAGGCAACGTAAAGCAACGTAAAGCAAGGCAACGTAAAGCAAGGCAAGGAAAGGCAACGAAAAGCAAGGCAACGTAAAGCAACGTAAAGCAAGGAAACGTAAAGCAAGGCAACATAAAGCAACGTAAAGCAAGGCAACGTAAAGCAAGGTAAAGCAAGGTAAAGCAACGTAAAGCAAGGCAACGTAAAGCAAGGTAAATCAAGTTAAAGCAAGGTAAAGCAATGTAAAGTAACGTAAAGCAAGGACACATAAATCAACGTAAAGCAAGGCAATGTAAAGCAACATGAAGCAACGTAAAGCAAGGTAACGTAAATCAAGGTAAAGCAAGGCAACTTAAAGCAAGGTAAAGCAAGGTAAAGCAAGGTAAAGCAACGTAAAGCATCGTAAAGCAAGGCAACGTAAAGCAAAGTAAAGCAAGGTAAGGCAACGTAAAGCAAGGCAACGTAAAGCAAGGCAACGTAAAGCAACGTAAAGCAAGGCAAAGTAAAGCAAGGTAAAGCAAGGTAAAGCAAGGTACAGCAACGTAAAGGAAGGCAACGTTTAGCAACGTAAAGCAAGGCAACGTAAAGCAAGGTAAAGCAAGGTAAAGCAACGTAAATCTACGTAAAGCAAGGCAACGTAAAGCAACGTAAAGCAAGGTAAAACAAGGCCACGTAAAGCAAAGTAAATGAAGGTAAAGGAAGGTAAAGCAAGGTACAGCAGGTAAAACAACGTAAAGCAAGGCAACGTAAAGCAACGTAAAGCAACGTAAAGCAAGGTAAAGCAACGTAAAGCAACGTAAAGCAACGTAAAGTAAGGCTACGTAAAGCATCGTAAAGCAACGTAAAGCAAGGTAAAGCAAGGTAAAGCAACGTAAAGCAACGTAAAGCAAGGCAACGAAAGCAAGGTAAAGCAAGGTAAAGCAAGGTAAATTAAGGTAAATCAAGGCAACGTAAAGCAAGGTAAAGCAAGAAAACGTAAAGCAACGTAAAGCAAGGTAAAGCAACATAAAGCAACGTAAATCAAGGTAATGCAAGGCAACGCAAAGCAAGGTAAAGCAAGGCAACGTAAAGCAACATAAAGCAACATAAAGCAACGTAAAGCAAGGCAACGTAAAGCAACGTAAAGCAAGGCAACGTAAAGCAACTTAAACAAGGTAAACAAGGCAAAGCAACGTAAGGCAAGGTAAAGTAAGGCAACGTAAAGCAAGGCAATGCAAGGCAAAGCAACGTAAAGCAAGGCAACGTAAAGCAACCTAAAGCAAGGCAACGTAAAGCAACGTAAAGCAAGGCAACGTAAAGCAAGGTAAGGCAAGGCAACGTAAAGCAACGTAAAGAAAGGCAACGTATAGCAACGTTAAACAAGGCAAGGCAAGGCAACGTAAAGCAAGGCAACGTAAAGTAACGTAAAGCAAGGCAAGGCAAGGCGAATTAAAGCAAGGCAAGGCAACGTAAAGCAAGGCAACGTAAAGGAATGCAAGGAAAGGCAACGTAAAGCAAGGCAACGTAAAGCAACGTAAAGCAAGGCAACGTAAAGCAACGCAGAGCAAGATAAAGCAAGGTAAAACAAGGTAAATCAAGGCAACGTAAAGCAAGGTAAAGCAAGACTACTTAAAGCAACGTAAAGCAAGGTAAAGCAACGTAAAGCAACGCAAAGCAAGGTAAAGGAAGGCAACGTAAAACAAGGACACGCAAGGCAACGTAAAGCAACATAAAGCAACGTAAAACAAGGCAACGTAAAGCAACGTAAAGCAAGGCAACATAAAGCAACGTAAAGCAACGTAAACAAGGTGAAGCAAGGAAAAGCAACGTAAGGAAAGGTAAAGCAAGGCAACGTAAAGCAAGGCAAAGCAAGGCAAAGCAACGTAAAGCAAGGTAAAGCAAGGAAACGTAAAGCAAGGTAAAGCAAGGTAAAGCAAGGCAACGTAAAGCAAGGTAAAGCTAGGCAAGGTAAAGGAAGGAAAGCAACGTAAATCAAGGCAACGTAAAGCAACGTAAAGCAAGGAAAGGCAAGGCAAAGTAAAGCAAGACAACGTAAAGCAAGGCAACGTAAAGCAACGTAAAGCAAGGCAACATAAAGCAACGTAAAACAAGGCAACGTAAAGAAATATAAAGCAAGAGAAGGCAAGGAAACGTAAAGCAAGGGAAGGCAAGGCAACGTAAAGCAAGGCAACGTAATTCAACATAAATCAAGGCAACGTAAAGCAACGTAAAGCAAGGCAACGTAAAGCAAGGCAAGGAAAGGCAACGAAAAGCAAGGCAACGTAAAGCAACGTAAAGCAAGGAAACGTAAAGCAAGGCAACATAAAGCAACGTAAAGCAAGGCAACGTAAAGCAAGGTAAAGCAAGGTAAAGCAACGTAAAGCAAGGCAACGTAAAGCAAGGTAAATCAAGTTAAAGCAAGGTAAAGCAACGTAAAGTAACGTAAAGCAAGGACACATAAATCAACGTAAAGCAAGGCAATGTAAAGCAACATGAAGCAACGTAAAGCAAGGTAACGTAAATCAAGGTAAAGCAAGGCAACTTAAAGCAAGGTAAAGCAAGGTAAAGCAAGGTAAAGCAAGGTAAAGCAACGTAAAGCATCGTAAAGCAAGGCAACGTAAAGCAACGTAAAGCAAGGTAAGGCAACGTAAAGCAAGGCAACGTAAAGCAAGGCAACGTAAAGCAACGTAAAGCAAGGCAAAGTAAAGCAAGGTAAAGCAAGGTAAAGCAAGGTACAGCAACGTAAAGGAAGGCAACGTTTAGCAACGTAAAGCAAGGCAACGTAAAGCAAGGTAAAGCAAGGTAAAGCAACGTAAATCAACGTAAAGCAAGGCAACGTAAAGCAACGTAATGCAAGGCAACGAAAGCAAGGTAAAGCAAGGTAAAGCAAGGTAAATTAAGGTAAATCAAGGCAACGTAAAGCAAGGTAAAGCAAGAAAACGTAAAGCAACGTAAAGCAAGGTAAAGCAACATAAAGCAACGTAAATCAAGGTAATGCAAGGCAACGCAAAGCAAGGTTAAGCAAGGCAACGTAAAGCAACATAAAGCAACGTAAAGCAAGGCAACGTAAAGCAACGTAAAGCAAGGCAACGTAAAGCAACGTAAACAAGGTAAAGCAAGGCAAAGCAACGTTAGGCAAGGTAAAGTAAGGCAACGTAAAGCAAGGCAATGCAAGGCAAAGCAACGTAAAGCAAGGCAACGTAAAGCAACATAAAGCAAGGCAACGTAAAGCAACGTAAAGCAAGGCAACGTAAAGCAAGGTAAGCAAGGCAACGTAAAGCAACGTAAAGAAAGGCAACGTATAGCAACGTTAAACAAGGCAAGGCAAGGCAAAGTAAAGCAAGGCAAGGCAACGTAAAGCAAGGCAACATATAGCAACGTAAAGCAACGTAAAGCGAGGCAAAGTAAAGAAACTTAACGCAAGGCAACGTAAAGCAACGTAAAGCAAGACAAGGCAAGGCAACGTAAAGCAAGGCAAGGCAAGGCAACGTAAAGCAAGGCAACGTATAGCAACGTAAAGCAAGGCAAGGTAAAGCAACGTAAGGCAAGGCAAAGTAAAGCAAGGAACGGCAAGGCAACGTAAAGCAAGGCAATGTAAAGTAAGGCAACATAAAGCAAGGCAAGGCAAGGCAACATAAAGCAAGGCAACGTAAAGCAAGGCAAGGCAAGGAAACGTAAAGCAAGGCAACGTAAAGCAAGGCAACGTAAAGCAACGTAAAGCAAGGCAACATAAATCAAGGCAACGTAAGGCAAAGTAAAGCAACGTGAAGCAAGGCATTGTAAAGCAAGGCAACGTAAAGTAAGGCAACGTAAAGCAACGTAAAGCAAGGCAACTTAAAGCCACGTAAAGCAAGGCAACGTAAAGCAACGTAAAGCAAGGCAAGGCAACGTAAACCAGCGTAAAGCAAGGCAACGTAAAGCAAGGCAACGTAAAGCAAGGCAATGTAAATCCACGTAAAGCAAGGCAACGTAAAGTAAGGCAACGTAAAGCAAAGCAACGTAAAGCAACGTAAAGCAAGGCAACGTAAAGCAACGTAAAGCAAGGCAAGGCAAGGAAAGGTAAAGCAAGGCAACGTAAAGCAACGTAAAGCAAGGCAACGTAAAGCAACATAAAGCAAGGGAAGACAAGGCAACGTAAAACAAGGCAACGTAAAGCAACGTAAATTAAGGCAACGTAAATCAACGTAAAGCAAGGCATAATAAAGCAACGTAAAGCAAGGAAAATCAAGGCAACGTAAAGCTAGGCAATGCAAGGCAACATAAAGCAAGGCAACGTAAAGCAACGTAAAGCAAGGCAACGTAAAGCAACGTAAAGCAAGGCAACATAAAGCAACGTAAATCAAGGCAAGGCAAGGCAACGTAAAGCAAGGCAAAGTAAAGCAACGTAAAGCAACGTAAAGCAAGTTAAAGCAAGGAAAACAAAGGTAAAGCAACGTAAAGCAAGGCAACGTAAAGCAAGTTAATGCAAGGTAAAGCAAGGTAAAGCAAGGTAAATTAAGGCAATGTAAAGCAAGGTAAAGCAAGTCAACGTAAAGCAACGTAAAGCAAGGTAACGCAACGTAAAGCAACGTAAAGCAAGGTAATGCAAGGGAACGTAAAGCAAGGTAAAGCAAGGCAACGTAAAGCAACATAAAGCAACGTAAAACAAGGCAATGTAAAGCAATGTAAAGCAAGGCAACGTAAGGCAACGTAAAGCAACGTAAACAAGGTAAAGTAAGGCAAAGCAACGTAAGGCAAGGTAAAGCAAGGCAAAGTAAAGCAAGGCAAAGCAAGGCAAAGCAACGTAAAGCAAGGTAAAGCAAGGCAAGGTAAAGCAAGGCAAAGCAACGTAAAGCAAGGTAAAGCAAGGCAAGGTAAAGCAAGGCAAAGCAACGTAAAGCAAGGTAAAGCAAGGAAACGTAAAGCTAGAAAAAGCAAGGTAAAGCAAGGCAACGTAAAGCAACGTAAAGCAAGGTAAAGGAAGGCAGTGTAAAGCAAGTTAAAGCAACGAAAATCAAGGCAACGTAAAGCAACGTAAAGCAAGGTAACGCAACGTAAAGCAACGTAAAGCAAGGTAATGCAAGGGAACGTAAAGCAAGGTAAAGCAAGGCAACGTAAAGCAACATAAAGCAACGTAAAACAAGGCAATGTAAAGCAATGTAAAGCAAGGCAACGTAAGGCAACGTAAAGCAACGTAAACAAGGTAAAGTAAGGCAAAGCAACGTAAGGCAAGGTAAAGCAAGGCAAAGTAAAGCAAGGCAAAGCAAGGCAAAGCAACGTAAAGCAAGGTAAAGCAAGGCAAGGTAAAGCAAGGCAAAGCAACGTAAAGCAAGGTAAAGCAAGGCAAGGTAAAGCAAGGCAAAGCAACGTAAAGCAAGGTAAAGCAAGGAAACGTAAAGCTAGAAAAAGCAAGGTAAAGCAAGGCAACGTAAAGCAACGTAAAGCAAGGTAAAGGAAGGCAGTGTAAAGCAAGTTAAAGCAACGAAAATCAAGGCAACGTAAAGCAACGTAAATCAAGGTAAAGCAAGACAAGGCAAAGCAAGGTAAAGCAAAGTAAAGCAAGGCAACGTAAAGCAACGTAAAGCAAGGCAACGTAAAGCAAGGCAAGGCAAGGCAACGTAAAGCAAGGCAACGTAAAGCAACGTAAAGCAAGGCAACGTAAAGCAACGTAAAACAAGGCAACGTAAAGCAATGTAAAGCAAGACAAGGCAAGGCAACGTAAAGCAAGGCAAGGCAAGGCAACGTAAAGCAAGGTAAAGCAAGGTAAAGCAACGTAAAGCAACGTAGAGCAAGGCAACGTAAAGCAAGGTAAAGCAAGGTAAAGCAACGTAAAGCAACGTAAAGGAAGGTAACGTAAAGCAAGGTAAAGCAAGGTAAAGCAACGTAAAGCAACGTAAAGTAACGTAAAGCAAGGACACATAAATCAACGTAAAGCAAGGCAACGTAAAGCAACGTAAAGCAAGTTAAAGCAACGTAAAGCAACGTAAAGCAAGGCAACGAAAATCAAGGTTAAAGCAAGGTAACGTAAAGCAAGGTAAAGCAACGTAAAGGAAGGCAACATAAAGCAACTTAAAGCAAGGCAACGTAAAGCAACGTAAAGCAAGGCAACGTAAAGCAACGTAAAGCAAGGTAAAGCAAGGTAAAACATGGTAAATCAAAGCAACGTAAAGCAAGGTAAAGCAAGACTACTTAAAGCAACGTAAAGCAAGTTAAAGCAACGTAAAACAACGTAAAGCAAGGTAATGCAAGGCAACGTAAAACAAGGTAAAGCAAGGCAACGTAAAGCAACGTAAAGCAAGGTAAAGCAACGTAAAGCAACGTAAAGCAACGTAAAGCAAGGCAACGTAAAGCAACGTAAAGCAAGGCAACGTAAAGTAACGTAAAGCAAGGTAAAACAAGGTAAAGCAAGGTAAAGCAACGTAAAGCAACCTAAAGCAAGGCAAGGTAAAGCAACGTAAAACAAGGCAACGTAAAGCAAGGTAAAGCAAGGTAAAGCAAGGTAAAGCAACGTAAAGCAAGTCAACGTAAAGCAAGGTAAAGCAAGGTAAAGCAAGGTAAAGCTACGTAAAGCAAGGCAACGTAAAGCAAGGTAAAGCAATGTAAATCAAGGTAAAGCAACGTAAAGCAACGTAAAGCAAGGCAACGTAAAGCAAGGCAAGGCAAGGCAACGTAAAGCAAGGCAACGTAAAGCAACGTAAAGCAAGGCAACGTAAAGAAACGTAAAACAAGGCAACGTAAAGCAATGTAAAGCAAGACAAGGCAAGGCAACGTAAAGCAAGGCAAGGCAACGCAACGTAAAGCAAGGCAACGTAAAGCAAGGTAAAGCAAGGTAAAGTAACGTAAAGCAACGTAAAGCAAGGCAACGTAAAGCAAGGTAAAGCAAGGTAAAGCAACGTAAAGCAACGTAAACAAGGTAAAGCAAGGCAATGCAACGTAAAGCAAGGTAAAGCAAGGCAAGGTAAAGCAAGGGAAAGCAACGTAAGGCAAGGTAAAGCAAGGCAAGTTAAAGCAAGGCAAAGCAACGTAAAGCAAGGTAAAGCAAGGAAAAGTAAAGCAAGGTAAAGCAAGGAAACGTAAAGCAAGGTAAAGCAAGGTAAAGCAAGGCAACGTAAAGCAACGTAAAGCAAGGTAAAGCAAGGCAAGGCAAAGCAATGTAAAGCAACGTAAATCAACTTAAAGCAAGGCAACGTAAAGCAACGTAAAGGAAGGCAACGTAAAGCAAGGTAAAGCAAGGTAAAGCAACGTAAAGCAAGGCAACGTAAAGCAACGTAAAGCAAGGTAAAGCAAGTTAAAGCAAGGTAAAGTAACGTAAAGCAAAGTAAAGCAAGGCAACGTAAAGAAACGTAATGCAAGGTAAAGCAAGGTAAATCAAGGTAAAGCAAGATAAATAAAGGCAACGTAAAGCAAGGTAAAGCAAGACAACGTAAAGCAACGTAAAGCAAGGTAAAGCAAGGTAAAGCAAGGTAAAGCAACGTAAAGCAACGTAAAGCAAGGCAACGTAAAGCAACGTAAAGCAAGGCAACGTAAAGTAACGTAAAGCAACGTAAAACAAGGTAAAGCAAGGTAAAGCAACGTAAAGCAACCTAAAGCAAGGCAAGGTAAAGCAACGTAAAGCAAGGCAACGTAAAGCAAGGTAAAGCAAGGTAAAGCAACGTAAAGCAAGGCAACGTAAAGCAAGGTAAAGCAAGGTAAAGCAACGTAAAGCAAGGCAACGTAAAGCAAGGTAAAGCAAGGTAAAGCAAGGTAAAGCTACGTAAAGCAAGGCAACGTAAAGCAAGGTAAAGCAATGTAAATCAAGGTAAAGCAACGTAAAGCAACGTAAAGCAAGGCAATGTAAAGCAAGGCAAGGCAAGGCAACGTAAAGCAAGGCAACGTAAAGCAACGTAAAGCAAGGCAACGTAAAGAAACGTAAAACAAGGCAACGTAAAGCAATGTAAAGCAAGACAAGGCAAGGCAACGTAAAGCAAGGCAAGGCAATGCAACGTAAAGCAAGGCAACGTAAAGCAAGGTAAAGCAAGGTAAAGCAACGTAAAGCAACGTAAAGCAAGGCAACGTAAAGCAAGGTAAAGCAAGGTAAAGCAACGTAAAGCAACGTAAATCAAGGCAACGTAAAGCAAGGTAAAGCAAGGTAAAGCAACGTAAAGCAACGTAAAGTAACGTAAAGCAAGGACACATAAATCAACGTAAAGCAAGGCAACGTAAAGCAACGTAAAGCATCGTAAAGCAAGGCAACGTAAAGCAACGTAAAGCAAGGTAAGGCAACGTAAAGCAAGGCAACGTAAAGCAAGGCAACGTAAAGCAACGTAAAGCAAGGCAAAGTAAAGCAAGGTAAAGCAAGGTAAAGCAAGGTACAGCAACGTAAAGGAAGGCAACGTTTAGCAACGTAAAGCAAGGCAACGTAAAGCAAGGTAAAGCAAGGTAAAGCAACGTAAATCAACGTAAAGCAAGGCAACGTAAAGCAACGTAATGCAAGGCAACGAAAGCAAGGTAAAGCAAGGTAAAGCAAGGTAAATTAAGGTAAATCAAGGCAACGTAAAGCAAGGTAAAGCAAGAAAACGTAAAGCAACGTAAAGCAAGGTAAAGCAACATAAAGCAACGTAAATCAAGGTAATGCAAGGCAACGCAAAGCAAGGTTAAGCAAGGCAACGTAAAGCAACATAAAGCAACGTAAAGCAAGGCAACGTAAAGCAACGTAAAGCAAGGCAACGTAAA
The DNA here is from genome assembly GCF_032191515.1 of Phaenicophaeus curvirostris. NCBI lineage: Eukaryota > Metazoa > Chordata > Aves > Cuculiformes > Cuculidae > Phaenicophaeus > Phaenicophaeus curvirostris. Next base: position 804,310 of record NW_027206680.1, read on the forward strand.
GCAACGTAAACAAGGTAAAGCAAGGCAAAGCAACGTTAGGCAAGGTAAAGTAAGGCAACGTAAAGCAAGGCAATGCAAGGCAAAGCAACGTAAAGCAAGGCAACGTAAAGCAACATAAAGCAAGGCAACGTAAAGCAACGTAAAGCAAGGCAACGTAAAGCAAGGTAAGCAAGGCAACGTAAAGCAACGTAAAGAAAGGCAACGTATAGCAACGTTAAACAAGGCAAGGCAAGGCAAAGTAAAGCAAGGCAAGGCAACGTAAAGCAAGGCAACATATAGCAACGTAAAGCAACGTAAAGCGAGGCAAAGTAAAGAAACTTAACGCAAGGCAACGTAAAGCAACGTAAAGCAAGACAAGGCAAGGCAACGTAAAGCAAGGCAAGGCAAGGCAACGTAAAGCAAGGCAACGTATAGCAACGTAAAGCAAGGCAAGGTAAAGCAACGTAAGGCAAGGCAAAGTAAAGCAAGGAACGGCAAGGCAACGTAAAGCAAGGCAATGTAAAGTAAGGCAACATAAAGCAAGGCAAGGCAAGGCAACATAAAGCAAGGCAACGTAAAGCAAGGCAAGGCAAGGAAACGTAAAGCAAGGCAACGTAAAGCAAGGCAACGTAAAGCAACGTAAAGCAAGGCAACATAAATCAAGGCAACGTAAGGCAAAGTAAAGCAACGTGAAGCAAGGCATTGTAAAGCAAGGCAACGTAAAGTAAGGCAACGTAAAGCAACGTAAAGCAAGGCAACTTAAAGCCACGTAAAGCAAGGCAACGTAAAGCAACGTAAAGCAAGGCAAGGCAACGTAAACCAGCGTAAAGCAAGGCAACGTAAAGCAAGGCAACGTAAAGCAAGGCAATGTAAATCCACGTAAAGCAAGGCAACGTAAAGTAAGGCAACGTAAAGCAAAGCAACGTAAAGCAACGTAAAGCAAGGCAACGTAAAGCAACGTAAAGCAAGGCAAGGCAAGGAAAGGTAAAGCAAGGCAACGTAAAGCAACGTAAAGCAAGGCAACGTAAAGCAACATAAAGCAAGGGAAGACAAGGCAACGTAAAACAAGGCAACGTAAAGCAACGTAAATTAAGGCAACGTAAATCAACGTAAAGCAAGGCATAATAAAGCAACGTAAAGCAAGGAAAAGCAAGGCAACGTAAAGCTAGGCAATGCAAGGCAACATAAAGCAAGGCAACGTAAAGCAACGTAAAGCAAGGCAACGTAAAGCAACGTAAAGCAAGGCAACATAAAGCAACGTAAATCAAGGCAAGGCAAGGCAACGTAAAGCAAGGCAAAGTAAAGCAACGTAAAGCAACGTAAAGCAAGTTAAAGCAAGGAAAACAAAGGTAAAGCAACGTAAAGCAAGGTAACGTAAAGCAAGTTAATGCAAGGTAAAGCAAGGTAAAGCAAGGTAAATTAAGGCAATGTAAAGCAAGGTAAAGCAAGTCAACGTAAAGCAACGTAAAGCAAGGTAACGCAACGTAAAGCAACGTAAAGCAAGGTAATGCAAGGGAACGTAAAGCAAGGTAAAGCAAGGCAACGTAAAGCAACATAAAGCAACGTAAAACAAGGCAATGTAAAGCAATGTAAAGCAAGGCAACGTAAGGCAACGTAAAGCAACGTAAACAAGGTAAAGTAAGGCAAAGCAACGTAAGGCAAGGTAAAGCAAGGCAAAGTAAAGCAAGGCAAAGCAAGGCAAAGCAACGTAAAGCAAGGTAAAGCAAGGCAAGGTAAAGCAAGGCAAAGCAACGTAAAGCAAGGTAAAGCAAGGCAAGGTAAAGCAAGGCAAAGCAACGTAAAGCAAGGTAAAGCAAGGAAACGTAAAGCTAGAAAAAGCAAGGTAAAGCAAGGCAACGTAAAGCAACGTAAAGCAAGGTAAAGGAAGGCAGTGTAAAGCAAGTTAAAGCAACGAAAATCAAGGCAACGTAAAGCAACGTAAATCAAGGTAAAGCAAGGCAAGGCAAAGCAAGGTAAAGCAAAGTAAAGCAAGGCAACGTAAAGCAACGTAAAGCAAGGCAACGTAAAGCAAGGCAAGGCAAGGCAACGTAAAGCAAGGCAACGTAAAGCAACGTAAAGCAAGGCAACGTAAAGCAACGTAAAACAAGGCAACGTAAAGCAATGTAAAGCAAGACAAGGCAAGGCAACGTAAAGCAAGGCAAGGCAAGGCAACGTAAAGCAAGGCAACGTAAAGCAAGGTAAAGCAAGGTAAAGCAACGTAAAGCAACGTAGAGCAAGGCAACGTAAAGCAAGGTAAAGCAAGGTAAAGCAACGTAAAGCAACGTAAAGGAAGGCAACGTAAAGCAAGGTAAAGCAAGGTAAAGCAACGTAAAGCAACGTAAAGTAACGTAAAGCAAGGACACATAAATCAACGTAAAGCAAGGCAACGTAAAGCAACGTAAAGCAAGTTAAAGCAACGTAAAGCAACGTAAAGCAAGGCAACGAAAATCAAGGTTAAAGCAAGGTAACGTAAAGCAAGGTAAAGCAACGTAAAGGAAGGCAACATAAAGCAACTTAAAGCAAGGCAACGTAAAGCAACGTAAAGCAAGGCAACGTAAAGCAACGTAAAGCAAGGTAAAGCAAGGTAAAACATGGTAAATCAAAGCAACGTAAAGCAAGGTAAAGCAAGACTACTTAAAGCAACGTAAAGCAAGTTAAAGCAACGTAAAACAACGTAAAGCAAGGTAATGCAAGGCAACGTAAAACAAGGTAAAGCAAGGCAACGTAAAGCAACGTAAAGCAAGGTAAAGCAACGTAAAGCAACGTAAAGCAACGTAAAGCAAGGCAACGTAAAGCAACGTAAAGCAAGGCAACGTAAAGTAACGTAAAGCAAGGTAAAACAAGGTAAAGCAAGGTAAAGCAACGTAAAGCAACCTAAAGCAAGGCAAGGTAAAGCAACGTAAAACAAGGCAACGTAAAGCAAGGTAAAGCAAGGTAAAGCAAGGTAAAGCAACGTAAAGCAAGTCAACGTAAAGCAAGGTAAAGCAAGGTAAAGCAAGGTAAAGCTACGTAAAGCAAGGCAACGTAAAGCAAGGTAAAGCAATGTAAATCAAGGTAAAGCAACGTAAAGCAACGTAAAGCAAGGCAACGTAAAGCAAGGCAAGGCAAGGCAACGTAAAGCAAGGCAACGTAAAGCAACGTAAAGCAAGGCAACGTAAAGAAACGTAAAACAAGGCAACGTAAAGCAATGTAAAGCAAGACAAGGCAAGGCAACGTAAAGCAAGGCAAGGCAACGCAACGTAAAGCAAGGCAACGTAAAGCAAGGTAAAGCAAGGTAAAGTAACGTAAAGCAACGTAAAGCAAGGCAACGTAAAGCAAGGTAAAGCAAGGTAAAGCAACGTAAAGCAACGTAAACAAGGTAAAGCAAGGCAATGCAACGTAAAGCAAGGTAAAGCAAGGCAAGGTAAAGCAAGGGAAAGCAACGTAAGGCAAGGTAAAGCAAGGCAAGTTAAAGCAAGGCAAAGCAACGTAAAGCAAGGTAAAGCAAGGAAAAGTAAAGCAAGGTAAAGCAAGGAAACGTAAAGCAAGGTAAAGCAAGGTAAAGCAAGGCAACGTAAAGCAACGTAAAGCAAGGTAAAGCAAGGCAAGGCAAAGCAATGTAAAGCAACGTAAATCAACTTAAAGCAAGGCAACGTAAAGCAACGTAAAGGAAGGCAACGTAAAGCAAGGTAAAGCAAGGTAAAGCAACGTAAAGCAAGGCAACGTAAAGCAACGTAAAGCAAGGTAAAGCAAGTTAAAGCAAGGTAAAGTAACGTAAAGCAAAGTAAAGCAAGGCAACGTAAAGAAACGTAATGCAAGGTAAAGCAAGGTAAATCAAGGTAAAGCAAGATAAATAAAGGCAACGTAAAGCAAGGTAAAGCAAGACAACGTAAAGCAACGTAAAGCAAGGTAAAGCAAGGTAAAGCAAGGTAAAGCAACGTAAAGCAACGTAAAGCAAGGCAACGTAAAGCAACGTAAAGCAAGGCAACGTAAAGTAACGTAAAGCAACGTAAAACAAGGTAAAGCAAGGTAAAGCAACGTAAAGCAACCTAAAGCAAGGCAAGGTAAAGCAACGTAAAGCAAGGCAACGTAAAGCAAGGTAAAGCAAGGTAAAGCAACGTAAAGCAAGGCAACGTAAAGCAAGGTAAAGCAAGGTAAAGCAACGTAAAGCAAGGCAACGTAAAGCAAGGTAAAGCAAGGTAAAGCAAGGTAAAGCTACGTAAAGCAAGGCAACGTAAAGCAAGGTAAAGCAATGTAAATCAAGGTAAAGCAACGTAAAGCAACGTAAAGCAACGTAAAGCAAGGCAATGTAAAGCAAGGCAAGGCAAGGCAACGTAAAGCAAGGCAACGTAAAGCAACGTAAAGCAAGGCAACGTAAAGAAACGTAAAACAAGGCAACGTAAAGCAATGTAAAGCAAGACAAGGCAAGGCAACGTAAAGCAAGGCAAGGCAACGCAACGTAAAGCAAGGCAACGTAAAGCAAGGTAAAGCAAGGTAAAGCAACGTAAAGCAACGTAAAGCAAGGCAACGTAAAGCAAGGTAAAGCAAGGTAAAGCAACGTAAAGCAACGTAAATCAAGGCAACGTAAAGCAAGGTAAAGCAAGGTAAAGCAACGTAAAGCAACGTAAAGTAACGTAAAGCAAGGACACATAAATCAACGTAAAGCAAGGCAACGTAAAGCAACGTAAAGCAAGTTAAAGCAACGTAAAGCAACGTAAAGCAAGGCAACGAAAATCAAGGTTAAAACAAGGCAAAGTAAAGCAAGGTAAAGCAAGGTAAAGCAAGGTAAAGCAAGGTAAAGCAACGTAAAGCAAGGCAACGTAAAGCAACGTAAAGCAAGGCAACGTAAAGCAACGTAAAGCAAGGCAACGTAAAGCAACGTAAAGCAAGGTAAAGCAAGTTAAAGGAAGGTACAGCAAGGCAAAGCAACGTAAAGCAAGGCATCGTAAAGCAACGTAAAGCAAGGTAAAGCAAGGTAAAGCAAGGTAATGCAACGTAAAGCAAGGCAACGTAAAGCATTGTAAAGCAACGTAAAGCAAGGTAAAGCAAGGTAAAGCAAGGTAAAGCAACGTAAAGCAAGGCAACGTAAAGCAACGTAAGGCAAGGTAAACCAAGGTAAAACAAGGTAAATCAATGCAACGTAAAGCAAGGTAAAGCAAGACTACTTAAAGCAAGTTAAAGCAACGTAAAGCAAGGTAATGAAAGGCAACGTAAAACAAGGTAAAGCAAGGCAACTTAAAGCAACATAAAGCAACGTAAAACAAGGCAATGTAAAGCAACGTAAAGAAAGGCAAAATAAAGCAACGTAAAGCAACGTAAACAAGGTGAAGTAAGGCAAAGCAACGTAAGGAAAGGTAAAGCAAGGCAACGTAAAGCAAGGCAAAGCAAGGCAAAGCAAAGTAAAGCAAGGTAAAGCAAGGGAAGGTAAAGCAATGCAAAGCAATGTAAAGCAAGGTAAAGCAAGGAAACGTAAAGCAAGGTAAAGCAAGGTAAAGCAAGGCAAGGTAAAGCAACGTAAAGCAAGGTAAAGCTAGGCAAGGTAAAGCAAGGTAAAGCAACGTAAATCAAGGCAACGTAAAGCAACGTAAAGCAAGGTAAAGCAAGGCAAGGCAAAGCAAGGTAAAGCAACGTAAATCAAGGCAACGTAAAGCAACGTAAAGCAAGGTAAGCAATGCAAGGCAAAGCAAGGTAAAGCAACGTAAAACAAGGCAACGTAAACCAACGTAAAGCAAGGAAAGGTAAGGCAAAGTAAAGCAAGACAACGTAAAGCAAGACAATGTAAAGCAACGTAAAGCAAGGCAACGTAAAGCAAGGCAACATAAAGCAACGTAAAACAAGGCAACGTAAAGCAATGTAAAGCAAGAGAATGCAAGGAAACGTAAAGCAAGGCAAGGCAAGGCAACGTAAAGCAAGGCAACGTAAAGCAACATAAAGCAAGGCAACGTAAAGCAAGGCAAGGAAAGGCAACGTAAAGCAACGTAAAGCAAGGCTACGTAAAGCAAGGCAACATAAAGCAACGTAAAACAAGGCAACGTAAAGCAAGGTAAAGCAAGGTAAAGCAACGTAAAGCAAGGCAACGTAAAGCAACCTGAAGCAAGGTAAAGGAAGGTAAAGCAAGTTAAAGCAACGTAAAGCAACGTAAAGCAAGGTAACGTAAATCAAGGTAAAGCAAGGCAACTTAAAGCAAGGTAAAGCAAGGTAAAGCAAGGTAAAGCAAGGTAAAGCAACGTAAATGAAGGCAACGTAAAGCAACTTAAAGCAAGGCAAAGTAAAGCAAGGTAAAGCAAGGTAAAGCAACATAAATCAATGTAAAGCAAGGCAACGTAAATCAACGTAAAGCAAGGCAACGTAAAGCAAGGTAAAGCAAGGTAAAGCAAGGTAAAGCAAGGAAAGGTAAAGCAAGGTAAATGAAGGTAAAGGAAGGTAAAGCAAGGTACAGCAGGTAAAGCAACGTAAAGCAAGGCAACGTAAAGCAACGTAAAGCAAGGCAACGTAAAGCAACGTAAAGCAAGGTAAAGCAACGTAAAGCAACGTAAAGCAAGGTAATGCAAGGCAACGCAAAGCAAGGTAAAGCAAGGCAACGTAAAGCAACATAAAGCAACGTAAAGCAACGTAAAGCAAGGCAACGTAAAGCAACGTAAACAAGGTAAAGCAACGCAAAGCAACGTAAGGCAAGGTAAAGCAAGGCAACGTAAAGCGAGGCAATGCAAGGGAAAGCAACGTAAAGCAAGGTAAAGAAAGGCAAGGTAAAGCAAGGTAAAGCAAGGCAATGAAAAGCAACGTAAAGCAAAGTAAAGCAAGGAAAGGCAAGGCAAAGTAAAGCAAGGCAAGGCAACGTAAAGCAACGTAAGGCAAGGCAACGTAAAGCAATGTAAAGCGAGGCAACGTAAAGCAACGTAAAGCAAGACAACTTAAAGCAACGTAAAGCAAGACAAGGCAAGGCAACGTAAAGCAAGGCAAGGCAAGGCAGCGTAAAGCAAGGCAACGTAAAGAAACGTAAAGCAAGGCAACGTAAAGCAAAGTAAAGCAAGGCAAAGTAAAGCAAGGAAAGGCAAGGCAACGTAAAGAAAGGCGATGTAAAGCAAGGCAACGTAAAGAAAAGCGATGTAAAGCAAGGCAACGTAAAGCAAGGCAATGCATGGTAAAATAATGCAAGGCAACGTAAAGCAAGGCAACGTAAGGAAACGTAAAGCAAGGCAACGTAAAGCAGGGCAACGTCAAGCAACGTAAAGCAAGGCAACGTAAATCAAGGCAACGTAAGGCAACGTAAAGCCACGTAAAGCAAGGCAACGTAAAGCAACGTAAAGCAAGGCAAGGCAAGGCAACGTAAAGCAAGGCAACGTAAAGCAAGGCAACGTAAAGCCACGTAAAGCGAGGCAACGTAAAGCAACGTAAAGCAAGGCAAGGCAAGGCAACGTAAAGCAACGTAAAGCAAGGCAACGTAAAGCAACATAAAGCAAGGTAAAGCAAGGTAAAGCAAGGTAAATCAAGGCAACGTAAACAAGGTAAAGCAAGTCAACGTAAAGCAACGTAAAGCAAGGCAACGTAAAGCAAGGTAAAGCAAGGTAAAGCAACGTAAAGCAAGGCAACGTAAAGCAACGTAAAGCAAGGTAAAGGAAGTTAAAGCAAGGTAAAGTAACGTAAAGCAAAGTAAAGCAAGGCAACGTAAAGAAACGTAATGCAAGGTAAAGCAAGGTAAATCAAGGTAAAGCAAGGTAAATAAAGGCAACGTAAAGCAAGGTAAAGCAAGACAACGTAAAGCAACGTAAAGCAAGGTAAAGCAAGGTAAAGCAACGTAAAGCAACGTAAAGCAAGGCAACGTAAAGTAACGTAAAGCAAGGTAAAACAAGGTAAAGCAAGGTAAAGCAACGTAAAGCAAGGCAACGTAAAGCAAGGTAAAGCAAGGCAAAGCAAGGTAAAGCTACGTAAAGCAAGGCAACGTAAAGCAAGGTAAAGCAATGTAAATCAAGGTAAAGCAACGTAAAGCAACGTAAAGCAAGGCAACGTAAAGCAAGGCAAGGCAAGGCAACGTAAAGCAAGGCAACGTAAAGCAACGTAAAGCAAGGCAACGTAAAGAAACGTAAAACAAGGCAACGTAAAGCAATGTAAAGCAAGACAAGGCAAGGCAACGTAAAGCAAGGCAAGGCAACGCAACGTAAAGCAAGGCAACGTAAAGCAAGGTAAAGCAAGGTAAAGCAACGTAAAGCAACGTAAAGCAAGGCAACGTAAAGCAAGGTAAAGCAAGGTAAAGCAATGTAAAGCAACGTAAATCAAGGCAACGTAAAGCAAGGTAAAGCAAGGTAAAGCAACGTAAAGCAACGTGAAGTAACGTAAAGCAAGGACACATAAATCAACGTAAAGCAAGGCAACGTAAAGCAACTTAAAGCAAGTTAAAGCAACGTAAAGCAACGTAAAGCAAGGCAACGAAAATCAAGGTTAAAGCAAGGCAAAGTAAAGCAAGGTAAAGCAAGGCAACGTAAAGCAACGTAAAGCAAGGCAACGTAAAGCAAGGTAAAGCAAGGCAACGTAAAGCAACGTAAAGCAAGGCAACGTAAAGCAACGTAAAGCAAGGTAAAGCAAGTTAAAGGAAGGTATAGCAAGGCAAAGCAACGTAAAGCAAGGCATCGTAAAGCAACGTAAAGCAAGGTAAAGCAAGGTAAAGCAAGGTAAAGCAACGTAAAGCAAGGCAACGTAAAGCAACGTAAGGCAAGGTAAACCAAGGTAAAACAAGGTAAATCAATGCAACGTAAAGCAAGGTAAAGCAAGACTACTTAAAGCAACGTAAAGCAAGTTAAAGTAACGTAAAGCAACGTAAAGCAAGGTAATGCAAGGCAACGTAAAACAAGGTAAAGTAAGGCAACTTAAAGCAACATAAAGCAACGTAAAACAAGGCAATGTAAAGCAACGTAAAGCAACGTAAACAAGGTGAAGTAAGGCAAAGCAACGTAAGGAAAGGTAAAGCAAGGCAACGTAAAGCAAGGCAAAGCAAGGCAAAGCAACGTAAAGCAAGGTAAAGCAAGGGAAGGTAAAGCAACGTGAAGCAAGGTAAAGCAAGGTAAAGCAAGGTAAAGCAATGTAAAGCAACGTAAAGCAAGGCAACGTAAATCAAGGTAAAGCAAGGCAAAGTAAAGCAAGGTAAAGCAAGGTAAAGCAAGGTAAAGCAACTTAAAGCATCGTAAAGCAAGGCAACGTAAAGCAAGGTAAAGCAAGGTAAAGCAACATAAATCAACGTAAAGCAAGGCAACATAAAGCAAGGTAAAGCATTGTAAAGCAAGGCAACATTGAGCAACGTAAAGGAAGGTAAAGTAAGGTAAAGCAAGGTACAGCAAGGTAAAGCAACGTAAAGCAAGGCAACGTAAAGCAACGTAAAGCAAGGTAAAGCAAGGTAAAGCAACGTAAAGCAAGGCAACGTAAAGCATCGTAAAGCAACGTAAAGCAAGGTAAAGCAAGGTAATGCAATGTAAAGCAACGTAAAGCAAGGCAACGTAAAGCAACGTAAAGCAAGGTAAAGAGAGGTAAAGCAAGGTAATGCAAGGCAACGTAAATCAAGGTAAAGCAAGGCAACGTAAAGCAACATAAAGCAACGTAAAGCAAGGCAACGTACAGCAACGTAAAGCAAGGCAACGTAAAGCAATGTAAAGCAATATAAACAAGGTAAAACAAGGCAAAGCAACATAAGGCAAGGTAAAGCAAGGCAACGTAAAGCAAGAAAATGCAAGGCAAAGCAACGTAAAGCAAGGTAAAGCAAGGCAAAGCAACGTAAAGCAAGTTAAAGTAAGGCAAGGTAAAGCAAGGCAAGGCAAAGCAAGGTAAATCAACGTAAACAAGGCAACGTAAAGCAAAGTAAAGCTAGGTAAAGCGAGGCAAGGCAAGGCAACGTAAAGCAAGGCAACGTAAAGCACCGTAAAGCATGGCAACGTAAACCAATGGAAATCAACGTAAAGCAATGTAAAGCAACGCAACGTAAAGCAACGTAAAGCAATGTAAAGCAACGTAAAGCAAGGTAAAGCAAGGCAACGTAAAGCAACGTAAAGCAAGGCAACGTAAAGCAACGTAAAGCGAGGAAAAACAAGGTAAGGTCAGGTAAAGCAACGTAAAGCAACCTATAGCAAGGCAACGTAAAGCAACGTAAAGCAAGTAAAGCAAGGTAAAGCAAGGTAAATCAAGGCAACGTAAAGCAAGGTAAAGAAAGGCAAGGTAAAGCAAGGTAAAGCAAGGCAAAGCAACGTAAGGCAAGGTAAAGCAAGGCAACGTAAAGCAAGGCAATGCAAGGCAAAGCAATATAGAGCAAGGTAAAGCAAGGCAAGGTAAAGCAAGGCAAAGCAACGTAAAGCAAGTTAAAGCAAGGCAAGTTAAAGCAAGGCAAATCAACGTAAAGCAAGGTAAAGCAAGGCAAGGTAAAGCAACGTAAAGCAAGGTAAAGCAAGGCAAGGTAAAGCAAGGTAAAGCAACGTAAATCAAGGCAACGTAAAACAACGTAAAGCAAGGTAAAGGAAGGCAAGGCAAAGCAAGGTAAAGCAATGTAAAGCAAGGCAACGTAAAGCAACGTAAAGCAAGGTAAAGCAAGGCAAGGCAAGGCAACGAAAGCAAGGAAACGTAAAGCAACGTAAATCAAGGCAACGTAAACCAACGTAAAGCAAGGCAACGTAAAGCAACGTAAAACAAGGCAAGGCAAGGCAACGTAAAGCAAGGCAACGTAAAGCAACGTAAAGCAAGGCAAGGCAAGGCAACGTAAAGGAAGGCAAGGCAAGGCAACGTAAAGCAAGGCAACGTAAAGCAAGGCAACGTAAAGCAACGCAACGTAAGGCACGGCAACGTAAAGCAACGTAAAGCAAGGCAACGTAAAGCAACGTAAAGCAAGGCAACGTAAAGCAAGCCAAGGCAAGGCAACGTAAAGCAACTTAAAGCAAGGCAACGTAAAGCAACATAAAGCAAGGCAAGGCAACGTAAAGCAAGGCAACGTAAAGCAACGTAAAGCAAGGCAAGGCAAGGCAAAGTAAAGCAAGGCAAGGCAACGTGAAGCGAGGCAACGTAAAGTAAGCCAACGTAAATCAACGTAAAGCAAGACAAGGCAAGGCAACGTAAAGCAAGGCAAGGCAAGGCAACGTAAAGCAAGGCAACGTAATGCAACGTAAAGCAAGGCAACGTAAAGCAACGTAAAGACAGGCAAAGTAAAGCAAGGCAAGGCAAGGCAATGTAAAGCAAGGCAATGCAAAGCAAGGCAACGTAAAGCAAGGCAAGGCAAGGCAACGTAAAGCAAGGCAACGTAAAGCAAGGCAAGGCAAGGCAACGTAAAGCAAGGTAAAGCAAGGCAAGGTAAAGCAAGGTAAAGCAAAGCAACGTAAAGCAAGGTAAATCAAGGCAAGTTAAAGCAAGGTAAAGCAAGGCAAAGCAACGTAAATCAAGGCAACATAAAGCAACGTAAAGCAACGTAAAGCAAAGTAATGCAAGGCAACCTATAGCAACGTAAAGCAATGAAAAGCAAGGCAGCGTAAAGCAACGTAAAGCAACGTAAAGCAATGCAACGTAAAGCAACGTAAAGCAACGTAAAGCAACGTAAATCAAGGCAACGTAATGCAACGTATAAGCATGGCAATGTAAAAGAACGTCAAGCAACGAAAAGCAGCGTAAAGCAACATAAAGCAAGGCAACATAAAGCAAGGCAACGTAAAGCAAGGCAACGTAATGCAACATAAAGCAATGTAAAGCAAGTGAAAGCAAGGCAACGTAAAGCAAGGTAAAGCAAGGCAACGTAAAGCAACGTAAAGAATGGCAAGGTAAAGCAAAGTAAAGCAACATAAAGCAAGGTAAAGCAAGACAACGTAAAGCAACGTAAAGCAAGGCAACGTAAAGCAAGGTAAAGCAAGACAAAGCAACGTAAGGCAAGGTAAATCAAGGCACGTAAAGAAAGGTAAAGCAAGGTAAATCAAGGCAAGGTAAAGCAAGGTAAAGCAACGTAAAGCAAGGCAAGGTAAAACAACGTAAAACAAGGTAAAGCAAGGAAAGGCAAAGCAAGGTAAAGCAACGTAAAGCAAGGCAACGTAAAGCAACATAAAGCAACGTAAAACAAGGAAAGGTAAAGCAAGGTAAAGCAAGGCAACATAAAGCAAGGTAAAGCAAGGCAACATAAAGCAACGTAAAGCAAGGCAACATAAAGCAAGGCAAATCAAGGCAAAGCAACGAAAAGCAAGGCAAAGCAACGTACTGCAAGGCAACGTAAAGCAAGGTAAAGCAAGGGAAGGTAAAGCAAGGTAAAGCAAGGTAAAGAAACGTAATGCAAGGCAACGTAAAGCAACGTAAAGCAAGGTAAAGCAAGGCAAGGCAAAGCAAGTTAAAGCAACGTAAAGCAAGGCAACGTAAAGCAACGTAAAGCAAGGTAAATCAAGGCAAGGTAAAGCAAGGGAAAGCAAGGTAAAGCAAAGCAACGTAAAGCTACGTAAAGCAAGTTAAATCAAGGCAAGGTAAAGCAAGGTAAAGCAAGGCAAAGCAACGTAAAGCAAGGAAACGTAAAGCAACGTAAAGCAACGTAAAGCAACGTAAAGCAAGGCAACGTATAGCAACGTAAAGCAACGTAAAGCAAGGCAATGTAAAGCAACGAAAAGCAACGTAAACAAGGCAACGTAAAGCAACGTAAAGCAACGTAAAGCAAGGCAACGTAAAGCAACGTATAAGCATGGCAATGTAAAAGAACGTCAAGCAACGTAAAGCAGCGTAAAGCAAGGCAACGTAAAGCAAGGCAACGTAAAGCAAGGCAACGTAAAGCAACGTAAAGCAAGGCAACGTAAAGCAAGGCAACTTAAAGCAACGTAAAGCAAGGTAAAGCAAGGCAACGTAAAGCAAGGAAACGTAAAGCAACGTAAAGCAAGGCAACGTAAAGCACCGCAATGTAAAGCAAAGTAAAGCAATGTAAAGCAAGGCAATGTAAAGCAAGGCAACGTAAAGCAAGGCAAAGTAAAGCAACGTAAAGCAACGTAAAGCAAGGCAACGTAAAACAACGTAAAGCTACGCAACGTAAAGCAACATAAAGCAAGGCAAAGTAAAGCAAGGCAACGTAAAGCAACGTAAATCAAGGCAACGTAAAGCAACGTAAAGCAAGGAAACTTAAAGCAAGGCAACGTAAAGCAAGGCAACGAAAAGCAATGTAAAGCAACGTAAATCTAGGCAACGTAAAGCAACGTAAAGCAAGGCAACGTAAAGTAAGGCAACGTAAATCAATGTAAAGCAAGGCAACGTAAAGCAACGTAAAGCAAGGTAAAGCAAGGCAACGTAAAAGCAACGTAAAGCAAGGCAACATAAAGCAACGTAAAGCAACGTAAAGAAAGGCAACGTAAAGCAACGTAAAGCAAGGCAACGTAAAGAAAAGCAACGTAAAGCAACGTACGGTAAGGCAACTTAAAGGAACGTAAAGGAAGGCAACGTAAAGCAAGGCAACGTAAAGCAACGTAAAGCAAGGTAACGTAAAGCAACGTAAAGCAACGTAATGCAAGGCAACGTAAAGCAACGTAAAGCAAGGCAACATAAAGCAAGGCAACGTAAAGCAAGGCAACGTAAAGCAAGGCAACGTAAAGCAACATAAAGCAAGGCAACGTAAAGCAACGTAAAGAAAGGCAACTTAAAGCAAGGCAACGTAAAGCAATGTAAAGCAAGGCAAGGCATCGTAAAGCAACGTAAAGCAAGGCAAGGCAAGGCAACGTAAAGCAAGGCAACGTAAAGTAATCTAAAGCAACGTAAAGCAAGGCAAGGCAACTTAAAGCAAGGCAACGTAAAGCAACGTAACGGAAGGGAAGGCAACGTAAAGCAAGGCAACTTAAAGCAACGTAAAGCAAGGCAAGGCAATGTAAAGCAAGTCAACGTAAAGCAACGTAAAGCAAGGCAACGTAAATCAACGTAAAACTAGGCAAGGCAATGCAACGTAAAGCAAGGCAACATAAAGTAACGTAAAGCAACGTAAAGCAAGGCAACGTAAAGCAAGGTAAAGCAAGGTAAATCAAGGCAAGGCAAAGCAAGGTAAAGCAACGTAAAGCAAGGCCAGGCAAAGCAACGTAAAGCAAGGCAAGGCTAAGCAAGGTAAAGCAAGGCTAGGCAAAGCAACGTAAAGCAAGGCAAAGCAACGTAAGGCAAGGTAAAGCAAGGCAAGGTAAAGCAAGGCAAGGTAAAGCAAGGCAAAGCAACGTAAAGCAAGGCAAGTTAAAGCAAGGCAAATCAACGTAAAGCAAGGTAAAGCAAGGCAAGGTAAAGCAACGTAAAGCAAGGCAACGTAAAGCAAGGTAAAGCAAGGCAAAGCAACGTAAGGCAACGTAAAGCAAGGCAACGTAAAGCAAGGTAAAGCAAGGCAAGGTAAAGCAAGGTAAAGCAAGGTAAAGCAACGTAAAGCAAGGCAACGTAAAGCAACGTAAAGCAAGGTAAAGCAAGGCAAGGTAAAGCAAGGTTAAGCAAAGCAACGTAAAGCAAGGTAAATCAAGGCAAGTTAAAGCAAGGTAAAGCAAGGAAAAGCAACGTAAATCAAGGCAACGTAAAGCAACGTAAAGCAACATAAAGCAACGTAAAGCAACGTAAAGCAACGTAAAGCAAGGCAACGTATAGCAACGTAAAGCAATGTAAAGCAAGGCAACGTAAAGCAACGTAAAGCAACGTAAAGCAAGGCAACGTAAAGCAACGTAAAGCAACGTAAGGCAACGTAAATCAAGGCAACGTAAAGCAACGTATAAGCATGGCAATGTAAAAGAACGTCAAGCAACGTAAAGTAGCGTAAAGCAACATAAAGCAAGGTAACATAAAGCAAGGCAACGTAAAGCAAGGCAACGTAAAGCAAGGCAACATAAAGGAACATAAAGCAATGTAAAGCAAGTGAAAGCAAGTCAACGTAAAGCAAGGTAAAACAAGGCAACGTAAAGCAACGTAAAGCAACTTAAATCAACGTAAAGCAACGTAAAGCAAGGCAACGTAAAGCAACGTAAAGAATGGCAATGTAAGGCAACGTAAAGCAACATAAAGCAAGGTAAAGCAAGACAACGTAAAGCAACGTAAAGCAAGGGAAATCAAGTCAAAGTAAAGCAACATAAAGCAAGGCAACGTAAAGCAAGGTAAAGCAAGACAAAGCAACGTAAGGCAAGGTAAATAAAGGCAACGTAAAGAAAGGTAAAGCAAGGTAAATCAAGGCAAGGTAAAGCAAGGTAAAGCAACGTAAAGCAAGGCAAGGTAAAACAACGTAAAACAAGGTAAAGCAAGGCAAGGCAAAGCAAGGTAAATCAACGTAAAGCAAGGCAACGTAAAGCAACCTGAAGCAAGGTAAAGGAAGGTAAAGCAAGTTAAAGCAACGTAAAGCAACGTAAAGCAAGGTAACGTAAATCAAGGTAAAGCAAGGCAACTTAAAGCAAGGTAAAGCAAGGTAAAGCAAGGTAAAGCAAGGTAAAGCAACGTAAATGAAGGGAACGTAAAGCAACTTAAAGCAAGGCAAAGTAAAGCAAGGTAAAGCAAGGTAAAGCAACATAAATCAATGTAAAGCAAGGCAACGTAAATCAACGTAAAGCAAGGCAACGTAAAGCAAGGTAAAGCAAGGTAAAGCAAGGTAAAGCAAGGAAAGGTAAAGCAAGGTAAATGAAGGTAAAGGAAGGTAAAGCAAGGTACAGCAGGTAAAGCAACGTAAAGCAAGGCAACGTAAAGCAACGTAAAGCAAGGCAACGTAAAGCAACGTAAAGCAAGGTAAAGCAACGTAAAGCAACGTAAAGCAAGGTAATGCAAGGTAACGCAAAGCAAGGTAAAGCAAGGCAACGTAAATCAACATAAAGCAACGTAAAGCAACGTAAAGCAAGGCAACGTAAAGCAACGTAAACAAGGTAAAGCAACGCAAAGCAACGTAAGGCAAGGTAAAGGAAGGCAAGGTAAAGCAAGGTAAAGCAAGGCAATGAAAAGCAACGTAAAGCAAAGTAAAGCAACGAAAGGCAAGGCAAAGTAAAGCAAGGCAAGGCAACGTAAAGCAACGTAAGGCAAGGCAACGTAAAGCAATGTAAAGCGAGGCAACGTAAAGCAACGTAAAGCAAGGCAACTTAAAGCAACGTAAAGCAAGACAAGGCAAGGCAACGTAAAGCAAGGCAAGGCAAGGCAGCGTAAAGCAAGGCAACGTAAAGAAACGTAAAGCAAGGCAACGTAAAGAAACGTAAAGCAAGGCAACGTAAAGCAAAGTAAAGCAAGGCAAAGTAAAGCAAGGAAAGGCAAGGCAACGTAAAGAAAGGCGATGTAAAGCAAGGCAACGTAAAGAAAAGCGATGTAAAGCAAGGCAACGTAAAGCAAGGCAAGGCATGGTAAAATAAAGCAAGGCAACGTAAAGCAAGGCAACGTAAGGAAACGTAAAGCAAGGCAACGTAAAGCAGGGCAACGTCAAGCAACGTAAAGCAAGGCAACGTAAATCAAGGCAACGTAAGGCAACGTAAAGCCACGTAAAGCAAGGCAACGTAAAGCAACGTAAAGCAAGGCAAGGCAAGGCAACGTAAAGCAAGGCAACGTAAAGCAAGGCAACGTAAAGCCACGTAAAGCGAGGCAACGTAAAGCAACGTAAAGCAAGGCAAGGCAAGGCAACGTAAAGCAAGGCAACGTAAAGCAACGTAAAGCAAGGCAACGTAAATCAACGTAAAGCAAGGGAAGGCAAGGCAATGTAAAGCAACGTAAAGCAAGGCATCCTAAAGCAACGTAAAGCAAGGAAAGGCAAGGCAACGTAAAGCAAGGCAACGTAAAGCAACGGAAAGCAACGTAAAGCAAGGTAAAGCAAGGTAAAGCAACGCAAAGCAAGGCAACGTAAAGCAACGTAAAGCAAGGTAAACAAGGTAAAGCAACGTAAAGCAACGTAAAGCAAGGCAACGTAAAGCAACATAAAGCAAGGTAAAGCAAGGTAAAGCAAGGTAAATCAAGGCAACGTAAACAAGGTAAAGCAAGTCAACGTAAAGCAACGTAAAGCAAGGTAAAGCAAGGTAAAGCAACGTAAAGCAAGGCAACGTAAAGCAACGTAAAGCAAGGTAAAGGAAGTTAAAGCAAGGTAAAGTAACGTAAAGCAAAGTAAAGCAAGGCAACGTAAAGAAACGTAATGCAAGGTAAAGCAAGGTAAATCAAGGTAAAGCAAGATAAATAAAGGCAACGTAAAGCAAGGTAAAGCAAGACAACGTAAAGCAACGTAAAGCAAGGTAAAGCAAGGTAAAGCAACGTAAAGCAACGTAAAGCAAGGCAACGTAAAGTAACGTAAAGCAAGGTAAAACAAGGTAAAGCAAGGTAAAGCAACGTAAAGCAACCTAAAGCAAGGCAAGGTAAAGCAACGTAAAGCAAGGCAACGTAAAGCAAGGTAAAGCAAGGTAAAGCAAGGTAAAGCAACGTAAAGCAAGGCAACGTAAAGCAAGGTAAAGCAAGGCAAAGCAAGGTAAAGCTACGTAAAGCAAGGCAACGTAAAGCAAGGTAAAGCAATGTAAATCAAGGTAAAGCAACGTAAAGCAACGTAAAGCAAGGCAACGTAAAGCAAGGCAAGGCAAGGCAACGTAAAGCAAGGCAACGTAAAGCAACGTAAAGCAAGGCAACGTAAAGAAACGTAAAACAAGGCAACGTAAAGCAATGTAAAGCAAGACAAGGCAAGGCAACGTAAAGCAAGGCAAGGCAACGCAACGTAAAGCAAGGCAACGTAAAGCAAGGTAAAGCAAGGTAAAGCAACGTAAAGCAACGTAAAGCAAGGCAACGTAAAGCAAGGTAAAGCAAGGTAAAGCAATGTAAAGCAACGTAAATCAAGGCAACGTAAAGCAACTTAAAGCAAGTTAAAGCAACGTAAAGCAACGTAAAGCAAGGCAACGAAAATCAAGGTTAAAGCAAGGCAAAGTAAAGCAAGGTAAAGCAAGGCAACCTAAAGCAACGTAAAGCAAGGCAACGTAAAGCAAGGTAAAGCAAGGCAACGTAAAGCAACGTAAAGCAAGGCAACGTAAAGCAACGTAAAGCAAGGTAAAGCAAGTTAAAGGAAGGTATAGCAAGGCAAAGCAACGTAAAGCAAGGCATCGTAAAGCAACGTAAAGCAAGGTAAAGCAAGGTAAAGCTAGGTAATGCAACGTAACGCAAGGCAACGTAAAGCATTGTAAAGCAACGTAAAGCAAGGTAAAGCAAGGTAAAGCAAGGTAAAGCAACGTAAAGCAAGGCAACGTAAAGCAACGTAAGGCAAGGTAAACCAAGGTAAAACAAGGTAAATCAATGCAACGTAAAGCAAGGTAAAGCAAGACTACTTAAAGCAACGTAAAGCAAGTTAAAGCAACGTAAAGCAACGTAAAGCAAGGTAATGCAAGGCAACGTAAAACAAGGTAAAGTAAGGCAACTTAAAGCAACATAAAGCAACGTAAAACAAGGCAATGTAAAGCAACGTAAAGCAAGGCAACATAAAGCAACGTAAAGCAACGTAAACAAGGTGAAGTAAGGCAAAGCAACGTAAGGAAAGGTAAAGCAAGGCAACGTAAAGCAAGGCAAAGCAAGGCAAACCAAAGTAAAGCAAGGTAAAGCAAGGGAAGGTAAAGCAATGCAAAGCAATGTAAAGCAAGGTAAAGCAAGGAAACGTAAAGCAAGGTAAAGCAAGGTAAAGCAAGGCAACGTAAAGCAACGTAAAGCAAGGTAAAGCTAGGCAAGGTAAAGCAAGGTAAAGCAACGTAAATCAAGGCAACGTAAAGCAACGTAAAGCAAGGTAAAGCAAGGCAAGGCAAAGCAAGGTAAAGCAACGTAAATCAAGGCAACGTAAAGCAACGTAAAGCAAGGTAAAGCAATGCAAGGCAAAGCAAGGTAAAGCAACGTAAAACAAGGCAACGTAAACCAACGTAAAGCAAGGAAAGGCAAGGCAAAGTAAAGCAAGACAACGTAAAGCAAGACAATGTAAAGCAACGTAAAGCAAGGCAACGTAAAGCAAGGCAACATAAAGCAACGTAAAACAAGGCAACGTAAAGCAATGTAAAGCAAGAGAAGGCAAGGAAACGTAAAGCAAGGCAAGGCAAGGCAACGTAAAGCAAGGCAACGTAAAGCAACATAAAGCAAGGCAACGTAAAGCAAGGCAAGGAAAGGCAACGTAAAGCAACGTAAAGCAAGGCTACGTAAAGCAAGGCAACATAAAGCAACGTAAAACAAGGCAACGTAAAGCAAGGTAAAGCAAGGTAAAGCAACGTAAAGCAAGGCAACGTAAAGCAACCTGAAGCCAGGTAAAGGAAGGTAAAGCAAGTTAAAGCAACGTAAAGCAACGTAAAGCAAGGTAACGTAAATCAAGGTAAAGCAAGGCAAATTAAAGCAAGGTAAAGCAAGGTAAAGCAAGGTAAAGCAAGGTAAAGCAAAGTAAAGCAAGGCAAAGTAAAGCAACGTTAAGCAAGGCAACGTAAAGCAAGGCAACAAAAAGCAACGTAAAGCAAGGCAAAGTAAAGCAAGGTAAAGGAAGGTAAAGCAAGGTAAAGCAACGTAAATGAAGGCAACGTAAAGCAACTTAAAGCAAGGCAAAGTAAAGCAAGGTAAAGCAAGGTAAAGCAACATAAATCAATTTAAAGCAAGGCAACGTAAATCAACGTAAAGCAAGGCAACGTAAAGCAAGGTAAAGCAAGGTAAAGCAAGGTAAAGCAAGGAAAGGTAAAGCAAGGTAAATGAAGGTAAAGGAAGGTAAAGCAAGGTACAGCAGGTAAAGCAACGTAAAGCAAGGCAACGTAAAGCAACGTAAAGCAAGGCAACGTAAAGCAACGTAAAGCAAGGTAAAGCAACGTAAAGCAACGTAAAGCAAGGTAATGCAAGGCAACGCAAAGCAAGGTAAAGCAAGGCAACGTAAAGCAACATAAAGCAACGTAAAGCAACGTAAAGCAAGGCAACGTAAAGCAACCTGAAGCAAGGTAAAGGAAGGTAAAGCAAGTTAAAGCAACGTAAAGCAACGTAAAGCAAGGTAACGTAAATCAAGGTAAAGCAAGGCAACTTAAAGCAAGGTAAAGCAAGGTAAAGCAAGGTAAAGCAAGGTAAAGCAACGTAAATGAAGGGAACGTAAAGCAACTTAAAGCAAGGCAAAGTAAAGCAAGGTAAAGCAAGGTAAAGCAACATAAATCAATGTAAAGCAAGGCAACGTAAATCAACGTAAAGCAAGGCAACGTAAAGCAAGGTAAAGCAAGGTAAAGCAAGGTAAAGCAAGGAAAGGTAAAGCAAGGTAAATGAAGGTAAAGGAAGGTAAAGCAAGGTACAGCAGGTAAAGCAACGTAAAGCAAGGCAACGTAAAGCAACGTAAAGCAAGGCAACGTAAAGCAACGTAAAGCAAGGTAAAGCAACGTAAAGCAACGTAAAGCAAGGTAATGCAAGGTAACGCAAAGCAAGGTAAAGCAAGGCAACGTAAATCAACATAAAGCAACGTAAAGCAACGTAAAGCAAGGCAACGTAAAGCAACGTAAACAAGGTAAAGCAACGCAAAGCAACGTAAGGCAAGGTAAAGGAAGGCAAGGTAAAGCAAGGTAAAGCAAGGCAATGAAAAGCAACGTAAAGCAAAGTAAAGCAACGAAAGGCAAGGCAAAGTAAAGCAAGGCAAGGCAACGTAAAGCAACGTAAGGCAAGGCAACGTAAAGCAATGTAAAGCGAGGCAACGTAAAGCAACGTAAAGCAAGGCAACTTAAAGCAACGTAAAGCAAGACAAGGCAAGGCAACGTAAAGCAAGGCAAGGCAAGGCAGCGTAAAGCAAGGCAACGTAAAGAAACGTAAAGCAAGGCAACGTAAAGAAACGTAAAGCAAGGCAACGTAAAGCAAAGTAAAGCAAGGCAAAGTAAAGCAAGGAAAGGCAAGGCAACGTAAAGAAAGGCGATGTAAAGCAAGGCAACGTAAAGAAAAGCGATGTAAAGCAAGGCAACGTAAAGCAAGGCAAGGCATGGTAAAATAAAGCAAGGCAACGTAAAGCAAGGCAACGTAAGGAAACGTAAAGCAAGGCAACGTAAAGCAGGGCAACGTCAAGCAACGTAAAGCAAGGCAACGTAAATCAAGGCAACGTAAGGCAACGTAAAGCCACGTAAAGCAAGGCAACGTAAAGCAACGTAAAGCAAGGCAAGGCAAGGCAACGTAAAGCAAGGCAACGTAAAGCAAGGCAACGTAAAGCCACGTAAAGCGAGGCAACGTAAAGCAACGTAAAGCAAGGCAAGGCAAGGCAACGTAAAGCAAGGCAACGTAAAGCAACGTAAAGCAAGGCAACGTAAATCAACGTAAAGCAAGGGAAGGCAAGGCAATGTAAAGCAACGTAAAGCAAGGCATCCTAAAGCAACGTAAAGCAAGGAAAGGCAAGGCAACGTAAAGCAAGGCAACGTAAAGCAACGGAAAGCAACGTAAAGCAAGGTAAAGCAAGGTAAAGCAACGCAAAGCAAGGCAACGTAAAGCAACGTAAAGCAAGGTAAACAAGGTAAAGCAACGTAAAGCAACGTAAAGCAAGGCAACGTAAAGCAACATAAAGCAAGGTAAAGCAAGGTAAAGCAAGGTAAATCAAGGCAACGTAAACAAGGTAAAGCAAGTCAACGTAAAGCAACGTAAAGCAAGGTAAAGCAAGGTAAAGCAACGTAAAGCAAGGCAACGTAAAGCAACGTAAAGCAAGGTAAAGGAAGTTAAAGCAAGGTAAAGTAACGTAAAGCAAAGTAAAGCAAGGCAACGTAAAGAAACGTAATGCAAGGTAAAGCAAGGTAAATCAAGGTAAAGCAAGATAAATAAAGGCAACGTAAAGCAAGGTAAAGCAAGACAACGTAAAGCAACGTAAAGCAAGGTAAAGCAAGGTAAAGCAACGTAAAGCAACGTAAAGCAAGGCAACGTAAAGTAACGTAAAGCAAGGTAAAACAAGGTAAAGCAAGGTAAAGCAACGTAAAGCAACCTAAAGCAAGGCAAGGTAAAGCAACGTAAAGCAAGGCAACGTAAAGCAAGGTAAAGCAAGGTAAAGCAAGGTAAAGCAACGTAAAGCAAGGCAACGTAAAGCAAGGTAAAGCAAGGCAAAGCAAGGTAAAGCTACGTAAAGCAAGGCAACGTAAAGCAAGGTAAAGCAATGTAAATCAAGGTAAAGCAACGTAAAGCAACGTAAAGCAAGGCAACGTAAAGCAAGGCAAGGCAAGGCAACGTAAAGCAAGGCAACGTAAAGCAACGTAAAGCAAGGCAACGTAAAGAAACGTAAAACAAGGCAACGTAAAGCAATGTAAAGCAAGACAAGGCAAGGCAACGTAAAGCAAGGCAAGGCAACGCAACGTAAAGCAAGGCAACGTAAAGCAAGGTAAAGCAAGGTAAAGCAACGTAAAGCAACGTAAAGCAAGGCAACGTAAAGCAAGGTAAAGCAAGGTAAAGCAATGTAAAGCAACGTAAATCAAGGCAACGTAAAGCAACTTAAAGCAAGTTAAAGCAACGTAAAGCAACGTAAAGCAAGGCAACGAAAATCAAGGTTAAAGCAAGGCAAAGTAAAGCAAGGTAAAGCAAGGCAACCTAAAGCAACGTAAAGCAAGGCAACGTAAAGCAAGGTAAAGCAAGGCAACGTAAAGCAACGTAAAGCAAGGCAACGTAAAGCAACGTAAAGCAAGGTAAAGCAAGTTAAAGGAAGGTATAGCAAGGCAAAGCAACGTAAAGCAAGGCATCGTAAAGCAACGTAAAGCAAGGTAAAGCAAGGTAAAGCTAGGTAATGCAACGTAACGCAAGGCAACGTAAAGCATTGTAAAGCAACGTAAAGCAAGGTAAAGCAAGGTAAAGCAAGGTAAAGCAACGTAAAGCAAGGCAACGTAAAGCAACGTAAGGCAAGGTAAACCAAGGTAAAACAAGGTAAATCAATGCAACGTAAAGCAAGGTAAAGCAAGACTACTTAAAGCAACGTAAAGCAAGTTAAAGCAACGTAAAGCAACGTAAAGCAAGGTAATGCAAGGCAACGTAAAACAAGGTAAAGTAAGGCAACTTAAAGCAACATAAAGCAACGTAAAACAAGGCAATGTAAAGCAACGTAAAGCAAGGCAACATAAAGCAACGTAAAGCAACGTAAACAAGGTGAAGTAAGGCAAAGCAACGTAAGGAAAGGTAAAGCAAGGCAACGTAAAGCAAGGCAAAGCAAGGCAAACCAAAGTAAAGCAAGGTAAAGCAAGGGAAGGTAAAGCAATGCAAAGCAATGTAAAGCAAGGTAAAGCAAGGAAACGTAAAGCAAGGTAAAGCAAGGTAAAGCAAGGCAACGTAAAGCAACGTAAAGCAAGGTAAAGCTAGGCAAGGTAAAGCAAGGTAAAGCAACGTAAATCAAGGCAACGTAAAGCAACGTAAAGCAAGGTAAAGCAAGGCAAGGCAAAGCAAGGTAAAGCAACGTAAATCAAGGCAACGTAAAGCAACGTAAAGCAAGGTAAAGCAATGCAAGGCAAAGCAAGGTAAAGCAACGTAAAACAAGGCAACGTAAACCAACGTAAAGCAAGGAAAGGCAAGGCAAAGTAAAGCAAGACAACGTAAAGCAAGACAATGTAAAGCAACGTAAAGCAAGGCAACGTAAAGCAAGGCAACATAAAGCAACGTAAAACAAGGCAACGTAAAGCAATGTAAAGCAAGAGAAGGCAAGGAAACGTAAAGCAAGGCAAGGCAAGGCAACGTAAAGCAAGGCAACGTAAAGCAACATAAAGCAAGGCAACGTAAAGCAAGGCAAGGAAAGGCAACGTAAAGCAACGTAAAGCAAGGCTACGTAAAGCAAGGCAACATAAAGCAACGTAAAACAAGGCAACGTAAAGCAAGGTAAAGCAAGGTAAAGCAACGTAAAGCAAGGCAACGTAAAGCAACCTGAAGCCAGGTAAAGGAAGGTAAAGCAAGTTAAAGCAACGTAAAGCAACGTAAAGCAAGGTAACGTAAATCAAGGTAAAGCAAGGCAAATTAAAGCAAGGTAAAGCAAGGTAAAGCAAGGTAAAGCAAGGTAAAGCAAAGTAAAGCAAGGCAAAGTAAAGCAACGTTAAGCAAGGCAACGTAAAGCAAGGCAACAAAAAGCAACGTAAAGCAAGGCAAAGTAAAGCAAGGTAAAGGAAGGTAAAGCAAGGTAAAGCAACGTAAATGAAGGCAACGTAAAGCAACTTAAAGCAAGGCAAAGTAAAGCAAGGTAAAGCAAGGTAAAGCAACATAAATCAATTTAAAGCAAGGCAACGTAAATCAACGTAAAGCAAGGCAACGTAAAGCAAGGTAAAGCAAGGTAAAGCAAGGTAAAGCAAGGAAAGGTAAAGCAAGGTAAATGAAGGTAAAGGAAGGTAAAGCAAGGTACAGCAGGTAAAGCAACGTAAAGCAAGGCAACGTAAAGCAACGTAAAGCAAGGCAACGTAAAGCAACGTAAAGCAAGGTAAAGCAACGTAAAGCAACGTAAAGCAAGGTAATGCAAGGCAACGCAAAGCAAGGTAAAGCAAGGCAACGTAAAGCAACATAAAGCAACGTAAAGCAACGTAAAGCAAGGCAACGTAAAGCAACGTAAACAAGGTAAAGCAAGGCAAAGCAACGTAAGGCAAGGTAAAGCAAGGCAACGTAAAGCGAGGCAATGCAAGGGAAAGCAACGTAAAGCAAGGTAAAGGAAGGCAAGGTAAAGCAAGGTAAAGCAAGGCAATGAAAAGCAACGTAAAGCAAAGTAAAGCAAGGAAAGGCAAGGCAAAGTAAAGCAAGGCAAGGCAACGTAAAGCAACGTAAGGCAAGGCAACGTAAAGCAATGTAAAGCGAGGCAACGTAAAGCAACGTAAAGCAAGGCAACTTAAAGCAACGTAAAGCAAGACAAGGCAAGGCAACGTAAAGCAAGGCAAGGCAAGGCAGCGTAAAGCAAGGCAACGTAAAGAAACGTAAAGCAAGGCAACGTAAAGCAAAGTAAAGCAAGGCAAAGTAAAGCAAGGAAAGGCAAGGCAACGTAAAGAAAGGCGATGTAAAGCAAGGCAACGTAAAGAAAGGCGATGTAAAGCAAGGCAACGTAAAGCAAGGCAAGGCATGGTAACATAAAGCAAGGCAACGTAAAGCAAGGCAACGTAAGGAAACGTAAAGCAAGGCAATGTAAAGCAGGGCAACGTCAAGCAACGTAAAGCAAGGCAACGTAAATCAAGGCAACGTAAGGCAACGTAAAGCCACGTAAAGCAAGGCAACGTAAATCAACGTAAAGCAAGGGAAGGCAAGGCAATGTAAAGCAACGTAAAGCAAGGCATCCTAAAGCAACGTAAAGCAAGGAAAGGCAAGGCAACGTAAAGCAAGGCAACGTAAAGCAACGGAAAGCAACGTAAAGCAAGGTAAAGCAAGGTAAAGCAACGTAAAGCAAGGCAACGTAAAGCAACGTAAAGCAAGGTAAAGCAAGGTAAAGCAACGTAAAGCAACGTAAAGCAAGGCAACGTAAAGCAACATAAAGCAAGGTAAAGCAAGGTAAAGCAAGGTAAATCAAGGCAACGTAAACAAGGTAAAGCAAGTCAACGTAAAGCAACGTAAAGCAAGGCAACGTAAAGCAAGGTAAAGCAAGGTAAAGCAACGTAAAGCAAGGCAACGTAAAGCAACGTAAAGCAAGGTAAAGGAAGTTAAAGCAAGGTAAAGTAACGTAAAGCAAAGTAAAGCAAGGCAACGTAAAGAAACGTAATGCAAGGTAAAGCAAGGTAAATCAAGGTAAAGCAAGATAAATAAAGGCAACGTAAAGCAAGGTAAAGCAAGACAACGTAAAGCAACGTAAAGCAAGGTAAAGCAAGGTAAAGCAACGTAAAGCAACGTAAAGCAACGTAAAGCAAGGCAACGTAAAGCAACGTAAAGCAAGGCAACGTAAAGTAACGTAAAGCAAGGTAAAACAAGGTAAAGCAAGGTAAAGCAACGTAAAGCAACCTAAAGCAAGGCAAGGTAAAGCAACGTAAAGCAAGGCAACGTAAAGCAAGGTAAAGCAAGGTAAAGCAAGGTAAAGCAACGTAAAGCAAGGCAAAGTAAAGCAAGGTAAAGCAAGGCAAAGCAAGGTAAAGCTACGTAAAGCAAGGCAACGTAAAGCAAGGTAAAGCAATGTAAATCAAGGTAAAGCAACGTAAAGCAACGTAAAGCAAGGCAACGTAAAGCAAGGCAAGGCAAGGCAACGTAAAGCAAGGCAACGTAAAGCAACGTAAAGCAAGGCAACGTAAAGAAACGTAAAACAAGGCAACGTAAAGCAATGTAAAGCAAGACAAGGCAAGGCAACGTAAAGCAAGACAAGGCAACGCAACGTAAAGCAAGGCAACGTAAAGCAAGGTAAAGCAAGGTAAAGCAACGTAAAGCAACGTAAAGCAAGGCAACGTAAAGCAAGGTAAAGCAAGGTAAGGCAACGTAAAGCAACGTAAATCAAGGCAACGTAAAGCAAGGTAAAGCAAGGTAAAGCAACGTAAAGCAACGTAAAGTAACGTAAACAAGGACACATAAATCAACGTAAAGCAAGGCAACGTAAAGCAACTTAAAGCAAGTTAAAGCAACGTAAAGCAACGTAAAGCAAGGCAACGAAAATCAAGGTTAAAGCAAGGCAAAGTAAAGCAAGGTAAAGCAAGGTAAAGCAACGTAAAGCAACGTAAAGCAACGTAAAGCAAGGCAACCTAAAGCAACGTAAAGCAAGGCAACGTAAAGCAAGGTAAAGCAAGGCAACGTAAAGCAACGTAAAGCAAGGCAACGTAAAGCAACGTAAAGCAAGGTAAAGCAAGTTAAAGGAAGGTATAGCAAGGCAAAGCAACGTAAAGCAAGGCATCGTAAAGCAACGTAAAGCAAGGTAAAGCAAGGTAAAGCTAGGTAATGCAACGTAAAGCAAGGCAACGTAAAGCATTGTAAAGCAACGTAAAGCAAGGTAAAGCAAGGTAAAGCAAGGTAAAGCAACGTAAAGCAAGGCAACGTAAAGCAACGTAAGGCAAGGTAAACCAAGGTAAAACAAGGTAAATCAATGCAACGTAAAGCAAGGTAAAGCAAGACTACTTAAAGCAACGTAAAGCAAGTTAAAGCAACGTAAAGCAACGTAAAGCAAGGTAATGCAAGGCAACGTAAAACAAGGTAAAGTAAGGCAACTTAAAGCAACATAAAGCAACGTAAAGGAAGGCAACGTAAAGCAACTTAAAGCAAGGCAAAGTAAAGCAAGGTAAAGCAAGGTAAATCAACATAAATCAATGTAAAGCAAGGCAACGTAAATCAACGTAAAGCAAGGCAACGTAAAGCAAGGTAAAGCAAGGTAAAGCAAGGAAAGGTAAAGCAAGGTAAATGAAGGTAAAGGAAGGTAAAGCAAGGTACAGCAGGTAAAGCAACGTAAAGCAAGGCAACGTAAAGCAACGTAAAGCAAGGTAAAGCAAGGTAAAGCAAGGTAAAGCAAGGTAAATCAAGGCAACGTAAAGCAAGGTAAAGCAAGACTACGTAAAGCAACGTAAAGCAAGGTAAAGCAAAGTAAAGCAACGTAAAGCAAGGCAACGTAAAGCAAAGTAAACAAGGTAAAGCAACGCAAAGCAACGTAAGGCAAGGTAAAGCAAGGCAACGTAAAGCGAGGCAATGCAAGGCAAAGCAACGTAAAGGAAGGTAAAGGAAGGCAAGGTAAAGCAAGGTAAAGCAAGGCAATGAAAAGCAACGTAAAGCAACGTAAAGCAAGGAAAGGCAAGGCAAAGTAAAGCAAGGCAAGGCAACGTAAAGCAACGTAAGGCAAGGCAACGTAAAGCAATGTAAAGCGAGGCAACGTAAAGCAACGTAAAGCAAGGCAACTTAAAGCAACGTAAAGCAAGACAAGGCAAGGCAACGTAAAGCAAGGCAAGGCAAGGCAGCGTAAAGCAAGGCAACGTAAAGAAACGTAAAGCAAGGCAACGTAAAGCAAAGTAAAGCAAGGCAAAGTAAAGCAAGGAAAGGCAAGGCAACGTAAAGAAAGGCGATGTAAAGCAAGGCAACGTAAAGAAAGGCGATGTAAAGCAAGGCAACGTAAAGCAAGGCAAGGCATGGTAACATAAAGCAAGGCAACGTAAAGCAAGGCAACGTGAGGAAACGTAAAGCAAGGCAACGTAAAGCAGGGCAACGTCAAGCAACGTAAAGCAAGGCAACGTAAATCAAGGCAACGTAAGGCAACGTAAAGCCACGTAAAGCAAGGCAACGTAAAGCAACATAAAGCAAGGCAAGGTAAAGCAACGTAAAGCAAGGCAACGTAAAGCAAGGCAACATAAAGCCACGTAAAGCGAGGCAACGTAAAGCAACGTAAAGCAAGGCAAGGCAAGGCAACGTAAAGCAAGGCAACGTAAAGCAACGTAAAGCAAGGCAACGTAAAGCAACGTAAAGCAAGGCAACGTAAATCAACGTAAAGCAAGGGAAGGCAAGGCAATGTAAAGCAACGTAAAGCAAGGCATCCTAAAGCAACGTAAAGCAAGGAAAGGCAAGGCAACGTAAAGCAAGGCAACGTAAAGCAACGTAAAGCAAGGTAAAGCAAGGTAAAGCAACGTAAAGCAACGTAAAGCAAGGCAACGTAAAGCAACATAAAGCAAGGTAAAGCAAGGTAAAGCAAGGTAAATCAAGGCAACGTAAACAAGGTAAAGCAAGTCAACGTAAAGCAACGTAAAGCAAGGCAACGTAAAGCAAGGTAAAGCAAGGTAAAGCAACGTAAAGCAAGGCAACGTAAAGCAACGTAAAGCAAGGTAAAGGAAGTTAAAGCAAGGTAAAGTAACGTAAAGCAAAGTAAAGCAAGGCAACGTAAAGAAACGTAATGCAAGGTAAAGCAAGGTAAATCAAGGTAAAGCAAGATAAATAAAGGCAACGTAAAGCAAGGTAAAGCAAGACAACGTAAAGCAACGTAAAGCAAGGTAAAGCAAGGTAAAGCAACGTAAAGCAACGTAAAGCAACGTAAAGCAAGGCAACGTAAAGCAACGTAAAGCAAGGCAACGTAAAGTAACGTAAAGCAAGGTAAAACAAGGTAAAGCAAGGTAAAGCAACGTAAAGCAACGTAAAGCAAGGCAAGGCAAGGCAACGTAAAGCAAGGCAACGTAAAGCAAGGCAACGTAAAGCCACATAAAGCGAGGCAACGTAAAGCAACGTAAAGCAAGGCAAGGCAAGGCAACGTAAAGCAAGGCAACGTAAAGCAACGTAAAGCAAGGCAACGTAAATAAACGTAAAGCAAGGGAAGGCAAGGCAATGTAAAGCAACGTAAAGCAAGGCATCCTAAAGCAACGTAAAGCAAGGAAAGGCAAGGCAACGTAAAGCAAGGCAACGTAAAGCAACGGAAAGCAACGTAAAGCAAGGTAAAGCAAGGTAAAGCAACGTAAAGCAAGGAAACGTAAAGCAACGTAAAGCAAGGTAAAGCAAGGTAAAGCAAGGTAAAGCAACGTAAAGCAAGGCAACGTAAAGCAACATAAAGCAAGGTAAAGCAAGGTAAAGCAAGGTAAATCAAGGCAACGTAAACAAGGTAAAGCAAGTCAACGTAAAGCAACGTAAAGCAAGGTAAAGCAACGTAAAGCAACGTAAGGCAAGGTAATGCAAGGCAACGTAAAGCAAGGTAAAGCAAGGAAACGTAAAGCTACATAATGCAACGTAAAACAAGGCAACGTAAAGCAACGTAAAGCAAGGCAACGTAAAGCAACGTAAAGCAGCTTAAACAAGGTAAAGCAAGGCAATGCAATGTAAAGCAAGGTAAAGCAAGGCAAGTTAAAGCAAGGCAAAGCAACGTAAAGCAAGGTAAAGCAAGGAAAAGTAAAGCAAGGTAAAGCAAGGAAACGTAAATCAAGGTAAAGCAAGGTAAAGCAAGGCAACGTAAAGCAACGTAAAGCAAGGTAAAGCAAGGCAAGGCAAAGCAATGTAAAGCAACGTAAATCAATTTAAAGCAAGGCAACGTAAAGCAACGTAAAGCAAGGCAACGAAAAGCAAGGTAAAGCAAGGTGAAGCAACGTAAAGCAAGGCAACGTAAAGCAACGTAAAGCAAGGTAAAGCAAGTTAAAGCAAGGTAAAGCAACGTAAAGCAAAGTAAAGCAAGGCAACGTAAAGAAACGTAATGCAAGGTAAAGCAAGGTAAAGCAAGATAAATAAAGGCAACGTAAAGCAAGGTAAAGCAAGACAACGTAAAGCAACGTAAAGCAAGGTAAAGCAAGGTAAAGCAACGTAAAGCAACGAAAAGCAACGTAAAGCAAGGCAACGTAAAGCAACGTAAAACAAGGCAACCTAAAGTAAAGTAAAGCAAGGTAAAGCAACGTAAAGCAACCTAAAGCAAGGCAAGGTAAAGCAACGTAAAGCAAGGCAACGTAAAGCAAGGTAAAGCAAGGTAAAGCTACGTAAAGCAAGGCAACGTAAAGCAAGGTAAAGCAATGTAAATCAAGGTAAAGCAACGTAAATTAACGTAAAGCAAGGACACATAAATCAACGTAAAGCAAGGCAACGTAAAGCAACGTGAAGCAAGGTAAAGCAAGGTAAAGCAAGGTAAAGCAATGTAAAGCAACGTAAAGCAAGGCAACGTAAATCAAGGTAAAGCAAGGCAAAGGAAAGCAAGGTAAAGCAAGGTAAAGCAAGGTAAAGCAACTTAAAGCATCGTAAAGCAAGGCAACGTAAAGCAAGGTAAAGCAAGGTAAAGCAACATAAATCAACGTAAAGCAAGGCAACATAAAGCAAGGTAAAGCATTGTAAAGCAAGGCAACATTGAGCAACGTAAAGGAAGGTAAAGTAAGGTAAAGCAAGGTACAGCAAGGTAAAGCAACGTAAAGCAAGGCAATGTAAAGCAACGTAAAGCAAGGTAAAGCAAGGTAAAGCAACGTAAAGCAAGGCAACGTAAAGCATCGTAAAGCAACGTAAAGCAAGGTAAAGCAAGGTAATGCAATGTAAAGCAACGTAAAGCAAGGCAACGTAAAGCAACGTAAAGCAAGGTAAAGAGAGGTAAAGCAAGGTAATGCAAGGCAACGTAAATCAAGGTAAAGCAAGGCAACGTAAAGCAACATAAAGCAACGTAAAGCAAGGCAACGTACAGCAACGTAAAGCAAGGCAACTTAAAGCAATGTAAAGCAATATAAACAAGGTAAAGCAAGGCAAAGCAACATAAGGCAAGGTAAAGCAAGGCAACGTAAAGCAAGAAAATGCAAGGCAAAGCAACGTAAAGCAAGGTAAAGCAAGGCAAAGCAACGTAAAGCAAGTTAAAGTAAGGCAAGGTAAAGCAAGGTAAAGCAAGGTAAAGCAAGGCAACGTAAAGCAACGTGAAGCAAGGAAAAGCAAGGTAAAGCAAGGCAAGGCAAAGCAAGGTAAATCAACGTAAACAAGGCAACGTAAAGCAAAGTAAAGCTAGGTAAAGCAAGGCAAGGCAAGGCAACGTAAAGCAAGGCAACGTAAAGCACCGTAAAGCACGGCAACGTAAACCAATGGAAATCAACGTAAAGCAATGTAAAGCAACGCAACGTAAAGCAACGTAAAGCAATGTAAAGCAACGTAAAGCAAGGTAAAGCAAGGCAACGTAAAGCAACGTAAAGCAAGGCAACGTAAAGCAACGTAAAGCGAGGAAAAACAAGGTAAGGTCAGGTAAAGCAACGTAAAGCAACCTATAGCAAGGCAACGTAAAGCAACGTAAAGCAAGTAAAGCAAGGTAAAGCAAGGTAAATCAAGGCAACGTAAAGCAAGGTAAAGCAAGACAACGTAAACAAGGTAAAGCAAGGCAAAGCAACGTAAGGCAAGGTAAAGCAAGGCAACGTAAAGCAAGGCAATGCAAGGCAAAGCAATATAGAGCAAGGTAAAGCAAGGCAAGGTAAAGCAAGGCAAAGCAACGTAAAGCAAGTTAAAGCAAGGCAAGTTAACGCAAGGCAAATCAACGTAAAGCAAGGTAAAGCAAGGCAAGGTAAAGCAACGTAAAGCAAGGTAAAGCAAGACAAGGTAAAGCAAGGTAAAGCAACGTAAATCAAGGCAACGTAAAACAACGTAAAGCAAGGTAAAGGAAGGCAAGGCAAAGCAAGGTAAAGCAATGTAAAGCAAGGCAACGTAAAGCAACGTAAAGCAAGGTAAAGCAAGGCAAGGCAAGGCAACGAAAGCAAGGAAACGTAAAGCAACGTAAATCAAGGCAACGTAAACCAACGTAAAGCAAGGCAACGTAAAGCAACGTAAAACAAGGCAAGGCAAGGCAACGTAAAGCAAGGCAACGTAAAGCAACGTAAAGCAAGGCAAGGCAAGGCAACGTAAAGGAAGGCAAGGCAAGGCAACGTAAAGCAAGGCAACGTAAAGCAAGGCAACGTAAAGCAACGCAACGTAAGGCAAGGCAACGTAAAGCAACGTAAAGCAAGGCAACGTAAAGCAACGTAAAGCAAGGCAACGTAAAGCAAGCCAAGGCAAGGCAACGTAAAGCAACTTAAAGCAAGGCAACGTAAAGCAACATAAAGCAAGGCAAGGCAACGTAAAGCAAGGCAACGTAAAGCAACGTAAAGCAAGGCAAGGCAAGGCAAAGTAAAGCAAGGCAAGGCAACGTGAAGCGAGGCAACGTAAAGTAAGCCAACGTAAATCAACGTAAAGCAAGACAAGGCAAGGCAACGTAAAGCAAGGCAAGGCAAGGCAACGTAAAGCAAGGCAACGTAATGCAACGTAAAGCAAGGCAACGTAAAGCAACGTAAAGACAGGCAAAGTAAAGCAAGGCAAGGCAAGGCAATGTAAAGCAAGGCAATGCAAAGCAAGGCAACGTAAAGCAAGGCAAGGCAAGGCAACGTAAAGCAAGGCAACGTAAAGCAAGGCAAGGCAAGGCAACGTAAAGCAAGGTAAAGCAAGGCAAGTTAAAGCAAGGTAAAGCAAGGCAAAGCAACGTAAATCAAGGCAACATAAAGCAACGTAAAGCAACGTAAAGCAAAGTAATGCAAGGCAACCTATAGCAACGTAAAGCAATGAAAAGCAAGGCAGCGTAAAGCAACGTAAAGCAACGTAAAGCAATGCAACGTAAAGCAACGTAAAGCAACGTAAAGCAACGTAAATCAAGGCAACGTAATGCAACGTATAAGCATGGCAATGTAAAAGAACGTCAAGCAACGAAAAGCAGCGTAAAGCAACATAAAGCAAGGCAACATAAAGCAAGGCAACGTAAAGCAAGGCAACGTAATGCAACATAAAGCAATGTAAAGCAAGTGAAAGCAAGGCAATGTAAAGCAAGGTAAAGCAAGGCAACGTAAAGCAACGTAAAGAATGGAAAGGTAAAGCAAAGTAAAGCAACATAAAGCAAGGTAAAGCAAGACAACGTAAAGCAACGTAAAGCAAGGCAACGTAAAGCAAGGTAAAGCAAGACAAAGCAACGTAAGGCAAGGTAAATCAAGGCACGTAAAGAAAGGTAAAGCAAGGTAAATCAAGGCAAGGTAAAGCAAGGTAAAGCAACGTAAAGCAAGGCAAGGTAAAACAACGTAAAACAAGGTAAAGCAAGGAAAGGCAAAGCAAGGTAAAGCAACGTAAAGCAAGGCAACGTAAAGCAACATAAAGCAAGGTAAAACAAGGAAAGGTAAAGCAAGGTAAAGCAAGGCAACATAAAGCAAGGTAAAGCAAGGCAACATAAAGCAACGTAAAGCAAGGCAACATAAAGCAAGGCAAATCAAGGCAAAGCAACGAAAAGCAAGGCAAAGCAACGTACTGCAAGGCAACGTAAAGCAAGGTAAAGCAAGGGAAGGTAAAGCAAGGTAAAGCAAGGTAAAGAAACGTAATGCAAGGCAACGTAAAGCAACGTAAAGCAAGGTAAAGCAAGGCAAGGCAAAGCAAGTTAAAGCAACGTAAAGCAAGGCAACGTAAAGCAACGTAAAGCAAGGTAAATCAAGGCAAGGTAAAGCAAGGGAAAGCAAGGTAAAGCAAAGCAACGTAAAGCTACGTAAAGCAAGTTAAATCAAGGCAAGGTAAAGCAAGGTAAAGCAAGGCAAAGCAACGTAAAGCAAGGAAACGTAAAGCAACGTAAAGCAATGTAAAGCAACGTAAAGCAAGGCAACGTATAGCAACGTAAAGCAACGTAAAGCAAGGCAATGTAAAGCAACGTAAAGCAACGTAAAGCAAGGCAACGTAAAGCAACGTAAAGCAACGTAAAGCAACGTAAAGCAAGGCAACGTAAAGCAACGTATAAGCATGGCAATGTAAAAGAACGTCAAGCAACGTAAAGCAGCGTAAAGCAAGGCAACGTAAAGCAAGGCAACGTAAAGCAAGGCAACGTAAAGCAACGTAAAGCAA
This sequence comes from Phaenicophaeus curvirostris, assembly GCF_032191515.1. Taxonomy (NCBI): domain Eukaryota; kingdom Metazoa; phylum Chordata; class Aves; order Cuculiformes; family Cuculidae; genus Phaenicophaeus; species Phaenicophaeus curvirostris. The sequence goes on from NW_027206680.1 coordinate 838,354, forward strand.
GGCAACGTAAAGCAAGGCAACTTAAAGCAACGTAAAGCAAGGTAAAGCAAGGCAACGTAAAGCAAGGAAACGTAAAGCAACGTAAAGCAAGGCAACATAAAGCACCGCAATGTAAAGCAAAGTAAAGCAATGTAAAGCAAGGCAATGTAAAGCAAGGCAACGTAAAGCAAGGCAAAGTAAAGCAACGTAAAGCAACGTAAAGCAAGGCAACGTAAAACAACGTAAAGCTACGCAACGTAAAGCAACATAAAGCAAGGCAAAGTAAAGCAAGGCAACGTAAAGCAACGTAAATCAAGGCAACGTAAAGCAACGTAAAGCAAGGAAACTTAAAGCAAGGCAACGTAAAGCAAGGCAACGAAAAGCAATGTAAAGCAACGTAAATCTAGGCAACGTAAAGCAACGTAAAGCAAGGCAACGTAAAGTAAGGCAACGTAAATCAATGTAAAGCAAGGCAACGTAAAGCAACGTAAAGCAAGGTAAAGCAAGGCAACGTAAAAGCAACGTAAAGCAAGGCAACATAAAGCAACGTAAAGCAACGTAAAGAAAGGCAACTTAAAGCAACGTAAAGCAAGGCAACGTAAAGAAAAGCAACGTAAAGCAACGTAAGGTAAGGCAACTTAAAGGAACGTAAAGGAAGGCAACGTAAAGCAAGGCAACGTAAAGCAACGTAAAGCAAGGTAACGTAAAGCAACGTAAAGCAACGTAATGCAAGGCAACGTAAAGCAACGTAAAGCAAGGCAACATAAAGCAAGGCAACGTAAAGCAACGTAAAGCAAGGCAACGTAAAGCAACATAAAGCAAGGCAACGTAAAGCAACGTAAAGAAAGGCAACTTAAAGCAAGGCAACGTAAAGCAATGTAAAGCAAGGCAAGGCATCGTAAAGCAACGTAAAGCAAGGCAAGGCAAGGCAACGTAAAGCAAGGCAACGTAAAGTAATCTAAAGCAACGTAAAGCAAGGCAAGGCAACTTAAAGCAAGGCAACGTAAAGCAACGTAAAGGAAGGGAAGGCAACGTAAAGCAAGGCAACTTAAAGCAACGTAAAGCAAGGCAAGGCAATGTAAAGCAAGTCAACGTAAAGCAACGTAAAGCAAGGCAACGTAAATCAACGTAAAACTAGGCAAGGCAATGCAACGTAAAGCAAGGCAACATAAAGTAACGTAAAGCAACGTAAAGCAAGGCAACGTAAAGCAAGGTAAAGCAAGGTAAATCAAGGCAAGGCAAAGCAAGGTAAAGCAACGTAAAGCAAGGCAAGGCAAAGCAACGTAAAGCAAGGCAAGGCTAAGCAAGGTAAAGCAAGGCAAAGCAACGTAAGGCAAGGTAAAGCAAGGCAAGGTAAAGCAAGGCAAAGCAACATAAAGCAAGGCAAGTTAAAGCAAGGCAAATCAACGTAAAGCAAGGTAAAGCAAGGCAAGGTAAAGCAACTTAAAGCAAGGCAACGTAAAGCAAGGAAAAGCAAGGCAAAGCAACGTAAGGCAACGTAAAGGAAGGCAACGTAAAGCAAGGTAAAGCAAGGCAAGGTAAAGCAAGGTAAAGCAAGGTAAAGCAACGTAAAGCAAGGCAACGTAAAGCAACGTAAAGCAAGGTAAAGCAAGGCAAGGTAAAGCAAGGTTAAGCAAAGCAACGTAAAGCAAGGTAAATCAAGGCAAGTTAAAGCAAGGTAAAGCAAGGAAAAGCAACGTAAATCAAGGCAACGTAAAGCAACGTAAAGCAACATAAAGCAACGTAAAGCAACGTAAAGCAACGTAAAGCAAGGCAACGTATAGCAACGTAAAGCAATGTAAAGCAAGGCAACGTAAAGCAACGTAAAGCAACGTAAAGCAAGGCAACGTAAAGCAACGTAAAGCAACGTAAGGCAACGTAAATCAAGGCAACGTAAAGCAACGTATAAGCATGGCAATGTAAAAGAACGTCAAGCAACGTAAAGTAGCGTAAAGCAACATAAAGCAAGGTAACATAAAGCAAGGCAACGTAAAGCAAGGCAACGTAAAGCAAGGCAAAATAAAGGAACATAAAGCAATGTAAAGCAAGTGAAAGCAAGTCAACGTAAAGCAAGGTAAAACAAGGCAACGTAAAGCAACGTAAAGCAACTTAAATCAACGTAAAGCAACGTAAAGCAAGGCAACGTAAAGCAACGTAAAGAATGGCAAGGTAAGGCAACGTAAAGCAACATAAAGCAAGGTAAAGCAAGACAACGTAAAGCAACGTAAAGCAAGGGAAATCAAGTCAAAGTAAAGCAACGTAAAGCAAGGCAACGTAAAGCAAGGTAAAGCAAGACAAAGCAACGTAAGGCAAGGTAAATAAAGGCAACGTAAAGAAAGGTAAAGCAAGGTAAATCAAGGCAAGGTAAAGCAAGGTAAAGCAACGTAAAGCAAGGCAAGGTAAAACAACGTAAAACAAGGTAAAGCAAGGCAAGGCAAAGCAAGGTAAATCAACGTAAAGCAAGTCAACGTAAAGCAACATAAAGCAAGGTAAAACAAGGAAAGGTAAAGCAAGGTAAAGCAAGGCAACGTAAAGCAACGTAAAGCAAGGCAACGTAAAGCAAGGCAAATCAAGGCAAAGCAACGAAAAGCAAGGCAAAGCAACGTACAGGATGGCAACGTAAAGCAAGGTAAAGCAAGGGAAGGTAAAGCAAGACAAAGCAACGTAAAGCAAGGTAAAGCAAGGCAAGGTAAAGCAAGGTAAAGCAAGGTAAAGCAAAGCAACGTAAAGCTATGTAAAGCAAGTTAAATCAAGGCAAGGTAAAGCAAGGTAAAGCAAGGTAAAGCAAGGTAAAGCAAGGCAACGCAAAGCAACGTAAAGCAACGTAAAGCAAGGCAACGTATAGCAACGTAAAGCAACGTAAAGCAAGGCAACGTAAAGCAACGTAAAGCAACGTAAAGCAAGGCAACGTAAAGCAACGTAAAGCAACGTAAAGCAACGTAAAGCAAGGCAACGTAAAGCAACGTATAAGCATGGCAATGTAAAACAACGTCAAGCAACGTAAAGCAGCGTAAAGCAAGGCAACGTAAAGCAAGGCAACGTAAAGCAACGTAAAGCAAGGCAATGTAAAGCAAGGCAACTTAAAGCAATGCAACTAAAAGCAACGTAAAGCAAGGCAACGTAAAGCAACGTAAAGCAAGGCAACGTAAAGCAACGTAAAGCAAGGCAAGGCAACGTACAGCAAGGCAACGTAAAGCAACGTAAAGCAAGGCAAGTCAAGGCAACGTAAAGCAAGGGAACGTAATGTAACGTATGGCAACGTAAAGCAAGGCAAGGCATTGTAAAGCAAGGCAAAGTAAAGCAACGTAAAGCAACGTAAAGCAAGGCAAGGCAAGGCAACGTAAAGCAACGTAAGGCAACGTAAAGCAACGTAAAGCAATGTAAAGCAACGTAAGCAAGGAAAGGCAACGGAAAGCAACGTAAAGCAACGTAAAGCAAGGCAAGGCAAGGTAAAGAAACGTAAAGCAACGTAAAGCAACGTAAAGCAAAGCAAGGCAAGGTAAAGCAACGTAAAGCAACCTAAAGCAACGTAAAGCAAGGCAAGGCAAGTTAAAGAAACGTAAAGCAACATAAAGCATCGTAAAGCAAGGCAAGGCAAGGTAAAGCAACGTAAAGCAACGTAAAGCAACGTAAAGCAACCTAAAGCAACGTAAAGCACGGCAACGTAAAGCAACGTAAAGCAAGGCAATGTAAAGCAACGTAAAGCAACGTAAAGCAAGGCAACGTAAAGCAAAGTAAAGCAAGGCAACGTAAAGAAAGGCAACGTAAAGCAACGTAAAGCAAGGCAACGTAAAGCAAGGCAACGTAAAGCAACGTAAAGCAAGGCAACGTAAAGCAAGGCAACGTAAAGCAGCGTAAAGCAACATAAAGCAAGGCAACGTAAAGCAACGTAAAGCAAGAAAACGTAAAGCAACGTAAAGCAACCTAAAGCAAGGCAAGGCAACGTAAAGCAAGGCAACGAAAGCAACGTAAAGCAAGGCAAGGAAACGTAAAGCCAGGCAACGTAAAGCAACGTAAAGGAAGGCAAGGCAACGTAAAGCAAGGCAACGTAAAGCAAGGCAACGTAAAGCAACGTAAAGCAAGAAAACGTAAAGCAACGTAAAGCAACGTAAAGCAAGGCAAGGCAACGTAAAGCAAGGCAACGAAAGCAACGTAAAGCAAGGCAAGGAAACGTAAAGCCAGGCAACGTAAAGCAACGTAAAGGAAGGCAAGGCAACGTAAAGCAAGGCAACGTAAAGCAACGTAAATCAAGGCAAGGCAAGGTAAAGCAACGTAAAGCAACGTAAAGCAACGTAAAGCATCGTAAATCAAGGCAAGGCAAGGTAAAGCAATGTAAAGCAACGTAAAGTAACGTAAAGTAAAACAAAGCAAGGTAAAGCAACATAAAGCAACGTAAAACAACGTAAAGCAAGGCAAGGCAAGGTAAAGCAACGTAAAGCAACGTAAAGCAAGGCAAGGCAGCGTAAAGCAAGGTAAAGCAACGTAAATCAAGGCAAGGCAAGGCAGAGCAACGTAAAGCAACGTAAAGCAATGTAAAGCAAGGCAAGGCAAGGTAAAGCAATGTAAAGCAACGTAAAGCAACGTAAAGCAACGTAAAGCAAGGCAAAGCAAGGTAAAGCAACGTAAAGCAACGTAAAGCAAGGCAAGGTAATGTAAAGCAACATAAAGCAACGTAAAGCAATGTAAACAAGGCAAGGCAAAGCTACATAAAGCAACGTAAAGCAACGTAAAGCAAGGCAAGGCAACGTAAAGCAACGTAAAGCAACGTAAAGCAACGTAAAGCATGGGAAGGCAACGTAAAGCAACGTAAAGCAACGTAAAGCAACGTAAAGCAAGGCAAGGCAAGGCAAAGCAACGTAAAGAAACGTAAAGCAACGTAAAGCAAGGCAAGGCAAGTTCGTAAAGCAACGTAAAGCAAAGTAAAGCAAAGTAAAGCAAGGCAAGACAACATAAAGCAACGTTAAACAATGTAAAGCAACGTAAAGAAATGCAAAGCAACCTAATGCAACGTAAAGCAACGTAAGGCAAAGTAAAGCAACGTAAAGCAACGTAAAGCAAGGCAAGACAACGTAAAGCAACGTAAAACAATGTAAAGCAACGTAAAGCAATGCAAGGCAACCTAATGCAACGTAAAGCAACGTAAGGGAAGGCAAAGCAACGTAAAGCAACTTAAAGCAAGGCAAGGCAACGTAAAGCAACGTAAAGCAAGGCAAGGAAACGTAAAGCAACGTAAAGCAACGTAAGGCAAGGCAAAGCAACGTAAAGCAACGTAAAGCAAGGCAACGTAAAGCAACTCAACGTAAAGCAAGGCAACGTAAAGCAACGTAAATCAACATAAAGCAAGGAAACGTAAAGCAAGGCAACGTAAAGCAACATAAAGCAACGTAAAGCAAGGCAACGTAAAGCAACGTAAAGCAATGTCAAGCAAGGCAACATAAAGCAACGTAAAGCAAGGAAGCGTAAAGCAACGTAAACCAAGCCAACGTAAAGCAACGTAAAGCAAGGCAACGTAAAGCAATGTAAAGCAACGTCAAGCAAGGCAACGTAAAGCAACGTAAAGCAAGGCAACATCAAGCAACGTAAAGCAAGGCAACGTAAAGCAAGGCTACGTAAAGCAACGTAAAGCAGGGCAACGTAAAGCAAGGCAACGTAAAGCAAGGCAAGGCAACATAAAGCAAGGCAACGTAAAGCAACGTACAGCAAGGCAAGGCAACGTAAAGCAAGGCAACGTAAAGCAACGTAAAGCAAGGCAAGGCAACGTAAAGCAAGGCAACGTAAAGCAACGTAAAAAAACGTAAACCAACGTAAATCAACGTAAGGCGAAGCAACGTAAAGCAAGGCAACGTAAAGCAAGGCAACGTAAAGCAACGTAAAGCAAGGCAAGGCAACGTAAAGCAAGGCAACGTAAATCAACGTAAAGCAACGTAAAGCAAGGCAAAGCAACGTAAAGCAAGGCAACGTAAAGCAGGGCAAGGCAACGTAAAGCAACGTAAAGCAAGGCAAGGCAACGTAAAGCAAGGCAAAGTAAAGCAACGTAAAGCAAGGAAAGGCAACGTAAAGAATGTAAAGAAAAGGAGAGCAACGTTAAGCAACGTAAAGCAACGTAAAGCAAGGCAAGGCAAGGTATAGCAAGGCAAAGCAACGTAAAGCAACGTAAAGCAAGACAAGGCAAGGTAAAGCAACGTAAAGCAACTTAAAGCAATGTAAAGCAAGGCAAGGCAATGTAAAGCAATGTAAAGTAACGTAAAGCAATGTAAAGCAACGTAAAGCAAGTCAAGGCAAGGTAAAGCAACGTAAAAAAAGTTAAAGCAACGTAAAGCAATGCAAGGCAACCTAAAGCAACGTAAAGCAACGTCAGGCAAGGCAAAGCAACGTAAAGCAACGTAAAACAAGGCAAGGCAACGTAAAGCAACGTAAAGCAAGTCAAGGCAACGTAAAGCAACGTAAAGCAACGTAAGGCAAGGCAAAGCAACGTAAAGCAACGTAAAGCAAGGCAACGTAAAGCAAGGCAACGTAAAGCAACATAAACCAACGTAAAGCAAGGCAAGGCAAGGCAACGTAAAGCAAGGGAACGTAATGTAACGTATAGCAACGTAAAGCAAGGCAAGGCATTGTAAAGCAAGGCAAAGTAAAGCAACGTAAAGCAACGTAAAGCAAGGCAAGGCAAGGCAACGTAAAGCAACGTAAGGCAACGTAAAGCAACGTAAAGCAACGTAAAGCAACGTAAGCAAGGAAAGGCAACGGAAAGCAACGTAAAGCAACGTAAAGCAAGGCAAGGCAAGGTAAAGAAACGTAAAGCAACGTAAAGCAACGTAAAGCAAAGCAAGGCAAGGTAAAGCAACGTAAAGCAACCTAAAGCAACGTAAAGCAAGGCAAGGCAAGTTAAAGAAACGTAAAGCAACATAAAGCATCGTAAAGCAAGGCAAGGCAAGGTAAAGCAACGTAAAGCAACGTAAAGCAACGTAAAGCACGGCAACGTAAAGCAACGTGAAGCAAGGCAATGTAAAGCAACGTAAAGCAACGTAAAGCAAGGCAACGTAAAGCAACGTAAAGCAAGGCAACGTAAAGAAAGGCAACGTAAAGCAACGTAAAGCAAGGCAACGTAAAGCAAGGCAACGTAAAGCAACGTAAAGCAAGGCAACGTAAAGCAAGGCAACGTAAAGCAGCGTAAAGCAACATAAAGCAAGGCAACGTAAAGCAACGTAAAGCAAGAAAACGTAAAGCAACGTAAAGCAACCTAAAGCAAGGCAAGGCAACGTAAAGCAAGGCAACGAAAGCAACGTAAAGCAAGGCAAGGAAACGTAAAGCCAGGCAACGTAAAGCAACGTAAAGGAAGGCAAGGCAACGTAAAGCAAGGCAACGTAAAGCAAGGCAACGTAAAGCAACGTAAAGCAAGAAAACGTAAAGCAACGTAAAGCAACGTAAAGCAAGGCAAGGCAACGTAAAGCAAGGCAACGAAAGCAACGTAAAGCAAGGCAAGGAAACGTAAAGCCAGGCAACGTAAAGCAACGTAAAGGAAGGCAAGGCAACGTAAAGCAAGGCAACGTAAAGCAACGTAAATCAAGGCAAGGCAAGGTAAAGCAACGTAAAGCAACGTAAAGCAACGTAAAGCATCGTAAATCAAGGCAAGGCAAGGTAAAGCAATGTAAAGCAACGTAAAGTAACGTAAAGTAAAACAAAGCAAGGTAAAGCAACATAAAGCAACGTAAAGCAACGTAAAGCAAGGCAAGGCAAGGTAAAGCAACGTAAAGCAACGTAAAGCAAGGCAAGGCAGCGTAAAGCAAGGTAAAGCAACGTAAATCAAGGCAAGGCAAGGCAGAGCAACGTAAAGCAACGTAAAGCAATGTAAAGCAAGGCAAGGCAAGGTAAAGCAATGTAAAGCAACGTAAAGCAACGTAAAGCAACGTAAAGCAAGGCAAAGCAAGGTAAAGCAACGTAAAGCAACGTAAAGCAAGGCAAGGTAATGTAAAGCAACATAAAGCAACGTAAAGCAATGTAAACAAGGCAAGGCAAAGCTACATAAAGCAACGTAAAGCAACGTAAAGCAAGGCAAGGCAACGTAAAGCAACGTAAAGCAACGTAAAGCAACGTAAAGCATGGGAAGGCAACGTAAAGCAACGTAAAGCAACGTAAAGCAACGTAAAGCAAGGCAAGGCAAGGCAAAGCAACGTAAAGAAACGTAAAGCAACGTAAAGCAAGGCAAGGCAAGTTCGTAAAGCAACGTAAAGCAAAGTAAAGCAAAGTAAAGCAAGGCAAGACAACATAAAGCAACGTTAAACAATGTAAAGCAACGTAAAGAAATGCAAAGCAACCTAATGCAACGTAAAGCAACGTAAGGCAAAGTAAAGCAACGTAAAGCAACGTAAAGCAAGGCAAGACAACGTAAAGCAACGTAAAACAATGTAAAGCAACGTAAAGCAATGCAAGGCAACCTAATGCAACGTAAAGCAACGTAAGGGAAGGCAAAGCAACGTAAAGCAACTTAAAGCAAGGCAAGGCAACGTAAAGCAACGTAAAGCAAGGCAAGGAAACGTAAAGCAACGTAAAGCAACGTAAGGCAAGGCAAAGCAACGTAAAGCAACGTAAAGCAAGGCAACGTAAAGCAACTCAACGTAAAGCAAGGCAACGTAAAGCAACGTAAATCAACATAAAGCAAGGAAACGTAAAGCAAGGCAACGTAAAGCAACATAAAGCAACGTAAAGCAAGGCAACGTAAAGCAACGTAAAGCAATGTCAAGCAAGGCAACATAAAGCAACGTAAAGCAAGGAAGCGTAAAGCAACGTAAACCAAGGCAACGTAAAGCAACGTAAAGCAAGGCAACGTAAAGCAATGTAAAGCAACGTCAAGCAAGGCAACGTAAAGCAACGTAAAGCAAGGCAACATCAAGCAACGTAAAGCAAGGCAACGTAAAGCAAGGCTACGTAAAGCAACGTAAAGCAGGGCAACGTAAAGCAAGGCAACGTAAAGCAAGGCAAGGCAACATAAAGCAAGGCAACGTAAAGCAACGTACAGCAAGGCAAGGCAACGTAAAGCAAGGCAACGTAAAGCAACGTAAAGCAAGGCAAGGCAACGTAAAGCAAGGCAACGTAAAGCAACGTAAAAAAACGTAAACCAACGTAAATCAACGTAAGGCGAAGCAACGTAAAGCAAGGCAACGTAAAGCAAGGCAACGTAAAGCAACGTAAAGCAAGGCAAGGCAACGTAAAGCAAGGCAACGTAAATCAACGTAAAGCAACGTAAAGCAAGGCAAAGCAACGTAAAGCAAGGCAACGTAAAGCAGGGCAAGGCAACGTAAAGCAACGTAAAGCAAGGCAAGGCAACGTAAAGCAAGGCAAAGTAAAGCAACGTAAAGCAAGGAAAGGCAACGTAAAGAATGTAAAGAAAAGGAGAGCAACGTTAAGCAACGTAAAGCAACGTAAAGCAAGGCAAGGCAAGGTATAGCAAGGCAAAGCAACGTAAAGCAACGTAAAGCAAGACAAGGCAAGGTAAAGCAACGTAAAGCAACTTAAAGCAATGTAAAGCAAGGCAAGGCAATGTAAAGCAATGTAAAGTAACGTAAAGCAATGTAAAGCAACGTAAAGCAAGTCAAGGCAAGGTAAAGCAACGTAAAAAAAGTTAAAGCAACGTAAAGCAATGCAAGGCAACCTAAAGCAACGTAAAGCAACGTCAGGCAAGGCAAAGCAACGTAAAGCAACGTAAAACAAGGCAAGGCAACGTAAAGCAACGTAAAGCAAGTCAAGGCAACGTAAAGCAACGTAAAGCAACGTAAGGCAAGGCAAAGCAACGTAAAGCAACGTAAAGCAAGGCAACGTAAAGCAAGGCAACGTAAAGCAACATAAAGCAACGTAAAGCAAGGCAACGTAAAGCAACGTAAAGCAAGGCAACGTAAAGCAAGGCAACGTAAAGCAACGTAAAGGAAGGCAAGGCAACGTAAAGCAAGGCAACGTAAAGCAACGTAAAGCAAGGCAAGGCAAGGCAACGTAAAGCAAGGCAACGTAAAGCAAGGCAACGTAAAGCAACGTAAAGCAAGGCAAGGCAGCGCAAAGCAAGGCAACGTTAATCAACGTAAAGCAACGTAAAGCAAGGCAAAGCAACGTAAAGCAAGGCAACGTAAAGCAAGGCAAGGCAACGTAAAGCAACGTAAAGCAAGGAAAGGCAACGGAAAGCAACGTAAAGCAAGGAAAGGCAACGGAAAGCAACGTAAAGCAACGTAAAGCAACGTAAAGCAACGTAAACCAAGGCAAGGCAAGGTAAAGCACCGTAAAGCAACGTAAAGCAACGTAAAGCAAGGCAAGGCAAGGTAAAGCAACGTAAAGCAACGTAAAGCAACGTAAAGCAAGGCAAAGCAAGTTAAAGCAACATAAAGCAACATAAAGCATCGTAAAGCAAGGCAATGTAAAGCAACGTAAAGCAACGTAAAGCAAGGCAACGTAAAGCAACGTAAAGCAAGGCAACGTAAAGAAAGGCAACGTAAAGCAACATAAAGCAACGTAAAGCAAGGCAACGTAAAGAAAGGCAACGTAAAGCAACGTAAAGCAAGAAAACGTAAAGCAACGTAAAGCAACATAAAGCAAGGCAAGGCAACGTAAAGCAAGGCAACGAAAGTAACGTAAAGCAAGGCAAGGCAACGTAAAGCCAGGCAAAGTAAAGCAACGTAAAGCAAGGCAACGTAAAGCAAGGCAACGTAAAGCAATGTAAATCAAGGCAAGGCAAGGTAAAGCAACGTAAAGCAACGTAAAGCAACGTAAAGCAACGTAAAGCATCATAAATCAAGGCAAGGCAAGGTAAAGCAATGTAAAGCAACGTAAAGCAACGTAAAGCAAAGCAAGGCAAGGTAAAGCAACATAAAGCAACGTAAAGCAACGTAAAGCAACGTAAAGCAAGGCAAGGCAAGGTAAATCAACGTAAAGCAACGTAAAGGAACATAAAGCAACGTAAAGCAAGTCAAGGCAAGGTAAAGCAATGTAAAGTAGCGTAAAGCAACGTAAAGCAACGTAAAGCAAGTCAAGGCAAGGTAAAGCAACGTAAAACAACGTAAAGCAATGCAAGGCAACCTAAAGCAACGTAAAACAACGTAAGGCAAGGCAAAGCAACGTAAAGCAACATAAAACAAGGCAAGGCAACGTAAAGCAACGTAAAGCAAGTCAAGGCAACGTAAAGCAACGTAATGCAACGTAAGGCAAGGCAAAGCAACGTAAAGCAACGTAAAACAAGGCAACGTAAAGCAAGGCAACGTAAAGCAACATAAAGCAACGTAAAGCAAGGAAACGTAAAGCAACGTAAAGCAAGGCAACGTAAAGAGAGCAACGTAATGCAACGTAAAGCAAGGCAAGGCAACGTAAAGCAAGGCAACGTAAAGCAACGAAAATCAAGGCAAGGCAAGGCAACGTAAAGCAAGGGAACGTAATGTAACGTACAGCAACGTAAAGCAAGGCAAGGCAATGTAAAGCAAGGCAACGTAAAGCAACGTAAAGCAACGTAAAGCAAGGCAAGGCAAGGCAACGTAAAGCAACGTAAAGCAACGTAAAGCAAGGAAAGGCAAGGTAAAGCAACGTAAAGCAACGTAAAGCAACGTAAAGCAAGGCAAGGCAAGGTAAAGCAACGTAAAGCAACGTAAAGCAACGTAAAGCAAGGCAAGGCAAGTTAAAGAAACGTAAAGCAAAATAAAGCATCGTAAAGCAAGGCAATGTAAAGCAACGTAAAGCAACGTAAAGCAAGGCAACGTAAAGCAAGGCAACGTAAAGCAACGTAAAGCAAGAAAACGTAAAGCAACGTAAAGCAACGTAAAGCAAGGCAAGGCAAGGTAAAGCAACATAAAGCAACGTAAAGCAAGGCAAGGTAACGTAAAGCAACGTAAAGCAACGTAAAGCAACGTAAACAAGGCAAGGCAAAGCTACGTAAAGCAACGTAAAGCAACGTAAAGCAAGGCAAGGCAACGTAAAGCAACGTAAAGCAACGTAAAGCAACGTAAAGCAAGGCAAGGCAACGTAAAGCAACGTAAAGCAAGGCAAGGCAAGGCAAAGCAACGTAAAGAAACGTAAAGCAACGTAAAGTAAGGCAAGGCAAGTTCGTAAAGCAACGTAAAGCAACGTAAAGCAAAGTAAAGCAATGCAAGGCAAGGTAAAGCAACGTAAAGCAACGTAAAGCAACGTAAAGCAACGTAAAGCAAGGCAAGAGAACGTAAAGCAACGTAAAACAATGTAAAGCAACGTAAAGCAATGCAAGGCAACCTAATGCAACGTAAAGCAACGTAAGGCAAAATAAAGCAACGTAAAGCAACGTAAAGCAAGGGAAGACAACGTAAAGCAACGTAAAACAATATAAAGCAACGTAAAGCAATGCAAGGCTACCTAATGCAAAGTAAAGCAACGTAAGGCAAGGCAAAGCAACGTAAGGCAAGGCAAAGCAACGTAAAGCAACTTAAAGCAAGGCAAGGCAACGTAAAGCAACGTAAAGCAAGGGAAGGCAACGTAAAGCAACGTAAAGCAACGTAAGGCAAGGCAAAGCAACGTAAAGCAACGTAAAGCAAGGCAACGTAAAGCAACGCAACGTAAAGCAACGTAAATCAACATAAAGCAAGGCAACGTAAAGCAAGGCAACGTAAAGCAACATAAAGCAACGTAAAGCAAGGCAACGTAAAGCAACGTAAAGCAATGTCAAGCAAGGCAACATAAAGCAACGTAAAGCAAGGAAGCGTAAAGCAACGTAAACCAAGGCAACGTAAAGCAACGTAAAGCAAAGCAACGTAAAGCAATGTAAAGCAACGTCAAGCAAGGCAACGTAAAGCAACGTAAAGCAAGGCAACGTAAAGCAACGTAAACGAAGGCAACATCAAGCAACGTAAAGCAAGGCAACGTAAAGCAAGGCTAAGTAAAGCAACGTAAAGCAGGGCAACGTAAAGCAAGGCAACGTAAAGCAAAGCAAGGCAACGTAAAGCAAAGCAAGGCAACATAAAGCAAGGCAACGTAAAGCAACGTAAAGCAAGGCAAGGCAACGTAAAGCAAGGCAACGTAAAGCAACGTAAAAAAACATAAACCAAAGTAAATCAACGTAAGGCAAAGCAACGTAAAGCAAGGCAACGTAAAGCAAGGCAACGTAAAGCAACGTAAAGCAAGGCAAGGCAACGTAAAGCAAGGCAACGTAAATCAACGTAAAGCAACGTAAATCAAGGCAAAGCAACGTAAAGCAAGGCAACGTAAAGCAAGGCAAGGCAACGTAAAGCAACGTAAAGCAAGGCAAGGCAACGTAAATCAAGGCAAAGTAAAGCAACGTAAAGCAAGGAAAGGCAACGTAAAGAATGTAAAGAAAAGGAGAGCAACGTTAAGCAACGTAAAGCAACGTAAAGCAAGGCAAGGCAAGGTATAGCAACGTAAAGCAACGTAAAGCAAGGCAAGGCAAGGCAAAGCAACGTAAAGCAACGTAAAGCAACGTCAAGAAAGGCAAGGCAAGGTAAAGCAACGTAAAGCAACGTAAAGCAAGGCAAGGCAAGGTAAAGCAACGTAAAGTAACGTAAAGCAATGTAAAGCAAGGCAAGGCAACGTAAAGCAACGTAGAGCAAGGCAAGGCAAGGTAAAGCAACGTAAAGCAACGTAAAGCAAGGCAAGGCAAGGTAAAGCAACGTAAAGCAACGTAATGCAACGTAAAGCAAGGCAAGGCAAGGTAAAGCAACGTAAAGCAACGTAAAGCAACTTAAAACAAGGCAAGGCAAGGTAAAGCAACGTAAACCAACGCAAAGCAACGTAAAGCAAGGCAAGGCAAGGTAAAGAAACGTAAAGCAACGTAAAGCATGGCAAGGCAAGGTAAAGCAACGTAAAGCAACGTAAAGCAAGGTAAGGCAAGGTAAAGCAACGTAAAGCAAGGCAAGGAAAGGTAAAGCAACGTAAAGCAAAATAAAGCAAGGCAAGGCAAGGTAACGCAATGTAAAGCAACGTAAAGCAACGTAAAGCAAAGCAAGGCAAGGTAAAGCAACGTAAAGCAACGTAAAGCAAGGCAACGTAAAGCAACGTAAATCAACGTAAAGCAAAGCAACGTAAAGAAACGTAAAGCAAGGCAACGTAAAGCAACGTAAATCAACGTAAAGCAAAGCAACGTAAAGCAACTTAAAGCAACGTAAAGCAAGGCAACGTAAAGCAACGTAAAGCAACGTAAAGCAAGGCAATGTAAAGCAACGTAAAGCAATGCAACGTAAAGCAATGTAAAGCAAGGCAAGGCAAGGTAAAGCAACATAAAGCAACGTAAAGCAACGTAAAGCAAGGCAAGGCAAGGTAAAGCAACGTAAAGTAACGTAAAGCAACGTAAAGCAAGGCAAGGCAACATAAAGCAACGCAGAGCAAGGCAAGGCAAGGTAAAGCAACGTAAAGCAACGTAAGGCAATGTAAAGCAAGGCAAGGCAAGGTAAAGCAACGTAAAGCAATGTAAATCAACGTAGAGCAAGGCAAGGCAAGGTAAAGCAACGTAAAGCTACGTAAAGCAACGTAAAGCAAGGCAAGGCAAGGTAAAGCAACGTAAAGCAACGTAAAGCAAGGCAAGCAACGTAAAGCAACGTAAAGCAACGTAATGCAAGGCAAGGCAAGGTAAAGCAACGTAAAGCAACGTAATGCAAGGCAAGGCAAGGTAAAGCAACGCAAAGCAACGTAAAGCAATGTAAGGCAAGGTAAAGCAACGTAAAGCAACGTAAAGATAGGCAAGGCAAGGTAAAGCAACGTAAAGCAAAGTAAAGAAAGGTAAAGCAAGGCAAGTAAAAGTAAAGGAATGTAAAGCAACGTAAAGCAACGTAAAGCAACGTAAAGCAAGGCAAGGAAAGGTAAAGCAACATAAAGCAACGTAAAGCAACATAAAGCAAGGCAAGGCAAGGCAAGGTAACGCAACGTAAAGCAACGTAAAGCAACGTAAAGCAAGGCAAGGCAAGGTAAAGCAAGGTAAAGCTACGTAAAGCAAGGCAAGGCAAGGTAAAGCAACGTAAAGCAACGTAAAGCAACGTAAAGCAACGTAAAACAACATAAAGCAAGGCAACGTAAAGGAACGTAAATCAACGTAAAGCAAAGCAACGTAAAGCAACGTAAAGCAACGTAAAGCAAGGCAACGTAAAGCAACGTAAAGCAACGTAAAGCAAGGCAACGTAAAGAAACGTAAAGCAATGCAACGTAAAGCAACGTAAAGCAAGGCAAGGGAAGGTAAAGCAACGTAAAGCAACGTAAAGCAAGGCAAGGCAAGGTAAAGGAACGTAAAGTAACGTAAAGCAACGTAAAGCAAGGCAAGGCAAGGTAAAGCAACGCAGAGCAAGGCAAGGCAAGGTAAAGCAACGTAAAGTAACGTAAAGCAACGTAAAGCAAGGCAAGGCAACATAAAGCAACTCAGAGGAAGGCAAGGCAAGGTAAAGCAACGTAAAGCAATGTAAAGCAAAGCAAGGCAAGGTAAAGCAACGTAAAGCAACGCAAAGCAACGTAAAGCAAGGCAAGGCAAGGTAAAGCAACGTAAAGCAACGTAAAGCAAGGCAAGGCAAGGTAAAGCAACCTAAAGCAATGTAAAGTAAGACAAGGCAAGGTAAAGCAACGTAAAGCAACTTAAAGCAAGGTAAGGCAAGGTAAAGAATGTAAAGCAAAGGAGAGCAACGTTAAGCAATGTAAAGCAAGGCAAGGCAAGGTATACCAACGTAAAGCAACGTAAAGCAAGGCAAGGCAAGGTAACGCAACGTAAAGCAACGTAAAGCAACGTAAAGAAAGGCAAGGCAAGGTAAAGCAACGTAAAGCAACGTAAAGCAAGGCAAGGCAAGGTAAAGCAACATAAAGCAACGTAAAGCAACGTAAAGGAAGGCAAGGCAAGGTAAAGCAACGTAAAGCAACTTAAAGCAAGGCAAGGTAACGTAAAGCATCATAAAGCAAGGTAAGGCAAGGCAATGCGAGGCAAAGCAACGTAAAGCAACGTAAAGCAACGTAAAGCAAGGCAACGTAAATCAACGTAAATCAACGTAAAACAACGTAAAGTAAGGCAACGTAAAGCAACGTAAAGCAAAGCAACGTAAAGCAACCTAAAGCAACGTAAAGCAAGTCGACGTAAAGCAACGTAAAGCAACGTAAAGCAAGGCAACGTAAAGCAACGTAAAGCAATGCCACGTAAAGCAACGTAAAGCAACGTAAAGCAAGGCAACGTAAAGCAACGTAAAGCAATGCAACGTAAAGCAACGTAAAGCAAGGCAAGGGAAGGTAAAGCAACGTAAAGCAACGTAAAGCAAGGCAAGGCAATGTAAAGCAACGTAAAGTAACGTAAAGCAACGTAAAGAAAGGCAAGGCAAGGTAAAGCAACGCAGAGCAAGGCAAGGCAAGGTAAAGCAACGTAAAGTAACGTAAAGCAACGTAAAGCAAGGCAAGGCAACGTAAAGCAACTCAGAGGAAGGCAAGGCAAGGTAAAGCAACGTAAAGCAACGTAAAGCAACGTAAAGCAAAGCAAGGCAACGTAAAGCAAAGCAAGGCAACATAAAGCAAGGCAACGTAAAGCAACGTAAAGCAAGGCAAGGCAACGTAAAGCAAGGCAACGTAAAGCAACGTAAAAAAACGTAAACCAAAGTAAATCAACGTAAGGCAAAGCAACGTAAAGCAAGGCAACGTAAAGCAAGGCAACGTAAAGCAAGGCAACGTAAAGCAACGTAAAGCAAGGCAAGGCAACGTAAAGCAAGGCAACGTAAATCAACGTAAAGCAACGTAAATCAAGGCAAAGCAACGTAAAGCAAGGCAACGTAAAGCAAGGCAAGGCAACGTAAAGCAACGTAAAGCAAGGCAAGGCAACGTAAAGCAAGGCAAAGTAAAGCAACGAAAAGCAAGGAAAGGCAACGTAAAGAATGTAAAGAAAAGGAGAGCAACGTTAAGCAACGTAAAGCAAGGCAAGGCAAGGTATAGCAACGTAAAGCAACGTAAAGCAAGGCAAGGCAAAGCAACGTAAAGCAACGTAAAGCAACGTCAAGAAAGGCAAGGCAAGGTAAAGCAACGCAGAGCAAGGCAAGGCAAGGTAAAGCAACGTAAAGTAACGTAAAGCAACGTAAAGCAAGGCAAGGCAACATAAAGCAACTCAGAGGAAGGCAAGGGAAGGTAAAGCAACGTAAAGCAATGTAAAGCAAAGCAAGGCAAGGTAAAGCAACGTAAAGCAACGCAAAGCAACGTAAAGCAAGGCAAGGCAAGGTAAAGCAACGTAAAGCAACGTAAAGCAAGGCAAGGAAACGTAAAGCAACCTAAAGCAATGTAAAGCAAGACAAGGCAAGGTAAAGCAACGTAAAGCAACGTAAAGCAAGGTAAGGCAAGGTAAAGAATGTAAAGCAAAGGAGAGCAACGTTAAGCAACGTAAAGCAACGTAAAGCAAGGCAAGGCAAGGTATAGCAACGTAAATCAACGTAAAGCAAGGCAAGGCAAGGTAACGCAACGTAAAGCAACGTAAAGCAACGTAAAGAAAGGCAAGGCAAGGTAAAGCAACGTAAAGCAACGTAAAGCAAGGCAAGGCAAGGTAAAGCAACATAAAGCAACGTAAAGCAACGTAAAGCAAGGCAAGGCAAGGTAAAGCAACGTAAAGTAACGTAAAGCAACGTAAAGCAAGGGAAGGCAACGTAAAGCAACGTAGAGCAAGGCAAGGCAAGGTAAAGCAACGTAAAGCAACGTAATGCAACGTAAAGCAAGGCAAGGCAAAGTAAAGCAACGTAAAGCAACTTAAAGCAACGTAATGCAACGTAAAGCAAGGGAAGTCAAAGTAAAGGAACGTAAAGCAACGTAAAGCAACGTAAAGCAAGGCAAGGAAAGGTAAAGCAACGTAAAGCAACGTAAAGCAACATAAAGCAAGGCAAGGCAAGGCAAGGTAACGCAACGTAAAGCAACGTAAATCAACGTAAAGCAGGGCAAGGCAAGGTAAAGCAACGTAAAGCAACGTAAAGCAACGTAAAGCAACGTAAAACAACGTAAAACAAGGCAACGTAAAGCAACGTAAATCAACGTAAAGCAAAGCAACGTAAAGCAACGTAAAGCAAGGCAAGGCAAGGCAGAGCAACGTAAAGCAACGTAAAGCAAGGCAAGGCAAGGTAAAGCAACGTAAAGCAACGTAAAGAAAGGCAAGGCAAGGCAAAGCAATGTATAGCAACGTAAAGGAACGTAAAGCCAGGCAAAGCAAGGTAAAGCAACATAAGGCAACGTAAAGCAAGGCAAGGCTAGGTAAAGCAACGTAAAGCAACGTAAAGCAACGTAAAGGAAGGCAAGGCAAGGTAAAGCAACGTAAAGCAACGTAAAGCAAGGCAAGGTAACGTAAAGCATCGTAAAGCAAGGTAAGGCAAGGCAATGCGAGGCAAAGCAACGTAAAGCAACGTAAAGCAACGTAAAGCAAGGCAACGTAAAGCAACGTAAATCAACGTAAAACAACGTAAAGTAAGGCAACGTAAAGCAACGTAAAGCAAAGCAAAGTAAAGCAACCTAAAGCAACGTAAAGCAAGTCGACGTAAAGCAACGTAAAGCAACGTAAAGCAAGGCAACGTAAAGCAACGTAAAGCAATGCCACGTAAAGCAACGTAAAGCAACGTAAAGCAAGGCAACGTAAAGCAACGTAAAGCAATGCAACGTAAAGCAACGTAAAGCAAGGCAACGGAAGGTAAAGCAACGTAAAGCAACGTAAAGCAAGGCAAGGCAATGTAAAGCAACGTAAAGTAACGTAAAGCAACGTAAAGCAAGGCAAGGCAAGGTAAAGCAACGCAGAGCAAGGCAAGGCAAGGTAAAGCAACGTAAAGTAACGTAAAGCAACGTAAAGCAAGGCAAGGCAACGTAAAGCAACTCAGAGGAAGGCAAGGCAAGGTAAAGCAACGTAAAGCAACGTAAAGCAACGTAAAGCAAAGCAAGGCAACGTAAAGCAAAGCAAGGCAACATAAAGCAAGGCAACGTAAAGCAACGTAAAGCAAGGCAAGGCAACGTAAAGCAAGGCAACGTAAAGCAACGTAAAAAAACGTAAACCAAAGTAAATCAACGTAAGGCAAAGCAACGTAAAGCAAGGCAACGTAAAGCAAGGCAACGTAAAGCAAGGCAACGTAAAGCAACGTAAAGCAAGGCAAGGCAACGTAAAGCAAGGCAACGTAAATCAACGTAAAGCAACGTAAATCAAGGCAAAGCAACGTAAAGCAAGGCAACGTAAAGCAAGGCAAGGCAACGTAAAGCAACGTAAAGCAAGGCAAGGCAACGTAAAGCAAGGCAAAGTAAAGCAACGAAAAGCAAGGAAAGGCAACGTAAAGAATGTAAAGAAAAGGAGAGCAACGTTAAGCAACGTAAAGCAACGTAAAGCAAGGCAAGGCAAGGTATAGCAACGTAAAGCAACGTAAAGCAAGGCAAGGCAAAGCAACGTAAAGCAACGTAAAGCAACGTCAAGAAAGGCAAGGCAACGTAAAGCAACGTAGAGCAAGGCAAGGCAAGGTAAAGCAACGTAAAGCAACGTAAAGCAAGGCAAGGCAAGGTAAAGCAACGTAAAGCAAGGCAACGTAAAGGAACGTAAATCAACGTAAAGCAAAGCAACGTAAAGCAACGTAAAGCAACGTAAAGCAAGGCAACGTAAAGCAACGTAAAGCAACGTAAAGCAAGGCAACGTAAAGAAACGTAAAGCAATGCAACGTAAAGCAACGTAAAGCAAGGCAAGGGAAGGTAAAGCAACGTAAAGCAACGTAAAGCAAGGCAAGGCAAGGTAAAGGAACGTAAAGTAACGTAAAGCAACGTAAAGCAAGGCAAGGCAAGGTAAAGCAACGCAGAGCAAGGCAAGGCAAGGTAAAGCAACGTAAAGTAACGTAAAGCAACGTAAAGCAAGGCAAGGCAACATAAAGCAACTCAGAGGAAGGCAAGGCAAGGTAAAGCAACGTAAAGCAATGTAAAGCAAAGCAAGGCAAGGTAAAGCAACGTAAAGCAACGCAAAGCAACGTAAAGCAAGGCAAGGCAAGGTAAAGCAACGTAAAGCAACGTAAAGCAAGGCAAGGCAAGGTAAAGCAACCTAAAGCAATGTAAAGTAAGACAAGGCAAGGTAAAGCAACGTAAAGCAACTTAAAGCAAGGTAAGGCAAGGTAAAGAATGTAAAGCAAAGGAGAGCAACGTTAAGCAACGTAAAGCAAGGCAAGGCAAGGTATACCAACGTAAAGCAACGTAAAGCAAGGCAAGGCAAGGTAACGCAACGTAAAGCAACGTAAAGCAACGTAAAGAAAGGCAAGGCAAGGTAAAGCAACGTAAAGCAACGTAAAGCAAGGCAAGGCAAGGTAAAGCAACATAAAGCAACGTAAAGCAACGTAAAGGAAGGCAAGGCAAGGTAAAGCAACGTAAAGCAACTTAAAGCAAGGCAAGGTAACGTAAAGCATCATAAAGCAAGGTAAGGCAAGGCAATGCGAGGCAAAGCAACGTAAAGCAACGTAAAGCAACGTAAAGCAAGGCAACGTAAATCAACGTAAATCAACATAAAACAACGTAAAGTAAGGCAACGTAAAGCAACGTAAAGCAAAGCAACGTAAAGCAACCTAAAGCAACGTAAAGCAAGTCGACGTAAAGCAACGTAAAGCAACGTAAAGCAAGGCAACGTAAAGCAACGTAAAGCAATGCCACGTAAAGCAACGTAAAGCAACGTAAAGCAAGGCAACGTAAAGCAACGTAAAGCAATGCAACGTAAAGCAACGTAAAGCAAGGCAAGGGAAGGTAAAGCAACGTAAAGCAACGTAAAGAAAGGCAAGGCAATGTAAAGCAACGTAAAGTAACGTAAAGCAACGTAAAGAAAGGCAAGGCAAGGTAAAGCAACGCAGAGCAAGGCAAGGCAAGGTAAAGCAACGTAAAGTAACGTAAAGCAACGTAAAGCAAGGCAAGGCAACGTAAAGCAACTCAGAGGAAGGCAAGGCAAGGTAAAGCAACGTAAAGCAACGTAAAGCAACGTAAAGCAAAGCAAGGCAACGTAAAGCAAAGCAAGGCAACATAAAGCAAGGCAACGTAAAGCAACGTAAAGCAAGGCAAGGCAACGTAAAGCAAGGCAACGTAAAGCAACGTAAAAAAACGTAAACCAAAGTAAATCAACGTAAGGCAAAGCAACGTAAAGCAAGGCAAAGTAAAGCAAGGCAACGTAAAGCAAGGCAACGTAAAGCAACGTAAAGCAAGGCAAGGCAACGTAAAGTAAGGCAACGTAAATCAACGTAAAGCAACGTAAATCAAGGCAAAGCAACGTAAAGCAAGGAAACGTAAAGCAAGGCAAGGCAACGTAAAGCAACGTAAAGCAAGGCAAGGCAACGTAAAGCAAGGCAAAGTAAAGCAACGAAAAGCAAGGAAAGGCAACGTAAAGAATGTAAAGAAAAGGAGAGCAACGTTAAGCAACGTAAAGCAAGGCAAGGCAAGGTATAGCAACGTAAAGCAACGTAAAGCAAGGCAAGGCAAAGCAACGTAAAGCAACGTAAAGCAACGTCAAGAAAGGCAAGGCAAGGTAAAGCAACGCAGAGCAAGGCAAGGCAAGGTAAAGCAACGTAAAGTAACGTAAAGCAACGTAAAGCAAGGCAAGGCAACATAAAGCAACTCAGAGGAAGGCAAGGCAAGGTAAAGCAACGTAAAGCAATGTAAAGCAAAGCAAGGCAAGGTAAAGCAACGTAAAGCAACGCAAAGCAACGTAAAGCAAGGCAAGGCAAGGTAAAGCAACGTAAAGCAACGTAAAGCAAGGCAAGGCAACGTAAAGCAACCTAAAGCAATGTAAAGCAAGACAAGGCAAGGTAAAGCAACGTAAAGCAACGTAAAGCAAGGTAAGGCAAGGTAAAGAATGTAAAGCAAAGGAGAGCAACGTTAAGCAACGTAAAGCAACGTAAAGCAAGGCAAGGCAAGGTATAGCAACGTAAATCAACGTAAAGCAAGGCAAGGCAAGGTAACGCAACGTAAAGCAACGTAAAGCAACGTAAAGAAAGGCAAGGCAAGGTAAAGCAACGTAAAGCAACGTAAAGCAAGGCAAGGCAAGGTAAAGCAACATAAAGCAACGTAAAGCAACGTAAAGCAAGGCAAGGCAAGGTAAAGCAACGTAAAGTAACGTAAAGCAACGTAAAGCAAGGGAAGGCAACGTAAAGCAACGTAGAGCAAGGCAAGGCAAGGTAAAGCAACGTAAAGCAACGTAATGCAACGTAAAGCAAGGCAAGGCAAAGTAAAGCAACGTAAAGCAACTTAAAGCAACGTAATGCAACGTAAAGCAAGGGAAGTCAAAGTAAAGGAACGTAAAGCAACGTAAAGCAACGTAAAGCAAGGCAAGGAAAGGTAAAGCAACGTAAAGCAACGTAAAGCAACATAAAGCAAGGCAAGGCAAGGCAAGGTAACGCAACGTAAAGCAACGTAAATCAACGTAAAGCAGGGCAAGGCAAGGTAAAGCAACGTAAAGCAACGTAAAGCAACGTAAAGCAACGTAAAACAACGTAAAACAAGGCAACGTAAAGCAACGTAAATCAACGTAAAGCAAAGCAACGTAAAGAAACGTAAAGCAAGGCAAGGCAAGGCAGAGCAACGTAAAGCAACGTAAAGCAAGGCAAGGCAAGGTAAAGCAACGTAAAGCAACGTAAAGAAAGGCAAGGCAAGGCAAAGCAATGTATAGCAACGTAAAGGAACGTAAAGCCAGGCAAAGCAAGGTAAAGCAACATAAGGCAACGTAAAGCAAGGCAAGGCTAGGTAAAGCAACGTAAAGCAACGTAAAGCAACGTAAAGGAAGGCAAGGCAAGGTAAAGCAACGTAAAGCAACGTAAAGCAAGGCAAGGTAATGTAAAGCATCGTAAAGCAAGGTAAGGCAAGGCAATGCGAGGCAAAGCAACGTAAAGCAACGTAAAGCAACGTAAAGCAAGGCAACGTAAAGCAACGTAAATCAACGTAAAACAACGTAAAGTAAGGCAACGTAAAGCAACGTAAAGCAAAGCAACGTAAAGTAACCTAAAGCAACGTAAAGCAAGTCGACGTAAAGCAACGTAAAGCAACGTAAAGCAAGGCAACGTAAAGCAACGTAAAGCAATGCCACGTAAAGCAACGTAAAGCAACGTAAAGCAAGGCAACGTAAAGCAACGTAAAGCAATGCAACGTAAAGCAACGTAAAGCAAGGCAAGGGAAGGTAAAGCAACGTAAAGCAACGTAAAGCAAGGCAAGGCAATGTAAAGCAACGTAAAGTAACGTAAAGCAACGTAAAGCAAGGCAAGGCAAGGTAAAGCAACGCAGAGCAAGGCAAGGCAAGGTAAAGCAACGTAAAGTAACGTAAAGCAACGTAAAGCAAGGCAAGGCAACGTAAAGCAACTCAGAGGAAGGCAAGGCAAGGTAAAGCAACGTAAAGCAACGTAAAGCAACGTAAAGCAAAGCAAGGCAACGTAAAGCAAAGAAAGGCAACATAAAGCAAGGCAACGTAAAGCAACGTAAAGCAAGGCAAGGCAACGTAAAGCAAGGCAACGTAAAGCAACGTAAAAAAACGTAAACCAAAGTAAATCAACGTAAGGCAAAGCAACGTAAAGCAAGGCAACGTAAAGCAAGGCAACGTAAAGCAAGGCAACGTAAAGCAACGTAAAGCAAGGCAAGGCAACGTAAAGCAAGGCAACGTAAATCAACGTAAAGCAACGTAAATCAAGGCAAAGCAACGTAAAGCAAGGCAACGTAAAGCAAGGCAAGGCAACGTAAAGCAACGTAAAGCAAGGCAAGGCAACGTAAAGCAAGGCAAAGTAAAGCAAGGAAAAGCAAGGAAAGGCAACGTAAAGAATGTAAAGAAAAGGAGAGCAACGTTAAGCAACGTAAAGCAACGTAAAGCAAGGCAAGGCAAGGTATAGCAACGTAAAGCAACGTAAAGCAAGGCAAGGCAAAGCAACGTAAAGCAACGTCAAGAAAGGCAAGGCAACGTAAAGCAACGTAGAGCAAGGCAAGGCAAGGTAAAGCAACGTAAAGCAACGTAAAGCAAGGCAAGGCAAGGTAAAACAACGTAAAGCAACGTAATGCAACGTATAGCAAGGCAAGGCAAGGTAAAGCAACGTAAAGCAACGTAAAGCAAGGCAAGGCAAGGTAAAGAAACGTAAAGCAACGTAAAGCATGGCAAGGCAAGGTAAAGCAACGTAAAGCAACGTAAAGCAAGGTAAGGCAAGGTAAAGCAACGTAAAGCAACGTAAAGCAAGGCAAGGAAAGGTAAAGCAACGTAAAGCAAAATAAAGCAAGGCAAGGCAAGGCAAGGTAACGCAATGTAAAGCAACGTAAAGCAACGTAAAGCAAAGCAAGGCAAGGTAAAGCAACGTAAAGCAACGTAAAGCAAGGCAACGTAAAGCAACGTAAATCAACGTAAAGCAAAGCAACGTAAAGAAACGTAAAGCAAGGCAACGTAAAGCAACGTAAATCAACGTAAAGCAAAGCAACGTAAAGCAACTTAAAGCAACGTAAAGCAAGGCAACGTAAAGCAACGTAAAGCAACGTAAAGCAAGGCAATGTAAAGCAACGTAAAGCAATGCAACGTAAAGCAATGTAAAGCAAGGCAAGGCAAGGTAAAGCAACATAAAGCAACGTAAAGCAAGGTAAAGCAAGGCAAGGCAAGGTAAAGCAACGTAAAGTAACGTAAAGCAACGTAAAGCAAGGCAAGGCAACGTAAAGCAACGCAGAGCAAGGTAAGGCAAGGTAAAGCAACGTAAAGCAACGTAAGACAATGTAAAGCAAAGCAAGGCAAGGTAAAGCAACGTAAAGCAACGTAAATCAACGTAAAGCAAGGCAAGGCAAGGTAAAGCAACGTAAAGCAACGTAAAGCAAGGCAAGCAACGTAAAGCAACGTAAACCAACGTAATGCAAGGCAAGGCAAGGTAAAGCAACGTAAAGCAACGTAATGCAAGGCAAGGCAAGGTAAAGCAACGCAAAGCAACGTAAAGCAAGGTAAGTCAAGGTAAAGCAACGTAAAGCAACGTAAAGATAGGCAAGGCAAGGTAAAGCAACGTAAAGCAAAGTAAAGAAAGGTAAAGCAAGGCAAGTAAAAGTAAAGGAATGTAAAGCAACGTAAAGCAACGTAAAGCAACGTAAAGCAAGGCAAGGAAAGGTAAAGCAACATAAAGCAACGTAAAGCAACATAAAGCAAGGCAAGGCAAGGCAAGGTAACGCAACGTAAAGCAACGTAAAGCAAGGCAAGGCAAGGTAAAGCAAGGTAAAGCTACGTAAAGCAAGGCAAGGCAAGGTAAAGCAACGTAAAGCAACGTAAAGCAACGTAAAGCAACGTAAAACAACATAAAGCAAGGCAACGTAAAGGAACGTAAATCAACGTAAAGCAAAGCAACGTAAAGCAACGTAAAGCAACGTAAAGCAAGGCAACGTAAAGCAACGTAAAGCAACGTAAAGCAAGGCAACGTAAAGCAACGTAAAGCAATGCAACGTAAAGCAACGTAAAGCAAGGCAAGGGAAGGTAAAGCAACGTAAAGCAACGTAAAGCAAGGCAAGGCAAGGTAAAGGAACGTAAAGTAACGTAAAGCAACGTAAAGCAAGGCAAGGCAAGGTAAAGCAACGCAGAGCAAGGAAAGGCAAGGTAAAGCAACGTAAAGCAATGTAAAGCAAAGCAAGGCAAGGTAAAGCAACGTAAAGCAACGCAAAGCAACGTAAAGCAAGGCAAGGCAAGGTAAAGCAACGTAAAGCAACGTAAAGCAAGGCAAGGCAAGGTAAAGCAACCTAAAGCAATGTAAAGCAAGGCAAGGCAAGGTAAAGCAACGTAAAGCAACGTAAAGCAAGGTAAGGCAAGGTAAAGAATGTAAAGCAAAGGAGAGCAACGTTAAGCAACGTAAAGCAACGTAAAGCAAGGCAAGGCAAGGTATAGCAACGTAAAGCAACGTAAAGCAGGGCAAGGCAAGGTAACGCAACGTAAAGCAACGTAAAGCAACGTAAAGAAAGGCAAGGCAAGGTAAAGCAACGTAAAGCAACGTAAAGCAAGGCAAGGCAAGGTAAAGCAACATAAAGCAACGTAAAGCAACGTAAAGCAAGGCAAGGCAAGGTAAAGCAACGTAAAGTAACGTAAAGCAACGTAAAGCAAGGGAAGGCAACGTAAAGCAACGTAGAGCAAGGCAAGGCAAGGTAAAGCAACGTAAAGCAACGTAATGCAACGTAAAGCAAGGCAAGGCAAAGTAAAGCAACGTAAAGCAACTTAAAGCAACGTAATGCAACGTAAAGCAAGGGAAGTCAAAGTAAAGGAACGTAAAGCAACGTAAAGCAACGTAAAGCAAGGCAAGGAAAGGTAAAGCAACGTAAAGCAACGTAAAGCAACATAAAGCAAGGAAAGGCAAGGCAAGGTAACGTAACGTAAAGCAACGTAAAGCAACGTAAAGCAAGGCAAGGCAAGGTAAAGCAACGTAAAGCAACGTAAAGCAACGTAAAGCAACGTAAAACAACGTAAAACAAGGCAACGTAAAGCAACGTAAATCAACGTAAAGCAAAGCAACGTAAAGCAACGTAAAGCAAGGCAAGGCAAGGCAGAGCAACGTAAAGCAACGTAAAGCAAGGCAAGGCAAGGTAAAGCAACGTAAAGCAACGTAAAGAAAGGCAAGGCAAGGCAAAGCAATGTATAGCAACGTAAAGCAACGTAAAGCAAGGCAAGGCAAGGGAAAGCAATGTATAGCAACGTAAAGCAACGTAAAGCCAGGCAAAGCAAGGTAAAGCAACGTAAGGCAACGTAAAGCAAGGCAAGGCTAGGTAAAGCAACGTAAAGCAACGTAAAGCAACGTAAAGGAAGGCAAGGCAAGGTAAAGCAACGTAAAGCAACGTAAAGCAAGACAAGGTAACGTAAAGCATCGTAAAGCAAGGTAAGGCAAGGCAATGCGAGGCAAAGCAACGTAAAGCAACGTAAAGCAACGTAAAGCAAGGCAACGTAAAGCAACGTAAAGCAATGCCACGTAAAGCAACGTAAAGCAACGTAAAGCAAGGCAAGGGAAGGTAAAGCAACGTAAAGCAACGTAAAGCAAGGCAAGGGAAGGTAAAGCAACGTAAAGCAACGTAAAGCAAGGCAAGGCAATGTAAAGCAACGTAAAGTAACGTAAAGCAACGTAAAGCAAGGCAAGGCAAGGTAAAGCAACGCAGAGCAAGGCAAGGCAAGGTAAAGCAACGTAAAGTAACGTAAAGCAACGTAAAGCAAGGCAAGGCAACGTAAAGCAACTCAGAGGAAGGCAAGGCAAGGTAAAGCAACGTAAAGCAACGTAAAGCAACGTAAAGAAAGGCAAGGCAAGGTAAAGCAACGTAAAGCAACGTAAAGCAAGGCAAGGCAAGGTAAAGCAGTATAAAGCAACGTAAAGCAACGTAAAGCAAGGCAAGGCAAGGTAAAGCAACGTAAAGTAACGTAAAGCAACGTAAAGCAAGGGAAGGCAATGTAAAGCAACTTAGAGCAAGGCAAGGCAAGGTAAAGCAACGTAAAGAAACGTAAAGCAAGGCAAGACAAGGTAAAGCAACGTAAAGCAAAGTAATGAAACGTAAAGCAAGGCAAGGCAAAGTAAAGCAAAGTAAAGCAACGTAAAGCAACGTAAAGCAACGTAATGCAACGTAAAGCAAGGCAAAGCAAAGTAAAGGAACGTAAAGCAACGTAAAGCAACGTAAAGCAACGTAAAGCAAGGCAAGGAAAGGTAAAGCAACGTAAAGCAACGTAAAGCAACATAAAGCAAGGCAAGGCAAGGCAAGGTAACGCAACCTAAAGCAACGTAATGCAACGTAAAGCAAGGCAAGGCAACGTAAAGCAACGTAAAGCAACGTAAGGCAAGGCAAAGCAACGTAAAGCAACGTAAAGCAAGGCAACGTAAAGCAAGGCAACGTAAAGCAACGCAACGTAAAGCAACGTAAATCAACATAAAGCAAGGCAACGTAAAGCAAGGCAACGTAAAGCAACATAAAGCAACGTAAAGCAAGGCAACGTAAAGCAACGTAAAGCAATGTCAAGCAAGGCAACATAAAGCAACGTAAAGCAAGGAAGCGTAAAGCAACGTAAACCAAGGCAACGTAAAGCAACGTAAAGCAAAGCAACGTAAAGCAATGTAAAGCAACGTCAAGCAAGGCAACGTAAAGCAACGTAAAGCAAGGCAACGTAAAGCAACGTAAACGAAGGCAACATCAAGCAACGTAAAGCAAGGCAACGTAAAGCAAGGCTAAGCAAAGCAACGTAAAGCAGGGCAACGTAAAGCAAGGCAACGTAAAGCAAACAAGGCAACGTAAAGCAAAGCAAGGCAACATAAAGCAAGGCAACGTAAAGCAACGTAAAGCAAGGCAAGGCA
This sequence comes from Phaenicophaeus curvirostris, assembly GCF_032191515.1. Lineage (NCBI taxonomy): Eukaryota > Metazoa > Chordata > Aves > Cuculiformes > Cuculidae > Phaenicophaeus > Phaenicophaeus curvirostris. The sequence continues at coordinate 866,559 of NW_027206680.1, forward strand.
ACGTAAAGCAAGGCAACGTAAAGCAACGTAAAAAAACATAAACCAAAGTAAATCAACGTAAGGCAAAGCAACGTAAAGCAAGGCAACGTAAAGCAAGGCAACGTAAAGCAACGTAAAGCAAGGCAAGGCAAAGTAAAGCAAGGCAACGTAAATCAACGTAAAGCAACGTAAATCAAGGCAAAGCAACGTAAAGCAAGGCAACGTAAAGCAAGGCAAGGCAACGTAAAGCAACGTAAAGCAAGGCAAGGCAACGTAAATCAAGGCAAAGTAAAGCAACGTAAAGCAAGGAAAGGCAACGTAAAGAATGTAAAGAAAAGGAGAGCAACGTTAAGCAACGTAAAGCAACGTAAAGCAAGGCAAGGCAAGGTATAGCAACGTAAAGCAACGTAAAGCAAGGCAAGGCAAGGCAAAGCAACGTAAAGCAACGTAAAGCAACGTCAAGAAAGGCAAGGCAAGGTAAAGCAACGTAAAGCAACGTAAAGCAAGGCAAGGCAAGGTAAAGCAACGTAAAGTAACGTAAAGCAATGTAAAGCAAGGCAAGGCAACGTAAAGCAACGTAGAGCAAGGCAAGGCAAGGTAAAGCAACGTAAAGCAACGTAAAGCAAGGCAAGGCAAGGTAAAGCAACGTAAAGCAACGTAATGCAACGTAAAGCAAGGCAAGGCAAGGTAAAGCAACGTAAAGCAACGTAAAGCAACTTAAAACAAGGCAAGGCAAGGTAAAGCAACGTAAACCAACGCAAAGCAACGTAAAGCAAGGCAAGGCAAGGTAAAGAAACGTAAAGCAACGTAAAGCATGGCAAGGCAAGGTAAAGCAACGTAAAGCAACGTAAAGCAAGGTAAGGCAAGGTAAAGCAACGTAAAGCAAGGCAAGGAAAGGTAAAGCAACGTAAAGCAAAATAAAGCAAGGCAAGGCAAGGTAACGCAATGTAAAGCAACGTAAAGCAACGTAAAGCAAAGCAAGGCAAGGTAAAGCAACGTAAAGCAATGTAAAGCAAGGCAACGTAAAGCAACGTAAATCAACGTAAAGCAAAGCAACGTAAAGAAACGTAAAGCAAGGCAACGTAAAGCAACGTAAATCAACGTAAAGCAAAGCAACGTAAAGCAACTTAAAGCAACGTAAAGCAAGGCAACGTAAAGCAACGTAAAGCAACGTAAAGCAAGGCAATGTAAAGCAACGTAAAGCAATGCAACGTAAAGCAATGTAAAGCAAGGCAAGGCAAGGTAAAGCAACATAAAGCAACGTAAAGCAACGTAAAGCAAGGCAAGGCAAGGTAAAGCAACGTAAAGTAACGTAAAGCAACGTAAAGCAAGGCAAGGCAACGTAAAGCAACGCAGAGCAAGGCAAGGCAAGGTAAAGCAACGTAAAGCAACGTAAGGCAATGTAAAGCAAGGCAAGGCAAGGTAAAGCAACGTAAAGCAACGTAAAGCAAGGCAAGCAACGTAAAGCAACGTAAAGCAACGTAATGTAAGGCAAGGCAAGGTAAAGCAACGTAAAGCAACGTAATGCAAGGCAAGGCAAGGTAAAGCAACGCAAAGCAACGTAAAGCAATGTAAGGCAAGGTAAAGCAACGTAAAGCAACGTAAAGATAGGCAAGGCAAGGTAAAGCAACGTAAAGCAAAGTAAAGAAAGGTAAAGCAAGGCAAGTAAAAGTAAAGGAATGTAAAGCAACGTAAAGCAACGTAAAGCAACGTAAAGCAAGGCAAGGAAAGGTAAAGCAACATAAAGCAACGTAAAGCAACATAAAGCAAGGCAAGGCAAGGCAAGGTAACGCAACGTAAAGCAACGTAAAGCAACGTAAAGCAAGGCAAGGCAAGGTAAAGCAAGGTAAAGCTACGTAAAGCAAGGCAAGGCAAGGTAAAGCAACGTAAAGCAACGTAAAGCAACGTAAAGCAACGTAAAACAACATAAAGCAAGGCAACGTAAAGGAACGTAAATCAACGTAAAGCAAAGCAACGTAAAGCAACGTAAAGCAACGTAAAGCAAGGCAACGTAAAGCAACGTAAAGCAACGTAAAGCAAGGCAACGTAAAGAAACGTAAAGCAATGCAACGTAAAGCAACGTAAAGCAAGGCAAGGGAAGGTAAAGCAACGTAAAGCAACGTAAAGCAAGGCAAGGCAAGGTAAAGGAACGTAAAGTAACGTAAAGCAACGTAAAGCAAGGCAAGGCAAGGTAAAGCAACGCAGAGCAAGGCAAGGCAAGGTAAAGCAACGTAAAGTAACGTAAAGCAACGTAAAGCAAGGCAAGGCAACATAAAGCAACTCAGAGGAAGGCAAGGCAAGGTAAAGCAACGTAAAGCAATGTAAAGCAAAGCAAGGCAAGGTAAAGCAACGTAAAGCAACGCAAAGCAACGTAAAGCAAGGCAAGGCAAGGTAAAGCAACGTAAAGCAACGTAAAGCAAGGCAAGGCAAGGTAAAGCAACCTAAAGCAATGTAAAGTAAGACAAGGCAAGGTAAAGCAACGTAAAGCAACTTAAAGCAAGGTAAGGCAAGGTAAAGAATGTAAAGCAAAGGAGAGCAACGTTAAGCAACGTAAAGCAAGGCAAGGCAAGGTAACGCAACGTAAAGCAACGTAAAGCAACGTAAAGAAAGGCAAGGCAAGGTAAAGCAACGTAAAGCAACGTAAAGCAAGGCAAGGCAAGGCAAAGCAACATAAAGCAACGTAAAGCAACGTAAAGGAAGGCAAGGCAAGGTAAAGCAACGTAAAGCAACTTAAAGCAAGGCAAGGTAACGTAAAGCATCATAAAGCAAGGTAAGGCAAGGCAATGCGAGGCAAAGCAACGTAAAGCAACGTAAAGCAACGTAAAGCAAGGCAACGTAAATCAACGTAAATCAACGTAAAACAACGTAAAGTAAGGCAACGTAAAGCAACGTAAAGCAAAGCAACGTAAAGCAACCTAAAGCAACGTAAAGCAAGTCGACGTAAAGCAACGTAAAGCAACGTAAAGCAAGGCAACGTAAAGCAACGTAAAGCAATGCCACGTAAAGCAACGTAAAGCAACGTAAAGCAAGGCAACGTAAAGCAACGTAAAGCAATGCAACGTAAAGCAACGTAAAGCAAGGCAAGGGAAGGTAAAGCAACGTAAAGCAACGTAAAGCAAGGCAAGGCAATGTAAAGCAACGTAAAGTAACGTAAAGCAACGTAAAGAAAGGCAAGGCAAGGTAAAGCAACGCAGAGCAAGGCAAGGCAAGGTAAAGCAACGTAAAGTAACGTAAAGCAACGTAAAGCAAGGCAAGGCAACGTAAAGCAACTCAGAGGAAGGCAAGGCAAGGTAAAGCAACGTAAAGCAACGTAAAGCAACGTAAAGCAAAGCAAGGCAACGTAAAGCAAAGCAAGGCAACATAAAGCAAGGCAACGTAAAGCAACGTAAAGCAAGGCAAGGCAACGTAAAGCAAGGCAACGTAAAGCAACGTAAAAAAACGTAAACCAAAGTAAATCAACGTAAGGCAAAGCAACGTAAAGCAAGGCAACGTAAAGCAAGGCAACGTAAAGCAAGGCAACGTAAAGCAACGTAAAGCAAGGCAAGGCAACGTAAAGCAAGGCAACGTAAATCAACGTAAAGCAACGTAAATCAAGGCAAAGCAACGTAAAGCAAGGCAACGTAAAGCAAGGCAAGGCAACGTAAAGCAACGTAAAGCAAGGCAAGGCAACGTAAAGCAAGGCAAAGTAAAGCAACGAAAAGCAAGGAAAGGCAACGTAAAGAATGTAAAGAAAAGGAGAGCAACGTTAAGCAACGTAAAGCAAGGCAAGGCAAGGTATAGCAACGTAAAGCAACGTAAAGCAAGGCAAGGCAAAGCAACGTAAAGCAACGTAAAGCAACGTCAAGAAAGGCAAGGCAAGGTAAAGCAACGCAGAGCAAGGCAAGGCAAGGTAAAGCAACGTAAAGTAACGTAAAGCAACGTAAAGCAAGGCAAGGCAACATAAAGCAACTCAGAGGAAGGCAAGGCAAGGTAAAGCAACGTAAAGCAATGTAAAGCAAAGCAAGGCAAGGTAAAGCAACGTAAAGCAACGCAAAGCAACGTAAAGCAAGGCAAGGCAAGGTAAAGCAACGTAAAGCAACGTAAAGCAAGGCAAGGCAACGTAAAGCAACCTAAAGCAATGTAAAGCAAGACAAGGCAAGGTAAAGCAACGTAAAGCAACGTAAAGCAAGGTAAGGCAAGGTAAAGAATGTAAAGCAAAGGAGAGCAACGTTAAGCAACGTAAAGCAACGTAAAGCAAGGCAAGGCAAGGTATAGCAACGTAAATCAACGTAAAGCAAGGCAAGGCAAGGTAACGCAACGTAAAGCAACGTAAAGCAACGTAAAGAAAGGCAAGGCAAGGTAAAGCAACGTAAAGCAACGTAAAGCAAGGCAAGGCAAGGTAAAGCAACATAAAGCAACGTAAAGCAACGTAAAGCAAGGCAAGGCAAGGTAAAGCAACGTAAAGTAACGTAAAGCAACGTAAAGCAAGGGAAGGCAACGTAAAGCAACGTAGAGCAAGGCAAGGCAAGGTAAAGCAACGTAAAGCAACGTAATGCAACGTAAAGCAAGGCAAGGCAAAGTAAAGCAACGTAAAGCAACTTAAAGCAACGTAATGCAACGTAAAGCAAGGGAAGTCAAAGTAAAGGAACGTAAAGCAACGTAAAGCAACGTAAAGCAAGGCAAGGAAAGGTAAAGCAACGTAAAGCAACGTAAAGCAACATAAAGCAAGGCAAGGCAAGGCAAGGTAACGCAACGTAAAGCAACGTAAATCAACGTAAAGCAGGGCAAGGCAAGGTAAAGCAACGTAAAGCAACGTAAAGCAACGTAAAGCAACGTAAAACAACGTAAAACAAGGCAACGTAAAGCAACGTAAATCAACGTAAAGCAAAGCAACGTAAAGAAACGTAAAGCAAGGCAAGGCAAGGCAGAGCAACGTAAAGCAACGTAAAGCAAGGCAAGGCAAGGTAAAGCAACGTAAAGCAACGTAAAGAAAGGCAAGGCAAGGCAAAGCAATGTATAGCAACGTAAAGGAACGTAAAGCCAGGCAAAGCAAGGTAAAGCAACATAAGGCAACGTAAAGCAAGGCAAGGCTAGGTAAAGCAACGTAAAGCAACGTAAAGCAACGTAAAGGAAGGCAAGGCAAGGTAAAGCAACGTAAAGCAACGTAAAGCAAGGCAAGGTAATGTAAAGCATCGTAAAGCAAGGTAAGGCAAGGCAATGCGAGGCAAAGCAACGTAAAGCAACGTAAAGCAACGTAAAGCAAGGCAACGTAAAGCAACGTAAATCAACGTAAAACAACGTAAAGTAAGGCAACGTAAAGCAACGTAAAGCAAAGCAACGTAAAGCAACCTAAAGCAACGTAAAGCAAGTCGACGTAAAGCAACGTAAAGCAACGTAAAGCAAGGCAACGTAAAGCAACGTAAAGCAATGCCACGTAAAGCAACGTAAAGCAACGTAAAGCAAGGCAACGTAAAGCAACGTAAAGCAATGCAACGTAAAGCAACGTAAAGCAAGGCAAGGGAAGGTAAAGCAACGTAAAGCAACGTAAAGCAAGGCAAGGCAATGTAAAGCAACGTAAAGTAACGTAAAGCAACGTAAAGCAAGGCAAGGCAAGGTAAAGCAACGCAGAGCAAGGCAAGGCAAGGTAAAGCAACGTAAAGTAACGTAAAGCAACGTAAAGCAAGGCAAGGCAACGTAAAGCAACTCAGAGGAAGGCAAGGCAAGGTAAAGCAACGTAAAGCAACGTAAAGCAACGTAAAGCAAAGCAAGGCAACGTAAAGCAAAGAAAGGCAACATAAAGCAAGGCAACGTAAAGCAACGTAAAGCAAGGCAAGGCAACGTAAAGCAAGGCAACGTAAAGCAACGTAAAAAAACGTAAACCAAAGTAAATCAACGTAAGGCAAAGCAACGTAAAGCAAGGCAACGTAAAGCAAGGCAACGTAAAGCAAGGCAACGTAAAGCAACGTAAAGCAAGGCAAGGCAACGTAAAGCAAGGCAACGTAAATCAACGTAAAGCAACGTAAATCAAGGCAAAGCAACGTAAAGCAAGGCAACGTAAAGCAAGGCAAGGCAACGTAAAGCAACGTAAAGCAAGGCAAGGCAACGTAAAGCAAGGCAAAGTAAAGCAAGGAAAAGCAAGGAAAGGCAACGTAAAGAATGTAAAGAAAAGGAGAGCAACGTTAAGCAACGTAAAGCAACGTAAAGCAAGGCAAGGCAAGGTATAGCAACGTAAAGCAACGTAAAGCAAGGCAAGGCAAAGCAACGTAAAGCAACGTCAAGAAAGGCAAGGCAACGTAAAGCAACGTAGAGCAAGGCAAGGCAAGGTAAAGCAACGTAAAGCAACGTAAAGCAAGGCAAGGCAAGGTAAAACAACGTAAAGCAACGTAATGCAACGTATAGCAAGGCAAGGCAAGGTAAAGCAACGTAAAGCAACGTAAAGCAAGGCAAGGCAAGGTAAAGAAACGTAAAGCAACGTAAAGCATGGCAAGGCAAGGTAAAGCAACGTAAAGCAACGTAAAGCAAGGTAAAGCAAGGCAAGGCAAGGTAAAGCAACGTAAAGCAACGTAAAGCAAGGCAAGGCAGCGTAAAGCAAGGTAAAGCAACGTAAATCAAGGCAAGGCAAGGCAGAGCAACGTAAAGCAACGTAAAGCAATGTAAAGCAAGGCAAGGCAAGGTAAAGCAATGTAAAGCAACGTAAAGCAACGTAAAGCAACGTAAAGCAAGGCAAAGCAAGGTAAAGCAACGTAAAGCAACGTAAAGCAAGGCAAGGTAATGTAAAGCAACATAAAGCAACGTAAAGCAATGTAAACAAGGCAAGGCAAAGCTACATAAAGCAACGTAAAGCAACGTAAAGCAAGGCAAGGCAACGTAAAGCAACGTAAAGCAACGTAAAGCAACGTAAAGCATGGGAAGGCAACGTAAAGCAACGTAAAGCAACGTAAAGCAACGTAAAGCAAGGCAAGGCAAGGCAAAGCAACGTAAAGAAACGTAAAGCAACGTAAAGCAAGGCAAGGCAAGTTCGTAAAGCAACGTAAAGCAAAGTAAAGCAAAGTAAAGCAAGGCAAGACAACATAAAGCAACGTTAAACAATGTAAAGCAACGTAAAGAAATGCAAAGCAACCTAATGCAACGTAAAGCAACGTAAGGCAAAGTAAAGCAACGTAAAGCAACGTAAAGCAAGGCAAGACAACGTAAAGCAACGTAAAACAATGTAAAGCAACGTAAAGCAATGCAAGGCAACCTAATGCAACGTAAAGCAACGTAAGGGAAGGCAAAGCAACGTAAAGCAACTTAAAGCAAGGCAAGGCAACGTAAAGCAACGTAAAGCAAGGCAAGGAAACGTAAAGCAACGTAAAGCAACGTAAGGCAAGGCAAAGCAACGTAAAGCAACGTAAAGCAAGGCAACGTAAAGCAACTCAACGTAAAGCAAGGCAACGTAAAGCAACGTAAATCAACATAAAGCAAGGAAACGTAAAGCAAGGCAACGTAAAGCAACATAAAGCAACGTAAAGCAAGGCAACGTAAAGCAACGTAAAGCAATGTCAAGCAAGGCAACATAAAGCAACGTAAAGCAAGGAAGCGTAAAGCAACGTAAACCAAGCCAACGTAAAGCAACGTAAAGCAAGGCAACGTAAAGCAATGTAAAGCAACGTCAAGCAAGGCAACGTAAAGCAACGTAAAGCAAGGCAACATCAAGCAACGTAAAGCAAGGCAACGTAAAGCAAGGCTACGTAAAGCAACGTAAAGCAGGGCAACGTAAAGCAAGGCAACGTAAAGCAAGGCAAGGCAACATAAAGCAAGGCAACGTAAAGCAACGTACAGCAAGGCAAGGCAACGTAAAGCAAGGCAACGTAAAGCAACGTAAAGCAAGGCAAGGCAACGTAAAGCAAGGCAACGTAAAGCAACGTAAAAAAACGTAAACCAACGTAAATCAACGTAAGGCGAAGCAACGTAAAGCAAGGCAACGTAAAGCAAGGCAACGTAAAGCAACGTAAAGCAAGGCAAGGCAACGTAAAGCAAGGCAACGTAAATCAACGTAAAGCAACGTAAAGCAAGGCAAAGCAACGTAAAGCAAGGCAACGTAAAGCAGGGCAAGGCAACGTAAAGCAACGTAAAGCAAGGCAAGGCAACGTAAAGCAAGGCAAAGTAAAGCAACGTAAAGCAAGGAAAGGCAACGTAAAGAATGTAAAGAAAAGGAGAGCAACGTTAAGCAACGTAAAGCAACGTAAAGCAAGGCAAGGCAAGGTATAGCAAGGCAAAGCAACGTAAAGCAACGTAAAGCAAGACAAGGCAAGGTAAAGCAACGTAAAGCAACTTAAAGCAATGTAAAGCAAGGCAAGGCAATGTAAAGCAATGTAAAGTAACGTAAAGCAATGTAAAGCAACGTAAAGCAAGTCAAGGCAAGGTAAAGCAACGTAAAAAAAGTTAAAGCAACGTAAAGCAATGCAAGGCAACCTAAAGCAACGTAAAGCAACGTCAGGCAAGGCAAAGCAACGTAAAGCAACGTAAAACAAGGCAAGGCAACGTAAAGCAACGTAAAGCAAGTCAAGGCAACGTAAAGCAACGTAAAGCAACGTAAGGCAAGGCAAAGCAACGTAAAGCAACGTAAAGCAAGGCAACGTAAAGCAAGGCAACGTAAAGCAACATAAACCAACGTAAAGCAAGGCAAGGCAAGGCAACGTAAAGCAAGGGAACGTAATGTAACGTATAGCAACGTAAAGCAAGGCAAGGCATTGTAAAGCAAGGCAAAGTAAAGCAACGTAAAGCAACGTAAAGCAAGGCAAGGCAAGGCAACGTAAAGCAACGTAAGGCAACGTAAAGCAACGTAAAGCAACGTAAAGCAACGTAAGCAAGGAAAGGCAACGGAAAGCAACGTAAAGCAACGTAAAGCAAGGCAAGGCAAGGTAAAGAAACGTAAAGCAACGTAAAGCAACGTAAAGCAAAGCAAGGCAAGGTAAAGCAACGTAAAGCAACCTAAAGCAACGTAAAGCAAGGCAAGGCAAGTTAAAGAAACGTAAAGCAACATAAAGCATCGTAAAGCAAGGCAAGGCAAGGTAAAGCAACGTAAAGCAACGTAAAGCAACGTAAAGCACGGCAACGTAAAGCAACGTGAAGCAAGGCAATGTAAAGCAACGTAAAGCAACGTAAAGCAAGGCAACGTAAAGCAACGTAAAGCAAGGCAACGTAAAGAAAGGCAACGTAAAGCAACGTAAAGCAAGGCAACGTAAAGCAAGGCAACGTAAAGCAACGTAAAGCAAGGCAACGTAAAGCAAGGCAACGTAAAGCAGCGTAAAGCAACATAAAGCAAGGCAACGTAAAGCAACGTAAAGCAAGAAAACGTAAAGCAACGTAAAGCAACCTAAAGCAAGGCAAGGCAACGTAAAGCAAGGCAACGAAAGCAACGTAAAGCAAGGCAAGGAAACGTAAAGCCAGGCAACGTAAAGCAACGTAAAGGAAGGCAAGGCAACGTAAAGCAAGGCAACGTAAAGCAAGGCAACGTAAAGCAACGTAAAGCAAGAAAACGTAAAGCAACGTAAAGCAACGTAAAGCAAGGCAAGGCAACGTAAAGCAAGGCAACGAAAGCAACGTAAAGCAAGGCAAGGAAACGTAAAGCCAGGCAACGTAAAGCAACGTAAAGGAAGGCAAGGCAACGTAAAGCAAGGCAACGTAAAGCAACGTAAATCAAGGCAAGGCAAGGTAAAGCAACGTAAAGCAACGTAAAGCAACGTAAAGCATCGTAAATCAAGGCAAGGCAAGGTAAAGCAATGTAAAGCAACGTAAAGTAACGTAAAGTAAAACAAAGCAAGGTAAAGCAACATAAAGCAACGTAAAGCAACGTAAAGCAAGGCAAGGCAAGGTAAAGCAACGTAAAGCAACGTAAAGCAAGGCAAGGCAGCGTAAAGCAAGGTAAAGCAACGTAAATCAAGGCAAGGCAAGGCAGAGCAACGTAAAGCAACGTAAAGCAATGTAAAGCAAGGCAAGGCAAGGTAAAGCAATGTAAAGCAACGTAAAGCAACGTAAAGCAACGTAAAGCAAGGCAAAGCAAGGTAAAGCAACGTAAAGCAACGTAAAGCAAGGCAAGGTAATGTAAAGCAACATAAAGCAACGTAAAGCAATGTAAACAAGGCAAGGCAAAGCTACATAAAGCAACGTAAAGCAACGTAAAGCAAGGCAAGGCAACGTAAAGCAACGTAAAGCAACGTAAAGCAACGTAAAGCATGGGAAGGCAACGTAAAGCAACGTAAAGCAACGTAAAGCAACGTAAAGCAAGGCAAGGCAAGGCAAAGCAACGTAAAGAAACGTAAAGCAACGTAAAGCAAGGCAAGGCAAGTTCGTAAAGCAACGTAAAGCAATGTAAAGCAAAGTAAAGCAAGGCAAGACAACATAAAGCAACGTTAAACAATGTAAAGCAACGTAAAGAAATGCAAAGCAACCTAATGCAACGTAAAGCAACGTAAGGCAAAGTAAAGCAACGTAAAGCAACGTAAAGCAAGGCAAGACAACGTAAAGCAACGTAAAACAATGTAAAGCAACGTAAAGCAATGCAAGGCAACCTAATGCAACGTAAAGCAACGTAAGGGAAGGCAAAGCAACGTAAAGCAACTTAAAGCAAGGCAAGGCAACGTAAAGCAACGTAAAGCAAGGCAAGGAAACGTAAAGCAACGTAAAGCAACGTAAGGCAAGGCAAAGCAACGTAAAGCAACGTAAAGCAAGGCAACGTAAAGCAACTCAACGTAAAGCAAGGCAACGTAAAGCAACGTAAATCAACATAAAGCAAGGAAACGTAAAGCAAGGCAACGTAAAGCAACATAAAGCAACGTAAAGCAAGGCAACGTAAAGCAACGTAAAGCAATGTCAAGCAAGGCAACATAAAGCAACGTAAAGCAAGGAAGCGTAAAGCAACGTAAACCAAGGCAACGTAAAGCAACGTAAAGCAAGGCAACGTAAAGCAATGTAAAGCAACGTCAAGCAAGGCAACGTAAAGCAACGTAAAGCAAGGCAACATCAAGCAACGTAAAGCAAGGCAACGTAAAGCAAGGCTACGTAAAGCAACGTAAAGCAGGGCAACGTAAAGCAAGGCAACGTAAAGCAAGGCAAGGCAACATAAAGCAAGGCAACGTAAAGCAACGTACAGCAAGGCAAGGCAACGTAAAGCAAGGCAACGTAAAGCAACGTAAAGCAAGGCAAGGCAACGTAAAGCAAGGCAACGTAAAGCAACGTAAAAAAACGTAAACCAACGTAAATCAACGTAAGGCGAAGCAACGTAAAGCAAGGCAACGTAAAGCAAGGCAACGTAAAGCAACGTAAAGCAAGGCAAGGCAACGTAAAGCAAGGCAACGTAAATCAACGTAAAGCAACGTAAAGCAAGGCAAAGCAACGTAAAGCAAGGCAACGTAAAGCAGGGCAAGGCAACGTAAAGCAACGTAAAGCAAGGCAAGGCAACGTAAAGCAAGGCAAAGTAAAGCAACGTAAAGCAAGGAAAGGCAACGTAAAGAATGTAAAGAAAAGGAGAGCAACGTTAAGCAACGTAAAGCAACGTAAAGCAAGGCAAGGCAAGGTATAGCAAGGCAAAGCAACGTAAAGCAACGTAAAGCAAGACAAGGCAAGGTAAAGCAACGTAAAGCAACTTAAAGCAATGTAAAGCAAGGCAAGGCAATGTAAAGCAATGTAAAGTAACGTAAAGCAATGTAAAGCAACGTAAAGCAAGTCAAGGCAAGGTAAAGCAACGTAAAAAAAGTTAAAGCAACGTAAAGCAATGCAAGGCAACCTAAAGCAACGTAAAGCAACGTCAGGCAAGGCAAAGCAACGTAAAGCAACGTAAAACAAGGCAAGGCAACGTAAAGCAACGTAAAGCAAGTCAAGGCAACGTAAAGCAACGTAAAGCAACGTAAGGCAAGGCAAAGCAACGTAAAGCAACGTAAAGCAAGGCAACGTAAAGCAAGGCAACGTAAAGCAACATAAAGCAACGTAAAGCAAGGCAACGTAAAGCAACGTAAAGCAAGGCAACGTAAAGCAAGGCAACGTAAAGCAACGTAAAGGAAGGCAAGGCAACGTAAAGCAAGGCAACGTAAAGCAACGTAAAGCAAGGCAAGGCAAGGCAACGTAAAGCAAGGCAACGTAAAGCAAGGCAACGTAAAGCAACGTAAAGCAAGGCAAGGCAGCGCAAAGCAAGGCAACGTTAATCAACGTAAAGCAACGTAAAGCAAGGCAAAGCAACGTAAAGCAAGGCAACGTAAAGCAAGGCAAGGCAACGTAAAGCAACGTAAAGCAAGGAAAGGCAACGGAAAGCAACGTAAAGCAAGGAAAGGCAACGGAAAGCAACGTAAAGCAACGTAAAGCAACGTAAAGCAACGTAAACCAAGGCAAGGCAAGGTAAAGCACCGTAAAGCAACGTAAAGCAACGTAAAGCAAGGCAAGGCAAGGTAAAGCAACGTAAAGCAACGTAAAGCAACGTAAAGCAAGGCAAAGCAAGTTAAAGCAACATAAAGCAACATAAAGCATCGTAAAGCAAGGCAATGTAAAGCAACGTAAAGCAACGTAAAGCAAGGCAACGTAAAGCAACGTAAAGCAAGGCAACGTAAAGAAAGGCAACGTAAAGCAACATAAAGCAACGTAAAGCAAGGCAACGTAAAGAAAGGCAACGTAAAGCAACGTAAAGCAAGAAAACGTAAAGCAACGTAAAGCAACATAAAGCAAGGCAAGGCAACGTAAAGCAAGGCAACGAAAGTAACGTAAAGCAAGGCAAGGCAACGTAAAGCCAGGCAAAGTAAAGCAACGTAAAGCAAGGCAACGTAAAGCAAGGCAACGTAAAGCAATGTAAATCAAGGCAAGGCAAGGTAAAGCAACGTAAAGCAACGTAAAGCAACGTAAAGCAACGTAAAGCATCATAAATCAAGGCAAGGCAAGGTAAAGCAATGTAAAGCAACGTAAAGCAACGTAAAGCAAAGCAAGGCAAGGTAAAGCAACATAAAGCAACGTAAAGCAACGTAAAGCAAGGCAAGGCAAGGTAAATCAACGTAAAGCAACGTAAAGGAACATAAAGCAACGTAAAGCAAGTCAAGGCAAGGTAAAGCAATGTAAAGTAGCGTAAAGCAACGTAAAGCAACGTAAAGCAAGTCAAGGCAAGGTAAAGCAACGTAAAACAACGTAAAGCAATGCAAGGCAACCTAAAGCAACGTAAAGCAACGTAAGGCAAGGCAAAGCAACGTAAAGCAACATAAAACAAGGCAAGGCAACGTAAAGCAACGTAAAGCAAGTCAAGGCAACGTAAAGCAACGTAATGCAACGTAAGGCAAGGCAAAGCAACGTAAAGCAACGTAAAACAAGGCAACGTAAAGCAAGGCAACGTAAAGCAACATAAAGCAACGTAAAGCAAGGAAACGTAAAGCAACGTAAAGCAAGGCAACGTAAAGAGAGCAACGTAATGCAACGTAAAGCAAGGCAAGGCAACGTAAAGCAAGGCAACGTAAAGCAACGAAAATCAAGGCAAGGCAAGGCAACGTAAAGCAAGGGAACGTAATGTAACGTACAGCAACGTAAAGCAAGGCAAGGCAATGTAAAGCAAGGCAACGTAAAGCAACGTAAAGCAACGTAAAGCAAGGCAAGGCAAGGCAACGTAAAGCAACGTAAAGCAACGTAAAGCAAGGAAAGGCAAGGTAAAGCAACGTAAAGCAACGTAAAGCAACGTAAAGCAAGGCAAGGCAAGGTAAAGCAACGTAAAGCAACGTAAAGCAACGTAAAGCAAGGCAAGGCAAGTTAAAGAAACGTAAAGCAAAATAAAGCATCGTAAAGCAAGGCAATGTAAAGCAACGTAAAGCAACGTAAAGCAAGGCAACGTAAAGCAAGGCAACGTAAAGCAACGTAAAGCAAGAAAACGTAAAGCAACGTAAAGCAACGTAAAGCAAGGCAAGGCAAGGTAAAGCAACATAAAGCAACGTAAAGCAAGGCAAGGTAACGTAAAGCAACGTAAAGCAACGTAAAGCAACGTAAACAAGGCAAGGCAAAGCTACGTAAAGCAACGTAAAGCAACGTAAAGCAAGGCAAGGCAACGTAAAGCAACGTAAAGCAACGTAAAGCAACGTAAAGCAAGGCAAGGCAACGTAAAGCAACGTAAAGCAAGGCAAGGCAAGGCAAAGCAACGTAAAGAAACGTAAAGCAACGTAAAGTAAGGCAAGGCAAGTTCGTAAAGCAACGTAAAGCAACGTAAAGCAAAGTAAAGCAATGCAAGGCAAGGTAAAGCAACGTAAAGCAACGTAAAGCAACGTAAAGCAACGTAAAGCAAGGCAAGAGAACGTAAAGCAACGTAAAACAATGTAAAGCAACGTAAAGCAATGCAAGGCAACCTAATGCAACGTAAAGCAACGTAAGGCAAAATAAAGCAACGTAAAGCAACGTAAAGCAAGGGAAGACAACGTAAAGCAACGTAAAACAATATAAAGCAACGTAAAGCAATGCAAGGCTACCTAATGCAAAGTAAAGCAACGTAAGGCAAGGCAAAGCAACGTAAGGCAAGGCAAAGCAACGTAAAGCAACTTAAAGCAAGGCAAGGCAACGTAAAGCAACGTAAAGCAAGGGAAGGCAACGTAAAGCAACGTAAAGCAACGTAAGGCAAGGCAAAGCAACGTAAAGCAACGTAAAGCAAGGCAACGTAAAGCAACGCAACGTAAAGCAACGTAAATCAACATAAAGCAAGGCAACGTAAAGCAAGGCAACGTAAAGCAACATAAAGCAACGTAAAGCAAGGCAACGTAAAGCAACGTAAAGCAATGTCAAGCAAGGCAACATAAAGCAACGTAAAGCAAGGAAGCGTAAAGCAACGTAAACCAAGGCAACGTAAAGCAACGTAAAGCAAAGCAACGTAAAGCAATGTAAAGCAACGTCAAGCAAGGCAACGTAAAGCAACGTAAAGCAAGGCAACGTAAAGCAACGTAAACGAAGGCAACATCAAGCAACGTAAAGCAAGGCAACGTAAAGCAAGGCTAAGTAAAGCAACGTAAAGCAGGGCAACGTAAAGCAAGGCAACGTAAAGCAAAGCAAGGCAACGTAAAGCAAAGCAAGGCAACATAAAGCAAGGCAACGTAAAGCAACGTAAAGCAAGGCAAGGCAACGTAAAGCAAGGCAACGTAAAGCAACGTAAAAAAACATAAACCAAAGTAAATCAACGTAAGGCAAAGCAACGTAAAGCAAGGCAACGTAAAGCAAGGCAACGTAAAGCAACGTAAAGCAAGGCAAGGCAACGTAAAGCAAGGCAACGTAAATCAACGTAAAGCAACGTAAATCAAGGCAAAGCAACGTAAAGCAAGGCAACGTAAAGCAAGGCAAGGCAACGTAAAGCAACGTAAAGCAAGGCAAGGCAACGTAAATCAAGGCAAAGTAAAGCAACGTAAAGCAAGGAAAGGCAACGTAAAGAATGTAAAGAAAAGGAGAGCAACGTTAAGCAACGTAAAGCAACGTAAAGCAAGGCAAGGCAAGGTATAGCAACGTAAAGCAACGTAAAGCAAGGCAAGGCAAGGCAAAGCAACGTAAAGCAACGTAAAGCAACGTCAAGAAAGGCAAGGCAAGGTAAAGCAACGTAAAGCAACGTAAAGCAAGGCAAGGCAAGGTAAAGCAACGTAAAGTAACGTAAAGCAATGTAAAGCAAGGCAAGGCAACGTAAAGCAACGTAGAGCAAGGCAAGGCAAGGTAAAGCAACGTAAAGCAACGTAAAGCAAGGCAAGGCAAGGTAAAGCAACGTAAAGCAACGTAATGCAACGTAAAGCAAGGCAAGGCAAGGTAAAGCAACGTAAAGCAACGTAAAGCAACTTAAAACAAGGCAAGGCAAGGTAAAGCAACGTAAACCAACGCAAAGCAACGTAAAGCAAGGCAAGGCAAGGTAAAGAAACGTAAAGCAACGTAAAGCATGGCAAGGCAAGGTAAAGCAACGTAAAGCAACGTAAAGCAAGGTAAGGCAAGGTAAAGCAACGTAAAGCAAGGCAAGGAAAGGTAAAGCAACGTAAAGCAAAATAAAGCAAGGCAAGGCAAGGTAACGCAATGTAAAGCAACGTAAAGCAACGTAAAGCAAAGCAAGGCAAGGTAAAGCAACGTAAAGCAACGTAAAGCAAGGCAACGTAAAGCAACGTAAATCAACGTAAAGCAAAGCAACGTAAAGAAACGTAAAGCAAGGCAACGTAAAGCAACGTAAATCAACGTAAAGCAAAGCAACGTAAAGCAACTTAAAGCAACGTAAAGCAAGGCAACGTAAAGCAACGTAAAGCAACGTAAAGCAAGGCAATGTAAAGCAACGTAAAGCAATGCAACGTAAAGCAATGTAAAGCAAGGCAAGGCAAGGTAAAGCAACATAAAGCAACGTAAAGCAACGTAAAGCAAGGCAAGGCAAGGTAAAGCAACGTAAAGTAACGTAAAGCAACGTAAAGCAAGGCAAGGCAACATAAAGCAACGCAGAGCAAGGCAAGGCAAGGTAAAGCAACGTAAAGCAACGTAAGGCAATGTAAAGCAAGGCAAGGCAAGGTAAAGCAACGTAAAGCAATGTAAATCAACGTAGAGCAAGGCAAGGCAAGGTAAAGCAACGTAAAGCTACGTAAAGCAACGTAAAGCAAGGCAAGGCAAGGTAAAGCAACGTAAAGCAACGTAAAGCAAGGCAAGCAACGTAAAGCAACGTAAAGCAACGTAATGCAAGGCAAGGCAAGGTAAAGCAACGTAAAGCAACGTAATGCAAGGCAAGGCAAGGTAAAGCAACGCAAAGCAACGTAAAGCAATGTAAGGCAAGGTAAAGCAACGTAAAGCAACGTAAAGATAGGCAAGGCAAGGTAAAGCAACGTAAAGCAAAGTAAAGAAAGGTAAAGCAAGGCAAGTAAAAGTAAAGGAATGTAAAGCAACGTAAAGCAACGTAAAGCAACGTAAAGCAAGGCAAGGAAAGGTAAAGCAACATAAAGCAACGTAAAGCAACATAAAGCAAGGCAAGGCAAGGCAAGGTAACGCAACGTAAAGCAACGTAAAGCAACGTAAAGCAAGGCAAGGCAAGGTAAAGCAAGGTAAAGCTACGTAAAGCAAGGCAAGGCAAGGTAAAGCAACGTAAAGCAACGTAAAGCAACGTAAAGCAACGTAAAACAACATAAAGCAAGGCAACGTAAAGGAACGTAAATCAACGTAAAGCAAAGCAACGTAAAGCAACGTAAAGCAACGTAAAGCAAGGCAACGTAAAGCAACGTAAAGCAACGTAAAGCAAGGCAACGTAAAGAAACGTAAAGCAATGCAACGTAAAGCAACGTAAAGCAAGGCAAGGGAAGGTAAAGCAACGTAAAGCAACGTAAAGCAAGGCAAGGCAAGGTAAAGGAACGTAAAGTAACGTAAAGCAACGTAAAGCAAGGCAAGGCAAGGTAAAGCAACGCAGAGCAAGGCAAGGCAAGGTAAAGCAACGTAAAGTAACGTAAAGCAACGTAAAGCAAGGCAAGGCAACATAAAGCAACTCAGAGGAAGGCAAGGCAAGGTAAAGCAACGTAAAGCAATGTAAAGCAAAGCAAGGCAAGGTAAAGCAACGTAAAGCAACGCAAAGCAACGTAAAGCAAGGCAAGGCAAGGTAAAGCAACGTAAAGCAACGTAAAGCAAGGCAAGGCAAGGTAAAGCAACCTAAAGCAATGTAAAGTAAGACAAGGCAAGGTAAAGCAACGTAAAGCAACTTAAAGCAAGGTAAGGCAAGGTAAAGAATGTAAAGCAAAGGAGAGCAACGTTAAGCAACGTAAAGCAAGGCAAGGCAAGGTATACCAACGTAAAGCAACGTAAAGCAAGGCAAGGCAAGGTAACGCAACGTAAAGCAACGTAAAGCAACGTAAAGAAAGGCAAGGCAAGGTAAAGCAACGTAAAGCAACGTAAAGCAAGGCAAGGCAAGGTAAAGCAACATAAAGCAACGTAAAGCAACGTAAAGGAAGGCAAGGCAAGGTAAAGCAACGTAAAGCAACTTAAAGCAAGGCAAGGTAACGTAAAGCATCATAAAGCAAGGTAAGGCAAGGCAATGCGAGGCAAAGCAACGTAAAGCAACGTAAAGCAACGTAAAGCAAGGCAACGTAAATCAACGTAAATCAACGTAAAACAACGTAAAGTAAGGCAACGTAAAGCAACGTAAAGCAAAGCAACGTAAAGCAACCTAAAGCAACGTAAAGCAAGTCGACGTAAAGCAACGTAAAGCAACGTAAAGCAAGGCAACGTAAAGCAACGTAAAGCAATGCCACGTAAAGCAACGTAAAGCAACGTAAAGCAAGGCAACGTAAAGCAACGTAAAGCAATGCAACGTAAAGCAACGTAAAGCAAGGCAAGGGAAGGTAAAGCAACGTAAAGCAACGTAAAGCAAGGCAAGGCAATGTAAAGCAACGTAAAGTAACGTAAAGCAACGTAAAGAAAGGCAAGGCAAGGTAAAGCAACGCAGAGCAAGGCAAGGCAAGGTAAAGCAACGTAAAGTAACGTAAAGCAACGTAAAGCAAGGCAAGGCAACGTAAAGCAACTCAGAGGAAGGCAAGGCAAGGTAAAGCAACGTAAAGCAACGTAAAGCAACGTAAAGCAAAGCAAGGCAACGTAAAGCAAAGCAAGGCAACATAAAGCAAGGCAACGTAAAGCAACGTAAAGCAAGGCAAGGCAACGTAAAGCAAGGCAACGTAAAGCAACGTAAAAAAACGTAAACCAAAGTAAATCAACGTAAGGCAAAGCAACGTAAAGCAAGGCAACGTAAAGCAAGGCAACGTAAAGCAAGGCAACGTAAAGCAACGTAAAGCAAGGCAAGGCAACGTAAAGCAAGGCAACGTAAATCAACGTAAAGCAACGTAAATCAAGGCAAAGCAACGTAAAGCAAGGCAATGTAAAGCAAGGCAAGGCAACGTAAAGCAACGTAAAGCAAGGCAAGGCAACGTAAAGCAAGGCAAAGTAAAGCAACGAAAAGCAAGGAAAGGCAACGTAAAGAATGTAAAGAAAAGGAGAGCAACGTTAAGCAACGTAAAGCAAGGCAAGGCAAGGTATAGCAACGTAAAGCAACGTAAAGCAAGGCAAGGCAAAGCAACGTAAAGCAACGTAAAGCAACGTCAAGAAAGGCAAGGCAAGGTAAAGCAACGCAGAGCAAGGCAAGGCAAGGTAAAGCAACGTAAAGTAACGTAAAGCAACGTAAAGCAAGGCAAGGCAACATAAAGCAACTCAGAGGAAGGCAAGGCAAGGTAAAGCAACGTAAAGCAATGTAAAGCAAAGCAAGGCAAGGTAAAGCAACGTAAAGCAACGCAAAGCAACGTAAAGCAAGGCAAGGCAAGGTAAAGCAACGTAAAGCAACGTAAAGCAAGGCAAGGAATCGTAAAGCAACCTAAAGCAATGTAAAGCAAGACAAGGCAAGGTAAAGCAACGTAAAGCAACGTAAAGCAAGGTAAGGCAAGGTAAAGAATGTAAAGCAAAGGAGAGCAACGTTAAGCAACGTAAAGCAACGTAAAGCAAGGCAAGGCAAGGTATAGCAACGTAAATCAACGTAAAGCAAGGCAAGGCAAGGTAACGCAACGTAAAGCAACGTAAAGCAACGTAAAGAAAGGCAAGGCAAGGTAAAGCAACGTAAAGCAACGTAAAGCAAGGCAAGGCAAGGTAAAGCAACATAAAGCAACGTAAAGCAACGTAAAGCAAGGCAAGGCAAGGTAAAGCAACGTAAAGTAACGTAAAGCAACGTAAAGCAAGGGAAGGCAACGTAAAGCAACGTAGAGCAAGGCAAGGCAAGGTAAAGCAACGTAAAGCAACGTAATGCAACGTAAAGCAAGGCAAGGCAAAGTAAAGCAACGTAAAGCAACTTAAAGCAACGTAATGCAACGTAAAGCAAGGGAAGTCAAAGTAAAGGAACGTAAAGCAACGTAAAGCAACGTAAAGCAAGGCAAGGAAAGGTAAAGCAACGTAAAGCAACGTAAAGCAACATAAAGCAAGGCAAGGCAAGGCAAGGTAACGCAACGTAAAGCAACGTAAATCAACGTAAAGCAGGGCAAGGCAAGGTAAAGCAACGTAAAGCAACGTAAAGCAACGTAAAGCAACGTAAAACAACGTAAAACAAGGCAACGTAAAGCAACGTAAATCAACGTAAAGCAAAGCAACGTAAAGCAACGTAAAGCAAGGCAAGGCAAGGCAGAGCAACGTAAAGCAACGTAAAGCAAGGCAAGGCAAGGTAAAGCAACGTAAAGCAACGTAAAGAAAGGCAAGGCAAGGCAAAGCAATGTATAGCAACGTAAAGGAACGTAAAGCCAGGCAAAGCAAGGTAAAGCAACATAAGGCAACGTAAAGCAAGGCAAGGCTAGGTAAAGCAACGTAAAGCAACGTAAAGCAACGTAAAGGAAGGCAAGGCAAGGTAAAGCAACGTAAAGCAACGTAAAGCAAGGCAAGGTAACGTAAAGCATCGTAAAGCAAGGTAAGGCAAGGCAATGCGAGGCAAAGCAACGTAAAGCAACGTAAAGCAACGTAAAGCAAGGCAACGTAAAGCAACGTAAATCAACGTAAAACAACGTAAAGTAAGGCAACGTAAAGCAACGTAAAGCAAAGCAAAGTAAAGCAACCTAAAGCAACGTAAAGCAAGTCGACGTAAAGCAACGTAAAGCAACGTAAAGCAAGGCAACGTAAAGCAACGTAAAGCAATGCCACGTAAAGCAACGTAAAGCAACGTAAAGCAAGGCAACGTAAAGCAACGTAAAGCAATGCAACGTAAAGCAACGTAAAGCAAGGCAACGGAAGGTAAAGCAACGTAAAGCAACGTAAAGCAAGGCAAGGCAATGTAAAGCAACGTAAAGTAACGTAAAGCAACGTAAAGCAAGGCAAGGCAAGGTAAAGCAACGCAGAGCAAGGCAAGGCAAGGTAAAGCAACGTAAAGTAACGTAAAGCAACGTAAAGCAAGGCAAGGCAACGTAAAGCAACTCAGAGGAAGGCAAGGCAAGGTAAAGCAACGTAAAGCAACGTAAAGCAACGTAAAGCAAAGCAAGGCAACGTAAAGCAAAGCAAGGCAACATAAAGCAAGGCAACGTAAAGCAACGTAAAGCAAGGCAAGGCAACGTAAAGCAAGGCAACGTAAAGCAACGTAAAAAAACGTAAACCAAAGTAAATCAACGTAAGGCAAAGCAACGTAAAGCAAGGCAACGTAAAGCAAGGCAACGTAAAGCAAGGCAACGTAAAGCAACGTAAAGCAAGGCAAGGCAACGTAAAGCAAGGCAACGTAAATCAACGTAAAGCAACGTAAATCAAGGCAAAGCAACGTAAAGCAAGGCAACGTAAAGCAAGGCAAGGCAACGTAAAGCAACGTAAAGCAAGGCAAGGCAACGTAAAGCAAGGCAAAGTAAAGCAACGAAAAGCAAGGAAAGGCAACGTAAAGAATGTAAAGAAAAGGAGAGCAACGTTAAGCAACGTAAAGCAACGTAAAGCAAGGCAAGGCAAGGTATAGCAACGTAAAGCAACGTAAAGCAAGGCAAGGCAAAGCAACGTAAAGCAACGTAAAGCAACGTCAAGAAAGGCAAGGCAACGTAAAGCAACGTAGAGCAAGGCAAGGCAAGGTAAAGCAACGTAAAGCAACGTAAAGCAAGGCAAGGCAAGGTAAAGCAACGTAAAGCAAGGCAACGTAAAGGAACGTAAATCAACGTAAAGCAAAGCAACGTAAAGCAACGTAAAGCAACGTAAAGCAAGGCAACGTAAAGCAACGTAAAGCAACGTAAAGCAAGGCAACGTAAAGAAACGTAAAGCAATGCAACGTAAAGCAACGTAAAGCAAGGCAAGGGAAGGTAAAGCAACGTAAAGCAACGTAAAGCAAGGCAAGGCAAGGTAAAGGAACGTAAAGTAACGTAAAGCAACGTAAAGCAAGGCAAGGCAAGGTAAAGCAACGCAGAGCAAGGCAAGGCAAGGTAAAGCAACGTAAAGTAACGTAAAGCAACGTAAAGCAAGGCAAGGCAACATAAAGCAACTCAGAGGAAGGCAAGGCAAGGTAAAGCAACGTAAAGCAATGTAAAGCAAAGCAAGGCAAGGTAAAGCAACGTAAAGCAACGCAAAGCAACGTAAAGCAAGGCAAGGCAAGGTAAAGCAACGTAAAGCAACGTAAAGCAAGGCAAGGCAAGGTAAAGCAACCTAAAGCAATGTAAAGTAAGACAAGGCAAGGTAAAGCAACGTAAAGCAACTTAAAGCAAGGTAAGGCAAGGTAAAGAATGTAAAGCAAAGGAGAGCAACGTTAAGCAACGTAAAGCAAGGCAAGGCAAGGTATACCAACGTAAAGCAACGTAAAGCAAGGCAAGGCAAGGTAACGCAACGTAAAGCAACGTAAAGCAACGTAAAGAAAGGCAAGGCAAGGTAAAGCAACGTAAAGCAACGTAAAGCAAGGCAAGGCAAGGTAAAGCAACATAAAGCAACGTAAAGCAACGTAAAGGAAGGCAAGGCAAGGTAAAGCAACGTAAAGCAACTTAAAGCAAGGCAAGGTAACGTAAAGCATCATAAAGCAAGGTAAGGCAAGGCAATGCGAGGCAAAGCAACGTAAAGCAACGTAAAGCAACGTAAAGCAAGGCAACGTAAATCAACGTAAATCAACGTAAAACAACGTAAAGTAAGGCAACGTAAAGCAACGTAAAGCAAAGCAACGTAAAGCAACCTAAAGCAACGTAAAGCAAGTCGACGTAAAGCAACGTAAAGCAACGTAAAGCAAGGCAACGTAAAGCAACGTAAAGCAATGCCACGTAAAGCAACGTAAAGCAACGTAAAGCAAGGCAACGTAAAGCAACGTAAAGCAATGCAACGTAAAGCAACGTAAAGCAAGGCAAGGGAAGGTAAAGCAACGTAAAGCAACGTAAAGAAAGGCAAGGCAATGTAAAGCAACGTAAAGTAACGTAAAGCAACGTAAAGAAAGGCAAGGCAAGGTAAAGCAACGCAGAGCAAGGCAAGGCAAGGTAAAGCAACGTAAAGTAACGTAAAGCAACGTAAAGCAAGGCAAGGCAACGTAAAGCAACTCAGAGGAAGGCAAGGCAAGGTAAAGCAACGTAAAGCAACGTAAAGCAACGTAAAGCAAAGCAAGGCAACGTAAAGCAAAGCAAGGCAACATAAAGCAAGGCAACGTAAAGCAACGTAAAGCAAGGCAAGGCAACGTAAAGCAAGGCAACGTAAAGCAACGTAAAAAAACGTAAACCAAAGTAAATCAACGTAAGGCAAAGCAACGTAAAGCAAGGCAAAGTAAAGCAAGGCAACGTAAAGCAAGGCAACGTAAAGCAACGTAAAGCAAGGCAAGGAAACGTAAAGTAAGGCAACGTAAATCAACGTAAAGCAACGTAAATCAAGGCAAAGCAACGTAAAGCAAGGAAACGTAAAGCAAGGCAAGGCAACGTAAAGCAACGTAAAGCAAGGCAAGGCAACGTAAAGCAAGGCAAAGTAAAGCAACGAAAAGCAAGGAAAGGCAACGTAAAGAATGTAAAGAAAAGGAGAGCAACGTTAAGCAACGTAAAGCAAGGCAAGGCAAGGTATAGCAACGTAAAGCAACGTAAAGCAAGGCAAGGCAAAGCAACGTAAAGCAACGTAAAGCAACGTCAAGAAAGGCAAGGCAAGGTAAAGCAACGCAGAGCAAGGCAAGGCAAGGTAAAGCAACGTAAAGTAACGTAAAGCAACGTAAAGCAAGGCAAGGCAACATAAAGCAACTCAGAGGAAGGCAAGGCAAGGTAAAGCAACGTAAAGCAATGTAAAGCAAAGCAAGGCAAGGTAAAGCAACGTAAAGCAACGCAAAGCAACGTAAAGCAAGGCAAGGCAAGGTAAAGCAACGTAAAGCAACGTAAAGCAAGGCAAGGCAACGTAAAGCAACCTAAAGCAATGTAAAGCAAGACAAGGCAAGGTAAAGCAACGTAAAGCAACGTAAAGCAAGGTAAGGCAAGGTAAAGAATGTAAAGCAAAGGAGAGCAACGTTAAGCAACGTAAAGCAACGTAAAGCAAGGCAAGGCAAGGTATAGCAACGTAAATCAACGTAAAGCAAGGCAAGGCAAGGTAACGCAACGTAAAGCAACGTAAAGCAACGTAAAGAAAGGCAAGGCAAGTTAAAGCAACGTAAAGCAACGTAAAGCAAGGCAAGGCAAGGTAAAGCAACATAAAGCAACGTAAAGCAACGTAAAGCAAGGCAAGGCAAGGTAAAGCAACGTAAAGTAACGTAAAGCAACGTAAAGCAAGGGAAGGCAACGTAAAGCAACGTAGAGCAAGGCAAGGCAAGGTAAAGCAACGTAAAGCAACGTAATGCAACGTAAAGCAAGGCAAGGCAAAGTAAAGCAACGTAAAGCAACTTAAAGCAACGTAATGCAACGTAAAGCAAGGGAAGTCAAAGTAAAGGAACGTAAAGCAACGTAAAGCAACGTAAAGCAAGGCAAGGAAAGGTAAAGCAACGTAAAGCAACGTAAAGCAACATAAAGCAAGGCAAGGCAAGGCAAGGTAACGCAACGTAAAGCAACGTAAATCAACGTAAAGCAGGGCAAGGCAAGGTAAAGCAACGTAAAGCAACGTAAAGCAACGTAAAGCAACGTAAAACAACGTAAAACAAGGCAACGTAAAGCAACGTAAATCAACGTAAAGCAAAGCAACGTAAAGAAACGTAAAGCAAGGCAAGGCAAGGCAGAGCAACGTAAAGCAACGTAAAGCAAGGCAAGGCAAGGTAAAGCAACGTAAAGCAACGTAAAGAAAGGCAAGGCAAGGCAAAGCAATGTATAGCAACGTAAAGGAACGTAAAGCCAGGCAAAGCAAGGTAAAGCAACATAAGGCAACGTAAAGCAAGGCAAGGCTAGGTAAAGCAACGTAAAGCAACGTAAAGCAACGTAAAGGAAGGCAAGGCAAGGTAAAGCAACGTAAAGCAACGTAAAGCAAGGCAAGGTAATGTAAAGCATCGTAAAGCAAGGTAAGGCAAGGCAATGCGAGGCAAAGCAACGTAAAGCAACGTAAAGCAACGTAAAGCAAGGCAACGTAAAGCAACGTAAATCAACGTAAAACAACGTAAAGTAAGGCAACGTAAAGCAACGTAAAGCAAAGCAACGTAAAGCAACCTAAAGCAACGTAAAGCAAGTCGACGTAAAGCAACGTAAAGCAACGTAAAGCAAGGCAACGTAAAGCAACGTAAAGCAATGCCACGTAAAGCAACGTAAAGCAACGTAAAGCAAGGCAACGTAAAGCAACGTAAAGCAATGCAACGTAAAGCAACGTAAAGCAAGGCAAGGGAAGGTAAAGCAACGTAAAGCAACGTAAAGCAAGGCAAGGCAATGTAAAGCAACGTAAAGTAACGTAAAGCAACGTAAAGCAAGGCAAGGCAAGGTAAAGCAACGCAGAGCAAGGCAAGGCAAGGTAAAGCAACGTAAAGTAACGTAAAGCAACGTAAAGCAAGGCAAGGCAACGTAAAGCAACTCAGAGGAAGGCAAGGCAAGGTAAAGCAACGTAAAGCAACGTAAAGCAACGTAAAGCAAAGCAAGGCAACGTAAAGCAAAGAAAGGCAACATAAAGCAAGGCAACGTAAAGCAACGTAAAGCAAGGCAAGGCAACGTAAAGCAAGGCAACGTAAAGCAACGTAAAAAAACGTAAACCAAAGTAAATCAACGTAAGGCAAAGCAACGTAAAGCAAGGCAACGTAAAGCAAGGCAACGTAAAGCAAGGCAACGTAAAGCAACGTAAAGCAAGGCAAGGCAACGTAAAGCAAGGCAACGTAAATCAACGTAAAGCAACGTAAATCAAGGCAAAGCAACGTAAAGCAAGGCAACGTAAAGCAAGGCAAGGCAACGTAAAGCAACGTAAAGCAAGGCAAGGCAACGTAAAGCAAGGCAAAGTAAAGCAAGGAAAAGCAAGGAAAGGCAACGTAAAGAATGTAAAGAAAAGGAGAGCAACGTTAAGCAACGTAAAGCAACGTAAAGCAAGGCAAGGCAAGGTATAGCAACGTAAAGCAACGTAAAGCAAGGCAAGGCAAAGCAACGTAAAGCAACGTCAAGAAAGGCAAGGCAACGTAAAGCAACGTAGAGCAAGGCAAGGCAAGGTAAAGCAACGTAAAGCAACGTAAAGCAAGGCAAGGCAAGGTAAAACAACGTAAAGCAACGTAATGCAACGTATAGCAAGGCAAGGCAAGGTAAAGCAACGTAAAGCAACGTAAAGCAAGGCAAGGCAAGGTAAAGAAACGTAAAGCAACGTAAAGCATGGCAAGGCAAGGTAAAGCAACGTAAAGCAACGTAAAGCAAGGTAAGGCAAGGTAAAGCAACGTAAAGCAACGTAAAGCAAGGCAAGGAAAGGTAAAGCAACGTAAAGCAAAATAAAGCAAGGCAAGGCAAGGCAAGGTAACGCAATGTAAAGCAACGTAAAGCAACGTAAAGCAAAGCAAGGCAAGGTAAAGCAACGTAAAGCAACGTAAAGCAAGGCAACGTAAAGCAACGTAAATCAACGTAAAGCAAAGCAACGTAAAGAAACGTAAAGCAAGGCAACGTAAAGCAACGTAAATCAACGTAAAGCAAAGCAACGTAAAGCAACTTAAAGCAACGTAAAGCAAGGCAACGTAAAGCAACGTAAAGCAACGTAAAGCAAGGCAATGTAAAGCAACGTAAAGCAATGCAACGTAAAGCAATGTAAAGCAAGGCAAGGCAAGGTAAAGCAACATAAAGCAACGTAAAGCAAGGTAAAGCAAGGCAAGGCAAGGTAAAGCAACGTAAAGTAACGTAAAGCAACGTAAAGCAAGGCAAGGCAACGTAAAGCAACGCAGAGCAAGGTAAGGCAAGGTAAAGCAACGTAAAGCAACGTAAGACAATGTAAAGCAAAGCAAGGCAAGGTAAAGCAACGTAAAGCAACGTAAATCAACGTAAAGCAAGGCAAGGCAAGGTAAAGCAACGTAAAGCAACGTAAAGCAAGGCAAGCAACGTAAAGCAACGTAAACCAACGTAATGCAAGGCAAGGCAAGGTAAAGCAACGTAAAGCAACGTAAAGCAACGTAATGCAAGGCAAGGCAAGGTAAAGCAACGCAAAGCAACGTAAAGCAAGGTAAGTCAAGGTAAAGCAACGTAAAGCAACGTAAAGATAGGCAAGGCAAGGTAAAGCAACGTAAAGCAAAGTAAAGAAAGGTAAAGCAAGGCAAGTAAAAGTAAAGGAATGTAAAGCAACGTAAAGCAACGTAAAGCAACGTAAAGCAAGGCAAGGAAAGGTAAAGCAACATAAAGCAACGTAAAGCAACATAAAGCAAGGCAAGGCAAGGCAAGGTAACGCAACGTAAAGCAACGTAAAGCAAGGCAAGGCAAGGTAAAGCAAGGTAAAGCTACGTAAAGCAAGGCAAGGCAAGGTAAAGCAACGTAAAGCAACGTAAAGCAACGTAAAGCAACGTAAAACAACATAAAGCAAGGCAACGTAAAGGAACGTAAATCAACGTAAAGCAAAGCAACGTAAAGCAACGTAAAGCAACGTAAAGCAAGGCAACGTAAAGCAACGTAAAGCAACGTAAAGCAAGGCAACGTAAAGCAACGTAAAGCAATGCAACGTAAAGCAACGTAAAGCAAGGCAAGGGAAGGTAAAGCAACGTAAAGCAACGTAAAGCAAGGCAAGGCAAGGTAAAGGAACGTAAAGTAACGTAAAGCAACGTAAAGCAAGGCAAGGCAAGGTAAAGCAACGCAGAGCAAGGAAAGGCAAGGTAAAGCAACGTAAAGCAATGTAAAGCAAAGCAAGGCAAGGTAAAGCAACGTAAAGCAACGCAAAGCAACGTAAAGCAAGGCAAGGCAAGGTAAAGCAACGTAAAGCAACGTAAAGCAAGGCAAGGCAAGGTAAAGCAACCTAAAGCAATGTAAAGCAAGGCAAGGCAAGGTAAAGCAACGTAAAGCAACGTAAAGAAAGGTAAGGCAAGGTAAAGAATGTAAAGCAAAGGAGAGCAACGTTAAGCAACGTAAAGCAACGTAAAGCAAGGCAAGGCAAGGTATAGCAACGTAAAGCAACGTAAAGCAGGGCAAGGCAAGGTAACGCAACGTAAAGCAACGTAAAGCAACGTAAAGAAAGGCAAGGCAAGGTAAAGCAACGTAAAGCAACGTAAAGCAAGGCAAGGCAAGGTAAAGCAACATAAAGCAACGTAAAGCAACGTAAAGCAAGGCAAGGCAAGGTAAAGCAACGTAAAGTAACGTAAAGCAACGTAAAGCAAGGGAAGGCAACGTAAAGCAACGTAGAGCAAGGCAAGGCAAGGTAAAGCAACGTAAAGCAACGTAATGCAACGTAAAGCAAGGCAAGGCAAAGTAAAGCAACGTAAAGCAACTTAAAGCAACGTAATGCAACGTAAAGCAAGGGAAGTCAAAGTAAAGGAACGTAAAGCAACGTAAAGCAACGTAAAGCAAGGCAAGGAAAGGTAAAGCAACGTAAAGCAACGTAAAGCAACATAAAGCAAGGAAAGGCAAGGCAAGGTAACGTAACGTAAAGCAACGTAAAGCAACGTAAAGCAAGGCAAGGCAAGGTAAAGCAACGTAAAGCAACGTAAAGCAACGTAAAGCAACGTAAAACAACGTAAAACAAGGCAACGTAAAGCAACGTAAATCAACGTAAAGCAAAGCAACGTAAAGCAACGTAAAGCAAGGCAAGGCAAGGCAGAGCAACGTAAAGCAACGTAAAGCAAGGCAAGGCAAGGTAAAGCAACGTAAAGCAACGTAAAGAAAGGCAAGGCAAGGCAAAGCAATGTATAGCAACGTAAAGCAACGTAAAGCAAGGCAAGGCAAGGGAAAGCAATGTATAGCAACGTAAAGCAACGTAAAGCCAGGCAAAGCAAGGTAAAGCAACGTAAGGCAACGTAAAGCAAGGCAAGGCTAGGTAAAGCAACGTAAAGCAACGTAAAGCAACGTAAAGGAAGGCAAGGCAAGGTAAAGCAACGTAAAGCAACGTAAAGCAAGACAAGGTAACGTAAAGCATCGTAAAGCAAGGTAAGGCAAGGCAATGCGAGGCAAAGCAACGTAAAGCAACGTAAAGCAACGTAAAGCAAGGCAACGTAAAGCAACGTAAAGCAATGCCACGTAAAGCAACGTAAAGCAACGTAAAGCAAGGCAAGGGAAGGTAAAGCAACGTAAAGCAACGTAAAGCAAGGCAAGGGAAGGTAAAGCAACGTAAAGCAACGTAAAGCAAGGCAAGGCAATGTAAAGCAACGTAAAGTAACGTAAAGCAACGTAAAGCAAGGCAAGGCAAGGTAAAGCAACGCAGAGCAAGGCAAGGCAAGGTAAAGCAACGTAAAGTAACGTAAAGCAACGTAAAGCAAGGCAAGGCAACGTAAAGCAACTCAGAGGAAGGCAAGGCAAGGTAAAGCAACGTAAAGCAACGTAAAGCAACGTAAAGAAAGGCAAGGCAAGGTAAAGCAACGTAAAGCAACGTAAAGCAAGGCAAGGCAAGGTAAAGCAGTATAAAGCAACGTAAAGCAACGTAAAGCAAGGCAAGGCAAGGTAAAGCAACGTAAAGTAACGTAAAGCAACGTAAAGCAAGGGAAGGCAATGTAAAGCAACTTAGAGCAAGGCAAGGCAAGGTAAAGCAACGTAAAGAAACGTAAAGCAAGGCAAGACAAGGTAAAGCAACGTAAAGCAAAGTAATGAAACGTAAAGCAAGGCAAGGCAAAGTAAAGCAAAGTAAAGCAACGTAAAGCAACGTAAAGCAACGTAATGCAACGTAAAGCAAGGCAAAGCAAAGTAAAGGAACGTAAAGCAACGTAAAGCAACGTAAAGCAACGTAAAGCAAGGCAAGGAAAGGTAAAGCAACGTAAAGCAACGTAAAGCAACATAAAGCAAGGCAAGGCAAGGCAAGGTAACGCAACCTAAAGCAACGTAATGCAACGTAAAGCAAGGCAAGGCAACGTAAAGCAACGTAAAGCAACGTAAGGCAAGGCAAAGCAACGTAAAGCAACGTAAAGCAAGGCAACGTAAAGCAAGGCAACGTAAAGCAACGCAACGTAAAGCAACGTAAATCAACATAAAGCAAGGCAACGTAAAGCAAGGCAACGTAAAGCAACATAAAGCAACGTAAAGCAAGGCAACGTAAAGCAACGTAAAGCAATGTCAAGCAAGGCAACATAAAGCAACGTAAAGCAAGGAAGCGTAAAGCAACGTAAACCAAGGCAACGTAAAGCAACGTAAAGCAAAGCAACGTAAAGCAATGTAAAGCAACGTCAAGCAAGGCAACGTAAAGCAACGTAAAGCAAGGCAACGTAAAGCAACGTAAACGAAGGCAACATCAAGCAACGTAAAGCAAGGCAACGTAAAGCAAGGCTAAGCAAAGCAACGTAAAGCAGGGCAACGTAAAGCAAGGCAACGTAAAGCAAACAAGGCAACGTAAAGCAAAGCAAGGCAACATAAAGCAAGGCAACGTAAAGCAACGTAAAGCAAGGCAAGGCAACGTAAAGCAAGGCAACGTAAAGCAACGTAAAAAAACATAAACCAAAGTAAATCAACGTAAGGCAAAGCAACGTAAAGCAAGGCAACGTAAAGCAAGGCAACGTAAAGCAACGTAAAGCAAGGCAAGGCAAAGTAAAGCAAGGCAACGTAAATCAACGTAAAGCAACGTAAATCAAGGCAAAGCAACGTAAAGCAAGGCAACGTAAAGCAAGGCAAGGCAACGTAAAGCAACGTAAAGCAAGGCAAGGCAACGTAAATCAAGGCAAAGTAAAGCAACGTAAAGCAAGGAAAGGCAACGTAAAGAATGTAAAGAAAAGGAGAGCAACGTTAAGCAACGTAAAGCAACGTAAAGCAAGGCAAGGCAAGGTATAGCAACGTAAAGCAACGTAAAGCAAGGCAAGGCAAGGCAAAGCAACGTAAAGCAACGTAAAGCAACGTCAAGAAAGGCAAGGCAAGGTAAAGCAACGTAAAGCAACGTAAAGCAAGGCAAGGCAAGGTAAAGCAACGTAAAGTAACGTAAAGCAATGTAAAGCAAGGCAAGGCAACGTAAAGCAACGTAGAGCAAGGCAAGGCAAGGTAAAGCAACGTAAAGCAACGTAAAGCAAGGCAAGGCAAGGTAAAGCAACGTAAAGCAACGTAATGCAACGTAAAGCAAGGCAAGGCAAGGTAAAGCAACGTAAAGCAACGTAAAGCAACTTAAAACAAGGCAAGGCAAGGTAAAGCAACGTAAACCAACGCAAAGCAACGTAAAGCAAGGCAAGGCAAGGTAAAGAAACGTAAAGCAACGTAAAGCATGGCAAGGCAAGGTAAAGCAACGTAAAGCAACGTAAAGCAAGGTAAGGCAAGGTAAAGCAACGTAAAGCAAGGCAAGGAAAGGTAAAGCAACGTAAAGCAAAATAAAGCAAGGCAAGGCAAGGTAACGCAATGTAAAGCAACGTAAAGCAACGTAAAGCAAAGCAAGGCAAGGTAAAGCAACGTAAAGCAATGTAAAGCAAGGCAACGTAAAGCAACGTAAATCAACGTAAAGCAAAGCAACGT
This sequence comes from Phaenicophaeus curvirostris, assembly GCF_032191515.1. Classification (NCBI taxonomy): domain Eukaryota; kingdom Metazoa; phylum Chordata; class Aves; order Cuculiformes; family Cuculidae; genus Phaenicophaeus; species Phaenicophaeus curvirostris. The sequence goes on from NW_027206680.1 coordinate 897,902, forward strand.
AAAGAAACGTAAAGCAAGGCAACGTAAAGCAACGTAAATCAACGTAAAGCAAAGCAACGTAAAGCAACTTAAAGCAACGTAAAGCAAGGCAACGTAAAGCAACGTAAAGCAACGTAAAGCAAGGCAATGTAAAGCAACGTAAAGCAATGCAACGTAAAGCAATGTAAAGCAAGGCAAGGCAAGGTAAAGCAACATAAAGCAACGTAAAGCAACGTAAAGCAAGGCAAGGCAAGGTAAAGCAACGTAAAGTAACGTAAAGCAACGTAAAGCAAGGCAAGGCAACGTAAAGCAACGCAGAGCAAGGCAAGGCAAGGTAAAGCAACGTAAAGCAACGTAAGGCAATGTAAAGCAAGGCAAGGCAAGGTAAAGCAACGTAAAGCAACGTAAAGCAAGGCAAGCAACGTAAAGCAACGTAAAGCAACGTAATGTAAGGCAAGGCAAGGTAAAGCAACGTAAAGCAACGTAATGCAAGGCAAGGCAAGGTAAAGCAACGCAAAGCAACGTAAAGCAATGTAAGGCAAGGTAAAGCAACGTAAAGCAACGTAAAGATAGGCAAGGCAAGGTAAAGCAACGTAAAGCAAAGTAAAGAAAGGTAAAGCAAGGCAAGTAAAAGTAAAGGAATGTAAAGCAACGTAAAGCAACGTAAAGCAACGTAAAGCAAGGCAAGGAAAGGTAAAGCAACATAAAGCAACGTAAAGCAACATAAAGCAAGGCAAGGCAAGGCAAGGTAACGCAACGTAAAGCAACGTAAAGCAACGTAAAGCAAGGCAAGGCAAGGTAAAGCAAGGTAAAGCTACGTAAAGCAAGGCAAGGCAAGGTAAAGCAACGTAAAGCAACGTAAAGCAACGTAAAGCAACGTAAAACAACATAAAGCAAGGCAACGTAAAGGAACGTAAATCAACGTAAAGCAAAGCAACGTAAAGCAACGTAAAGCAACGTAAAGCAAGGCAACGTAAAGCAACGTAAAGCAACGTAAAGCAAGGCAACGTAAAGAAACGTAAAGCAATGCAACGTAAAGCAACGTAAAGCAAGGCAAGGGAAGGTAAAGCAACGTAAAGCAACGTAAAGCAAGGCAAGGCAAGGTAAAGGAACGTAAAGTAACGTAAAGCAACGTAAAGCAAGGCAAGGCAAGGTAAAGCAACGCAGAGCAAGGCAAGGCAAGGTAAAGCAACGTAAAGTAACGTAAAGCAACGTAAAGCAAGGCAAGGCAACATAAAGCAACTCAGAGGAAGGCAAGGCAAGGTAAAGCAACGTAAAGCAATGTAAAGCAAAGCAAGGCAAGGTAAAGCAACGTAAAGCAACGCAAAGCAACGTAAAGCAAGGCAAGGCAAGGTAAAGCAACGTAAAGCAACGTAAAGCAAGGCAAGGCAAGGTAAAGCAACCTAAAGCAATGTAAAGTAAGACAAGGCAAGGTAAAGCAACGTAAAGCAACTTAAAGCAAGGTAAGGCAAGGTAAAGAATGTAAAGCAAAGGAGAGCAACGTTAAGCAACGTAAAGCAAGGCAAGGCAAGGTATACCAACGTAAAGCAACGTAAAGCAAGGCAAGGCAAGGTAACGCAACGTAAAGCAACGTAAAGCAACGTAAAGAAAGGCAAGGCAAGGTAAAGCAACGTAAAGCAACGTAAAGCAAGGCAAGGCAAGGCAAAGCAACATAAAGCAACGTAAAGCAACGTAAAGGAAGGCAAGGCAAGGTAAAGCAACGTAAAGCAACTTAAAGCAAGGCAAGGTAACGTAAAGCATCATAAAGCAAGGTAAGGCAAGGCAATGCGAGGCAAAGCAACGTAAAGCAACGTAAAGCAACGTAAAGCAAGGCAACGTAAATCAACGTAAATCAACGTAAAACAACGTAAAGTAAGGCAACGTAAAGCAACGTAAAGCAAAGCAACGTAAAGCAACCTAAAGCAACGTAAAGCAAGTCGACGTAAAGCAACGTAAAGCAACGTAAAGCAAGGCAACGTAAAGCAACGTAAAGCAATGCCACGTAAAGCAACGTAAAGCAACGTAAAGCAAGGCAACGTAAAGCAACGTAAAGCAATGCAACGTAAAGCAACGTAAAGCAAGGCAAGGGAAGGTAAAGCAACGTAAAGCAACGTAAAGCAAGGCAAGGCAATGTAAAGCAACGTAAAGTAACGTAAAGCAACGTAAAGAAAGGCAAGGCAAGGTAAAGCAACGCAGAGCAAGGCAAGGCAAGGTAAAGCAACGTAAAGTAACGTAAAGCAACGTAAAGCAAGGCAAGGCAACGTAAAGCAACTCAGAGGAAGGCAAGGCAAGGTAAAGCAACGTAAAGCAACGTAAAGCAACGTAAAGCAAAGCAAGGCAACGTAAAGCAAAGCAAGGCAACATAAAGCAAGGCAACGTAAAGCAACGTAAAGCAAGGCAAGGCAACGTAAAGCAAGGCAACGTAAAGCAACGTAAAAAAACGTAAACCAAAGTAAATCAACGTAAGGCAAAGCAACGTAAAGCAAGGCAACGTAAAGCAAGGCAACGTAAAGCAAGGCAACGTAAAGCAACGTAAAGCAAGGCAAGGCAACGTAAAGCAAGGCAACGTAAATCAACGTAAAGCAACGTAAATCAAGGCAAAGCAACGTAAAGCAAGGCAACGTAAAGCAAGGCAAGGCAACGTAAAGCAACGTAAAGCAAGGCAAGGCAACGTAAAGCAAGGCAAAGTAAAGCAACGAAAAGCAAGGAAAGGCAACGTAAAGAATGTAAAGAAAAGGAGAGCAACGTTAAGCAACGTAAAGCAAGGCAAGGCAAGGTATAGCAACGTAAAGCAACGTAAAGCAAGGCAAGGCAAAGCAACGTAAAGCAACGTAAAGCAACGTCAAGAAAGGCAAGGCAAGGTAAAGCAACGCAGAGCAAGGCAAGGCAAGGTAAAGCAACGTAAAGTAACGTAAAGCAACGTAAAGCAAGGCAAGGCAACATAAAGCAACTCAGAGGAAGGCAAGGCAAGGTAAAGCAACGTAAAGCAATGTAAAGCAAAGCAAGGCAAGGTAAAGCAACGTAAAGCAACGCAAAGCAACGTAAAGCAAGGCAAGGCAAGGTAAAGCAACGTAAAGCAACGTAAAGCAAGGCAAGGCAACGTAAAGCAACCTAAAGCAATGTAAAGCAAGACAAGGCAAGGTAAAGCAACGTAAAGCAACGTAAAGCAAGGTAAGGCAAGGTAAAGAATGTAAAGCAAAGGAGAGCAACGTTAAGCAACGTAAAGCAACGTAAAGCAAGGCAAGGCAAGGTATAGCAACGTAAATCAACGTAAAGCAAGGCAAGGCAAGGTAACGCAACGTAAAGCAACGTAAAGCAACGTAAAGAAAGGCAAGGCAAGGTAAAGCAACGTAAAGCAACGTAAAGCAAGGCAAGGCAAGGTAAAGCAACATAAAGCAACGTAAAGCAACGTAAAGCAAGGCAAGGCAAGGTAAAGCAACGTAAAGTAACGTAAAGCAACGTAAAGCAAGGGAAGGCAACGTAAAGCAACGTAGAGCAAGGCAAGGCAAGGTAAAGCAACGTAAAGCAACGTAATGCAACGTAAAGCAAGGCAAGGCAAAGTAAAGCAACGTAAAGCAACTTAAAGCAACGTAATGCAACGTAAAGCAAGGGAAGTCAAAGTAAAGGAACGTAAAGCAACGTAAAGCAACGTAAAGCAAGGCAAGGAAAGGTAAAGCAACGTAAAGCAACGTAAAGCAACATAAAGCAAGGCAAGGCAAGGCAAGGTAACGCAACGTAAAGCAACGTAAATCAACGTAAAGCAGGGCAAGGCAAGGTAAAGCAACGTAAAGCAACGTAAAGCAACGTAAAGCAACGTAAAACAACGTAAAACAAGGCAACGTAAAGCAACGTAAATCAACGTAAAGCAAAGCAACGTAAAGCAACGTAAAGCAAGGCAAGGCAAGGCAGAGCAACGTAAAGCAACGTAAAGCAAGGCAAGGCAAGGTAAAGCAACGTAAAGCAACGTAAAGAAAGGCAAGGCAAGGCAAAGCAATGTATAGCAACGTAAAGGAACGTAAAGCCAGGCAAAGCAAGGTAAAGCAACATAAGGCAACGTAAAGCAAGGCAAGGCTAGGTAAAGCAACGTAAAGCAACGTAAAGCAACGTAAAGGAAGGCAAGGCAAGGTAAAGCAACGTAAAGCAACGTAAAGCAAGGCAAGGTAACGTAAAGCATCGTAAAGCAAGGTAAGGCAAGGCAATGCGAGGCAAAGCAACGTAAAGCAACGTAAAGCAACGTAAAGCAAGGCAACGTAAAGCAACGTAAATCAACGTAAAACAACGTAAAGAAGGCAACGTAAAGCAACGTAAAGCAAAGCAACGTAAAGCAACCTAAAGCAACGTAAAGCAAGTCGACGTAAAGCAACGTAAAGCAACGTAAAGCAGGGCAACGTAAAGCAACGTAAAGCAATGCCACGTAAAGCAACGTAAAGCAACGTAAAGCAAGGCAACGTAAAGCAACGTAAAGCAATGCAACGTAAAGCAACGTAAAGCAAGGCAAGGGAAGGTAAAGCAACGTAAAGCAACGTAAAGCAAGGCAAGGCAATGTAAAGCAACGTAAAGTAACGTAAAGCAACGTAAAGCAAGGCAAGGCAAGGTAAAGCAAAGCAGAGCAAGGCAAGGCAAGGTAAAGCAACGTAAAGTAACGTAAAGCAACGTAAAGCAAGGCAAGGCAACGTAAAGCAACTCAGAGGAAGGCAAGGCAAGGTAAAGCAACGTAAAGCAACGTAAAGCAACGTAAAGCAAAGCAAGGCAACGTAAAGCAAAGCAAGGCAACATAAAGCAAGGCAACGTAAAGCAACGTAAAGCAAGGCAAGGCAACGTAAAGCAAGGCAACGTAAAGCAACGTAAAAAAACGTAAACCAAAGTAAATCAACGTAAGGCAAAGCAACGTAAAGCAAGGCAACGTAAAGCAAGGCAACGTAAAGCAAGGCAACGTAAAGCAACGTAAAGCAAGGCAAGGCAACGTAAAGCAAGGCAACGTAAATCAACGTAAAGCAACGTAAATCAAGGCAAAGCAACGTAAAGCAAGGCAACGTAAAGCAACGAAAAGCAAGGAAAGGCAACGTAAAGAATGTAAAGAAAAGGAGAGCAACGTTAAGCAACGTAAAGCAACGTAAAGCAAGGCAAGGCAAGGTATAGCAACGTAAAGCAACGTAAAGCAAGGCAAGGCAAAGCAACGTAAAGCAACGTAAAGCAACGTCAAGAAAGGCAAGGCAACGTAAAGCAACGTAGAGCAAGGCAAGGCAAGGTAAAGCAACGTAAAGCAACGTAAAGCAAGGCAAGGCAAGGTAAAGCAACGTAAAGCAACGTAATGCAACGTATAGCAAGGCAAGGCAAGGTAAAGCAACGTAAAGCAACGTAAAGCAAGGCAAGGCAAGGTAAAGAAACGTAAAGCAACGTAAAGCATGGCAAGGCAAGGTAAAGCAACGTAAAGCAACGTAAAGCAAGGTAAGGCAAGGTAAAGCAACGTAAAGCAACGTAAAGCAAGGCAAGGAAAGGTAAAGCAACGTAAAGCAAAATAAAGCAAGGCAAGGCAAGGCAAGGTAACGCAATGTAAAGCAACGTAAAGCAACGTAAAGCAAAGCAAGGCAAGGTAAAGCAACGTAAAGCAACGTAAAGCAAGGCAACGTAAAGCAACGTAAATCAACGTAAAGCAAAGCAACGTAAAGAAACGTAAAGCAAGGCAACGTAAAGCAACGTAAATCAACGTAAAGCAATGCAACGTAAAGCAACTTAAAGCAACGTAAAGCAAGGCAACGTAAAGCAACGTAAAGCAACGTAAAGCAAGGCAATGTAAAGCAACGTAAAGCAATGCAACGTAAAGCAATGTAAAGCAAGGCAAGGCAAGGTAAAGCAACATAAAGCAACGTAAAGCAAGGTAAAGCAAGGCAAGGCAAGGTAAAGCAACGTAAAGTAACGTAAAGCAACGTAAAGCAAGGCAAGGCAACGTAAAGCAACGCAGAGCAAGGCAAGGCAAGGTAAAGCAACGTAAAGCAACGTAAGGCAATGTAAAGCAAAGCAAGGCAAGGTAAAGCAACGTAAAGCAACGTAAATCAACGTAAAGCAAGGCAAGGCAAGGTAAAGCAACGTAAAGCAACGTAAAGCAAGGCAAGCAACGTAAAGCAACGTAAAGCAACGTAATGCAAGGCAAGGCAAGGTAAAGCAACGTAAAGCAACGTAATGCAAGGCAAGGCAAGGTAAAGCAACGCAAAGCAACGTAAAGCAAGGTAAGTCAAGGTAAAGCAACGTAAAGCAACGTAAAGATAGGCAAGGCAAGGTAAAGCAACGTAAAGCAAAGTAAAGAAAGGTAAAGCAAGGCAAGTAAAAGTAAAGGAATGTAAAGCAACGTAAAGCAACGTAAAGCAACGTAAAGCAAGGCAAGGAAAGGTAAAGCAACATAAAGCAACGTAAAGCAACATAAAGCAAGGCAAGGCAAGGGAAGGTAACGCAACGTAAAGCAACGTAAAGCAAGGCAAGGCAAGGTAAAGCAAGGTAAAGCTACGTAAAGCAAGGCAAGGCAAGGTAAAGCAACGTAAAGCAACGTAAAGCAACGTAAAGCAACGTAAAGCAACGTAAAACAACATAAAGCAAGGCAACGTAAAGGAACGTAAATCAACGTAAAGCAAAGCAACGTAAAGCAACGTAAAGCAACGTAAAGCAAGGCAACGTAAAGCAACGTAAAGCAACGTAAAGCAAGGCAACGTAAAGCAACGTAAAGCAATGCAACGTAAAGCAACGTAAAGCAAGGCAAGGGAAGGTAAAGCAACGTAAAGCAACGTAAAGCAAGGCAAGGCAAGGTAAAGGAACGTAAAGTAACGTAAAGCAACGTAAAGCAAGGCAAGGCAAGGTAAAGCAACGCAGAGCAAGGAAAGGCAAGGTAAAGCAACGTAAAGCAATGTAAAGCAAAGCAAGGCAAGGTAAAGCAACGTAAAGCAACGCAAAGCAACGTAAAGCAAGGCAAGGCAAGGTAAAGCAACGTAAAGCAACGTAAAGCAAGGCAAGGCAAGGTAAAGCAACCTAAAGCAATGTAAAGCAAGGCAAGGCAAGGTAAAGCAACCTAAAGCAACGTAAAGCAAGGTAAGGCAAGGTAAAGAATGTAAAGCAAAGGAGAGCAACGTTAAGCAACGTAAAGCAACGTAAAGCAAGGCAAGGCAAGGTATAGCAACGTAAAGCAACGTAAAGCAGGGCAAGGCAAGGTAACGCAACGTAAAGCAACGTAAAGCAACGTAAAGGAAGGCAAGGCAAGGTAAAGCAACGTAAAGCAACGTAAAGCAAGACAAGGTAACGTAAAGCATCGTAAAGCAAGGTAAGGCAAGGCAATGCGAGGCAAAGCAACGTAAAGCAACGTAAAGCAACGTAAAGCAAGGCAACGTAAAGCAACGTAAAGCAATGCCACGTAAAGCAACGTAAAGCAACGTAAAGCAAGGCAACGTAAAGCAACGTAAAGCAATGCAACGTAAAGCAACGTAAAGCAAGGCAAGGGAAGGTAAAGCAACGTAAAGCAACGTAAAGCAAGGCAAGGCAATGTAAAGCAACGTAAAGTAACGTAAAGCAACGTAAAGCAAGGCAAGGCAAGGTAAAGCAACGCAGAGCAAGGCAAGGCAAGGTAAAGCAACGTAAAGTAACGTAAAGCAACGTAAAGCAAGGCAAGGCAACGTAAAGCAACTCAGAGTAAGGCAAGGCAAGGTAAAGCAACGTAAAGCAACGTAAAGCAACGTAAAGAAAGGCAAGGCAAGGTAAAGCAACGTAAAGCAACGTAAAGCAAGGCAAGGCAAGGTAAAGCAGTATAAAGCAACGTAAAGCAACGTAAAGCAAGGCAAGGCAAGGTAAAGCAACGTAAAGTAACGTAAAGCAACGTAAAGCAAGGGAAGGCAATGTAAAGCAACTTAGAGCAAGGCAAGGCAAGGTAAAGCAACGTAAAGAAACGTAAAGCAAGGCAAGACAAGGTAAAGCAACGTAAAGCAAAGTAATGAAACGTAAAGCAAGGCAAGGCAAAGTAAAGCAAAGTAAAGCAACGTAAAGCAACGTAAAGCAACGTAATGCAACGTAAAGCAAGGCAAAGCAAAGTAAAGGAACGTAAAGCAACGTAAAGCAACGTAAAGCAACGTAAAGCAAGGCAAGGAAAGGTAAAGCAACGTAAAGCAACGTAAAGCAACATAAAGCAAGGCAAGGCAAGGCAAGGTAACGCAACCTAAAGCAACGTAATGCAACGTAAAGCAAGGCAAGGCAACGTAAAGCAACGTAAAGCAACGTAAGGCAAGGCAAAGCAACGTAAAGCAACGTAAAGCAAGGCAACGTAAAGCAAGGCAACGTAAAGCAACGCAACGTAAAGCAACGTAAATCAACATAAAGCAAGGCAACGTAAAGCAAGGCAACGTAAAGCAACATAAAGCAACGTAAAGCAAGGCAACGTAAAGCAACGTAAAGCAATGTCAAGCAAGGCAACATAAAGCAACGTAAAGCAAGGAAGCGTAAAGCAACGTAAACCAAGGCAACGTAAAGCAACGTAAAGCAAAGCAACGTAAAGCAATGTAAAGCAACGTCAAGCAAGGCAACGTAAAGCAACGTAAAGCAAGGCAACGTAAAGCAACGTAAACGAAGGCAACATCAAGCAACGTAAAGCAAGGCAACGTAAAGCAAGGCTACGTAAAGCAACGTAAAGCAGGGCAACGTAAAGCAAGGCAACGTAAAGCAAAGCAAGGCAACGTAAAGCAAAGCAAGGCAACATAAAGCAAGGCAACGTAAAGCAACGTAAAGCAAGGCAAGGCAACGTAAAGCAAGGCAACGTAAAGCAACGTAAAAAAACGTAAACCAAAGTAAATCAACGTAAGGCAAAGCAACGTAAAGCAAGGCAACGTAAAGCAAGGCAACGTAAAGCAACGTAAAGCAAGGCAAGGCAACGTAAAGCAAGGCAACGTAAATCAACGTAAAGCAACGTAAATCAAGGCAAAGCAACGTAAAGCAAGGAAACGTAAAGCAAGGCAAGGCAACGTAAAGCAACGTAAAGCAAGGCAAGGCAACGTAAATCAAGGCAAAGTAAAGCAACGTAAAGCAAGGAAAGGCAACGTAAAGAATGTAAAGAAAAGTAGAGCAACGTTAAGCAACGTAAAGCAACGTAAAGCAAGGCAAGGCAAGGTATAGCAACGTAAAGCAACGTAAAGCAAGGCAAGGCAAGGCAAAGCAACGTAAAGCAACGTAAAGCAACGTCAAGAAAGGCAAGGCAAGGTAAAGCAACGTAAAGCAAGGTAAAGCAAGGCAAGGCAAGGTAAAGCAACGTAAAGTAACGTAAAGCAATGTAAAGCAAGGCAAGGCAACGTAAAGCAACGTAGAGCAAGGCAAGGCAAGGTAAAGCAACGTAAAGCAACGTAAAGCAAGGCAAGGCAAGGTAAAGCAACGTAAAGCAACGTAATGCAACGTAAAGCAAGGCAAGGCAAGGTAAAGCAACGTAAAGCAACGTAAAGCAACTTAAAACAAGGCAAGGCAAGGTAAAGCAACGTAAACTAATGCAAAGCAACGTAAAGCAAGGCAAGGCAAGTTAAAGAAACGTAAAGCAACGTAAAGCGTGGCAAGGCAAGGTAAAGCAACGTAAAGCAACGTAAAGCAAGGTAAGGCAAGGTAAAGCAACGTAAAGCAACGTAAAGCAAGGCAAGGAAAGGTAAAGCAACGTAAAGCAAAATAAAGCAAGGCAAGGCAAGGCATGGTAACGCAATGTAAAGCAAAGTAAAGCAACGTAAAGCAAAGCAAGGCAAGGTAAAGCAACGTAAAGCAACGTAAAGCAAGGCAACGTAAAGCAACGTAAATCAACGTAAAGCAAAGCAACGTAAAGAAACGTAAAGAAAGGCAACGTAAAGCAACGTAAATCAACGTAAAGCAATGCAACGTAAAGCAATGTAAAGCAAGGCAAGGCAAGATAAAGCAACATAAAGCAACGTAAAGCAACGTAAAGCAAGGCAAGGCAAGGTAAAGCAACGTAAAGTAACGTAAAGCAACGTAAAGCAAGGCAAGGCAACGTAAAGCAACGCAGAGCAAGGCAAGGCAAGGTAAAGCAACGTAAAGCAACGTAAGGCAATGTAAAGCAAGGCAAGGCAAGGTAAAGCAACGTAAAGCAACGTAAATCAACGTAAAGCAAGGCAAGGCAAGGTAAAGCAACGTAAAGCTACGTAAAGCAACGTAAAGCAAGGCAAGGCAAGGTAAAGCAACGTAAAGCAACGTAAAGCAAGGCAAGCAACGTAAAGCAACGTAAAGCAACGTAATGCAAGGCAAGGCAAGGTAAAGCAACGTAAAGCAACGTATTGGAAGGCAAGGCAAGGTAAAGCAACGCAAAGCAACGTAAAGCAATGTAAGGCAAGGTAAAGCAACGTAAAGCAACGTAAAGATAGGCAAGGCAAGGTAAAGCAACGTAAAGCAAAGTAAAGAAAGGTAAAGCAAGGCAAGTAAAAGTAAAGGAATGTAAAGCAACGTAAAGAAACGTAAAGCAACGTAAAGCAAGGCAAGGAAAGGTAAAGCAACATAAAGCAACGTAAAGCAACATAAAGCAAGGCAAGGCAAGGTAACGCAACATAAAGCAACGTAAAGCAAGGCAAGGCAAGGTAAAGCAAGGTAAAGCTACGTAAAGCAAGGCAAGGCAAGGTAAAGCAACGTAAAGCAACGTAAAGCAACGTAAAGCAACGTAAAACAACATAAAGCAAGGGAACGTAAAGGAACGTAAATCAACGTAAAGCAAAGCAACGTAAAGCAACGTAAAGCAAGGCAAGGCAAGGCAGAGCAACGTAAAGCAACGTAAAGCAAGGCAACGTAAAGAAACGTAAAGCAATGCAACGTAAAGCAACGTAAAGCAAGGCAAGGGAAGGTAAAGCAACGTAAAGCAACGTAAAGCAAGGCAAGGCAAGGTAAAGTAACGTAAAGTAACGTAAAGCAACGTAAAGCAAGGCAAGGCAAGGTAAAGCAACGCAGAGCAAGGCAAGGCAAGGTAAAGCAACGTAAAGTAACGTAAAGCAACGTAAAGTAACGTAAAGCAACGTAAAGTAAGGCAAGGCAACATAAAGCAACTCAGAGGAAGGCAAGGCAAGGTAAAGCAACGTAAAGCAATGTAAAGCAAAGCAAGGCAAGGTAAAGCAACGTAAAGCAACGCAAAGCAACGTAAAGCAAGGCAAGGCAAGGTAAAGCAACGTAAAGCAACGTAAAGCAAGGCAAGGCAAGGTAAAGCAACCTAAAGCAATGTAAAGCAAGGCAAGGCAAAGTAAAGCAACGTAAAGCAACGTAAAGCAAGGTAAGGCAAGGTAAAGAATGTAAAGCAAAGGAGAGCAACGTTAAGCAACATAAAGCAACGTAAAGCAAGGCAAGGCAAGGTATAGCAGAGTAAAGCAACGTAAAGCAAGGCAAGGCAAGGTAACGCAACGTAAAGCAACGTAAAGCAACGTAAAGAAAGGCAAGGCAAGGTAAAGCAACGTAAAGCAACGTAAAGCAAGGCAAGGCAAGGTAAAGCAACATAAAGCAACGTAAAGCAACGTAAAGCAAGGCAAGGCAAAGTAAAGCAACGTAAAGCAACTTAAAGCAACGTAATGCAACGTAAAGCAAGGGAAGTCAAAGTAAAGGAACGTAAAGCAACGTAAAGCAACGTAAAGCAAGGCAAGGAAAGGTAAAGCAACGTAAAGCAACGTAAAGCAACATAAAGCAAGGCAAGGCAAGGCAAGGTAACGCAACGTAAAGCAACGTAAAGCAAGGCAAGGCAAGGTAAAGCAACGTAAAGCAACGTAAAGCAACGTAAAGCAACGTAAAACAACGTAAAACAAGGCAACGTAAAGCAACGTAAATCAACGTAAAGCAAAGCAACGTAAAGCAACGTAAAGCAAGGCAAAGCAAGGCAGAGCAACGTAAAGCAACGTAAAGCAAGGCAAGGCAAGGTAAAGCAACGTAAAGCAACGTAAAGAAAGGCAAGGCAAGGCAAAGCAATGTATAGCAACGTAAAGCAACGTAAAGCAAGGCAAGGCAAGGGAAAGCAATGTATAGCAACGTAAAGCAACGTAAAGCCAGGCAAAGCAAGATAAAGCAATGTAAGGCAACGTAAAGCAAGGCAAGGCTAGGTAAAGCAACGTAAAGCAACGTAAAGCAACGTAAAGGAAGGCAAGGCAAGGTAAAGCAACGTAAAGCAACGTAAAGCAAGGCAAGGTAACGTAAAGCATCATAAAGCAAGGTAAGGCAAGGCAATGCGAGGCAAAGCAACGTAAAGCAACGTAAAGCAACGTAAAGCAAGAAAACGTAAAGCATCGTAAATCAACGTAAAACAACGTAAAGTAAGGCAACGTAAAGCAAAGCAACGTAAAGCAACCTAAAGCAACGTAAAGCAAGTCGACGTAAAGCAACATAAAGCAACGTAAAGCAAGGCAACGTAAAGCAACGTAAAGCAATGCCACGTAAAGCAACGTAAAGCAACGTAAAGCAAGGCAACGTAAAGCAACGTAAAGCAATGTAACGTAAAGCAACGTAAAGCAAGGCAAGGGAAGGTAAAGCAACGTAAAGCAACGTAAAGCAAGGCAAGGCAATGTAAAGCAAAGTAAAGTAACGTAAAGCAACGTAAAGCAAGGCAAGGCAAGGTAAAGCAACGCAGAGCAAGGCAAGGCAAGGTAAAGCAACGTAAAGTAACGTAAAGCAACGTAAAGCAAGGCAAGGCAACGTAAAGCAACTCAGAGGAAGGCAAGGCAAGGTAAAGCAACGTAAAGCAACGTAAAGCAACGTAAAGAAAGGCAAGGCAAGGTAAAGCAACGTAAAGCAGAGCAAGGAAAGGTAAAGCAACGTAAAGCAACGTAAAGCAACATAAAGCAAGGCAAGGCAAGGCAAGGTAACACAACGTAAAACAACGTAATGCAACGTAAAGCAAGGCAAGGCATGGTAAAGCAACGTAAAGCAACGTAAAGCAACGAAAAGCAACGTAAAACAACGTAAAGCAAGGCAACGTAAAGCAACGTAAATCAACGTAAAGCAAAGCAACGTAAAGCAACGTAAAGCAAGGCAAGGCAAGGCAGAGCAACGTAAAGCAACGTAAAGCAAGGCAAGGCAAGGTAAAGCAACGTAAAGCAACGTAAAGCAAGGCAAGGCAAGGTAAAGCAATGTAAAGCAACGTAAAGCAACGTAAAGCCAGGCAAAGCAAGGTAAAGCAACGTAAGGCAACGTAAAGCAAGGCAAGGCTAGGTAAAGCAACGTAAAGCAACGTAAAGCAACGTAAAGGAAGGCAAGGCAAGGTAAGGCAACGTAAAGCAACGTAAAGCAAGGCAAGGCAACGTAAAGCAACGTAAAGCATCGTAAAGCAAGGTAAGGCAAGGCAATGTGAGGCAAAGCAACGTAAAGCAACGTAAAGCAACGTAAAGCAAGGCAACGTAAAGCAACGTAAATCAACGTAAAACAACGTAAAGCAAGGCAACGTAAAGCAACGTAAAGCAACGTAAAGCAAAGCAACGTAAAGCAACCTAAAGCAACGTAAAGCAAGTCGACGTAAAGCAACGTAAAGCAACGTAAAGCAAGGCAACGTAAAGCAACGTAAAGCAATGCCACGTAAAGCAACGTAAAGCAACGTAAAGCAAGGCAACGTAAAGCAACGTAAACCAAGGCAACATCAAGGAACGTAAAGCTAGGCAACGTAAAGCAACGTAAAGCAAGGCAAGGCAACGTAAAGCAAGGAAACGTAAAGCAACGTAAAGCAAGTCAAGGCAACGTAAAGCAAGGCAACGTAACGCTACGTAAAGCAAGGCAAGGCAACGTAAAGCAAGGCAATGTAAAGCAACGTAAAGCAAGGCAAGGCAACGTAAAACAAAGCAACGTAAAGAAACGTAAGGCAAGGCAAGGCAACGTAAAGCAAGGAAACGTAAAGCAACGTAAAGCAAGGCAAGGCAAGGAAACGTAAAGCAAGGCAACGTAAATCAATGTAAAGGAACGTAAAGCAAGGCAAGGCAACGTAAAGCAAGGCAACGTAAAGCAAGGCAAGGCAAGGCAAAGCAACGTAAAGCAACGTAAAGCAAGGCAAGGCAAGGTAAAGCAAAGTAAAGTAATGTAAAGCAAGGCAAGGCTATATAAAGCAACATAAAGCAACGTAAAGCAACGTAAAGCAAGGCAAGGCAAAGCAACGTAAAGCAACGTAAAGCAACGTAAAGCAAGGCAAGGCAAGGTAAAGCAACGTAAAGCATGGCAAGGCAAAGCAACGTAAAGAAAAGTAAAGCAAGGCAAGGCAAGGCAAAGCAAGGCAAAGCAACGTAAAGCAACGTAAAGCAAGGCAACGTAAAGCAAGGCAAAGCAAGGCAAAGCAACGTAAAGCAACGTAAAGAAACGTAAAGCAACTTAAAGCAACGTAAAGCAAGGCAAGGCAAAGCAACGTAAACAACGTAAATCAAGGCAAGGCAAAGCAACGTAAAGCAACGTAAAGCTACGTAAAGCAAGGCAAGGCAAGGCAAGGTAACGCAACATAAAGCATCGTAAAGAAACGTAAAGCAATGCAAGGCAAGGTAAAGCAACGTAAAGCAACGTAAAGCAACGTAAAGCAAGGCAAGGCAAGGTAAAGCAACGTAAAGCAACGTAAAGCAAGGCAACGTAAAGCAACGTAAAGCAATGTAAAGCAACGTAAAGCAACGTAATCAAGGCAAGGCAAAGCAAGGCAAAGCAAGGCAAAGCAAGGCAAAGCAACGTAAAGCAACCTAAAGCAAGGTAAAGCAACGTAAATAAAGGCTAGGCAAAGCAACGTAAAGAAACGTAAAGCAAGGCAAGGCAAGGCAAAGCAAGGCGAAGCAAGGCAAAGCAACGTAAAGCAATGTAAAGCAAGGCAACGTAAAGCAAGGCAAGGGAAGGCAAAGCAACGTAAAGCAACGTAAAGCAATGTAAAGCAACGTAAAGCAAGGCAAGGCAAAGCAACGTAAAGCAACGTAAAGCAACGTACATCAAGGCAAGGCAAATCAACGTAAAGTAACGTAAAGCAACGTAAAGCAACGTAAAGCAACCTAAAACAACGTAAGTCAACGTAAAGCAAGGCAAGGCAAGGTAAAGCAACGTAAAGCAAAGTATAGCAACGTAAAGCAAGGCAAGGCAAGGTAAAGCAACGTAAAGCAACTTAAGGCAACGTAAAGTAAGGCAAGACAAGGTAAAGCAAAGTAAAGCAACTTAAAGCAACGTAAAACAATGCAAGGCAAGCTAAAGCAACGTAAAGCAATGTAAAGCAACGTAGAGCAAGGCAAGGCAAGGTAAAGCAATGTAAAGCAACCTAAAGCAACGTAAAGCAAGGCAAGGCAAGGTAAAGCAACGTAAAGCAACGTAAAGCAAGGCACGGCAAGGTAAAGCAGCGTAAAGCAACGTAAAGCAAAGTAAAGCAAGGCAAGGCAAAGCAAGGCAAAGCAAGGGAAAGAAACGTAAAGCAACGTAAAGCAAGGTAAAGCAAGGCAAGTCAAAGCAAGGAAAGCAAGGCAAAGCAACGTAAAGCAACGTAAAGCAACGTAAAGGAAGGCAAGTCAAAGCAATGTTAAGCAACGTAAAGCAACGTAAAGCAAGGCAAGGCAAAGCAACGTAAAGCAGCGTAAAGCAATGTAAAGCAAGGGAAGGCAAGGTAAAGCAGCGTAAAGCAACGCAAAGCAAGGCAAGGCAACGTAAAGCAACGTACAACAACGTAAGGCAAGGCAAAGCAACGTAAAGCAACGTAAAGCAAGGCAAGGCAACGTAAAGCAACGTAAAGCAAAGTAAGGCAAGGAAAAGTAACGTAAAGCAACGTAAAGCAAGGCAACGTAAAGCAAGGCAACGTAAAGCAACGCAACATAAAGCAACGTAAAACAACGTAAAGCAAGGCAACGTAAAGCAAGGCAACGTAAAGCAACATAAAGCAACGTAAAGCAACGTAAAGCAAGGCAACGTAAAGCAAGGCAACGTAAAGCAAGGCAAGGCAACGTAAAACAACGTAAAGCAAGGCAACGCAACTTAAAGCAACGTAAAGCAAGGCAAGGCAACGTAAAGCAACGTAAAGCAAGGCAGAGCAACATAAAGTAACGTAAAGCAACGTAAAGCAAGGCAAGGCAAGCTAAAGCAACGTAAAGCAACGTAAAGCAAGGCAAGGCAAGGTAAAGCAACGTAAAGCAACGTAAAGCAAGGCAAGGCAAGGTAAAGCAATGTAAAGCAACGTAAAGCAAGGCAAGGCAAGGTAAAGCAACATAAAGTAATGTAAAGCAACGTAAAGCAAGGCATGGCAAGGTAAAGCAATGTAAAGTAACGTAAAGCAACGTAAAGAAAGGCAAGGCAAAGTAAAGCAACATAAAGCAAGGCAAGGCAAGGTAAAGCAACGTAAAGCAACGCAAAGCAACGTAAAGCAAGGCAAGGCAAGGCAGCGTAAATCAACGTAAAGCAACGTAAAGAAAGGCAAGGTAAAGCAACGTAAAGCAGCGTAAAGCAAGGCAATGCAAGGTAAAGCAACATAAAGCAATGTAAACCAACGTAAAGCAAGGGAAGGCAACGTAAAGCAACTTAAAGCAAGGCAAGGCAAGGTAAAGCAACGTAAAGCAACGTAAAGCAACGTAAAGCAAGGCAAGGCAAGGTAAAGCAACATAAAGCAACGTAAACCAATGTAAAGCAAGGGAAGGCAACGTAAAGCAACTTAAAGCAAGGCAAGGCAAGGTAAAGTAATGTAAATCAACGTAAAGCAAGGCAAGGCAAGGTAAAGCAACGTAAAGCAACGTAAAGCAACGTAAAGCAAGGCAAGGCAAGGTAAAGCAACATAAAGCAACGTAAAGCAACGTAAAGCAAGGCAAGGCAAGGGAAGGCAAGGCAAAGCAACGTAAAGCAACGTAAAGCAACGTAAAGCAAGGCAACGTAAAGCAACGTAAAGCAATGTAAAGCAACGTAAAGCAAGGCAACGTAAACCAACGTAAAGCAACGTAAAGCAAGGCAAGGCAAGGCAAAGCAAGGTAAAGCAACGTAAAGCAACGTAAAGCAAGGCAACGTAAAGCAACCTAAAGAAACGTAAAGCAACGTAATCAAGGCAAGGCAAAGCAAGGCAAAGCAAGGCAAAGCAACGTAAAGCAACGTAAAGCAAGTCAACGTAAAGCAACGTAAAGCAACGTAAAGCAAGGCAACGTAAAGCAACGTAAAGCAATGCAACGTAAAGCAACGTAAAGCAACGTAAAGCAAGGCAAGGCAAGGCAAAGCAACGTAAAGCAACGTAAAGCAACGTAAAGCAAGACAACTTAAAGCAAAATTAAGCAACGTAAAGCAACGTAAAGCAACGTAATCAAGGCAAGGGAAAGGAAGGCAAAGCAAGGCAAAGCAACGTAAAGCAACCTAAAGCAAGGCAAAGCAACGTAAAGCAAGGCAAGGCAAAGCAACGTAAAGCAACGTAAAACAAGGCAAGGCAAAGAAACGTAAAGCAACGTAAAGCAATGTAAAGCAATGCAACGTAAAGCAAAGTAAAGCAACGTAAAACAAGGCAAGGCAAAGCAACGTAAAAAAAGCATAGTAAGGGAAGGCAATGCAAGTATAAGCAAGGGAAAGCAACGTAAATCAACGTAAAGCAAGGCAAGGAAAGGTAAAGCAACGTAAAGCAACGTAAAGCAAGGCAAGGCAAGGTAAAGCAACGTAAAGAAACGTAAAGCAAAGTAAAGAAACTTAAAGCAAGGAAAGGCAAGGTAAAGCAACATAAAGGAACATAAACCAACGTAAAGCAAGGGAAGGCAACGTAAAGCAACGTAAAGCAAGGCAAGGCAAGGTAAAGCAATGTAAAGCAACGTAAAGCAAGGCAAGGCAAGGTAAAGCAACGTAAAGCAACGTAAAGCAACGTAAAGCAAGGCAAGGCAAGGTAAAGCAACATAAAGCAACGTAAAGCAACGTAAAGCAAGGTAAGGCAAGGGAAGGCAAGGCAAAGCAACGTAAAGCAACGTAAAGCAACGTAAAGGAAGGCAACGTAAAGAAACGTAAAGCAATGTAAAGCAACGTAAAGCAACGTAATCAAGGCAAGGCAAAGCAAGGCAAAGCAAGGCAAAGCAACGTAAAGCAACCTAAAGCAAGGTAAAGCAACGTAAATAAAGGCTAGGCAAAGCAACGTAAAGAAACGTAAAGCAAGGCAAGGCAAGGCAAAGCAAGGCGAAGCAAGGCAAAGCAACGTAAAGCAATGTAAAGCAAGGCAACGTAAAGCAAGGCAAAGGAAGGCAAAGCAACGTAAAGCAACGTAAAGCAATGTAAAGCAACGTAAAGCAAGGCAAGGCAAAGCAACGTAAAGCAACGTAAAGCAACGTACATCAAGGCAAGGCAAAGCAACGTAAAGTAACGTAAAGCAACGTAAAGCAACGTAAAGCAACCTAAAACAACGTAAGTCAACGTAAAGCAAGGCAAGGCAAGGTAAAGCAACGTAAAGCAAAGTAAAGGAACGTAAAGCAAGGCAAGGCAAGGTAAAGCAACGTAAAGCAACGTAAGGCAACGTAAAGCAAGGCAAGACAAGGTAAAGCAAAGTAAAGCAACTTAAAGCAACGTAAAACAATGCAAGGCAAGCTAAAGCAACGTAAAGCAATGTAAAGCAACGTAGAGCAAGGCAAGGCAAGGTAAAGCAATGTAAAGCAACCTAAAGCAACGTAAAGCAAGGCAAGGCAAGGTAAAGCAACGTAAAGCAACGTAAAGCAAGGCACGGCAAGGTAAAGCAGCGTAAAGCAACGTAAAGCAACGTAAAGCAAAGTAAAGCAAGGCAAGGCAAAGCAAGGCAAAGCAAGGGAAAGAAACGTAAAGCAACGTAAAGCAAGGTAAAGCAAGGCAAGTCAAAGCAAGGAAAGCAAGGCAAAGCAACGTAAAGCAACGTAAAGCAATGTAAAGGAAGGCAAGTCAAAGCAATGTTAAGCAACGTAAAGCAACGTAAAGCAAGGCAAGGCAAAGCAACGTAAAGCAGCGTAAAGCAATGTAAAGCAAGGGAAGGCAAGGTAAAGCAGCGTAAAGCAACGTAAAGCAACGTAAAGCAAGGCAAGGCAAGGTAAAGCAACGTAAAGCAACGTAAAGCAAGGCAAGGCAACGTAAAGCAACGTACAACAACGTAAGGCAAGGCAAAGCAACGTAAAGCAACGTAAAGCAAGGCAAGGCAACGTAAAGCAACGTAAAGCAAAGTAAGGCAAGGCAAAGTAACGTAAAGCAACGTAATGCAAGGCAACGTAAAGCAAGGCAACGTAAAGCAACGCAACATAAAGCAACGTAAAGCAACGTAAAGCAAGGCAACGTAAAGCAAGGCAACGTAAAGCAACATAAAGCAACGTAAAGCAACGTAAAGCAAGGCAACTTAAAGCAAGGCAACGTAAAGCAAGGCAAGGCAACGTAAAACAACGTAAAGCAAGGCAACGCAACTTAAAGCAACGTAAAGCAAGGCAAGGCAACGTAAAGCAACGTAAAGCAAGGCAGAGCAACATAAAGTAACGTAAAGCAACGTAAAGCAAGGCAAGGCAAGCTAAAGCAACGTAAAGCAACGTAAAGCAAGGCAAGGCAAGGTAAAGCAACGTAAAGCAACGTAAAGCAAGGCAAGGCAAGGTAAAGCAATGTAAAGCAACGTAAAGCAAGGCAAGGCAAGGTAAAGCAACATAAAGCAATGTAAAGCAACGTAAAGCAAGGCATGGCAAGGTAAAGCAATGTAAAGTAACGTAAAGCAACGTAAAGAAAGGCAAGGCAAAGTAAAGCAACATAAAGCAAGGCAAGGCAAGGTAAAGCAACGTAAAGCAACGCAAAGCAACGTAAAGCAAGGCAAGGCAAGGCAGCGTAAATCAACGTAAAGCAACGTAAAGAAAGGCAAGGTAAAGCAACGTAAAGCAGCGTAAAGCAAGGCAATGCAAGGTAAAGCAACATAAAGCAACGTAAACCAACGTAAAGCAAGGGAAGGCAACGTAAAGCAACTTAAAGCAAGGCAAGGCAAGGTAAAGCAGCGTAAAGCAACGTAAAGAAACGTAAAGCAACGTAAAGCACGGCAAGGCAAACCAAGGCAAAGCAACGTAAAGCAACGTAAAGCAAGGTAAAGCAAGGGAAGTCAAAGCAAGGGAAAGCAAGGCAAAGCAACGTAAAGCAACGTAAAGCAACGTATAGCAACGTAAAGCAAGGCAAGTAAAAGCAACGTTAAGCAACGTAAAGCAACGTAAAGCAAGGCAAGGCAAAACAACATAAAGCAACGTAAAGCAACGTAAAGCAAGGCAAGGCAAGGTAAAGCAACGTAAAGCAGCGTAAAGCAACGTAAAGCAACGTAAAGCAAGGCAAGGCAAGGTAAAGCAGCGTAAAGCAAGGTAAAGCAACGTAAAGCAACGTAAAGCAAGGCAAGGTAAGGTAAAGCAACGTAAAGCAAGGCAAGGCAAGGTAAAGCAGCGTAAAGCAACGTAAAGCAACGTAAAGCAACGAAAAGCAAGGCAAGTCAAAGCAAGGGAAAGCAAGGCAAAGCAACGTAAAGCAACGTAAAGCAACGTAAAGCAAGGCAAGTCAAAGCAACGTTAAGCAACGTAAAGCAACGTAAAGCAAGGCAAGGCAAAGCAACATAAAGCAACGTAAAGCTACGTAAAGCAACGTAAAGCAAGGCAAGGCAAGGTAAAGCAACGTAAAGCAATGTAAAGCAGCGTAAAGCAACGTAAAGCAAGGCAAGGCAAGGTAAAGCAGCGTAAAGCAAGGTAAAGCAACGTAAAGCAACATAAAGCAAGGCAAGGCAACGTAAAGCAACGTAAAGCAACGTAAAGCAAGGCAAGGCCACGTAAAGCAACGTAAGGCAAGGCAAATCAACGTAAAGCAACGTAAAGGAAGGCAAGGCAACGTAAAGCAACCTAAAGCTACGTAAGGCAAGGCAAGGCAACGTAAAGCAACGTAAAGCAAGGCAACGTAAAACAAGGCAAGGTAAAGCAACGCAATGTAAAGCAACATAAAGCAACGTAAATCAAGGTAACGTAAAGCAACATAAAGCAAGGCAACGTAAAGCAAGGCAAAGTAAAGCATCGTAAAGCAAGGCAACGTCAAGCAAGGCAACGTAAAAAAACGTAAAGCAAGGCAACGTAAAGCAACGTAAACCAAGGCAACGTAAACCAACGTAAAGCAAGGCAACGTAAAGCAACGTAAAGCAACGTGAAGTAAGGCAACGTAAAGCAACGTAAAGCAAGGCAACGTAAAGCAAGGTAAACCAAGGCAACTTCAAGCAACGTAAAGCAAGGCAACGTAAAGCAAGGCAACGTAAAGCAACGTAAAGCAAGGCAACGTAAAGCAAGGCAAAGTAAATCAACGTAAAGCAAGGCAACGTAACGCAACGTAAAGCAAGGCAAGGCAACGTAAAGCAAGGCAACGTAAAGCAACGTAAAGCAAGGCAAAGCAATGTACAGCAAGGCAAGGCAACGTAAAGCAAGGCAACGTAAACCTACGTAAAGCAAGGCAAGGCAACGTAAAGCAACGTAATGCAAGGCAAGGCAACGTAAAACAAAGCAACGTAAAGCAACGTAAGGCAAGGCAAGGCAACGTAAAGCAAGGCAACGTAAATCAACGTAAAGCAACGTAAAGGAAGGCAAGGCAACGTAAAGCAAAGTAAAGCAAGGCAAGGCAACGTAAAGCAAGGCAACGTAAAGAACATAAAGCAAGGCAAGGCAACCTAAAGCAACGTAAAGCAAGGCACAGAAACGTAAAGCAAACTAAAGCAATGTAAAGCAAGGCAAGGCAAGGTAAAGCAACGTAAAGCAACGTAAAGCAACGTAAAGCAACGTAAAGGAAGGCAAGGCAAGGTAAAGCAACGTAAATCTTCGTAAAGCAAGGCAAGGCAAGGTAAAGCTGCGTAAAGCAACGTAAAGCAACGTAAAGCAACGTAAAGCAAGGCAAGTCAAAGCAAGAGAGAGCAAGGCAAAGCAACGTAAAGCAACGTAAAGTAACGTAAAGCAAGGCAAGTCAAAGCAATGTTAAGCAACGTAAAGCAACGTAAAGCAAGGCAAGGCAAAGCAACGTAAAGCTACGTAAAGCAACGTAAAGCAAGGCAAGGCAAAGCAAGGCAAAGCAACGTAAAGCAACGTAAAGCAAGCTAAAGCAAGGGAAGTCAAAGCAAGGGAAAGCAAGGCAAAGCAACGTAAAGCAACGTAAAGCAACGTAAAGCAAGGCTAGTCAAAGCAACGTTAAGCAACGTAAAGCAACGTAAAGCAAGGCAAGGCAAAACAACATAAAGCAACGTAAAGCAACGTAAAGCAAGGCAAGGCAAGGTAAAGAAACGTAAAGCAGCGTAAAGCAACGTAAAGCAACGTAAAGCAAGGCAAGGCAAGGTAAAGCAGCGTAAAGCAAGGCAAAGCAACGTAAAGCAACGTAAAGCAAGGCAAGGTAAGGTAAAGCAACGTAAAGCAAGGCAAGGCAAGGTAAAGCAGCGTAAAGCAACGTAAAGCAACGTAAAGCAACGAAAAGCAAGGCAAGTCAAAGCAAGGGAAAGCAAGGCAAAGCAACGTAAAGCAACGTAAAGCAACATAAAGCAAGGCAAGTCAAAGCAACGTTAAGCAAAGTAAAGCAACGTAAAGCAAGGCAAGGCAAAGCAACATAAAGCAACGTAAAGCTACGTAAAGCAACGTAAAGCAAGGCAACGCAAGGTAAAGCAACGTAAAGCAACGTAAAGCAGCGTAAAGCAACGTAAAGCAAGGCAAGGCAAGGTAAAGCAGCGTAAAGCAAGGTAAAGCAACGTAAAGCAACGTAAAGCAAGGCAAGGCAACGTAAAGCAACGTAAAGCAACGTAAAGCAAGGCAAGGCAACGTAAAGCAACGTAAGGCAAGGCAAATCAACGTAAAGCAACGTAAAGGAAGGCAAGGCAACGTAAAGCAACCTAAAGCAACGTAAGGCAAGGCAAGGCAACGTAAAGCAACGTAAAGCAAGGCAACGTAAAGCAAGGCAAGGTAAAGTAACGCAACGTAAAGCAACATAAAGCAACGTAAAGCAAGGTAACGTAAAGCAACATAAAGCAAGGCAACGTAAAGCAAGGCAAAGTAAAGCATCGTAAAGCAAGGCAACGTCAAGCAAGGCAACGTAAAAAAACGTAAAGCAAGCAACGTAAAGCAACGTAAACCAAGGCAACCTAAACCAACGTAAAGCAAGGCAACGTAAAGCAACGTAAAGCAACGTCAAGTAAGGCAACGTAAAGCAACGTAAAGCAAGGCAACGTAAAGCAAGGTAAACCAAGGCAACGTCAAGCAACGTAAAGCAAGGCAACGTAAAGCAAGGCAACGTAAAGCAACGTAAAGCAAGGCAACGTAAAGCAAGGCAAAGTAAATCAACGTAAAGCAAGGCAACGTAACGCAACGTAAAGCAAGGCAAGGCAACGTAAAGCGAGGCAACGTAAAGCAACGTAAAGCAAGGCAAAGCAACGTACAGCAAGGCAAGGCAACGTAAAGCAAGGCAACGTAAACCTACGTAAAGCAAGGCAAGGCAACGTAAAGCAAGGCAACGTAAAGCAACGTAATGCAAGGCAAGGCAACGTAAAAGAAAGCAACGTAAAGCAACGTAAGGCAAGGCAAGGCAACGTAAAGCAAGCCAACGTAAATCAACGTAAAGCAACGTAAAGCAAGGCAAGGCAACGTAAAGCAAAGTAAAGCAAGGCAAGGCAACGTAAAGCAAGGCAACGTAAAGAACATAAAGCAAGGCAAGGCAACCTAAAGCAACGTAAAGCAAGGCACAGAAACGTAAAGCAACGTAAAGCAATGTAAAGCAAGGCAAGGCAAGGTAAAGCAACGTAAAGCAACGTAAAGCAACGTAAAGCAACGTAAAGGAAGGCAAGGCAAGGTAAAGCAACGTAAATCTTCGTAAAGCAAGGCAAGGCAAGGTAAAGCTGCGTAAAGCAACGTAAAGCAACGTAAAGCAACGTAAAGCAAGGCAAGTCAAAGCAAGAGAGAGCAAGGCAAAGCAACGTAAAGCAACGTAAAGTAACGTAAAGCAAGGCAAGTCAAAGCAATGTTAAGCAACGTAAAGCAACGTAAAGCAAGGCAAGGCAAAGCAAAGTAAAGCAACGTAAAGCAACGTAAAGCAAGGCAAGGCAAGGTAAAGCAACGTAAATCAGCGTAAAGCAACGTAAAGCAACATAAAGCAAGGCAAGTCAAGGTAAAGCAGCGTAAAGCAACGTAAAGCAACGTAAAGCAAGGCAAAGCAACGTAAAGCAACATAAAGCAAGGCAAGGCAAGGTAAAGCAACGTAAAGCAACGCAAAGCAACGTAAAGCAAGGCAAGGCAAGGCAGCGTAAATCAACGTAAAGCAACGTAAAGAAAGGCAAGGTAAAGCAACGTAAAGCAGCGTAAAGCAAGGCAATGCAAGGTAAAGCAACATAAAGCAATGTAAACCAACGTAAAGCAAGGGAAGGCAACGTAAAGCAACTTAAAGCAAGGCAAGGCAAGGTAAAGCAACGTAAAGCAACGTAAAGCAACGTAAAGCAAGGCAAGGCAAGGTAAAGCAACATAAAGCAACGTAAACCAATGTAAAGCAAGGGAAGGCAACGTAAAGCAACTTAAAGCAAGGCAAGGCAAGGTAAAGTAATGTAAATCAACGTAAAGCAAGGCAAGGCAAGGTAAAGCAACGTAAAGCAACGTAAAGCAACGTAAAGCAAGGCAAGGCAAGGTAAAGCAACATAAAGCAACGTAAAGCAACGTAAAGCAAGGCAAGGCAAGGGAAGGCAAGGCAAAGCAACGTAAAGCAACGTAAAGCAACGTAAAGCAAGGCAACGTAAAGCAACGTAAAGCAATGTAAAGCAACGTAAAGCAAGGCAACGTAAACCAACGTAAAGCAACGTAAAGCAAGGCAAGGCAAGGCAAAGCAAGGTAAAGCAACGTAAAGCAACGTAAAGCAAGGCAACGTAAAGCAACCTAAAGAAACGTAAAGCAACGTAATCAAGGCAAGGCAAAGCAAGGCAAAGCAAGGCAAAGCAACGTAAAGCAACGTAAAGCAAGTCAACGTAAAGCAACGTAAAGCAACGTAAAGCAAGGCAACGTAAAGCAACGTAAAGCAATGCAACGTAAAGCAACGTAAAGCAACGTAAAGCAAGGCAAGGCAAGGCAAAGCAACGTAAAGCAACGTAAAGCAACGTAAAGCAAGACAACTTAAAGCAAAATTAAGCAACGTAAAGCAACGTAAAGCAACGTAATCAAGGCAAGGGAAAGGAAGGCAAAGCAAGGCAAAGCAACGTAAAGCAACCTAAAGCAAGGCAAAGCAACGTAAAGCAAGGCAAGGCAAAGCAACGTAAAGCAACGTAAAACAAGGCAAGGCAAAGAAACGTAAAGCAACGTAAAGCAATGTAAAGCAATGCAACGTAAAGCAAAGTAAAGCAACGTAAAACAAGGCAAGGCAAAGCAACGTAAAAAAAGCATAGTAAGGGAAGGCAATGCAAGTATAAGCAAGGGAAAGCAACGTAAATCAACGTAAAGCAAGGCAAGGAAAGGTAAAGCAACGTAAAGCAACGTAAAGCAAGGCAAGGCAAGGTAAAGCAACGTAAAGAAACGTAAAGCAAAGTAAAGAAACTTAAAGCAAGGAAAGGCAAGGTAAAGCAACATAAAGGAACATAAACCAACGTAAAGCAAGGGAAGGCAACGTAAAGCAACGTAAAGCAAGGCAAGGCAAGGTAAAGCAATGTAAAGCAACGTAAAGCAAGGCAAGGCAAGGTAAAGCAACGTAAAGCAACGTAAAGCAACGTAAAGCAAGGCAAGGCAAGGTAAAGCAACATAAAGCAACGTAAAGCAACGTAAAGCAAGGTAAGGCAAGGGAAGGCAAGGCAAAGCAACGTAAAGCAACGTAAAGCAACGTAAAGGAAGGCAACGTAAAGAAACGTAAAGCAATGTAAAGCAACGTAAAGCAACGTAATCAAGGCAAGGCAAAGCAAGGCAAAGCAAGGCAAAGCAACGTAAAGCAACCTAAAGCAAGGTAAAGCAACGTAAATAAAGGCTAGGCAAAGCAACGTAAAGAAACGTAAAGCAAGGCAAGGCAAGGCAAAGCAAGGCGAAGCAAGGCAAAGCAACGTAAAGCAATGTAAAGCAAGGCAACGTAAAGCAAGGCAAAGGAAGGCAAAGCAACGTAAAGCAACGTAAAGCAATGTAAAGCAACGTAAAGCAAGGCAAGGCAAAGCAACGTAAAGCAACGTAAAGCAACGTACATCAAGGCAAGGCAAAGCAACGTAAAGTAACGTAAAGCAACGTAAAGCAACGTAAAGCAACCTAAAACAACGTAAGTCAACGTAAAGCAAGGCAAGGCAAGGTAAAGCAACGTAAAGCAAAGTAAAGGAACGTAAAGCAAGGCAAGGCAAGGTAAAGCAACGTAAAGCAACGTAAGGCAACGTAAAGCAAGGCAAGACAAGGTAAAGCAAAGTAAAGCAACTTAAAGCAACGTAAAACAATGCAAGGCAAGCTAAAGCAACGTAAAGCAATGTAAAGCAACGTAGAGCAAGGCAAGGCAAGGTAAAGCAATGTAAAGCAACCTAAAGCAACGTAAAGCAAGGCAAGGCAAGGTAAAGCAACGTAAAGCAACGTAAAGCAAGGCACGGCAAGGTAAAGCAGCGTAAAGCAACGTAAAGCAACGTAAAGCAAAGTAAAGCAAGGCAAGGCAAAGCAAGGCAAAGCAAGGGAAAGAAACGTAAAGCAACGTAAAGCAAGGTAAAGCAAGGCAAGTCAAAGCAAGGAAAGCAAGGCAAAGCAACGTAAAGCAACGTAAAGCAATGTAAAGGAAGGCAAGTCAAAGCAATGTTAAGCAACGTAAAGCAACGTAAAGCAAGGCAAGGCAAAGCAACGTAAAGCAGCGTAAAGCAATGTAAAGCAAGGGAAGGCAAGGTAAAGCAGCGTAAAGCAACGTAAAGCAACGTAAAGCAAGGCAAGGCAAGGTAAAGCAACGTAAAGCAACGTAAAGCAAGGCAAGGCAACGTAAAGCAACGTACAACAACGTAAGGCAAGGCAAAGCAACGTAAAGCAACGTAAAGCAAGGCAAGGCAACGTAAAGCAACGTAAAGCAAAGTAAGGCAAGGCAAAGTAACGTAAAGCAACGTAATGCAAGGCAACGTAAAGCAAGGCAACGTAAAGCAACGCAACATAAAGCAACGTAAAGCAACGTAAAGCAAGGCAACGTAAAGCAAGGCAACGTAAAGCAACATAAAGCAACGTAAAGCAACGTAAAGCAAGGCAACGTAAAGCAAGGCAACGTAAAGCAAGGCAAGGCAACGTAAAACAACGTAAAGCAAGGCAACGCAACTTAAAGCAACGTAAAGCAAGGCAAGGCAACGTAAAGCAACGTAAAGCAAGGCAGAGCAACATAAAGTAACGTAAAGCAACGTAAAGCAAGGCAAGGCAAGCTAAAGCAACGTAAAGCAACGTAAAGCAAGGCAAGGCAAGGTAAAGCAACGTAAAGCAACGTAAAGCAAGGCAAGGCAAGGTAAAGCAATGTAAAGCAACGTAAAGCAAGGCAAGGCAAGGTAAAGCAACATAAAGCAATGTAAAGCAACGTAAAGCAAGGCATGGCAAGGTAAAGCAATGTAAAGTAACGTAAAGCAACGTAAAGAAAGGCAAGGCAAAGTAAAGCAACATAAAGCAAGGCAAGGCAAGGTAAAGCAACGTAAAGCAACGCAAAGCAACGTAAAGCAAGGCAAGGCAAGGCAGCGTAAATCAACGTAAAGCAACGTAAAGAAAGGCAAGGTAAAGCAACGTAAAGCAGCGTAAAGCAAGGCAATGCAAGGTAAAGCAACATAAAGCAACGTAAACCAACGTAAAGCAAGGGAAGGCAACGTAAAGCAACTTAAAGCAAGGCAAGGCAAGGTAAAGCAGCGTAAAGCAACGTAAAGAAACGTAAAGCAACGTAAAGCACGGCAAGGCAAACCAAGGCAAAGCAACGTAAAGCAACGTAAAGCAAGGTAAAGCAAGGGAAGTCAAAGCAAGGGAAAGCAAGGCAAAGCAACGTAAAGCAACGTAAAGCAACGTATAGCAACGTAAAGCAAGGCAAGTAAAAGCAACGTTAAGCAACGTAAAGCAACGTAAAGCAAGGCAAGGCAAAACAACATAAAGCAACGTAAAGCAACGTAAAGCAAGGCAAGGCAAGGTAAAGCAACGTAAAGCAGCGTAAAGCAACGTAAAGCAACGTAAAGCAAGGCAAGGCAAGGTAAAGCAGCGTAAAGCAAGGTAAAGCAACGTAAAGCAACGTAAAGCAAGGCAAGGTAAGGTAAAGCAACGTAAAGCAAGGCAAGGCAAGGTAAAGCAGCGTAAAGCAACGTAAAGCAACGTAAAGCAACGAAAAGCAAGGCAAGTCAAAGCAAGGGAAAGCAAGGCAAAGCAACGTAAAGCAACGTAAAGCAAGGCAAGTCAAAGCAACGTTAAGCAACGTAAAGCAACGTAAAGCAAGGCAAGGCAAAGCAACATAAAGCAACGTAAAGCTACGTAAAGCAACGTAAAGCAAGGCAAGGCAAGGTAAAGCAACGTAAAGCAATGTAAAGCAGCGTAAAGCAACGTAAAGCAAGGCAAGGCAAGGTAAAGCAGCGTAAAGCAAGGTAAAGCAACGTAAAGCAACATAAAGCAAGGCAAGGCAACGTAAAGCAACGTAAAGCAACGTAAAGCAAGGCAAGGCCACGTAAAGCAACGTAAGGCAAGGCAAATCAACGTAAAGCAACGTAAAGGAAGGCAAGGCAACGTAAAGCAACCTAAAGCTACGTAAGGCAAGGCAAGGCAACGTAAAGCAACGTAAAGCAAGGCAACGTAAAACAAGGCAAGGTAAAGCAACGCAATGTAAAGCAACATAAAGCAACGTAAAGCAAGGTAACGTAAAGCAACATAAAGCAAGGCAACGTAAAGCAAGGCAAAGTAAAGCATCGTAAAGCAAGGCAACGTCAAGCAAGGCAACGTAAAAAAACGTAAAGCAAGGCAACGTAAAGCAACGTAAACCAAGGCAACGTAAACCAACGTAAAGCAAGGCAACGTAAAGCAACGTAAAGCAACGTGAAGTAAGGCAACGTAAAGCAACGTAAAGCAAGGCAACGTAAAGCAAGGTAAACCAAGGCAACTTCAAGCAACGTAAAGCAAGGCAAAGTAAAGCAAGGCAACGTAAAGCAACGTAAAGCAAGGCAACGTAAAGCAAGGCAAAGTAAATCAACGTAAAGCAAGGCAACGTAACGCAACGTAAAGCAAGGCAAGGCAACGTAAAGCAAGGCAACGTAAAGCAACGTAAAGCAAGGCAAAGCAATGTACAGCAAGGCAAGGCAACGTAAAGCAAGGCAACGTAAACCTACGTAAAGCAAGGCAAGGCAACGTAAAGCAACGTAATGCAAGGCAAGGCAACGTAAAACAAAGCAACGTAAAGCAACGTAAGGCAAGGCAAGGCAACGTAAAGCAAGGCAACGTAAATCAACGTAAAGCAACGTAAAGGAAGGCAAGGCAACGTAAAGCAAAGTAAAGCAAGGCAAGGCAACGTAAAGCAAGGCAACGTAAAGAACATAAAGCAAGGCAAGGCAACCTAAAGCAACGTAAAGCAAGGCACAGAAACGTAAAGCAAACTAAAGCAATGTAAAGCAAGGCAAGGCAAGGTAAAGCAACGTAAAGCAACGTAAAGCAACGTAAAGCAACGTAAAGGAAGGCAAGGCAAGGTAAAGCAACGTAAATCTTCGTAAAGCAAGGCAAGGCAAGGTAAAGCTGCGTAAAGCAACGTAAAGCAACGTAAAGCAACGTAAAGCAAGGCAAGTCAAAGCAAGAGAGAGCAAGGCAAAGCAACGTAAAGCAACGTAAAGTAACGTAAAGCAAGGCAAGTCAAAGCAATGTTAAGCAACGTAAAGCAACGTAAAGCAAGGCAAGGCAAAGCAACGTAAAGCTACGTAAAGCAACGTAAAGCAAGGCAAGGCAAAGCAAGGCAAAGCAACGTAAAGCAACGTAAAGCAAGCTAAAGCAAGGGAAGTCAAAGCAAGGGAAAGCAAGGCAAAGCAACGTAAAGCAACGTAAAGCAACGTAAAGCAAGGCTAGTCAAAGCAACGTTAAGCAACGTAAAGCAACGTAAAGCAAGGCAAGGCAAAACAACATAAAGCAACGTAAAGCAACGTAAAGCAAGGCAAGGCAAGGTAAAGAAACGTAAAGCAGCGTAAAGCAACGTAAAGCAACGTAAAGCAAGGCAAGGCAAGGTAAAGCAGCGTAAAGCAAGGCAAAGCAACGTAAAGCAACGTAAAGCAAGGCAAGGTAAGGTAAAGCAACGTAAAGCAAGGCAAGGCAAGGTAAAGCAGCGTAAAGCAACGTAAAGCAACGTAAAGCAACGAAAAGCAAGGCAAGTCAAAGCAAGGGAAAGCAAGGCAAAGCAACGTAAAGCAACGTAAAGCAACATAAAGCAAGGCAAGTCAAAGCAACGTTAAGCAAAGTAAAGCAACGTAAAGCAAGGCAAGGCAAAGCAACATAAAGCAACGTAAAGCTACGTAAAGCAACGTAAAGCAAGGCAACGCAAGGTAAAGCAACGTAAAGCAACGTAAAGCAGCGTAAAGCAACGTAAAGCAAGGCAAGGCAAGGTAAAGCAGCGTAAAGCAAGGTAAAGCAACGTAAAGCAACGTAAAGCAAGGCAAGGCAACGTAAAGCAACGTAAAGCAACGTAAAGCAAGGCAAGGCAACGTAAAGCAACGTAAGGCAAGGCAAATCAACGTAAAGCAACGTAAAGGAAGGCAAGGCAACGTAAAGCAACCTAAAGCAACGTAAGGCAAGGCAAGGCAACGTAAAGCAACGTAAAGCAAGGCAACGTAAAGCAAGGCAAGGTAAAGTAACGCAACGTAAAGCAACATAAAGCAACGTAAAGCAAGGTAACGTAAAGCAACATAAAGCAAGGCAACGTAAAGCAAGGCAAAGTAAAGCATCGTAAAGCAAGGCAACGTCAAGCAAGGCAACGTAAAAAAACGTAAAGCAAGCAACGTAAAGCAACGTAAACCAAGGCAACCTAAACCAACGTAAAGCAAGGCAACGTAAAGCAACGTAAAGCAACATCAAGTAAGGCAACGTAAAGCAACGTAAAGCAAGGCAACGTAAAGCAAGGTAAACCAAGGCAACGTCAAGCAACGTAAAGCAAGGCAACGTAAAGCAAGGCAACGTAAAGCAACGTAAAGCAAGGCAACGTAAAGCAAGGCAAAGTAAATCAACGTAAAGCAAGGCAACGTAACGCAACGTAAAGCAAGGCAAGGCAACGTAAAGCGAGGCAACGTAAAGCAACGTAAAGCAAGGCAAAGCAACGTACAGCAAGGCAAGGCAACGTAAAGCAAGGCAACGTAAACCTACGTAAAGCAAGGCAAGGCAACGTAAAGCAAGGCAACGTAAAGCAACGTAATGCAAGGCAAGGCAACGTAAAAGAAAGCAACGTAAAGCAACGTAAGGCAAGGCAAGGCAACGTAAAGCAAGCCAACGTAAATCAACGTAAAGCAACGTAAAGCAAGGCAAGGCAACGTAAAGCAAAGTAAAGCAAGGCAAGGCAACGTAAAGCAAGGCAACGTAAAGAACATAAAGCAAGGCAAGGCAACCTAAAGCAACGTAAAGCAAGGCACAGAAACGTAAAGCAACGTAAAGCAATGTAAAGCAAGGCAAGGCAAGGTAAAGCAACGTAAAGCAACGTAAAGCAACGTAAAGCAACGTAAAGGAAGGCAAGGCAAGGTAAAGCAACGTAAATCTTCGTAAAGCAAGGCAAGGCAAGGTAAAGCTGCGTAAAGCAACGTAAAGCAACGTAAAGCAACGTAAAGCAAGGCAAGTCAAAGCAAGAGAGAGCAAGGCAAAGCAACGTAAAGCAACGTAAAGTAACGTAAAGCAAGGCAAGTCAAAGCAATGTTAAGCAACGTAAAGCAACGTAAAGCAAGGCAAGGCAAAGCAAAGTAAAGCAACGTAAAGCAACGTAAAGCAAGGCAAGGCAAGGTAAAGCAACGTAAATCAGCGTAAAGCAACGTAAAGCAACATAAAGCAAGGCAAGTCAAGGTAAAGCAGCGTAAAGCAACGTAAAGCAACGTAAAGCAAGGCAAGGCAACGTAAAGCAACTTAAGCATCGTAAAGCAAGGCAAGACAACGTAAAGCAACGTAAAACAACGTAAAGCAGCGTATAGCAAGTCAAGGCAACGTAAAGCAACGTAAAACAAGGCATGGCAACGTAAAGCAACGTAAAGCAAGGCAAGGCTAAGCAACGTAAAGCAACGTAAAGCAACGTAAAGCAACGTAAATCAAGGCAAGGCAAAGCAACGTAAAGCAACGTAAAGCAACGAAAAGCAACGTAAAGCAAGGCAAGTCAAAGCAAGAGAGAGCAAGGCAAAGCAACGTAAAGAAACGTAAAGCAACGTAAAGCAAGGCAAGGCAAAGCAACTTAAAGCAACGTAAAGCAACGTAAAGCAAGGCAAGGCAAGGTAAAGCAACGTAAAGCAGCGTAAAGCAACGTAAAGCAACATAAAGCAAGGCAAATCAAGGTAAAGCAGCGTAAAGCAACGTAAAGCAACGTAGAGCAAGGCAAGGCAACGTAAAGCAACATAAGCAACGTAAAGCAAGGCAAGACAACGTAAAGCAACGTAAAACAAAGTAAAGCAACGTAAAGCAAGGCAAGGCAACGTAAAGCAACGTAAAACAAGGCAAGGCAACGTAATGCAACGTAAAGCAAGGCAAGGCAAAGCAACGTAAAGCAACGTAAAGCAACATAAAGCAACGTAAATCAAGGCAAGTCAAAGCAACGTAAAGTAACGTAAAGCAACATAAAGAAACGTAAAGCAAGGCAAAGCAACGTAAAGCAACGTAAAGCAAGGCAAGGCAAGGTAAAGTAACGTAAAGCAAGGGAAGGCAACGTAAAGCAAGGCCAGGCACGGTAAAGCAACGTAAAGCAACGTAAAGCAACGTAAAGCAAGGCAAGGCAAGGTAAAGCAACGTAAAGCAAATTAAATCAATGTAAAACAATGCAAGCAAGGTAAAGCACCTAAAGCAATGTAAAGCAAAGTAGAGCAAGGCAAGGCAAGGTAAAGCAACGTAAAGCAACGTAAAGCAACGTAAAGCAAGGCACGGCAAGGTAAAGCAACGTAAAGCAACGTAAAGCAAGGCAAGGCAAGGTAAAGCAGCGTAAAGCAACGTAAAGAAACGTAAAGCAACGTAAAGCAAGGCAAGGCAAAGCAAGGCAAAGCAACGTAAAGCAACGTAAAGCAAGGTAAAGCAACGTAAAACAAGGCAAGTCAAAGCAACGTTAAGCAACGTAAAGCAACGTAAAGCAAGGCAAGGCAAAACAACATAAAGCAACGTAAAGCAACGTAAAGCAAGGCAAGGCAAGGTAAAGCAACGTAAAGCAGCGTAAAGCAACGTAAAGCGACGTAAAGCAAGGCAAGGCAAGGTAAAGCAGCGTAAAGCAAGGTAAAGCAACGTAAAGCAACGTAAAGCAAGGCAAGGTAAGGTAAAGCAACGTAAAGCAACGTAAAGCAAGGCAAGGCAAGGTAAAGCAGCGTAAAGCAACTTAAAGCAACGAAAAGCAAGGCAAGTCAAAGCAAGGGAAAGCAAGGCAAAGCAACGTAAAGCAACGTAAAGCAACGTAAAGCAAGGCAAGTGAAAGCAACGTTAAGCAACGTAAAGCAATGTAAAGCAAGGGAAGGAAAAGCAACATAAAGCAACGTAAAGCTACGTAAAGCAACGTAAAGCAAGGCAAGGCAAGGTAAAGCAACGTAAAGCAACGTAAAGCAGCGTAAAGCAACATAAAGCAAGGCAAGGCAAGGTAAAGCAGCGTAAAGCAACGTAAAGCAACGTAAAGCAAGGCAAGGCAACGTAAAGCAACATAAAGCAACGTAAAGCAAGGCAAGGCAACGTAAAGCAACGTAAGGCAATGCAAATCAACGTAAAGCTACATAAAGGAAGGCAAGGGAACGTAAAGCAACCGAAAGCAACGTAAGGCAAGGCAAGGCAACGTAAAGCAACGTAAATCAAGGCAACGTAAAGCAAGGCAATGTAAAGCAACGCAACGTAAAGCAACATAAAGCAACGTAAAGCAAGGTAACGTAAAGCAACATAAAGCAAGGCAACGTAAAGCAAGGCAAAGTAAAGCAACGTAAAGCAAGGCAACGTCAAGAAAGGCAAAGTAAAAAAACGTAAAGCAAGGCAACGTAAAGCAACGTAAACCAAGGCAACGTAAAGCAACGTAAAGCAAGGCAACGTAAAGCAACGTAAAGCAACGTCAAGTAAGGCAACGTAAAGCAACGTAAAGCAAGGCAACGTAAAGCAAGGTAAACCAAGGCAACGTCAAGCAACGTAAAGCAAGGCAACGTAAAGCAAGGCAACGTAAAGCAACGTAAAGCAAGGCAACGTAAAGCAAGGCAAAGTAAATCAACGTAAAGCAAGGCAACGTAACACAACGTAAAGCAAGGCAACGCAACGTAAAGCAAGGCAACGTAAACCTACGTAAAGCAAGGCAAGGCAACGTAAAGCAAGGCAACGTAAAGCAACGTAATGCAAGGCAAGGCAACGTAAAACAAAGCAACGTAAAGCAACGTAAGGCAAGGCAAGGCAACGTAAAGCAAGCCAACGTAAATCAACGTAAAGCAACCTAAAGAAAGGCAAGGCAACGTAAAGCAAAGTAAAGCAAGGCAAGGCAACGTAAAGCAAGGCAACGTAAAGAACATAAAGCAAGGCAAGGCAACCTAAAGCAACGTAAAGCAAGGCACAGAAACTTAAAGCAACGTAAAGCAAAGTAAAGCAAGGCAAGGCAAGGTAAAGCAACGTAAAGCAACGTAAAGCAACGTAAAGCAACGTAAAGGAAGGCAAGGCAAGGTAAAGCAACGTAAAGCAACGTAAAGCAAGGGAAGGCAAGGTAAAGCAGCGTAAAGCAACGTAAAGCAACGTAAAGCAACGTAAAGCAAGGCAAGTCAAAGCAAGAGAGAGCAAGGCAAAGCAACGTAAAGCAACGTAAAGCAACGTAAAGCAAGGCAAGTCAAAGCAAGAGAGAGCAAGGTAAAGCAACGTAAAGCAACGTAAAGCAACGTAAAGAAAGGCAAAGGAAAGCAACGTAAAGCAACGTAAAACAACGTAAAGCAAGGCAACGTAAAGCAACGTAAATCAACGTAAAGCAAAGCAACGTAAAGCAACGTAAAGCAACGTAAATCAAGGCAACGTAAAGCAACGTAAATCAATGCAACGTAAAGCAACGTAAAGCAACGTAAAGGAAGGCAAGGCAAGGCAAAGCAACGTAAAGCAACGTAAAGCAACGTAAAGCAACGTAAACCAAGGCAACGTAAAGATACGTAAAGCAACATAAAGCAACGCAAAGCAACGTAATCAAGGCAAGGCAAAGCAAGGCAAAGCAAGGCAAAGCAACGTAAAGGAACCTAAAGCAAGGCAAAGCAACGTAAAGCAACGTAAAGCAAGGCAACGTAAAGCAAAGTAAAGACGCGTAAAGCAAGGCAAGGCAAAGCAACGTAAAGAAACGTAAAGCAAGGCATGGCAAGGCAAAGAAAGGCTAAGCAAGGAAAAGCAACGTAAAGCAACGTAAAGCAAGGCAAGGCAAAGCAAAGTAAAGTAACGCAAAGCAACGTAAAGCAACGTAAAGCAAGGCAAAGCAACGTAAAGCAACGTAAAGCAAGGCAAGGAAAGGTAAAGCAACGTAAAGCAAAGTAAAGCAACGTAAAGCAACCTAAAGCAACGTAAGGCAAGGCAAGGCAACGTAAAGCAACGTAAAGCAAGGCAACGTAAAGCAAGGCAACGTAAAGCAACGCAACGTAAAGCAACAAAAAGCAACGTAAAGCAAGGTAACGTAAAGCAACATAAAGCAAGGCAACGTAAAGCAAGGCAAAGTAAAGCAACGTAAAGCAAGGCAACGTCAAGCAAGGCAACGTAAAAAAACGTAAAGCAAGGCAACGTAAAGCAACGTAAACCAAGGCAACGTAAAGCAACGTAAAGCAAGGCAACGTAAAGCAACGTAAAGCAACGTCAAGCAAGGCAACGTAAAGCAACGTAAAGCAAGGCAACGTAAAGCAAGGTAAACCAAGTCAACGTCAAGCAACGTAAAGCAAGGCAACGTAAAGCAAGGCAACGTAAAGCAACGTAAAGCAAGGCAACGTAAAGCAAGGCAAAGTAAATCAACGTAAAGCAAGGCAACGTAACGCAACGTAAAGCAAGGTAAGGCAACGTAAAGCAAGGCAACGTAAAGCAACGTAAAGCAAGGCAAGGAAACGTAAAGCAAGGCAACGTAAACCTACGTAAAGCACGGCAAGGCAACGTAAAGCAACGTAATGCAAGGCAAGGCAACGTAAAACAAAGCAACGTAAAGCAACGTAAGGCAAGGCAAGGCAACGTAAAGCAAGCCAACGTAAATCAACGTAATGCAACGTAAAGCAAGGCAAGGCAACGTAAAGCAAAGTAAAGCGAGGCAAGGCAACGTAAAGCAAGGCAACGTAAAGAACATAAAGCAAGGCAAGGCAACCTAAAGCAACGTAAAGCAAGGCTCAGAAACGTAAAGCAACGTAAAGCAATGTAAAGCAAGGCAAGGCAAGGTAAAGCAACGTAAAGCAACGTAAAGCAACGTAAAGGAAGGCAAGGCAAGGTAAAGCAACGTAAAGCAACGTAAAGCAAGGCAAGGCAAGGTAAAGCAGCGTAAAGCAACGTAAAGCAACGTAAAGCAAGGCAAGTCAAAGCAAGAGAGAGCAAGGCAAAGCAACGTAAAGCAACGTAAAGTAACGTAAAGCAAGGCAAGTCAAAGCAATATTAAGCAACGTAAAGCAACGTAAAGCAAGGCAAGGCAAAGCAACGTAAAGCAACGTAAAGCAAAGTAAAGCAACGTAAAGCAAGGCAAGGTAAAGCAACGTAAAGCAACGTAAAGCAAGGCAAGTCAAAGCAAGAGAGAGCAAGGCAAAGCAACGTAAAGCAACGTAAAGTAACGTAAAGCAAGGCAAGTCAAAGCAATATTAAGCAACGTAAAGCAACGTAAAGCAAGGCAAGGCAAAGCAACGTAAAGCAACGTAAAGCAAGGCAAGGCAAGGTAAAGAAACGTAAAGCAGCGTAAAGCAACGTAAAGTAACATAAAGCAAGGCAAGTCAAGGTAAAGCAGCGTAAAGCAACGTAAAGCAACGTAAAGCAAGGCAAGTCAAAGCAAGAGAGAGCAAGGCAAAGCAACGTAAAGCAACGTAAAGCAACGTAAAGCAAGGCAAGTCAAAGCAAGAGAGAGCAAGGTAAAGCAACGTAAAGCAACGTAAAGCAACGTAAAGAAAGGCAAAGGAAAGCAACGTAAAGCAACGTAAAACAACGTAAAGCAAGGCAACGTAAAGCAAAGTAAATCAACGTAAAGCAAAGCAACGTAAAGCAACGTAAAGCAACGTAATGCAAGGCAACCTAAAGCAACGTAAAGCAATGCAACGTAAAGCAACGTAAAGCAACGTAAAGGAAGGCAAGGCAAGGCAAAGCAACGTAAAGCAACGTAAAGCAACGTAAAGCAACGTAAACCAAGGCAACGTAAAGATACGTAAAGCAACATAAAGCAACGCAAAGCAACGTAATCAAGGCAAGGCAAAGCAAGGCAAAGCAAGGCAAAGCAACGTAAAGGAACCTAAAGCAAGGCAAAGCAACGTAAAGCAACGTAAAGCAAGGCAACGTAAAGCAAAGTAAAGACGCGTAAAGCAAGGCAAGGCAAAGCAACGTAAAGAAACGTAAAGCAAGGCATGGCAAGGCAAAGAAAGGCTAAGCAAGGAAAAGCAACGTAAAGCAACGTAAAGCAAGGCAAAGCAAGGCAAAGCAACGTAAAGCAACGTAAAGCAACGTAAAGCAAGGCAAGGCAAAGCAAAGTAAAGTAACGCAAAGCAACGTAAAGCAACGTAAAGCAAGGCAAAGCAACGTAAAGCAACGTAAAGCAAGGCAAGGAAAGGTAAAGCAACGTAAAGCAAAGTAAAGCAACGTAAAGCAACCTAAAGCAACGTAAGGCAAGGCAAGGCAACGTAAAGCAACGTAAAGCAAGGCAACGTAAAGCAAGGCAACGTAAAGCCACGCAACGTAAAGCAACAAAAAGCAACGTAAAGCAAGGTAACGTAAAGCAACATAAAGCAAGGCAACGTAAAGCAAGGCAAAGTAAAGCAACGTAAAGCAAGGCAACGTCAAGCAAGGCAACGTAAAAAAACGTAAAGCAAGGCAACGTAAAGCAACGTAAACCAAGGCAACGTAAAGCAACGTAAAGCAAGGCAACGTAAAGCAACGTAAAGCAACGTCAAGCAAGGCAACGTAAAGCAACGTAAAGCAAGGCAACGTAAAGCAAGGTAAACCAAGTCAACGTCAAGCAACGTAAAGCAAGGCAACGTAAAGCAACGTAAAGCAAGGCAACGTAAAGCAAGGCAAAGTAAATCAACGTAAAGCAAGGCAACGTAACGCAACGTAAAGCAAGGTAAGGCAACGTAAAGCAAGGCAACGTAAAGCAACGTAAAGCAAGGCAAGGCAACGTAAAGCAAGGCAACGTAAACCTACGTAAAGCACGGCAAGGCAACGTAAAGCAACGTAATGCAAGGCAAGGCAACGTAAAACAAAGCAACGTAAAGCAACGTAAGGCAAGGCAAGGCAACGTAAAGCAAGCCAACGTAAATCAACGTAATGCAACGTAAAGCAAGGCAAGGCAACGTAAAGCAAAGTAAAGCGAGGCAAGGCAACGTAAAGCAAGGCAACGTAAAGAACATAAAGCAAGGCAAGGCAACCTAAAGCAACGTAAAGCAAGGCTCAGAAACGTAAAGCAACGTAAAGCAATGTAAAGCAAGGCAAGGCAAGGTAAAGCAACGTAAAGCAACGTAAAGCAACGTAAAGGAAGGCAAGGCAAGGTAAAGCAACGTAAAGCAACGTAAAGCAAGGCAAGGCAAGGTAAAGCAGCGTAAAGCAACGTAAAGCAACGTAAAGCAACGTAAAGCAAGGCAAGTCAAAGCAAGAGAGAGCAAGGCAAAGCAACGTAAAGCAACGTAAAGTAACGTAAAGCAAGGCAAGTCAAAGCAATATTAAGCAATGTAAAGCAACGTAAAGCAAGGCAAGGCAAAGCAACGTAAAGCAACGTAAAGCAACGTAAAGCAACGTAAAGCAAGGCAAGTTAAAGCAACGTAAAGCAACGTAAAGCAAGGCAAGTCAAAGCAAGAGAGAGCAAGGCAAAGCAACGTAAAGCAACGTAAAGTAACGTAAAGCAAGGCAAGTCAAAGCAATATTAAGCAACGTAAAGCAACGTAAAGCAAGGCAAGGCAAAGCAACGTAAAGCAACGTAAAGCAACGTAAAGCAACGTAAAGCAAGGCAAGGCAAGGTAAAGAAACGTAAAGCAGCGTAAAGCAACGTAAAGTAACATAAAGCAAGGCAAGTCAAGGTAAAGCAGCGTAAAGCAACGTAAAGCAAGGCAAGGCAACGTAAAGCAACATAAGCAACGTAAAGCAAGGCAAGAAAACGTAAAGCAACGTAAAACAACGTAAAGCAACGTAAAGCAAGGCAAGGCAACATAAAGCAACGTAAAACAAGGTAAGGCAACGTAAAGCAACGTAAAGCAAGGCAAGGCAACGTAAAGCAACGTAAAGCAAGGCAACGTAAAGCAACACAACGTAAAGCAACGTAAAGCAATGCAACCTAAAGCAAGGCAAGGCAACGTAAAGCATCATAAAGCAACGTAAAGCAAGGCAACGTAAAGCAACGTAAAGCAACGTCAAGCAAGGCAACGTAAAGCAACGTAAAGCAAGGCAACGTAAAGCAACGTAAACCATGGCAACGTAAAGCAACGTAAAGAAGGCAACGTAAAGCAACGTAAAGCAACATCAAGCAAGGCAACGTAAAGCAACGTAAAGCAAGGCAACGTAAAGCAACGTAAACCAAGGCAACGTAAAGCAACGTAAAGCAAGGCAACGTAAAGCAACGTAAAGCAACGTCAAGCAAGGCAACGTAAAGCAACGTAAAGCAAGGCAACGTAAAGCAACGTAAACCAAGGCAACGTCAAGCAACGTAAAGCAAGGCAACGTAAAGCAACGTAAAGCAAGGCAACGTAAATCAAGGCAACGTAAAGCAACGTAAAGCAAGGCAAGGCAACGTAAAGCAAGGCAACGTAAAGCAACGTAAAGCAAGGCAAGGCAACGTAAAACAAAGCAACGTAAAGCAAAATAAGGCAAGGTAAGGCAACGTAAAGCTTGGCAACGTAAAGCAACGTAAAGCAAGGCAAGGCAAGGCAACGTAAAGCAAAGCAAGGTAAATCAATGTAAAGCAACGTAAAGCAAGGCAAGGCAACGTAAAGCAAGGCAACGTAAAGCAAGTCAAGGCAACGTAAAACAACGTAAAGCAATGTAAAACAACGTAAAGCAAGGCAATGCAAGGTAAAGCAACGTAAAGCAACGTAAAGCAAGGCAAGGCAAGGCAAAGCAACGTAAAGCAACGTAAAGCAACGTAAAGCAAGGCAAGGCAAGGTAAAGCAATATAAAGTAACGTAAAAAACTTAAAGCAAGGCAAGGCAACGTAAAGCAAGGCAAGGCAAGGTAAAGCAACGTAAAGCAACATAAAGCAACGTAAAGCAAGGCAAGGCAAGGTAAAGCAACGTAAAGCAACGTAAAGCAACGTAAAGCAAGGCAAGGCAAGGCAAAGCAACGTAAAGCAATGTCAGGCAAAGCAAGGCTAAGCAAGGCAAAGCAACGTAAAGCAAGGTAAAGCAAGGCAACTTAAAACAAGGCAAAGCAAGGCAAAGCAACGTAAAGCAACATAAAGCAAAGTAAAGCAACGGAAAACAAGGCAAAGCAAGGTAAAGCAAGGTAAAGCAACGTAAAGCAAGGGAAAGAAAGGTAAAGGAAGGTAAAGCAACGTAAAGCAAGGGAAAGCAAGGGAAAGCAACGTAAAGCAACGTAAAGCAACGTAAAGCAAGGTAAGGCAAGGCAAGGCAAGGTAAAGCAACGTAAAGCAACGTAAAGCAACGTAAAGAAAGGCAAAGGAAAGCAACGTAAAGCAACGTAAAACAACGTAAAGCAAGGCAACGTAAAGCAACGTAAATCAAAGTAAAGCAAAGCAACGTAAAGCAACGTAAAGCAACATAAAGCAAGGCAACGTAAAGCAACGTAAAGCAATGCAACGTAAAGCAACGTAAAGCAACGTAAAGGAAGGCAAGGCAAGGCAAAGCAACGTAAAGCAACGTAAAGCAACGTAAAGCAACGTAAACCAAGGCAACGTAAAGCAACATAAAGCAACATAAAGCAACGTAAAGCAACGTAATCAAGGCAAGGCAAAGCAAGGCAAAGCAAGGCAAAGCAACGTAAAGGAACCTAAAGCAAGGTAAAGCAACGTAAAGCAAGGCAAGGCAAAGCAACGTAAAGCAACGTAAATCAACGTAAAGCAAGGCAACGTAAAGCAAAGTAAAGCAACGTAAAGCAAGGCAAGGCAAAGCAACGTAAAGAAACGTAAAGCAAGGCATCGCAAGGCAAAGAAAGGCTAAGAAAGGCAAAGCAACGTAAAGCAATGTAAAGCAAGGCAACGTAAAGCAAGGCAAAGCAAGGCAAAGCAACGTAAAGCAACGTAAAGCAACGTAAAGCAAGGCAAGGCAAAGCAACGTAAAGTAACGTAAAGCAACGTAAAGCAACGTAAAGCAAGGCAAAGCAACGTAAAGCAACGTAAAGCAAGGCAAGGAAAGGTAAAGCAACGTAAAGCAAAGTAAAGCAACATAAAGCAACCTAAAGCAACGTAAGGAAAGGCAAGGCAACGTAAAGCAACGTAAAGCAAGGCAACGTAAAGCAAAGTAAACCAAGGCAACGTCAAGCAACGTAAAGTAAGGCAAAGTAAAGCAAGGCAACGTAAAGCAACGTAAAGCAAGGCAACGTAAAGCAAGGCAAAGTAAATCAACGTAAAGCAAGGCAACGTAACGCAACGTAAAGCAAGGTAAGGCAACGTAAAGCAAGGCAACGTAGAGCAACGTAAAGCAAGGCAAGGCAACGTAAAGCAAGGCAACGTAAACCTACGTAAAGCAAGGCAAGGCAACGTAAAGCAACGTAATGCAAGGCAAGGCAACGTAAAAGAAAGCAACGTAAAGCAACGTAAGGCAAGGCAAGGCAACGTAAAGCAAGCCAACGTAAATCAACGTAAAGCAACGTAAAGCAAGGCAAGGCAACGTAAAGCAAAGTAAAGCGAGGTAAGGCAACGTAAAGCAAGGCAACGTAAAGAACATAAAGCAAGGCAAGGCAACCTAAAGCAACGTAAAGCAAGGCACAGAAACGTAAAGCAACGTAAAGCAATGTAAAGCAAGGCAAGGCAAGGTAAAGCAACGTAAAGCAACGTAAAGCAACGTAAAGGAAGGCCAGGCAAGGTAAAGCAACGTAAAGCAACGTAAAGCAAGGCAAGGCAAGGTAAAGCAGCGTAAAGCAACGTAAAGCAACGTAAAGCAACGTAAAGCAAGGCAGGTCAAAGCAAGAGAGAGCAAGGCAAAGCAACGTAAAGCAACGTAAAGTAACGTAAAGCAAGGCAAGTCAAAGCAATATTAAGCAACGTAAAGCAACGTAAAGCAAGGCAAGGCAAGGTAAAGCAGCGTAAAGCAGCGTAAAGCAACGTAAAGTAACATAAAGCAAGGCAAGTCAAGGTAAAGCAGCGTAAAGCAACGTAAAGCAACGTAAAGCAAGGCAAGGCAACGTAAAGCAACATAAGCAACGTAAAGCAAGGCAAGGCAACGTAAAGCAACGTAAAGCAAGGCAACGTAAAGCAACGC
Organism: Phaenicophaeus curvirostris; assembly: GCF_032191515.1. Lineage (NCBI taxonomy): Eukaryota > Metazoa > Chordata > Aves > Cuculiformes > Cuculidae > Phaenicophaeus > Phaenicophaeus curvirostris. The sequence goes on from NW_027206680.1 coordinate 940,467, forward strand.
AACGTAAAGCAACGTAAAGCAATGCAACGTAAAGCAAGGCAAGGCAACGTAAAGCAACATAAAGCAACGTAAAGCAAGGCAACGTAAAGCAACGTAAAGCAGGGCAACGTAAAGCAAGGCAACTTAAAGCAACGTAAAGCAACGTCAAGCAAGGCAACGTAAAGCAACTTAAAGCAAGGCAACGTAAAGCAACGTAAACCATGGCAACGTAAAGCAACATAAAGAAGGCAACGTAAAGCAACGTCAAGCAAGGCAACGTAAAGCAACGTAAAGCAAGGCAACGTAAAGCAACGTAAACAAAGGCAACGTAAAGCAACGTAAAGCAAGGCAACGCAAAGCAACGTAAAGCAACGTCAAGCAAGGCAACGTAAAGCAACGTAAAGCAAGGCAACGTAAAGCAACGTAAACCAAGGCAATGTAAAGCAAGGCAACGTAAAGCAACGTAAAGCAAGGCAAGGCAACGTAAAGCAAGGCAACGTAAACCTACGTAAAGCAAGGCAAGGCAACGTAAAGCAAGGCAACGTAAAGCAACGTAATGCAAGGCAAGGCAACGTAAAACAAAGCAACGTAAAGCAACGTAAGGCAAGGCAAGGCAACGTAAAGCAAGCCAACGTAAATCAACGTAAAGCAACGTAAAGCAAGGCAAGGCAACGTAAAGCAAAGTAAAGCAAGGCAACGTAAAGCAACGTAAAGCAGGGCAACGTAAAGCAAGGCAACGTAAAGCAACGTAAAGCAAGGCAAGGCAACGTAAAGCAAGGCAACGTAAAGCAACGTAAAGCAAGGCAAGGCAACGTAAAACAAAGCAACGTAAAGCAACGTAAGGCAAGGTAAGGCAACGTAAAGCTTGGCAACGTAAAGCAAGGCAAGGCAAGGCAACGTAAAGCAAGGCAACGTAAACCAATGTAAAGCAACGTAAAGCAAGGCAAGGCAACGTAAAGCAAGGCAACGTAAAGCAAGTCAAGGCAACGTAAAACAACGTAAAGCAATGTAAAACAACGTAAAGCAAGGCAATGCAAGGAAAAGCAGCGTAAAGCAACGTAAAGCAAGGCAATGCAAGGCAAAGCAACGTAAAGCAACGTAAAGCAAGGCAAGGCAAGAAAAAGCAACGTAAAGCAACTTAAAGCAAGGCAAGGCAAGGTAAAGGAAGATAAAGCAACGTAAAGCAACGTAAAGCAATGCAAGGCAAGGTAAAGCAATATAAAGTAACGTAAAAAATGTAAAGCAAGGCAAGGCAACGTAAAGCAAGGCAAGGCAAGGTAAAGCAACGTAAAGCAACATAAAGCAACGTAAAGCAAGGCAAGGCAAGGTAAAGCAACGTAAAGCAACGTAAAGCAACGTAAAGCAAGGCAAGGCAAGGTAAAGCAACGTAAAGCAACGTAAGGCAAAGCAAGTCTAAGCAAGGCAAAGCAACGTAAAGCAAGGTAAAGCAAGGCAACGTAAAACAAGGCAAAGCAAGGCAAAGCAACGTAAAGCAACATAAAGCAACGTAAAGCAACGTAAAGCAACTTAAAGGAAGGCAAGGCAAGGCAAAGCAACGTAAAGCAACGTAAAGCAACGTAAAGCAACGTAATCAAGGCAAGGCAAAGCAAGGCAAAGCAAGGCAAAGCAACGTAAAGGAACCTAAAGCAAAGTAAAGCAACGTAAAGCAAGGCAAGGCAAAGCAACGTAAAGCAACGTAAAGGAACGTAAAGCAAGGCAACGTAAAGCAAAGTAAAGCAACGTAACGCAAGGCAAGGCAACGTAAAGCAACGTAAAGCAACGTAAGGCAAGGCAAGGCAACGTAAAGCAACGTAAAGCAAGGCAACGTAAAGCAAGGCAACGTAAAGCAACGCAACGTAAAGAAACGTAAAGCAACGTAAAGCAAGGCAACGTAAAGCAAGGCAACGTAAAGCAACATAAAGCAACGTAAAGCAAGGAAACGTAAAGCAACGGAAAGCAAGGCAACGTAAAGCAAGGCAACGTAAAGCAACATAAAGCAATGCAATGCAAAGCAAGGCAATGTAAAGCAACGTAAAGCAAGGCAACGTAAAGCAATGTAAACCAAGGCAACGTAAAGCAACGTAAAGCAAGGCAACGTAAAGCAACGTAAAGCAACGTCAAGAAAGGGAAGGCAAGGTAAAGCAAGGTAAAGCAACGTAAAGCAAGGCAAGGCAAGGTAAAGCAACATAAAGCAATGTAAAGCAACGTAAAGCAAGGCAAGGAAAGGTAAAGCAACATAAAGAAACGTAAAGCAACGTAAAGCAAGGCAAGGCAACGTAAAGCAACGTACAGCAAGGGAAGCAAGGTAAAGCAACGTAAAGCAACGTAAAGCAAGGCAAGGCAAGGTAAAGCAAAGTAAAGCAACGTGAAGCAAGGCAAGGCAAGGTAAAGCAACGTAAAGCAACACAAAGCAACGTAAAGAAAGGTAAGGCAAGGTAAAGCAACGTAAAGCAACCTAAAGCAAGGCAAGGCAACGTAAAGCAACGTAAAGCAAGGCAAGGCAAGGCAAAGCAACGTAAAGCAACGTAAAGCAAGGCAAGGCAAGAAAAAGCAACGTAAAACAACTTAAAGCAAGGCAAGGCAAGGTAAAGGAAGATAAAGCAACGTAAAGCAACGTAAAGCAAGGCAAGGCAAGGTAAAGCAATATAAAGTAACGTAAAAAACGTAAAGCAAGGCAAGGCAACGTAAAGCAAGGCAAGGCAAGGTAAAGCAACGTAAAGCAACATAAAGCAACGTAAAGCAAGGCAAGGCAAGGTAAAGCAACGTAAAGCAACGTAAAGCAACGTAAAGCAAGGCAAGGCAAGGTAAAGCAACGTAAAGCAATGTAAGGCAAAGCAAGGCTAAGCAAGGCAAAGCAACGTAAAGCAAGGTAAAGCAAGGCAACTTAAAACAAGGCAAAGCAAGGCAAAGCAACGTAAAGCAACATAAAGCAACGTAAAGCAACGGAAAACAAGGCAAAGCAAGGTAAAGCAAGGTAAAGCAACGTAAAGCAAGGGAAAGCAAGGTAAAGGAAGGTAAAGCAACGTAAAGCAAGGGAAAGCAAGGGAAAGCAACGTAAAGCAACGTAAAGCAATGTAAAGCAAGGTAAGGCAAGGCAAGGCAAGGTAAAGCAACGTAAAGCAACGTAAAGCAACGTAAAGAAAGGCAAAGGAAAGCAACGTAAAGCAACGTAAAACAACGTAAAGCAAGGCAACGTAAAGCAACGTAAATCAACGTAAAGCAAAGCAACGTAAAGCAACGTAAAGCAACATAAAGCAAGGCAACGTAAGCAACGTAAAGCAATGCAACGTAAAGCAACGTAAAGCAACGTAAAGGAAGGCAAGGCAAGGCAAAGCAACGTAAAGCAACGTAAAGCAACGTAAACCAAGGCAACGTAAAGAAACGTAAAGCAACATAAAGCAACGTAAAGCAACGTAATCAAGGCAAGGCAAAGCAAGGCAAAGCAAGGCAAAGCAACGTAAAGGAACCTAAAGCAAGGTAAAGCAACGTAAAGCAAGGCAAGGCAAAGCAACGTAAAGCAACGTAAATCAACGTAAAGCAAGGCAACGTAAAGCAAAGTAAAGCAACGTAAAGCAAGGCAAGGCAAAGCAACGTAAAGAAACGTAAAGCAAGGCATCGCAAGGCAAAGAAGGCTAAGCAAGGCAAAGCAACGTAAAGCAACGTAAAGCAAGGCAACGTAAAGCAAGGCAAAGCAAGGCAAAGCAACGTAAAGCAACGTAAAGCAACGTAAAGCAAGGCAAGGCAAAGCAACGTAAAGAAACGTAAAGCAACGTAAAGCAACGTAAAGCAAGGCAAAGCAACGTAAAGCAACGTAAAGCAAGGCAAGGAAAGGTAAAGCAACGTAAAGCAAAGTAAAGCAACATAAAGCAACCTAAAGCAACGTAAGGAAAGGCAAGGCAACGTAAAGCAACGTAAAGCAAGGCAACGTAAAGCAAAGTAAACCAAGGCAACGTCAAGCAACGTAAAGTAAGGCAACGTAAAGCAAGGCAACGTAAAGCAACGTAAAGCAAGGCAACGTAAAGCAAGGCAAAGTAAATCAACGTAAAGCAAGGCAACGTAACGCAACGTAAAGCAAGGTAAGGCAACGTAAAGCAAGGCAACGTAGAGCAACGTAAAGCAAGGCAAGGCAACGTAAAGCAAGGCAACGTAAACCTACGTAAAGCAAGGCAAGGCAACGTAAAGCAACGTAATGCAAGGCAAGGCAACGTAAAAGAAAGCAACGTAAATCAACGTAAGGCAAGGCAAGGCAACGTAAAGCAAGCCAACGTAAATCAACGTAAAGCAACGTAAAGCAAGGCAAGGCAACGTAAAGCAAAGTAAAGCGAGGCAAGGCAACGTAAAGCAAGGCAACGTAAATAACATAAAGCAAGGCAAGGCAACCTAAAGCAACGTAAAGCAAGGCACAGAAACGTAAAGCAACGTAAAGCAATGTAAAGCAAGGCAAGGCAAGGTAAAGCAACGTAAAGCAACGTAAAGTAACGTAAAGGAAGGAAAGGCAAGGTAAAGCAACGTAAAGCAACGTAAAGCAAGGCAAGGCAAGGTAAAGCAGCGTAAAGCAACGTAAAGCAACGTAAAGCAACGTAAAGCAAGGCAGGTCAAAGCAAGAGAGAGCAAGGCAAAGCAACGTAAAGCAACGTAAAGTAACGTAAAGCAAGGCAAGTCAAAGCAATATTAAGCTACGTAAAGCAACGTAAAGCAAGGCAAGGCAAGGTAAAGCAGCGTAAAGCAGCGTAAAGCAACGTAAAGCAACATAAAGCAAGGCAAGTCAAGGTAAAGCAGCGTAAAGCAACGTAAAGCAACGTAAAGCAAGGCAAGGCAACGTAAAGCAACATAAGCAACGTAAAGCAAGGCAAGACAACGTAAAGCAACCTAAAACAACGTAAAGCAACGTAAAGTAAGGCAAGGCAACATAAAGCAACGTAAAACAAGGCAAGGCAACGTAAAGCAACGTAAAGCAAGGCAAGGCAACGTAAAGCAACGTAAAGCAAGGCAACGTAAAGAAACGCAACGTAAAGCAACGTAAAGCAATGCAACGTAAAGCAAGGCAAGGCAACGTAAAGCAACATAAAGCAACGTAAAGCAAGGCAACGTAAAGCAACGTAAAGCAGGGCAACGTAAAGCAAGGCAACTTAAAGCAACGTAAAGCAACGTCAAGCAAGGCAACGTAAAGCAACGTAAAGCAAGGCAACGTAAAGCAACGTAAACCATGGCAACGTAAAGCAACATAAAGAAGGCAACGTAAAGCAATGTCAAGCAAGGCAACGTAAAGCAAGGCAACGTAAAGCAACGTAAACAAAGGCAACGTAAAGCAACGTAAAGCAAGGCAACGCAAAGCAACGTAAAGCAACGTCAAGCAAGGCAACGTAAAGCAACGTAAAGCAAGGCAACGTAAAGCAACGTAAACCAAGGCAATGTAAAGCAAGGCAACGTAAAGCAACGTAAACCAAGGCAATGTAAAGCAAGGCAACGTAAAGCAACGTAAAGCAAGGCAAGGCAACGTAAAGCAAGGCAACGTAAACCTACGTAAAGCAAGGCAAGGCAACGTAAAGCAAGGCAACGTAAAGCAACGTAATGCAAGGCAAGGCAACGTAAAACAAAGCAACGTAAAGCAACGTAAGGCAAGGCAAGGCAACGTAAAGCAAGCCAACGTAAATCAACGTAAAGCAACGTAAAGCAAGGCAAGGCAACGTAAAGCAAAGTAAAGCGAGGCAACGTAAAGCAACGTAAAGCAGGGCAACGTAAAGCAAGGCAACGTAAAGCAACGTAAAGCAAGGCAAGGCAACGTAAAGCAAGGCAGCGTAAAGCAACGTAAAGCAAGGCAAGGCAACGTAAAACAAAGCAACGTAAAGCAACGTAAGGCAAGGTAAGGCAACGTAAAGCTTGGCAACGTAAAGCAAGGCAAGGCAAGGCAACGTAAAGCAAGGCAACGTAAACCAATGTAAAGCAACGTAAAGCAAGGCAAGGCAACGTAAAGCAAGGGAACGTAAAGCAAGTCAAGGCAACGTAAAACAACGTAAAGCAATGTAAAACAACGTAAAGCAAGGCAATGCAAGGTAAAGCAACTTAAAGCAACGTAAAGCAAGGCAAGGCAAGGCAAAGCAACGTAAAGCAACGTAAAGCAAGGCAAGGCAATAAAAAGCAACGTAAAGCAACTTAAAGCAAGGCAAGGCAAGGTAAAGCAATATAAAGTAACGTAAAAAATGTAAAGCAAGGCAAGGCAACGTAAAGCAAGGCAAGGCAAGGTAAAGCAACGTAAAGCAACATAAAGCAACGTAAAGCAAGGCAAGGCAAGGTAAAGCAACGTAAAGCAACGTAAAGCAACGTAAAGCAAGGCAAGGCAAGGTAAAGCAACGTAAAGCAACGTAAGGCAAAGCAAGGCTAAGCAAGGCAAAGCAACGTAAAGCAAGGTAAAGCAAGGCAACGTAAAACAAGGCAAAGCAAGGCAAAGCAACGTAAAGCAACATAAAGCAACGTAAAGCAACGTAAAGCAACTTAAAGGAAGGCAAGGCAAGGCAAAGCAACGTAAAGCAACGTAAAGCAAAGTAAAGCAACGTAAAGCAACGTAAAGCAACGTAATCAAGGCAAGGCAAAGCAAGGCAAAGCAAGGCAAAGCAACGTAAAGGAACCTAAAGCAAAGTAAAGCAACGTAAAGCAAGGCAAGGAAAAGCAACGTAAAGCAACGTAAAGGAACGTAAAGCAAGGCAACGTAAAGCAAAGTAAAGCAACGTAACGCAAGGCAAGGCAACGTAAAGCAACGTAAAGCAACGTAAGGCAAGGCAAGGCAACGTAAAGCAACGTAAAGCAAGGCAACGTAAAGCAAGGCAACGTAAACCAACGCAACGTAAAGAAACGTAAAGCAACGTAAAGCAAGGCAACGTAAAGCAAGGCAACGTAAAGCAACATAAAGCAACGTAAAGCAAGGAAACGTAAAGCAACGGAAAGCAAGGCAACGTAAAGCAAGGCAACGTAAAGCAACATAAAGCAATGCAATGTAAAGCAAGGCAATGTAAAGCAACGTAAAGCAAGGCAACGTAAAGCAATGTAAACCACGGCAACGTAAAGCAACGTAAAGCAAGGCAACGTAAAGCAACGTAAAGCAACGTCAAGAAAGGGAAGGCAAGGTAAAGCAAGGTAAAGCAACGTAAAGCAAGGCAAGGCAAGGTAAAGCAACATAAAGCAATGTAAAGCAACGTAAAGCAAGGCAAGGAAAGGTAAAGCAACGTAAAGAAACGTAAAGCAACGTAAAGCAAGGCAAGGCAACGTAAAGCAACGTACAGCAAGGGAAGCAAGGTAAAGCAACGTAAAGCAACGTAAAGCAAGGCAAGGCAAGGTAAAGCAAAGTAAAGCAACGTGAAGCAAGGCAAGGCAAGGTAAAGCAACGTAAAGCAACACAAAGCAACGTAAAGAAAGGTAAGGCAAGGTAAAGCAACGTAAAGCAACCTAAAGCAAGGCAAGGCAACGTAAAGCAACGTAAAGCAAGGCAAGGCAAGGCAAAGCAACGTAAAGCAACGTAAAGCAAGGCAAGGCAAGAAAAAGCAACGTAAAACAACTTAAAGCAAGGCAAGGCAAGGTAAAGGAAGATAAAGCAACGTAAAGCAACGTAAAGCAAGGCAAGGCAAGGTAAAGCAATATAAAGTAACGTAAAAAACGTAAAGCAAGGCAAGGCAACGTAAAGCAAGGCAAGGCAAGGTAAAGCAACGTAAAGCAACATAAAGCAACGTAAAGCAAGGCAAGGCAAGGTAAAGCAACGTAAAGCAACGTAAAGCAACGTAAAGCAAGGCAAGGCAAGGTAAAGCAACGTAAAGCAATGTAAGGCAAAGCAAGGCTAAGCAAGGCAAAGCAACGTAAAGCAAGGTAAAGCAAGGCAACTTAAAACAAGGCAAAGCAAGGCAAAGCAACGTAAAGCAACATAAAGCAACGTAAAGCAACGGAAAACAAGGCAAAGCAAGGTAAAGCAAGGTAAAGCAACGTAAAGCAAGGGAAAGCAAGGTAAAGGAAGGTAAAGCAACGTAAAGCAAGGGAAAGCAAGGGAAAGCAACGTAAAGCAACGTAAAGCAACGTAAAGCAAGGTAAGGCAAGGCAAGGCAAGGTAAAGCAACGTAAAGCAACGTAAAGCAACGTAAAGAAAGGCAAAGGAAAGCAACGTAAAGCAACGTAAAACAACGTAAAGCAAGGCAACGTAAAGCAACGTAAATCAACGTAAAGCAAAGCAACGTAAAGCAACGTAAAGCAACATAAAGCAAGGCAACGTAAGCAACGTAAAGCAATGCAACGTAAAGCAACGTAAAGCAACGTAAAGGAAGGCAAGGCAAGGCAAAGCAACGTAAAGCAACGTAAAGCAACGTAAACCAAGGCAACGTAAAGAAACGTAAAGCAACATAAAGCAACGTAAAGCAACGTAATCAAGGCAAGGCAAAGCAAGGCAAAGCAAGGCAAAGCAACGTAAAGGAACCTAAAGCAAGGTAAAGCAACGTAAAGCAAGGCAAGGCAAAGCAACGTAAAGCAACGTAAATCAACGTAAAGCAAGGCAACGTAAAGCAAAGTAAAGCAACGTAAAGCAAGGCAAGGCAAAGCAACGTAAAGAAACGTAAAGCAAGGCATCGCAAGGCAAAGAAGGCTAAGCAAGGCAAAGCAACGTAAAGCAACGTAAAGCAAGGCAACGTAAAGCAAGGCAAAGCAAGGCAAAGCAACGTAAAGCAACGTAAAGCAACGTAAAGCAAGGCAAGGCAAAGCAACGTAAAGAAACGTAAAGCAACGTAAAGCAACGTAAAGCAAGGCAAAGCAACGTAAAGCAACGTAAAGCAAGGCAAGGAAAGGTAAAGCAACGTAAAGCAAAGTAAAGCAACATAAAGCAACCTAAAGCAACGTAAGGAAAGGCAAGGCAACGTAAAGCAACGTAAAGCAAGGCAACGTAAAGCAAAGTAAACCAAGGCAACGTCAAGCAACGTAAAGTAAGGCAACGTAAAGCAAGGCAACGTAAAGCAACGTAAAGCAAGGCAACGTAAAGCAAGGCAAAGTAAATCAACGTAAAGCAAGGCAACGTAACGCAACGTAAAGCAAGGCAAGGCAACGTAAAGCAAGGCAACGTAAACCTACGTAAAGCAAGGCAAGGCAACGTAAAGCAACGTAATGCAAGGCAAGGCAACGTAAAAGAAAGCAACGTAAAGCAACGTAAGGCAAGGCAAGGCAACGTAAAGCAAGCCAACGTAAATCAACGTAAAGCAACGTAAAGCAAGGCAAGGCAACGTAAAGCAAAGTAAAGCGAGGCAAGGCAACGTAAAGCAAGGCAACGTAAATAACATAAAGCAAGGCAAGGCAACCTAAAGCAACGTAAAGCAAGGCACAGAAACGTAAAGCAACGTAAAGCAATGTAAAGCAAGGCAAGGCAAGGTAAAGCAACGTAAAGCAACGTAAAGCAACGTAAAGGAAGGAAAGGCAAGGTAAAGCAACGTAAAGCAACGTAAAGCAAGGCAAGGCAAGGTAAAGCAGCGTAAAGCAACGTAAAGCAACGTAAAGCAACGTAAAGCAAGGCAGGTCAAAGCAAGAGAGAGCAAGGCAAAGCAACGTAAAGCAACGTAAAGTAACGTAAAGCAAGGCAAGTCAAAGCAAAATTAAGCAACGTAAAGCAACGTAAAGCAAGGCAAGGCAAGGTAAAGCAGCGTAAAGCAGCGTAAAGCAACGTAAAGCAACATAAAGCAAGGCAAGTCAAGGTAAAGCAGCGTAAAGCAACGTAAAGCAACGTAAAGCAAGGCAAGGCAACGTAAAGCAACATAAGCAACGTAAAGCAAGGCAAGACAACGTAAAGCAACCTAAAACAACGTAAAGCAACGTAAAGTAAGGCAAGGCAACATAAAGCAACGTAAAACAAGGCAAGGCAACGTAAAGCAACGTAAAGCAAGGCAAGGCAACGTAAAGCAACGTAAAGCAAGGCAACGTAAAGAAACGCAACGTGAAGCAACGTAAAGCAGGGCAACGTAAAGCAAGGCAACTTAAAGCAACGTAAAGCAACGTCAAGCAAGGCAACGTAAAGCAACGTAAAGCAAGGCAACGTAAAGCAACGTAAACCATGGCAACGTAAAGCAACATAAAGAAGGCAACGTAAAGCAATGTCAAGCAAGGCAACGTAAAGCAAGGCAACGTAAAGCAACGTAAACCAAGGCAACGTAAAGCAACGTAAAGCAAGGCAACGCAAAGCAACGTAAAGCAACGTCAAGCAAGGCAACGTAAAGCAACGTAAAGCAAGGCAACGTAAAGCAACGTAAACCAAGGCAATGTAAAGCAAGGCAACGTAAAGCAACGTAAACCAAGGCAATGTAAAGCAAGGCAACGTAAAGCAACGTAAAGCAAGGCAAGGCAACGTAAAGCAAGGCAACGTAAACCTACGTAAAGCAAGGCAAGGCAACGTAAAGCAAGGCAACGTAAAGCAACGTAATGCAAGGCAAGGCAACGTAAAACAAAGCAACGTAAAGCAACGTAAGGCAAGGAAAGGCAACGTAAAGCAAGCCAACGTAAATCAACGTAAAGCAACGTAAAGCAAGGCAAGGCAACGTAAAGCAAAGTAAAGCGAGGCAACGTAAAGCAACGTAAAGCAGGGCAACGTAAAGCAAGGCAACGTAAAGCAACGTAAAGCAAGGCAAGGCAACGTAAAGCAAGGCAACGTAAAGCAACGTAAAGCAAGGCAAGGCAACGTAAAACAAAGCAACGTAAAGCAACGTAAGGCAAGGTAAGGCAACGTAAAGCTTGGCAACGTAAAGCAAGGCAAGGCAAGGCAACGTAAAGCAAGGCAACGTAAACCAATGTAAAGCAACGTAAAGCAAGGCTAGGCAACGTAAAGCAAGGGAACGTAAAGCAAGTCAAGGCAACGTAAAACAACGTAAAGCAATGTAAAACAACGTAAAGCAAGGCAATGCAAGGTAAAGCAACTTAAAGCAACGTAAAGCAAGGCAAGGCAAGGCAAAGCAACGTAAAGCAACGTAAAGCAAGGCAAGGCAATAAAAAGCAACGTAAAGCAACTTAAAGCAAGGCAAGGCAAGGTAAAGGAAGATAAAGCAACGTAAAGCAACGTAAAGCAAGGCAAGGCAAGGTAAAGCAATATAAAGTAACGTAAAAAATGTAAAGCAAGGCAAGGCAACGTAAAGCAAGGCAAGGCAAGGTAAAGCAACGTAAAGCAACATAAAGCAACGTAAAGCAAGGCAAGGCAAGGTAAAGCAACGTAAAGCAACGTAAAGCAACGTAAAGCAAGGCAAGGCAAGGTAAAGCAACGTAAAGCAACGTAAGGCAAAGCAAGGCTAAGCAAGGCAAAGCAACGTAAAGCAAGGTAAAGCAAGGCAACGTAAAACAAGGCAAAGCAAGGCAAAGCAACGTAAAGCAACATAAAGCAACGTAAAGCAACGTAAAGCAATGCAACGTAAAGCAACGTAAAGCAACTTAAAGGAAGGCAAGGCAAGGCAAAGCAACGTAAAGCAACGTAAAGCAAAGTAAAGCAACGTAAAGCAACGTAAAGCAACGTAATCAAGGCAAGGCAAAGCAAGGCAAAGCAAGGCAAAGCAACGTAAAGGAACCTAAAGCAAAGTAAAGCAACGTAAAGCAAGGCAAGGCAAAGCAACGTAAAGCAACGTAAAGGAACGTAAAGCAAGGCAACGTAAAGCAAAGTAAAGCAACGTAACGCAAGGCAAGGCAACGTAAAGCAACGTAAAGCAAGGCAAGGCAAAGCAACATAAAGCAACTTAAAGCAACGTAAGCAATGCAAGGCAAGGTAAAGCAGCGTAAAGCAACGTAAAGCAACGTAAAGCAACGTAAAGCAAGGCAACGCAACGTAAAGCAACGTAAAACAACGTAAAGCAACGTAAAGCAAGGCAAGGCAACGTAAAGCAACGTAACGCAAGGCAAGGAAACGTAAAGCAACGTAAAGCAAAGTAAGGCAAGGCAAGGCAACGTAAAGCAACGTAAAGCAAGGCAACGTAAAGCAAGGCAACGTAAAGCAACGCAACGTAAAGCAACGTAAAGCAAGGGAACATAAAGCAAGGCAACGTAAAGCAACATATAGCAACTTAAAGCAACGCAACGTAAAGCAAAATAAAGCAAGGCAACGTAAAGCAAGGCAACGTAAAGCAACGTAAAGCAATGCAACGTAAAGCAAGGCAATGTAAAGCAACGTAAAGCAACGTAAAGCAACCTCAAGCAAGGCAACGTAAAACAACGTAAAGCAAGGCAACGTAAAGCAACGTAAACCAAGGCAACGTAAAGAGACGTAAAGAAACGTCAAGCAAGGCAAGGCAAGGTAAAGCAACGTAAAGCAACGTAAAGCAAGGCAAGGCAAGGTAAAGCAACATAAAGCAATGTAAAGCAACGTGAAGCAAGGCAAGGACAGGTAAAGCAACGTAAAGTAACGTAAAGCAACGTAAAGCAAGGCAAGGCAACGTAAAGCAACGTAAAGCAAGGGAAGCAAGGTAAAGGAACGTAAAGCAACGTAAAGCAAGGCAAGGCAAGGTAAAGCAACGTAAAGCAACGTAAAGGAAGGCAAGGCAAGGTAAAGCAACGTAAAGCAACGTAAAGCAACGTAAAGCAAGGCAAGGCAAGGTAAAGCAATGTAAAGCAACGTAAAGCAACGTAAAGCAAGGTTAGGCAAGGCAAGGCAAAGCAACGTAAAGCAACGTAAAGCAACATAAAGCAACGTAAAATAAGGCAACGTAAAGCAACGTAATGTAACGTAAAACAACGTAAAGCAAGGCAACGTAAAGCAACATAAATCAACGTAAAGCAAAGCAACGTAAAGAAAAGTAAAGCAACGTAAAGCAAGTCAACGTAAAGCAACGTAAAGCAACGTAAAGCAAGGCAACGTAAAGCAACGTAAAGCAATGCAACGGAAAGCAACGTAAAGCAACGTAAAGCAAGGCAAGGCAAGGCAAAGCAACGTAAAGCAATGTAACGCAAGGCAACGTAAAGCAACGTAAAGCAACGTAAATCAACGTAAAGCAACGTAAATCAACGTAAAGCAACGTAAAGCAAGGCAAAGCAAGGCAAAGCAATGTAAAGCAACGTAAAGCAACGTAAAGCAAGGCAAGGCAAAGCAACGTAAAGCAACGTAAAGCAACGTAAAGCAAGGCAACGTAAAGCAACGTATAGCAATGCAACGGAAAGCAACGTAAAGCAACGTAAAGCAAGGCAAGGCAAGGCAAAGCAACGTAAAGCAACGTAAAGCAACGTAAAGCAATGTAACGCAAGGCAACGTAAAGCAACGTAAATCAACGTAAAGCAACGTAAATCAATGTAACGCAAGGCAATGTAAAGCAACGTAAATCAACGTAAAGCAAGGCAAGGCAAAGCAACGTAAAGCAACGTAAAGCAACGTAAAGCAAGGCAACGTAAAGGAAAGTAAAGCAACGAAAGCAACGTAAAGCAACGTAAAGCAAGGCAACGCAACGTAAAACAACGTAAAGCAACGTAAAGCAAGGCAAGGCAACGTAAAGCAAAGTAACGCAAGGCAAGGAAACGTAAAGCAACGAAAAGCAACGTAAGGCAAGGCAAGGCAACGTAAAGCAACGTAAAGCAAGGCAACGTAAAGCAAGGCAACGTAAAGCAACGCAACGTAAAGCAAAGTAAAGCAACGTAAAGCAAGGCAACGTAACGCAAGGCAACGTAAAGCAACATAAAGCAACGTAAAGCAAGGCAACATAAAGCAACGTAAAGCAAGGCAACGTAAAGCAAGGCAACGTAAAGCAACTTAAAGCAATGCAACGTAAAGCAAGGCAATGTAAAGAAACGTAAAGCAAGGCAATGTAAAGCAACGTAAAGCAAGGCAGCGTAAAGCAACGTACAGCAACGTCAAGCAAGGCAACGTAAAACAACGTAAAGCAAGGCAACGTAAAGTAATGTAAAGCAACGTAAAGCAACGTAAAGCAAGGCAACGTAAAGCAACGTAAAGCAACGTCAAGCAAGGCAAGGCAAGGTAAAGCAACGTAAAGCAACGTAAAGGAAGGCAAGGCAAGGTAAAGCAACATAAAGCAATTTAAAGCAACGTAAAGCAAGGCAAGGAAAGGTAAAGCAACGTAAAGAAATGTAAAGCAACGTAAAGCAAGGCAAGGCAACGTAAAGCAACTTAAAGCAAGGGAAGCAAGGTAAAGCAACGTAAAGGAATGTAAAGCAACGTAAATCAAGGCAAGGCAAGGTAAAGCAACGTAAAGCAACTTAAAGCAAAGTAAAACAATGCAAGGCAAGGTAAAGCAACGTAAAGCAATGTAAAGCAACCTAGAGCAAGGCAAGGCAAGGTAAAGCAACGTAAAGCAACATAAAGCAACGTAAAGCAAGGAAAGGCAAGGAAAAGCAACGTAAAGCAACGTAAAACAAGGCAAGGCAACGTAAAGCAACGTAAAGCAAGGTAAAGCAGCTTAAAGCAACGTAAAGCAACGTAAAGCAAGGCAAAGCAACGTAAAGCAACGTAAAGCAAGGTAAAGCAAGGCAAGTCAAAGCAAGGGAAAGCAAGGCAAAGCAACTTAAAGCAACGTAAAGCAACGTAAAGCAAAGCAAGTCAAAGCAACGTTAAGCAACGTAAAGCAACGTAAAGCAAGGCAAGGCAAAGCAACGTAAAGCAACGTAAAGCAGCGTAAAGCAACGTAAAGCAAGGCAAGGACAGGTAAAGCAACGTAAAGTAACGTAAAGCAACGTAAAGCAATGCAACGTAAAGCAACGTAAAGCAACTTAAAGGAAGGCAAGGCAAGGCAAAGCAACGTAAAGCAACGTAAAGCAAAGTAAAGCAACGTAAAGCAACGTAAAGCAACGTAATCAAGGCAAGGCAAAGCAAGGCAAAGCAAGGCAAAGCAACGTAAAGGAACCTAAAGCAAAGTAAAGCAACGTAAAGCAAGGCAAGGCAAAGCAACGTAAAGCAACGTAAAGGAACGTAAAGCAAGGCAACGTAAAGCAAAGTAAAGCAACGTAACGCAAGGCAAGGCAACGTAAAGCAACGTAAAGCAAGGCAAGGCAAAGCAACATAAAGCAACTTAAAGCAACGTAAGCAATGCAAGGCAAGGTAAAGCAGCGTAAAGCAACGTAAAGCAACGTAAAGCAACGTAAAGCAAGGCAACGCAACGTAAAGCAACGTAAAACAACGTAAAGCAACGTAAAGCAAGGCAAGGCAACGTAAAGCAACGTAACGCAAGGCAAGGAAACGTAAAGCAACGTAAAGCAAAGTAAGGCAAGGCAAGGCAACGTAAAGCAACGTAAAGCAAGGCAACGTAAAGCAAGGCAACGTAAAGCAACGCAACGTAAAGCAACGTAAAGCAAGGGAACATAAAGCAAGGCAACGTAAAGCAACATATAGCAACTTAAAGCAACGCAACGTAAAGCAAAATAAAGCAAGGCAACGTAAAGCAAGGCAACGTAAAGCAACGTAAAGCAATGCAACGTAAAGCAAGGCAATGTAAAGCAACGTAAAGCAACGTAAAGCAACCTCAAGCAAGGCAACGTAAAACAACGTAAAGCAAGGCAACGTAAAGCAACGTAAACCAAGGCAACGTAAAGAGACGTAAAGAAACGTCAAGCAAGGCAAGGCAAGGTAAAGCAACGTAAAGCAACGTAAAGCAAGGCAAGGCAAGGTAAAGCAACATAAAGCAATGTAAAGCAACGTGAAGCAAGGCAAGGACAGGTAAAGCAACGTAAAGTAACGTAAAGCAACGTAAAGCAAGGCAAGGCAACGTAAAGCAACGTAAAGCAAGGGAAGCAAGGTAAAGGAACGTAAAGCAACGTAAAGCAAGGCAAGGCAAGGTAAAGCAACGTAAAGCAACGTAAAGGAAGGCAAGGCAAGGTAAAGCAACGTAAAGCAACGTAAAGCAACGTAAAGCAAGGCAAGGCAAGGTAAAGCAATGTAAAGCAACGTAAAGCAACGTAAAGCAAGGTTAGGCAAGGCAAGGCAAAGCAACGTAAAGCAACGTAAAGCAACATAAAGCAACGTAAAATAAGGCAACGTAAAGCAACGTAATGTAACGTAAAACAACGTAAAGCAAGGCAACGTAAAGCAACATAAATCAACGTAAAGCAAAGCAACGTAAAGAAAAGTAAAGCAACGTAAAGCAAGTCAACGTAAAGCAACGTAAAGCAACGTAAAGCAAGGCAACGTAAAGCAACGTAAAGCAATGCAACGGAAAGCAACGTAAAGCAACGTAAAGCAAGGCAAGGCAAGGCAAAGCAACGTAAAGCAATGTAACGCAAGGCAACGTAAAGCAACGTAAAGCAACGTAAATCAACGTAAAGCAACGTAAATCAACGTAAAGCAACGTAAAGCAAGGCAAAGCAAGGCAAAGCAATGTAAAGCAACGTAAAGCAACGTAAAGCAAGGCAAGGCAAAGCAACGTAAAGCAACGTAAAGCAACGTAAAGCAAGGCAACGTAAAGCAACGTATAGCAATGCAACGGAAAGCAACGTAAAGCAACGTAAAGCAAGGCAAGGCAAGGCAAAGCAACGTAAAGCAACGTAAAGCAACGTAAAGCAATGTAACGCAAGGCAACGTAAAGCAACGTAAATCAACGTAAAGCAACGTAAATCAATGTAACGCAAGGCAATGTAAAGCAACGTAAATCAACGTAAAGCAAGGCAAGGCAAAGCAACGTAAAGCAACGTAAAGCAACGTAAAGCAAGGCAACGTAAAGGAAAGTAAAGCAACGAAAGCAACGTAAAGCAACGTAAAGCAAGGCAACGCAACGTAAAACAACGTAAAGCAACGTAAAGCAAGGCAAGGCAACGTAAAGCAAAGTAACGCAAGGCAAGGAAACGTAAAGCAACGAAAAGCAACGTAAGGCAAGGCAAGGCAACGTAAAGCAACGTAAAGCAAGGCAACGTAAAGCAAGGCAACGTAAAGCAACGCAACGTAAAGCAAAGTAAAGCAACGTAAAGCAAGGCAACGTAACGCAAGGCAACGTAAAGCAACATAAAGCAACGTAAAGCAAGGCAACATAAAGCAACGTAAAGCAAGGCAACGTAAAGCAAGGCAACGTAAAGCAACTTAAAGCAATGCAACGTAAAGCAAGGCAATGTAAAGAAACGTAAAGCAAGGCAATGTAAAGCAACGTAAAGCAAGGCAGCGTAAAGCAACGTACAGCAACGTCAAGCAAGGCAACGTAAAACAACGTAAAGCAAGGCAACGTAAAGTAATGTAAAGCAACGTAAAGCAACGTAAAGCAAGGCAACGTAAAGCAACGTAAAGCAACGTCAAGCAAGGCAAGGCAAGGTAAAGCAACGTAAAGCAACGTAAAGGAAGGCAAGGCAAGGTAAAGCAACATAAAGCAATTTAAAGCAACGTAAAGCAAGGCAAGGAAAGGTAAAGCAACGTAAAGAAATGTAAAGCAACGTAAAGCAAGGCAAGGCAACGTAAAGCAACTTAAAGCAAGGGAAGCAAGGTAAAGCAACGTAAAGGAATGTAAAGCAACGTAAATCAAGGCAAGGCAAGGTAAAGCAACGTAAAGCAACTTAAAGCAAAGTAAAACAATGCAAGGCAAGGTAAAGCAACGTAAAGCAATGTAAAGCAACCTAGAGCAAGGCAAGGCAAGGTAAAGCAACGTAAAGCAACATAAAGCAACGTAAAGCAAGGAAAGGCAAGGAAAAGCAACGTAAAGCAACGTAAAACAAGGCAAGGCAACGTAAAGCAACGTAAAGCAAGGTAAAGCAGCTTAAAGCAACGTAAAGCAACGTAAAGCAAGGCAAAGCAACGTAAAGCAACGTAAAGCAAGGTAAAGCAAGGCAAGTCAAAGCAAGGGAAAGCAAGGCAAAGCAACTTAAAGCAACGTAAAGCAACGTAAAGCAAAGCAAGTCAAAGCAACGTTAAGCAACGTAAAGCAACGTAAAGCAAGGCAAGGCAAAGCAACGTAAAGCAACGTAAAGCAGCGTAAAGCAACGTAAAGCAAGGCAAGGACAGGTAAAGCAACGTAAAGTAACGTAAAGCAACGTAAAGCAAGGCAAGGCAACGTAAAGCAACGTAAAGCAAGGGAAGCAAGGTAAAGGAACGTAAAGCAACGTAAAGCAAGGCAAGGCAAGGTAAAGCAACGTAAAGCAACGTAAAGGAAGGCAAGGCAAGGTAAAGCAACGTAAAGCAACGTAAAGCAACGTAAAGCAAGGCAAGGCAAGGTAAAGCAATGTAAAGCAACGTAAAGCAACGTAAAGCAAGGTTAGGCAAGGCAAGGCAAAGCAACGTAAAGCAACGTAAAGCAACATAAAGCAACGTAAAGTAAGGCAACGTAAAGCAACGTAATGTAACGTAAAACAACGTAAAGCAAGGCAACGTAAAGCAACATAAATCAACGTAAAGCAAAGCAACGTAAAGAAAAGTAAAGCAACGTAAAGCAAGTCAACTTAAAGCAACGTAAAGCAACGTAAAGCAAGGCAACGTAAAGCAACGTAAAGCAATGCAACGGAAAGCAACGTAAAGCAACGTAAAGCAAGGCAAGGCAAGGCAAAGCAACGTAAAGCAATGTAACGCAAGGCAACGTAAAGCAACGTAAAGCAACGTAAATCAACGTAAAGCAACGTAAATCAACGTAAAGCAACGTAAAGCAAGGCAAAGCAAGGCAAAGCAATGTAAAGCAACGTAAAGCAACGTAAAGCAAGGCAAGGCAAAGCAACGTAAAGCAACGTAAAGCAACGTAAAGCAAGGCAACGTAAAGCAACGTATAGCAATGCAACGGAAAGCTACGTAAAGCAACGTAAAGCAAGGCAAGGCAAGGCAAAGCAACGTAAAGCAACGTAAAGCAACGTAAAGCAATGTAACGCAAGGCAACGTAAAGCAACGTAAATCAACGTAAAGCAACGTAAATCAATGTAACGCAAGGCAACGTAAAGCAACGTAAATCAACGTAAAGCAACGTTAAGCAAGGCAAAGCAATGCAAAGCAACGTAAAGCAACCTAAAGCAACGTAAAGCAACGTAAAGCAAGGCAAGGCAAAGCAACGTAAAGCAACGTAAAGCAACGTAAAGCAAGGCAACGTAAAGGAAAGTAAAGCAACGTAAAGCAACGTAAAGCAACGTAAAGCAAGGCAACGCAACGTAAAGCAACGTAAAACAACGTAAAGCAACGTAAAGCAAGGCAAGGCAACGTAAAGCAAAGTAACGCAAGGCAAGGAAACGTAAAGCAACGTAAAGCAACGTAAGGCAAGTCAAGGCAACGTAAAGCAACGTAAAGCAAGGCAACGTAAAGCAAGGCAACGTAAAGCAACGCAACGTAAAGCAAAGTAAAGCAACGTAAAGCAAGGCAACGTAACGCAAGGAAACGTAAAGCAACATAAAGCAACGTAAAGCAAGGCAACATAAAGCAACGTAAAGCAAGGCAACGTAAAGCAACGTAAAGCAATGCAACGTAAAGCAAGGCAATGTAAAGCAACGTAAAGCAAGGCAATGTAAAGCAACGTAAAGCAAGGCAGCGTAAAGCAACGTACAGCAACGTCAAGCAAGGCAACGTAAAACAACGTAAAGCAAGGCAACGTAAATTAATGTAAACCAAGGCAACGTAAAGCAACGTAAAGCAAGGCAACGTAAAGCAACGTAAAGCAACGTCAAGCAAGGCAAGGCAAGGTAAAGCAACGTAAAGCAACGTAAAGGAAGGCAAGGCAAGGTAAAGCAACATAAAGCAATTTAAAGCAACGTAAAGCAAGGCAAGGAAAGGTAAAGCAACGTAAAGAAATGTAAAGCAACGTAAAGCAAGGCAAGGCAACGTAAAGCAACGTAAAGCAAGGGAAGCAAGGTAAAGCAACGTAAAGCAACGTAAAGCAAGTCAACGTAAAGCAACGTAAAGCAACGTAAATCAAGGCAACGTAAAGCAACGTAAAACAATGCAACGTAAAGCAACGTAAAGCAACGTAAAGGAAGGCAAGGCAAGGCAAAGCAACGTAAAGCAAAGTAAAGCAACGTAAAGCAATGTAAAGCAAGGCAACGTAAAGCAACGTAAATCAACGTAAAGCAACGTAAAGCAAGGCAAAGCAAGGCAAAGCAACGTAAAGCAACCTAAAGCAAGGTAAAGCAACGTAAAGCAACGTAAAGCAACGTAAAGCAAGGCAACGTAAATCAAAGTAAAGCAACCTAAAGCAAGGCAAGTCAAAGCAACGTAAAGAAACGTAAAGCAAGGTAAAGCAAGGCAAAGCAAGGCAAAGCAACGTAAAGCAACGTAAAGCAACGTAAAAAAAGGCAAGGCAAGGCAAAGCAACGTAAAGCAACATAAAGCAACGTAAAGCAAGGCAACGTAAAGCAACGTAAAGCAACGTAAAGCAACTTAAAGCAACGTAAAGCAACGTAAAGCAACGTAATCAAGGCAAGGCAAAGCAAGGCAAAGCAAGGCAAAGCAACGTAAAGCAACCTAAAGCAATGTAAAGCAACGTAAAGCAAGGCAAGGCAAAGCAACGTAAAGCAACGTAAAGCAACGTAAAGCAAGGCAACTTAAAGCAAAGTAAAGCAACGTAAAGCAAGGCAAGGCAAAGCAACGTAAAGAAACGTAAAGCAAGGCAAGGCAAGGCACCGTAAAGCAAGGCAAAGCAAGGCAAAGCAACGTAAAGCAACGTAAAGCAATGTAAAGCAAGGCAAGGCAAGGTAAAGCAACGTAAAGGAACGTAAAGCAACGTAAATCAAGGCAAGGCAAGGTAAAGCAACGTAAAGCAACTTAAAGCAAAGTAAAACAATGCAAGGCAAGGTAAAGCAACGTAAAGCAATGTAAAGCAACCTAGAGCAAGGCAAGGCAAGGTAAAGCAACGTAAAGCAACATAAAGCAACGTAAAGCAAGGAAAGGCAAGGTAAAGCAACGTAAAGCAACGTAAAACAAGACAAGGCAAGGTAAAGCAGCGTAAAGCAACGTAAAGCAACGTAAAGCAAGGCAAAGCAAAGCAAGGCAAAGCAAGGCAAAGCAACGTAAAGCAACGTAAAGCAAGGTAAAGCAAGGCAAGTCAAAGCAAGGGAAAGCAAGGCAAAGCAACTTAAAGCAACGTAAAGCAACGTAAAGCAAAGCAAGTCAAAGCAACGTTAAGCAACGTAAAGCAACGTAAAGCAAGGCAAGGCAAAGCAACGTAAAGCAACGTAAAGCAACGTAAAGCAACGTAATGCAAGGCAAGGCAAGGTAAAGCAACGTAAAGCAACGTAAAGCAGCGTAAAGCAACGTAAAGCAAGGCAAGGCAAAGCAACATAAAGCAACTTAAAGCAACGTAAAGCAAGGCAAGGCAACGTAAAGCAACGTAACGCAAGGCAAGGAAACATACAGCAACGTAAAGCAACGTAAGGCGAGGCAAGGCAACGTAAAGAACCGTAAAGCAAGGCAACGTAAAGCAAGGTAAAGCAAGGTAAAGCAACCTAAATCAACGTAAAGCAAGGCAACGTAAAGCAACGTAAAGCAAGGCAACGTAAAGCAACGTAAAGCAAGGTAAAGCAAGGTAAAGCAACGTAAAGCAAGGCAACATAAAGCAACGTAAAGCAAGGCAAGGCAACGTAAATCAAGGCAACGTAAAGCAACGTAAAGCAAGTTAAAGCAAGGCAAATTAAAGCAAGGCAAATCAACGTAAAGCAAGGTAAAGCAAGGCAAGGTATAGCAAGGTAAAGCAAGGTAAAGCAAGGCAACGTAAAGCAACGTAAAGCAAGGTAAAGCAAGGCAAGGTAAAGCAAGGTAAAGCAACGTAAATCAAGGCAACGTAAAGAAACGTAAAGCAAGGTAAAGCAAGGCAAGGCAAAGCAATGTAAAGCAACGTAAAGCAAGGCAACGTAAAGCAACGTAAAGGAAGGTAAAGCAAGGCAAGGCAAGGCAACGTAAAGCAAGGCAACGTAAAGCAACGTAACGCAAGGCAACGTAAACCAACGTAAAGCAAGGCAACGTAAAGCAAGGCAACGTACAGCAACGTAAAACAAGGCAACGTAAAGCAATGTAAAGCAAGAGAAGGCAAGGCAACGTAAAGCAAGGCAAGACAAGGCAACGTAAAGCAAGGAAACGTAAAGCAACGTAAAGAAAAGCAACGTAAAGCAACGTAATGCAAGGCAAGGCAAGGCAACGTAAAGCAAGGCAACGTAAAGCAACGTAAAGCAAGGCAAGGCAAGGCAACGTAAAGCAAGGCAAGACAACTTAAAGCAAGGCAAGGCAAGGCAACCTAAAGCAAGGCAAAGTAATGCAACGTAAAGCAAGGCAACGTAAAGCTAGGCAACGTAAGGCAAGGAAATTTAAAGCAACGTAAAGCAAGGCAACGTAAAGCAAGGCAAGGCAAGGCAACGTAAAGCAACGTAAAGCAAGGCAACGTAAAGCAACATAAAGCAAGGCAAGTCAAGGCAACGTAAAGCAAGGCAACGTAAAGCAACGTAAAGCAAGGCAAGGCAAGGCAAAGTAAAGCAAGGCAAGGCAACGTAAAGCAAGGCAAGGCAAGGCAACGTAAAGCAACGTAAAGCTACGGAACGTAAAGCAACGTAAAGCAAGGCAACGTAAAGCAATGTAAAGCAAGAAAAGGAAAGGCAACGTAAAGCAAGGCAATGTAAAGCAAGGCAACGTAAAGCAAGACAACGTAAAGCAAGGCAAGGCAAGACAATATAATCAAGGCAACGTAAAGCAAGGCAAGGCAAGGTACGTAAAGCAAGGCAAAGTAAAGCAAGGCAACGTAAAGCAAGGCAACGTAAAGCAACGTAAAGCAAGGCAACGTAAAGCAAGGCAACGTTATGCAACGTAAAGCAAGGCAACGTAAAGCAACGTAAAGCAAGGCAACGTAAATCAAGGCAACGTAAGGCAACGTAAAGCAACGTAAAGCAAGGCAATGTAAAGCAAGGCAACGTAAAGCAAGGCAACGTAAAGCAACGTAAAGCAAGGTAAAGCAAGGCAACGTAAAGCCACGTAAAGCAAGGCAACGTAAAGCAACGTAAAGCAATGCAAGGCAACGTAAAGCAACGTAAAGCAAGGCAACGTAAAGCAAAGCAACGTAAAGCAAGGCAACGTAAAGCAACATAAATCAAGGAAACGTAAAGCAACGTAAATCTAGGGAAGGCAAGGCAACGTAAAGCAAGGCAACGTAAAGCAACGTAAAGCAAGGCATCCTAAAGCAACATAAAGCAAGGAAAGGCTAAGCAACGTAAAGCTAGGCAATGCAAGGCAACGTATAGCAAGGCAACGTAAAACAACGTAAAGCAAGGCAACGTAAAGGAAGCCAACGTAAAGCAAAGCAACGTAAAGCAACGTAAAGCATGGCAAGGTAAAGCAACTTAAAGCAAGTCAAGGCAAGGCAACCTAATGCAAGGCAACGTAAAGCAACGTAAATCAAGGCAAGGCAAAGCAACGTAAATCAAGGCAAGTCAAGGCAACGTAAAGCAAGGCAACGTAAAGCAACGTAAAGCAAGGCAAGGCAATGCAACATAATGCAAGACAACGTAAAGCAACTTAAAGCAAGGGAACGAAAAGCATCGTAAACAAGGCAACGTAAAGTAACGTAAAGCAAGGCAACGTAAAGCAACCTAAAGCAAGGCATCCTAAAGCAACGTAAAGCAAGGAAAGGCTAAGCAACGTAAAGCTAGGCAATGCAAGGCAACGTAAAGCAAGGCAACGTAAAGCAACGTAAAGTAGGCCAACGTAAAGCAACGAAAAGCAAGGCAAAATAAAGCAACGTAAATCAAGGCAAGGCAAGGCAAGGTAAAGCAAGGGAACGAAAAGCAACGGAAAGCAACGTAAAGCAAGGTAAAGCAAGGTATAATCAAGGTAAAGCAACGTAAAGCAAGGCAACGTAAGCAAAGTAAAGCAAGGTAAAGCAAGGTTAATCAAGGTAAAGCAAGGCAACGTAAAGCAACGTAAAGCAACGTAAAGAAAGGTAAAGCAAGGTAAATCAAGGCAACGTAAAGCAAGGTAAAGCAAGTCAACGTAAAGCAATGTAAAGCAATGTAAAGCAACGTAAAGCAACGTAAAGCAAGGTAATGCAAGGCAAAGTAAAGCAAGGTAAAGCAAGGCAACGTAAAGCAACGTAAACAAGGTAAAGCAAGGCTAACAACGTAAGGCAAGGTAAAGCAAGGCAACGTAAAGCAAGGCAAAGCAAGGCAAAGCAACGTAAAGCAAGGTAAAGCAAGGCAAGGTAAAGCAAGGCAAAGCAACGTAAAGCAAGGTAAAGCAAGGAAACGTAAAGCCAGGTAAAGCAAGGCAACGTAAAGCAACGTAAAGCAAGGTAAAGCAAGGCAAGGTAAAGCAAGGTAAAGCAACGAAAAACAAAGCAACGTAAAGCAACATAAAGCAAGGTAAAGCAAGGAAAAGCAAAGCAAGGTAAAGCAACGTAAAGCAAGGCAACGTAAAGCAACGTAAAGCAGGGTAAAGCAAGGCAACGTAAATCAACATAAAGTAGGCAACATAAAGCAAGGCAACGTAAAGCAACGTAAAGCAAGGCAACGTAAAGTAACGTAAAGCAAGGCAAGGTAAAGGAATGTAAAGCAAGGCAACGTAAGCAACGTATAGGAAGGCAAGGCAAAGCAAGGTAAAGCAAGGAAACGTAAAGCAAGGCAACGTAAAGCAAGGTAAAGCAAGGCAACGTAAAGCAAGACAACGTAAGGCAAGGCAACGTAAAGCAACGTAAAGCAAGGCAACGTAATGCATCGTAAAGCAAGGCAACGTAAAGCAAGGCAAGGCAAGGCAACGTAAAGCAACGTAAAAAAAGGCAACGTAAAGCAACGTAAAACAAGGCAAGGCAAGGCAACGTAAAGCAAGGCAAGGCAAGGCAACGTAAACCAACGTAAACTAGGGAACGTAAAGCAACGTAAAGCAAGGCAACGTAAAGAAACCTAAAGCAAGACAAGGAAAGGCAACGTAAAGCAAGGCAAGGCAAGGCAACGTAACGCAAGGCAATGTAAAGGAACGTAAAGCAAGCCAACGGTAAACAACGTAAAGCAAGGCAAAGTAAAGCAAGGCAAGGCAAGGAAACGTAAAGCAAGGCAATGTAAAGCAAGGGAACGTAAAGCAAGGCAATGTAAAGCAAGGCAACGTAAAGCAACGTAAAGCAAGGCAACGTAAAGCAACGTAAAGCAAGGTAAAGCAAGGTAAAGCAACGTAAAGCAAGGCAACATAAAGCAACGTAAAGCAAGGCAAGGCAACGTAAATCAAGGCAACGTAAAGCAACGTAAAGCAAGTTAAAGCAAGGCAAATTAAAGCAAGGCAAATCAACGTAAAGCAAGGTAAAGCAAGGCAAGGTATAGCAAGGTAAAGCAAGGTAAAGCAAGGCAACGTAAAGCAATGTAAAGCAAGGTAAAGCAAGGCAAGGTAAAGCAAGGTAAAGCAAAGTAAATCAAGGCAACGTAAAGAAACGTAAAGCAAGGTAAAGCAAGGCAAGGCAAAGCAATGTAAAGCAACGTAAAGCAAGGCAAAGTAAAGCAACGTAAAGGAAGGTAAAGCAAGGCAAGGCAAGGCAACGTAAAGCAAGGCAACGTAAAGCAACGTAACGCAAGGCAACGTAAACCAACGTAAAGCAAGGCAACGTAAAGCAAGGCAACGTAAAGCAACGTAAAACAAGGCAACGTAAAGCAATGTAAAGCAAGAGAAGGCAAGGCAACGTAAAGCAAGGCAAGACAAGGCAACGTAAAGCAAGGAAACGTAAAGCAACGTAAAGAAAAGCAACGTAATGCAACGTAATGCAAGGCAAGGCAAGGCAACGTAAAGCAAGGCAACGTAAAGCAACGTAAAGCAAGGCAAGGCAAGGCAACGTAAAGCAAGGCAAGACAACTTAAAGCAAGGCAAGGCAAGGCAACCTAAAGCAAGGCAAAGTAAAGCAACGTAAAGCAAGGCAACGTAAAGCAAGGCAACGTAAGGCAAGGAAATTTAAAGCAACGTAAAGCAAGGCAACGTAAAGCAAGGCAAGGCAAGGCAACGTAAAGCAACGTAAAGCAAGGCAACGTAAAGCAACATAAAGCAAGGCAAGGCAAGGCAACGTAAAGCAAGGCAACGTAAAGCAACGTAAAGCAAGGCAAGGCAAGGCAAAGTAAAGCAAGGCAAGGCAACGTAAAGCAAGGCAAGGCAAGGCAACGTAAAGCAACGTAAAGCTACGGAACGTAAAGCAACGTAAAGCAAGGCAACGTAAAGCAACGTAAAGCAAGAAAAGGAAAGGCAACGTAAAGCAAGGCAATGTAAAGCAAGGCAATGTAAAGCAAGACAACGTAAAGCAAGGCAAGGCAAGACAATATAATCAAGGCAACGTAAAGCAAGGCAAGGCAAGGTACGTAAAGCAAGGCAACGTAAAGCAAGGCAACGTAAAGCAAGGCAACGTAAAGCAAGGTAAAGCAAGGCAACGTAAAGCAAGGCAACGTTATGCAACGTAAAGCAAGGCAACGTAAAGCAACGTAAAGCAAGGCAACGTAAATCAAGGCAACGTAAGGCAACGTAAAGCAACGTAAAGCAAGGCAATGTAAAGCAAGGCAACGTAAAGCAAGGCAACGTAAAGCAACGTAAAGCAAGGCAACGTAAAGCCACGTAAAGCAAGGCAACGTAAAGCAACGTAAAGCAATGCAAGGCAACGTAAAGCAACGTAAAGCAAGGCAACGTAAAGCAAAGCAACGTAAAGCAAGGCAACGTAAAGCAACATAAATCAAGGAAACGTAAAGCAACGTAAATCTAGGGAAGGCAAGGCAACGTAAAGCAAGGCAACGTAAAGCAACGTAAAGCAAGGCATCCTAAAGCAACATAAAGCAAGGAAAGGCTAAGCAACGTAAAGCTAGGCAATGCAAGGCAACGTATAGCAAGGCAACGTAAAACAACGTAAAGCAAGGCAACGTAAAGGAAGCCAACGTAAAGCAAAGCAACGTAAAGCAACGTAAAGCATGGCAAGGTAAAGCAACTTAAAGCAAGTCAAGGCAAGGCAACCTAATGCAAGGCAACGTAAAGCAACGTAAATCAAGGCAAGGCAAAGCAACGTAAATCAAGGCAAGTCAAGGCAACGTAAAGCAAGGCAACGTAAAGCAACGTAAAGCAAGGCAAGGCAATGCAACATAATGCAAGACAACGTAAAGCAACTTAAAGCAAGGGAACGAAAAGCATCGTAAACAAGGCAACGTAAAGTAACGTAAAGCAAGGCAACGTAAAGCAACCTAAAGCAAGGCATCCTAAAGCAACGTAAAGCAAGGAAAGGCTAAGCAACGTAAAGCTAGGCAATGCAAGGCAACGTAAAGCAAGGCAACGTAAAGCAACGTAAAGTAGGCCAACGTAAAGCAACGAAAAGCAAGGCAAAATAAAGCAACGTAAATCAAGGCAAGGCAAGGCAAGGTAAAGCAAGGGAACGAAAAGCAACGGAAAGCAACGTAAAGCAAGGTAAAGCAAGGTATAATCAAGGTAAAGCAACGTAAAGCAAGGCAACGTAAGCAAAGTAAAGCAAGGTAAAGCAAGGTTAATCAAGGTAAAGCAAGGCAACGTAAAGCAACGTAAAGCAACGTAAAGAAAGGTAAAGCAAGGTAAATCAAGGCAACGTAAAGCAAGGTAAAGCAAGTCAACGTAAAGCAATGTAAAGCAATGTAAAGCAACGTAAAGCAACGTAAAGCAAGGTAATGCAAGGCAAAGTAAAGCAAGGTAAAGCAAGGCAACGTAAAGCAACGTAAACAAGGTAAAGCAAGGCTAACAACGTAAGGCAAGGTAAAGCAAGGCAACGTAAAGCAAGGCAAAGCAAGGCAAAGCAACGTAAAGGAAGGTAGAGCAAGGCAAGGTAAAGCAAGGCAAAGCAACGTAAAGCAAGGTAAAGCAAGGCAAGGTAAAGCAAGGCAAAGCAACGTAAAGCAAGGTAAAGCAAGGAAACGTAAAGCCAGGTAAAGCAAGGCAACGTAAAGCAACGTAAAGCAAGGTAAAGCAAGGCAAGGTAAAGCAAGGTAAAGCAACGAAAAACAAAGCAACGTAAAGCAACATAAAGCAAGGTAAAGCAAGGAAAAGCAAAGCAAGGTAAAGCAACGTAAAGCAAGGCAACGTAAAGCAACGTAAAGCAGGGTAAAGCAAGGCAACGTAAATCAACATAAAGTAGGCAACATAAAGCAAGGCAACGTAAAGCAACGTAAAGCAAGGCAACGTAAAGTAACGTAAAGCAAGGCAAGGTAAAGGAATGTAAAGCAAGGCAACGTAAGCAACGTATAGGAAGGCAAGGCAAAGCAAGGTAAAGCAAGGAAACGTAAAGCAAGGCAACGTAAAGCAAGGTAAAGCAAGGCAACGTAAAGCAAGACAACGTAAGGCAAGGCAACGTAAAGCAACGTAAAGCAAGGCAACGTAATGCATCGTAAAGCAAGGCAACGTAAAGCAAGGCAAGGCAAGGCAACGTAAAGCAACGTAAAAAAAGGCAACGTAAAGCAACGTAAAACAAGGCAAGGCAAGGCAACGTAAAGCAAGGCAAGGCAAGGCAACGTAAACCAACGTAAACTAGGGAACGTAAAGCAACGTAAAGCAAGGCAACGTAAAGAAACCTAAAGCAAGACAAGGAAAGGCAACGTAAAGCAAGGCAAGGCAAGGCAACGTAACGCAAGGCAATGTAAAGGAACGTAAAGCAAGCCAACGGTAAACAACGTAAAGCAAGGCAAAGTAAAGCAAGGCAAGGCAAGGAAACGTAAAGCAAGGCAATGTAAAGCAAGGGAACGTAAAGCAAGGCAATGTAAAGCAAGGCAACGTAAAGCAAGACAACGTAAAGCAAGGCAAGGCAATGCAAAATAAAGCAAGGCAACGTAAAGCAAGGCAAGGCAAGGCAACGTAAAGCAAGGCAACGTAAAGCAAGGCAACGTAAACAACGTAAAGCAAGGCAACGTAAATCAAGGCAACGTAAGGCAACGTAAACCTACGTAAAGCAAGGCAATGTAAAGCAAGGCAACTTAAAGCAAGGCAACGTAAAGCAACGTAAAGCAAGGCAACGTAAAGCCACGTAAAGCAAGGCAACGTAAAGCAACGTAAAGCAAGGCAAGGCAACGTAAAGCAATGAAAAGCAAGGCAACGGAAAGCAAAGCAAGGTAAAGCAAGGCAACGTAAAGCAACGTAAAGCAAGGCAACGTAAAGTAAGGCAACGTAAAGCAAAGCAACGTAAAGCAACGTAAAGCAAGGCAAGGTAAAGCAACGTAAAGCAAGTCAAGGCAAGGCAACGTAAAGCAAGGCAATGTAAAGCAACGTAAAGCAAGGCATCCTAAAGCAACGTAAAGCAAGGAAAGGCTAAGCAACGTAAAGCTAGGCAATGCAAGGCAACGTAAAGCAAGGCAACGTAAAGCAACGTAAAGCAAGCCAACGTAAAGCAACGAAAAGCAAGGCAACATAAATCAACGTAAATAAAGGCAAGGCAAGGCAACGTAAAGCAAGGCAACGTAAAGCAACGGAAAGCTACGTAAAGCAAGGTAAATCAAGGTAAAGCAAGGTAAAGCAAGTCAACGTAAAGGAAAACAAAGCAAGGTAAAGCAAGGTAAAGCAAGGTTATTCAAGGTAAAGGAAGGCAACGTAAAGCAAAGTAAAGCAACGTAAAGAAAGGTAAAGCAAGGTAAATCAAGGCAACGTAAAGCAAGTTAAAGCAAGTCAACGTAAAGCAATGTAAAGCAAGGTAAAGCAACGTAAAGCAACGTAAAGCAAGGTAATGCAAGGCAATGTAAAGCAAGGTAAAGAAGGCAACGTAAAGCAACGTAAAGCAACGTAAACAAGGTAAAGCAAGGCTAGCAACGTAAGGCAAGGTAAAGCAAGGCAACGTAAAGCAAGGCAAAGAAAGGCAAAGCAACGTAAAGCAAGGAAGAGCAAGGCAAGGTAAAGCAAGGCAAAGCAACGTAAAGCAAGGTAAAGCAAGGCAAGGTAAAGCAAGGCAAAGCAACGTAAAGCAAGGTAAAGCAAGGAAACGTAAAGCAAGGTAAAGCAAGGCAACGTAAAGCAACGTAAAGCAAGGTAAAGCAAGGCAAGGTAAAGCAAGGTAAAGCAACGAAAAACAAAGCAACGTAAAGCAACATAAAGCAAGGTAAAGCAAGAAAAGGCAAAGCTAGGTAAAACAACGTAAAGCAAGGCAACGTAAAGCAACGTAAAGCAAAGTAAAGCAAGGCAAGGTAAAGCAAGGTAAAGCAAGGAAAAGCAAGGCAACGTAAAGCAGCGTAAATCAAGGTAAAGCAAGGCAAGGCAAAGAAAGGAAAAGCAAGGCAACGTAAAGCAACGTAAAGTAATGCAATGTAAAGCAACGTAAAGCAAGGCAAGGCAACGCAAAGCAAGGAAACGTAAAGCAACGTAAAACAAGGCAAGGTAAAGCAACGTAAAGCAAGGCAAGGCAACGTAAAGCAAGGCTACGTAAAGCAACATAAAACAAGGCAACGTAAAGCAATATAAAACAAGAGAAAGCAAGGAAAGGTAAAGCAAGGCAAGGCAAGGCAACGTAAAGGAGGACAAGGCAAGGCAACGTAAAGAAAGGCAACGTAAAGCAACGTAAAACAAGGCAACGTAAAGCAACGTAAAGGAAGGCAACGTAAAGGAAGGCAACGTAAGGCAAGGCAAAGTAAAGCAAGGCAAGGCAAGGCAACGTAAAGCAAGGCAATGTAAGGCAAGGCAACCTAAAGCAAGGCAAGGCAAGGCAACGTAAAGCAAGGCAACGTAAAGCAAAGTAAAGCAAGGCAACGTAAAGCAAGGCAATGTAAGGCAAGGTAAAGCAAGGCAACGTAAAGCAAGGCAACGTAAGGCAAGGTAAAGAAAGGCAACGTAAAGAAAGGCAACGTAAATCAATGTAAAGCAACGTAAAGCAACGTAAAGCAAGGCAACGTAAAGCAACGTAAAGCAAGGCAAAATAAAGCAACGTAAAGCAACGTAAAGCAAGGCAACGTAAAGCAAGGCAACTTAAAGCAACGTAAAGCAAGGCAACATAAAGCAACGTAAAACAACGTAAAGCAAGGCAACGTTAAGCAACGTAAAGCAACGTAAAGTAAGGCAAGGCAAAGCAATGTAAAGCAAGGCAAGGCAAAGCAAGGTAAAGCAAGGAAACGTAAAACAAGGCAAGGCAAAGCAAGGTAAAGCAAGGCAACGTAAAGCAACTTAAAGCAAGGCAAGGCAAAGCAACGTAAAGCAACGTAAAGCAAGGCAAGGCAAAGCAACGTAAAGCAAGGCAAGTCAAAGCAAGGTAAAGCAAGGAAACTTAAAGCAAGGCAAGGCAAAGCAACTTAAAGCAAGGCAACGTAAAGCAACGTAAAGCAAGGCAACGTAAAGCAACGTAAAGCTACGTAAAGCAAGGCAATGTAAAGCAAGGTAAAGCAAGGTAAAGCAAGGTAAACAAACGTAAACAAGGCAACATAAAGCAACGTAAATGAAGGTAAAGCAAGGTACAGTAAGGTAAAGAAACGTAAAGCAAGGCAACGCAACGTAAAGCAAGGCAACGTAAATTAACGTAAAGCAACGTAAAGCAAGGTGAAGCAAGGTAAAGCAACGTAAAGCAAGGCAACGTAATGCAACATAAAGCAAGGTTAAGCAAGGTAAAGCTAGGTAAAGCAAGGTAAATCAAGACAACGTAAAGCAAGGTAAAGCAAGGCAACGTAAAGCAAGGTAAAGCAAGGAAACTTAAAGCAACGTAAAGCAACGTAAACAAGGCAACGTAAAGCAACGTAAAGCAAGGCAACGTAAATAAATGTAAAGCAAGGTAAAGCAACGTAAAGCAAGGCAACGTAAAGCAACATAAAGCAACGTAAAGCAAGGTAACGTAAAGAAACATCAAGCAACGTAAAGCAACGTAAAGCAAGGCAACGTAAAGCAACGTAAAGCAAGGTAAAGCAAGGCAACGTAAAGCAACGTAAAGCAACGTAAAGCAAGGCAACGTAAACCAACGTAAAGCAAGGCAAGGCAAAGCAAGGTAAAGCAAGGAAACGTAAAGCAATGCAAAGCAAGGCAACGTAAAGCAACGTAAAGCAACATAAAGCAAGGCAACGTAAAGCAACGTAAAGCAAGGCAAGGCAAAGACAGGTAAAGCAAGGCAACGTAAAGCAACGTAAAGCAAGGCAAGGCAAACAACGTAAAGCAAGGCAACGTAAAGCAACGTAAAGCGAGGCAACGTAAAGCAACGTAAAGCAATGTAAAGCAAGGCAACGTAAAGCAACGTAAAGCAACGTAATGCAAGGCAACGTAAAGCAACGTAAAGCATGGCAACGTAAAGCAACGTAAAGCACGGCAACGTAAAGAAACGTAAAGCAACGTAAAGCAAGGCAACGTAAAGAAACGTAAAGCAACGTAAAACAAGGCAAAGTAAAGCAAGGCAACGTAAAGCAACATAAAGCAAGGTTAAGCAAGGTAAAGCAAGGTAAAGCAACGTAAAGCAATGCAACGTAAAGCAGCGTAAAGCAAGGTAAAGCAAGGTAAATCAAGGCAACGTAAAGCAAGGAAAAGCAAGGCAACGTAAAGCAAGGTAAAGCAACGTAAAGCAAAGTATAGCAAGGCAACGTAAAGCAATGTAAAGCAAGGCAACGTAAAGCAACGTAAAGCAACGTAAAGCAAGGTAACGTAAAGCAACGTAAAGCAACGTAAAGCAAGGCAACGTAAAGCAACGTAAAGCAACGTAATGCAACGTAAAGCAAGGCAACATAAAGCAACGTAAAGCAAGGAAACGTAAAGCAACGTAAAACAACGTAAAGTAAGGCAAGGCAAAGCAACGTAAAGCAAGGCAAGGCAAAGCAAGGTAAAGCAAGGTAAAGCAAGGTAAACAAACTTAAAGCAAACCAACGTAAAGCAACTTAAATCAACGTAAAGTAAGGCAAGGCAAAGCAATGTAAAGCAAGGCAAGGCAAAGCAAGGTAAAGCAAGGCAACGTAAAGCAAGGCAACGTAAAGCAACGTATAGCAAGGCATCGTAAATCAACGTAAAGCAACGTAAAGTATGGCAAGGCAAAGCAACGTAAAGCAAGGCAAGGCAAAGCAAGGTAAAGCAAGGTAAAGCAAGGTAAACAAACGTAAAGCAAAGCAACGTAAAGGAACGTAAAGCAACGTAAAATAAGGCAAGGCAAAGCAACGTAAAGCAAGGCAAGGCAAAGCAAGGTAAAGAAAGGAAACGTAAAGCAAGGCAAGGCAAAGCAAGGTAAAGCAAGGCAACGTAAAGCAACGTAAAGAAACGTAAAGCAACGTAAAGCAACGTAAAGCAAGGCAAGGCAAAGCAACGTAAAGCAAGGCAAGTCAAAGCAAGGTAAAGCAAGGAAACTTAAAGCAAGGCAAGGCAAAGCAACTTAAAGCAAGGCAACGTAAAGCAACGTAAAGCAAGGCAAGGCAAAGAAACGTAAAGCAAGGCAATGTAAACTAAGGCAACGTAAAGCAAGGCAACGTAAAGCAACGTAAAGCAAGGTAAAGCAAGGTTAATCAAGGTAAAGCAAGGCAACGTAAAGCAACGTAAAGCAACGTAAAGAAAGGTAAAGCAAGGTAAATCAAGGCAACGTAAAGCAAGGTAAAGCAAGTCAACGTAAAGCAATGTAAAGCAATGTAAAGCAACGTAAAGCAACGTAAAGCAAGGTAATGCAAGGCAATGTAAAGCAAGGTAAAGCAAGGCAACGTAAAGCAAGGCAAAGCAAGGCAAAGCAACGTAAAGGAAGGTAGAGCAAGGCAAGTTAAAGCAAGGCAAAGCAACGTAAAGCAAGGTAAAGCAAGGCAAGGTAAAGCAAGGCAAAGCAACGTAAAGCAAGGTAAAGCAAGGAAACGTAAAGCCAGGTAAAGCAAGGCAACGTAAAGCAACGTAAAGCAAGGTAAAGCAAGGCAAGGTAAAGCAAGGTAAAGCAACGAAAAACAAAGCAACGTAAAGCAACATAAAGCAAGGTAAAGCAAGGAAAAGCAAAGCAAGGTAAAGCAACGTAAAGCAAGGCAACGTAAAGCAACGTAAAGCAGGGTAAAGCAAGGCAACGTAAATCAACGTAAAGTAGGCAACATAAAGCAAGGCAACGTAAAGCAACGTAAAGCAAGGCAACGTAAAGTAACGTAAAGCAAGGCAAGGTAAAGGAATGTAAAGCAAGGCAACGTAAGCAACGTATAGCAAGGCAAGGCAAAGCAAGGTAAAGCAAGGAAACGTAAAGCAAGGCAACGTAAAGCAAGGTAAAGCAAGGCAACGTAAAGCAAGGCAACGTAAGGCAAGGCAACGTAAAGCAACGTAAAGCAAGGCAACGTAATGCATCGTAAAGCAAGGCAACGTAAAGCAAGGCAAGGCAAGGCAACGTAAAGCAACGTAAAAAAAGGCAACGTAAAGCAACGTAAAACAAGGCAAGGCAAGGCAACGTAAAGCAAGGCAAGGCAAGGCAACGTAAACCAACGTAAACTAGGGAACGTAAAGCAACGTAAAGCAAGACAACGTAAAGCAACGTAAAGCAAGACAAGGAAAGGCAACGTAAAGCAAGGCAAGGCAAGGCAACGTAACGCAAGGCAATGTAAAGGAACGTAAAGCAAGCCAACGTAAAACAACGTAAAGCAAGGCAAAGTAAAGCAAGGCAAGGCAAGGAAACGTAAAGCAAGGCAATGTAAAGCAAGGGAACGTAAAGCAAGACAACGTAAAGCAAGGCAAGGCAATGCAAAATAAAGCAAGGCAACGTAAAGCAAGGCAAGGCAAGGCAACGTAAAGCAAGGCAACGTAAAGCAAGGCAACGTAAACAACGTAAAGCAAGGCAACGTAAATCAAGGCAACGTAAGGCAACGTAAACCTACGTAAAGCAAGGCAATGTAAAGCAAGGCAACTTAAAGCAAGGCAACGTAAAGCAACGTAAAGCAAGGCAACGTAAAGCCACGTAAACCAAGGCAACGTAAAGCAACGTAAAGCAAGGCAAGGCAACGTAAAGCAATGAAAAGCAAGGCAACGTAAAGCAAAGCAAGGTAAAGCAAGGCAACGTAAAGCAACGTAAAGCAAGGCAACGTAAAGTAAGGCAACGTAAAGCAAAGCAACGTAAAGCAACGTAAAGCAAGGCAAGGTAAAGCAACGTAAAGCAAGTCAAGGCAAGGCAACGTAAAGCAAGGCAATGTAAAGCAACGTAAAGCAAGGCATCCTAAAGCAACGTAAAGCAAGGAAAGGCTAAGCAACGTAAAACTAGGCAATGCAAGGCAACGTAAAGCAAGGCAACGTAAAGCAACGTAAAGCAAGCCAACGTAAAGCAACGAAAAGCAAGGCAACATAAATCAACGTAAATAAAGGCAAGGCAAGGCAACGTAAAGCAAGGCAACGTAAAGCAACGGAAAGCTACGTAAAGCAAGGTAAATCAAGGTAAAGCAACGTAAAGCAAGTCAACGTAAAGGAAAACAAAGCAAGGTAAAGCAAGGTAAAGCAAGGTTATTCAAGGTAAAGCAAGGCAACGTAAAGCAAAGTAAAGCAACGTAAAGAAAGGTAAAGCAAGGTAAATCAAGGCAACGTAAAGCAAGTTAAAGCAAGTCAACGTAAAGCAATGTAAAGCAAGGTAAAGCAACGTAAAGCAACGTAAAGCAAGGTAATGCAAGGCAATGTAAAGCAAGGTAAAGAAGGCAACGTAAAGCAAAGTAAAGCAACGTAAACAAGGTAAAGCAAGGCTAGCAACGTAAGGCAAGGTAAAGCAAGGCAACGTAAAGCAAGGCAAAGAAAGGCAAAGCAACGTAAAGCAAGGAAGAGCAAGGCAAGGTAAAGCAAGGCAAAGCAATGTAAAGCAAGGTAAAGCAAGACAAGGTAAAGCAAGGTAAAGCAAGGCAACGTAAAGCAACGTAAAGCAAGGTAAAGCAAGGCAAGGTAAAGCAAGGTAAAGCAACGAAAAACAAAGCAACGTAAAGCAACATAAAGCAAGGTAAAGCAAGAAAAGGCAAAGCTAGGTAAAACAACGTAAAGCAAGGCAACGTAAAGCAACGTAAAGCAAAGTAAAGCAAGGCAAGGTAAAGCAAGGTAAAGCAAGGAAAAGCAAGGCAACGTAAAGCAGCGTAAATCAAGGTAAAGCAAGGCAAGGCAAAGAAAGGAAAAGCAAGGCAACGTAAAGCAACGTAAAGTAATGCAATGTAAAGCAACGTAAAGCAAGGCAAGGCAACGTAAAGCAAGGAAACGTAAAGCAACGTAAAACAAGGCAAGGTAAAGCAACGTAAAGCAAGGCAAGGCAACGTAAAGCAAGGCTACGTAAAGCAACATAAAACAAGGCAACGTAAAGCAATATAAAACAAGAGAAAGCAAGGAAAGGTAAAGCAAGGCAAGGCAAGGCAACGTAAAGGAGGACAAGGCAAGGCAACGTAAAGAAAGGCAACGTAAAGCAACGTAAAACAAGGCAACGTAAAGCAACGTAAAGGAAGGCAACGTAAAGCAAGGCAACGTAAGGCAAGGCAAAGTAAAGCAAGGCAAGGCAAGGCAACGTAAAGCAAGGCAATGTAAGGCAAGGCAACCTAAAGCAAGGCAAGGCAAGGCAACGTAAAGCAAGGCAACGTAAAGCAAAGTAAAGCAAGACAACGTAAAGCAAGGCAACGTAAGGCAAGGTAAAGAAAGGCAACGTAAAGAAAGGCAACGTAAATCAATGTAAAGCAACGTAAAGCAACGTAAAGCAAGGCAACGTAAAGCAACGTAAAGCAAGGCAAAATAAAGCAACGTAAAGCAACGTAAAGCAAGGCAACGTAAAGCAAGGCAACTTAAAGCAACGTAAAGCAAGGCAACATAAAGCAACGTAAAACAACGTAAAGCAAGGCAACGTTAAGCAACGTAAAGCAACGTAAAGTAAGGCAAGGCAAAGCAATGTAAAGCAAGGCAAGGCAAAGCAAGGTAAAGCAAGGAAACGTAAAACAAGGCAAGGCAAAGCAAGGTAAAGCAAGGCAACGTAAAGCAACTTAAAGCAAGGCAAGGCAAAGCAACGTAAAGCCAGGCTACATAAAGTAAGGCAACGTAAAGCAAGGCAACGTAAAGGAACGTAAAGCAAGGCAACGTAAAGCAACGTAAAGCAACGTAAAGTAAGGCAAGACAAAGCAACGTAAAGCAAGGCAAGGCAAAGCAAGGTAAAGCAAGGTAAAGCAAGGTAAACAAACGTAAAGCAAAGCAACATAAAGCAACGTAAAGCAACGTAAAGGAAGGCAAGGCAAAGCAACGTAAAGCAAGGCAAGGCAAAGCAAGGTAAAGAAAGGAAACGTAAAGCAAGGCAAGGCAAAGCAAGGTAAAGCAAGGCAACGTAAAGCAACGTAAAGGAAGGCAACGTAAAGCAACGTAAAGCAACGTAAAGCAAGGCAAGGCAAAGCAACGTAAAGCAAGGCAAGTCAAAGCAAGGTAAAGCAAGGAAACTTAAAGCAAGGCAAGGCAAAGCAACTTAAAGCAAGGCAACGTAAAGCAACGTAAAGCTACGTAAAGCAAGGCAATGTAAAGCAAGGTAAAGCAAGGTAAAGCAAGGTAAACAAACGTAAACAAGGCAACATAAAGCAACGTAAATGAAGGTAAAGCAAGGTACAGTAAGGTAAAGAAACGTAAAGCAAGGCAACGCAACGTAAAGCAAGGCAACGTAAATTAACGTAAAGCAACGTAAAGCAAGGTGAAGCAAGGTAAAGCAACGTAAAGCAAGGCAACGTAATGCAACATAAAGCAAGGTTAAGCAAGGTAAAGCTAGGTAAAGCAAGGTAAATCAAGACAACGTAAAGCAAGGTAAAGCAAGGCAACGTAAAGCAAGGTAAAGCAAGGAAACTTAAAGCAACGTAAAGCAACGTAAACAAGGCAACGTAAAGCAACGTAAAGCAAGGCAACGTAAATAAATGTAAAGCAACGTAAAGCAAGGCAACGTAAAGCAACATAAAGCAACGTAAAGCAAGGTAACGTAAAGAAACATCAAGCAACGTAAAGCCAGGCAACGTAAAGCAACGTAAAGCAAGGCAACGTAAAGCAACGTAAAGCAAGGTAAAGCAAGGCAACGTAAAGCAACGTAAAGCAACGTAAAGCAAGGCA
The DNA here is from genome assembly GCF_032191515.1 of Phaenicophaeus curvirostris. NCBI lineage: Eukaryota > Metazoa > Chordata > Aves > Cuculiformes > Cuculidae > Phaenicophaeus > Phaenicophaeus curvirostris. The sequence goes on from NW_027206680.1 coordinate 978,226, forward strand.
ACGTAAACCAACGTAAAGCAAGGCAAGGCAAAGCAAGGTAAAGCAAGGAAACGTAAAGCAATGCAAAGCAAGGCAACGTAAAGCAACGTAAAGCAACATAAAGCAAGGCAACGTAAAGCAACGTAAAGCAAGGCAAGGCAAAGACAGGTAAAGCAAGGCAACGTAAAGCAACGTAAAGCAAGGCAAGGCAAACAACGTAAAGCAAGGCAACGTAAAGCAACGTAAAGCGAGGCAACGTAAAGCAACGTAAAGCAATGTAAAGCAAGGCAACGTAAAGCAACGTAAAGCAACGTAATGCAAGGCAACGTAAAGCAACGTAAAGCATGGCAACGTAAAGCAACGTAAAGCACGGCAACGTAAAGAAACGTAAAGCAACGTAAAGCAAGGCAACGTAAAGAAACGTAAAGCAACGTAAAACAAGGCAAAGTAAAGCAAGGCAACGTAAAGCAACATAAAGCAAGGTTAAGCAAGGTAAAGCAAGGTAAAGCAACGTAAAGCAATGCAACGTAAAGCAGCGTAAAGCAAGGTAAAGCAAGGTAAATCAAGGCAACGTAAAGCAAGGAAAAGCAAGGCAACGTAAAGCAAGGTAAAGCAACGTAAAGCAAAGTATAGCAAGGCAACGTAAAGCAATGTAAAGCAAGGCAACGTAAATCAATGTAAAGCAACGTAAAGCAAGGCAACGTAAAGCAACGTAAAGCAACGTAAAGCAAGGTAACGTAAAGCAACGTAAAGCAACGTAAAGCAAGGCAACGTAAAGCAACGTAAAGCAACGTAATGCAACGTAAAGCAAGGCAACATAAAGCAACGTAAAGCAAGGAAACGTAAAGCAACGTAAAACAACGTAAAGTAAGGCAAGGCAAAGCAACGTAAAGCAAGGCAAGGCAAAGCAAGGTAAAGCAAGGTAAAGCAAGGTAAACAAACTTAAAGCAAACCAACGTAAAGCAACTTAAATCAACGTAAAGTAAGGCAAGGCAAAGCAATGTAAAGCAAGGCAAGGCAAAGCAAGGTAAAGCAAGGCAACGTAAAGCAAGGCAACGTAAAGCAACGTATAGCAAGGCATCGTAAATCAACGTAAAGCAACGTAAAGGATGGCAAGGCAAAGCAACGTAAAGCAAGGCAAGGCAAAGCAAGGTAAAGCAAGGTAAACAAACGTAAAGCAAAGCATCGTAAAGGAACGTAAAGCAACGTAAAATAAGGCAAGGCAAAGCAACGTAAAGCAAGGCAAGGCAAAGCAAGGTAAAGAAAGGAAACGTAAAGCAAGGCAAGGCAAAGCAAGGTAAAGCAAGGCAACGTAAAGCAACGTAAAGAAACGTAAAGCAACGTAAAGCAACGTAAAGGAAGGCAAGGCAATGCAACGTAAAGCAAGGCAAGTCAAAGCAAGGTAAAGCAAGGAAACTTAAAGCAAGGCAAGGCAAAGCAACTTAAAGCAAGGCAACGTAAAGCAACGTAAAGCAAGGCAAGGCAAAGCAACGTAAAGCAAGGCAATGTAAACTAAGGCAACGTAAAGCAAGGCAACGTAAAGCAACGTAAAGCAAGGCAACGTAAAGCAACGTAAAGCAAGGCAAGGCAACGAAAAGCAAGGCAACGTAAAGCAACACAAAGCAACGTAAAACAAGGCAACGTAAGCAACGTAAAGCAAGGCAATGTAAAGCAACGTAAAGCAACGTAAAGCAAGGCAACATTAAGCAACGTAAAGCAAGGCAACGTAAAGCAAAGTAAAGCAACGTAAATCAACGTAAAGCAAGGCAACGTAAAGCAACGTAAAGCAAGGCAACGTAAAGCAACGTAAAGCAAGGCAAGGCAAGGCAACGTAAAGCAAGGCAACGTAAAGAAAGCAACGTAAATCAACTTAAAGCAAGGCAACATAAAGCAACGTAAAGCAAGGCAAGACAAGGCAACGTAAAGCTAGGAAATGCAAGGAAACGTAAAGCAAGGCAACGTAAAGCAACGTAAAGCAAGGCAACGTAAAGCAACGTAAATCAAGGCAAGGCAAGGCAACGTAAAGCAAGGCAACGTAAAGCAACGGAAAGCAAGGCAAGGCAAGGCAACGTAAAGCAAGGCAACGTAAAGCAACGTAAAGCAACGTAAAGCAAGGTAATGTAAAGCAACATAAATCAAGGAAAGGCAAGGCAACGTAAAGCAAGGCAAGGCAAGTTAACGTAAAGCAAGGCAAAGTTAAAGCAACGTAAAGCAAGGCAACGTAAAGCAACGTAAAGCAAGGCAACGTAAAGCAACGTCAAGCAAGGCAAGGCAAGGCAACGTAAAGCAACGGAAAGCAAGGCAAGGCAAGGCAACGTAAAGCAAGGTAAAGCAACGTAAAGCAACGTAAAGGAAGGCAACGTAAAGCAACGTAAAGCATGGCAACGTAAAGCAACGTAAAGCAAGGTAAAGCAAGAAAAGGCAAAGCAAGGTAAAGAAAGGTAAAGCAAGGTAAATCAACGTAAAGCAAGGCAACGTAAAGAAACGTAAAGCAAGGCAACGTAAAGCAATGTAAAGCAAGGTAAAGCAACGTAATGCAAGGCAACGTAAACCAAGGTAAAGCAAGGTAAAGGAAGGTAAAGCAACGTAAAGCAACTTAGAGCAAGGCAACGTAAAGCAACGTAAAGCAAGGTAAAGGAAAGTAAAGCAGCGTAAAGCAACTTAGAGCAAGGCAACGTAAAGCAACGTAAAGCAAGGCAACGTAAAGGAAGTTAAAACAAGGTAAAGCAAGCTAAAGCAAGGTAAAGCAACGTAAAGGAAGGAAACGTAAAGGATCGTAAAGCAAGGTAAAGTAAGGTAAAGCAAGGTAAAGCAAAGCAACGTAAAGCAAGGTAAAGGAAGACAACGTAAAGCAACGTAAAGCAAGGTAAAGCAACGTAAGGCAATGTAACGTAAAATAAGGCAAGTTAAAGTAAAGGAAGGTAAAGCAAGGCAACGTAAAGCAACGTAAAGCAATGCAACGTAAACCAACGTAAAGCAATGCAACGTAAAGCAACGTAAAGGAAGGTAAAGCAAGGTAAATCAAGGTACAGCAAGGTAAAGTAACTTAAATCAAGGCAACGTAAAGCAACGTAAAGCAAGGTGAAGCAAGGTAAAGCAACATAAAGCAAGGCAACGTAAAGCAACGTAAAGCAAGGTTAAGCAAGGTAAAGCAAGGTAAAGCAACGTAAAGCAATGCAACGTAAAGCAGCGTAAAGCAAGGTAAAGCAAGGTAAAGCAAGGTAAAGCAAGGTAAATCAAGGCAACGTAAAGCAAGGTAAAGCAAGGAAACGTAAAGCAAGGAAAAGCAACGTAAAACAAAGTAAAGCAAGGCAACCTAAAGCAACGTAAAGCAAGGCAACGTAAATCAATGTAAAGCAACGTAAAGCAACGTAAAGCAAGGCAACGTAAAGCAATGTAAAGCAAGGCAAAGTAAAGCAACGTAAAGCAACGTAAAGCAAGGCAACGTAAAGTAAGGCAACTTAAAGCAACGTAAAGCAAGGCAACGTAAAGCAACGTAAAGCAACGTAAAGCAAGGCAACGTAAAGCAACGCAAAGCAACGTAAAGCAAGGCAACGTAAAGCAACGTAAAGCAAGGCAACATAAAGTAAGGCAACGTAAAGCAAGGCAACGTAAAGCAACGTAAAGCAAGGCAACGTAAAGCAACGTAAAACAACGTAAAGTAAGGCAAGGCAAAGCAACGTAAAGCAAGGCAAGGCAAAGCAACGTAAAGCAAGGAAACGTAAAGCAAGGCAAGGCAAAGCAAGGTAAAGCAAGGCTACGTAAAGCAACTTAAAGCAAGGCAAGGAAAAGCAACGTAAAGCAAGGCAACATAAAGTAATGCAACGTAAAGCAAGGCAACGTAAAGCAACGTAAAGCAAGGCATCGTAAATCAACGTAAAGCAACGTAAAGTATGGCAAGGCAAAGCAACGTAAAGCAAGGCAAGGCAAAGCAAGGTAAAGCAAGGTAAAGCAAGGTAAACAAACGTAAAGCAAAGCAACATAAAGCAACGTAAAGCAACGTAATGCAACGTAAAGTAAGGCAAGGCAAAGCAACGTAAAGCAAAGCAAGGCAAAGCAAGGTAAAGCAAGGCAAGGCAAAGCAAGGTAAAGAAAGGAAACGTAAAGGAAGGCAAGGCAAAGCAAGGTAAAGCAAGGCAACGTAAAGCAACGTAAAGAAACGTAATGAAACGTAAAGCAACGTAAAGCAAGGCAAGGCAAAGCAACATAAAGCAAGGCAAGTCAAAGCAAGGTAAAGCAAGGAAACTTAAAGCAAGGCAAGGCAAAGCAACTTAAAGCAAGGCAACGTAAAGCAACGTAGAGCAAGGCAAGGCAAAGCAACGTAAAGCAAGGCAATGTAAACTAAGGCAACGTAAAGCAAGGCAAGGCAACGAAAAGCAAGGCAACGTAAAGCAACACAAAGCAACGTAAAACAAGGCAACGTAAGAAACGTAAAGCAAGGCAATGTAAAGCAACGTAAAGCAACGTAAAGCAAGGCAACATTAAGCAACGTAAAGCAAGGCAACGTAAAGCAATGTAAAGCAACGTAAAGCAACGTAAAGGAAGGCAACGTAAACCAACGTAAAGCAAGGAAACGTAAAGCAACGTAAAGCAAGGCAAGGCAAGGCAAGGTAAAACAAGGCAACGTAAAGAAAGGCAACGTAAATCAACTTAAAGCAAGGCAACATAAAGCAACGTAAAGCAAGGCAAGACAAGGCAACGTAAAGCTAGGAAATGCAAGGAAACGTAAAGCAAGGCAACGTAAAGCAACGTAAAGCAAGGCAACGTAAAGCAACGTAAATCAAGGCAAGGCAAGGCAACGTAAAGCAAGGCAACGTAAAGCAACGGAAAGCAAGGCAAGGCAAGGCAACGTAAAGCAAGGCAACGTAAAGCAACGTAAAGCAACGTAAAGCAAGGCAATTATAAGCAACATAAATCAAGGAAAGGCAAGGCAACGTAAAGCAAGGCAAGGCAAGGCAACGTAAAGAAAGGCAAAGTTAAAGCAACGTAAAGCAAGGCAACGTAAAGCAACGTAAAGCAAGGCAACGTAAAGCAACGTCAAGCAAGGCAAGGCAAGGCAACGTAAAGCAACGGAAAGCAAGGCAAGGCAAGGCAACGTAAAGCAAGGTAAAGCAACGTAAAGCAAGGTAAAGGAAGGCAACGTAAAGCAACGTAAAGCATGGCAACGTAAAGCAACGTAAAGCAAGGTAAAGCAAGAAAAGGCAAAGCAAGGTAAAGCAAGGTAAAGCAAGGTAAATCAACGTAAAGCAAGGCAACGTAAAGAAACGTAAAGCAAGGCAACGTAAAGCAATGTAAAGCAAGGTAAAGCAACGTAATGCAAGGCAACGTAAACCAAGATAAAGCAAGGTAAAGGAAGGTAAAGCAACGTAAAGCAACTTAGAGCAAGGCAACGTAAAGCAACGTAAAGCAAGGTAAAGGAAGGTAAAGCAACGTAAAGCAACTTAGAGCAAGGCAACGTAAAGCAAGGCAAAGTTAAAGCAACGTAAAGAAAGGCAACGTAAAGCAACGTAAAGCAAGGCAACGTAAAGCAACGTAAAGCAAGGCAAGGCAAGGCAACGTAAAGCAACGGAAAGCAAGGCAACGTAAAGCAACGTAAAGCAACGTAAAGCAAGGAAATGCAAAGCAACGTAAAGCAAGGCAAGTCAAAGCAAGGTAAAGCAAGGAAACTTAAAGCAAGGCAAGGCAAAGCAACTTAAAGCAACGCAACGTAAAGCAACGTAAAGCAAGGCAAGGCAAAGCAACGTAAAGCAAGGCAATGTAAACTAAGGCAAAGTAAAGCAAGGCAACGTAAAGCAACGTAAAGCAAGGCAACGTAAAGCAACGTAAAGCAAGGCAAGGCAACGAAAAGCAAGGCAACGTAAAGCAACACAAAGCAACGTAAAACAAGGCAACGTAAGCAACGTAAAGCAAGGCAATGTAAAGCAACGTAAAGCAACGTAAAGCAAGGCAACATTAAGCAACGTAAAGCAAGGCAAGGCAAAGCAACGTAAAGCAACGTAAATCAACGTAAAGCAAGGCAACGTAAAGCAACGTTAAGCAAGGCAAGGCAAGGCAACGTAAAGCAAGGCAACGTAAAGAAAGGCAACGTAAATCAACTTAAAGCAAGGCAACATAAAGCAACGTAAAGCAAGGCAAGACAAGGAAACGTAAAGCTAGGAAATGCAAGGAAACGTAAAGCAAGGCAACGTAAAGCAACGTAAAGCAAGGCAACGTAAAGCAACGTAAATCAAGGCAAGGCAAGGCAACGTAAACAAGGCAACGTAAAGCAACGGAAAGCAAGGCAAGGCAAGGCAACGTAAAGCAAGGCAACGTAAATCAACGTAAAGCAAGGCATTGTAAAGCAACGTAAATCAAGGAAAGGCAAGGCAACGTAAAGCAAGGCAAGGCAAGGCAACGTAAAGCAAGGCAAAGTTAAAGCAACGTAAAGCAAGGCAACGTAAAGCAACGTAAAGCAAGGCAACGTAAGGCAACGTAAAGCAAGGCAACGTAAAGCAACGGAAAGCAAGGCAAGGCAAGGCAACGTAAAGCAAGGTAAAGCAACGTAAATCAACGAAAAGGAAGGCAACGTAAAGCAACGTAAAGCATGGCAACGTAAAGCAACGTAAAGCAAGGCAACGTAAAGCAATGTAAAGCAAGGTAAACAACGTAAAGCAAGGAAACGTAAAGCAAGATAAAGCAAGGTAAAGGAAGGTAAAGCAACGTAAAGCAACTTAGAGCAAGGCAACGTAAAGCAACGTAAAGCAAGGTAAAGGAAGGTAAAGCAACGTAAAGCAACTTAGAGCAAGTCAACGTAAAGCAACGTAAAGCAAGGCAACGTAAAGGAAGTTAAAACAACGTAAAGCAAGGTAAAGCAAGGTAAAGCAAGGTAAAGCAACGTAAAGCAAGGAAACGTAAAGCATCGTAAAGCAAGGTAAAGCAAGGTAAAGCAAGGCAACGTAAAGCAAGGTAAAGGAAGACAACGTAAAGCAACGTAAAGCAAGGTAAAGCTACGTAAGGCAATGTAACGTAAAATAAGGCAAGTTAACGTAAAGCAAGGTAAAGCAAGGCAACGTAAAGCAACGTAAAGCAACGTAAAGCAATGCAACGTAAAGCAACGTAAAGCAATGCAACGTAAAGCAACGTAAAGGAAGGTAAAGGAAGGTAAAGCAAGGTACAGCAAGGTAAAGAAACTTAAATCAAGGCAACGTAAAGCAACGTAAAGCAAGGTGAAGCAAGGTAAAGCTACATAAAGCAAGGCAACGTAAAGAAACGTAAAGCAAGGTTAAGCAAGGTAAAGCAACGTAAAGCAATGCAACGTAAAGCAGCGTAAAGCAAGGTAAAGCAAGGTAAGGCAAGGTAAAGCAAGGTAAATCAAGGCAACGTAAAGCAAGGTAAAGCAAGGAAACGTAAAGTAAGGAAAAGCAACGTAAAGTAGAGTAAAGAAAGGCAACGTAAAGCAACGTAAACCAAGGCAACGTAAATCAATGTAAAGCAACGTAAAGCAACGTAAAGCAAGGCAACGTAAAGCAACGTAAAGCAAGGCAAAGTAAAGCAACGTAAAGCAACGTAAAGCAAGGCAACGTAAAGCAAGGCAATTTAAAGCAACGTAAATCAAGGCAACGTAAAGCAACGTAAAACAACGTAAAGCAAGGCAACGTAATGCAACATAAAGCAACGTAAAGCAACGTAAAGTAAGGCAAGGCAAAGCAATGTAAAGCAAGGCAAGGAAAAGCAAGGTAAAGCATGGAAAAGTAAAGCAAGGCAAGGCAAATCAAGGTAAAGCAAGGCAACGTAAAGCAACGTAAAGCAAGGCAAGGCATAGCAACGTAAAGCAAGGCAACATAAAGTAAGGCAACGTAAAGCAAGGCAACGTAAAGCAACGTAAAGCAAAGCAACGCAAAGCAACATAAAGCAACGTAAAGTAAGGCAATGCAAAGCAACGTAAAGCATGGCAAGGCAAAGCAAGGTAAAGCAAGGTAAAGCAAGGTAAACAAACGTAAAGCAAAGCAACGTAAAGCAACGTAAAGCAACGTAAAGCAATGTAAAGTAAGGCAAGGCAAAGCAACGTAAAGCAAGGCTAGGCAAAGCAAGGAAAAGCAAGGAAACGTAAAGGAAGGCAAGGCAAAGCAAGGTAAAGCAAGGCAACGTAAAGCAACGTAAAGCAAGGCAAGGCAAAGCAACGTAAAGCAAGGCAATGTAAAGCAACGTAAAGCAACGTAAAGCAACGTAAAGCAACGTAAAGCAAGGCAAGGCAAAGCAACGTAAAGCAAGGCAAGGCAAAGCAGGGTAAAGCAAGGAAATTTAAAGCAAGGCAAGGCAAAGAAACTTAAAGCAAGGCAACGTAAAGCAACGTAAAGGAAGGCAAGGCAAAGCAACGTAAAGCAAGGCAACGTAAAGTAAGGCAACGTAAAGCAAGGCAACGTAAAGCAACGTAAAGCAAGGCAAGGCAACGTAAAGCAAGGCAACGTAAAGCAACGGAAAGCAACGTAAAGCAAGGTAAAGCAAGGTAAAGCAACGTAAAGCAAGGCAACGTAAAGCAAGGTAAAGCAAGGTAAAGCAAGGTAATGCAACGTAAAGCAAGGCAACGTAAAGCAACGTAAAGCAAGGTAAAGCAAGGTAAAGCAAGGTAAATCAAGGCAACGTAAAGCAAGGTAAAGCAAGTCAACGTAAAGCAACGTAAAGCAAGGCAACGTAAAGCAACGTAAATCAAGGCAAGGCAAGGAAACGTAAAGCAAGGCAACGTAAAGCAACGGAAAGCAAGGCAAGGCAAGGCAACGTAAAGCAAGGCAACGTAAAGCAACGTAAAGCAAGGCAATATAAAGCAACGTAAATCAAGGAAAGGCAAGGAAACGTAAAGCAAGGCAAGGCAAGGCAACGTAAAGCAAGGCAAAGTTAAAGCAACGTAAAGCAAGGCAACGTAAAGCAACGTAAAGCAAGGCAACGTAAAGCAACGTAAAGGAAGGCAAGGCAAGGCAACGTAAAGCAAGGCAACGTAAAGCAACGGAAAGCAAGGCAAGGCAAGGCAACGTAAAGCAAGGTAAAGCAACGTAAAGCAACGTAAAGGAAGGCAACGTAAAGCAACGTAAAGCAAGGCAACGTAAAGCAACGTAAAGCAAGTTAAAGCAAGGCAAGGCAAAGCAAGGTAAAGCAAGGTAAAGCAAGGTAAAGCAACGTAAAGCAAGAAAACGTAAAGCAACGTAAAGCAAGGCAATGTAAAGCAATGTAAAGCAACGTAAAGCAAGGCAACGTAAAGCAAGATCAAGCAAGGTAAATGAAGGTAAAGCAACGTAAAGCAACTTAGAGCAAGTCAACGTAAAGCAACGTAAAGCAAGGTAAAAGAAGGTAAACAACGTAAAGCAACTTAGAGCAAGGCAACGTAAAGCAACGTAAAGCAAGGCAATGTAAAGCAAGGTAAAGCAACGTAAAGCAACAAAAAGGAAGGCAAGGTAAAGCAACGTAAAGCAAAGCAACGTAAAGGAAGTTAAAACAAGGTAAAGCAAGGTAAACAAACGTAAAGCAAGGCAACGTAAAGCAAAGTAAAGGAAGGGAAAGCAAGGTAACGCAAGGTACAGCAAGGTAAAGAAACGTAAATCAAGGAAACGCAACGTAAAGCAAGGCAACGTGAAGCAACGAAAAACAACGTAAAGCAAGGTAAAGCAAGGTAAAGCAACGTAAAGCAAGGAAATGTAAAGCATCGTAAAGCAAGGTAAAGCAAGGTAAAGCAAGGTAAAGCAAGGCAACGTAAAGCAAGGTAAAGCAAGACAACGTAAAGTAACGTAAAGCAAGGTAAAGCAACGTAAGGCAATGTAAAGCAAGTTAAAGCAAGGCAACGTAAAGCAAGGTAAAGCAAGGCAACGTAAAGCAACGTAAAGCAATGCAACGTAAAGCAACGTAAAGGAAGGTAAATCAAGGTAAAGCAAGGTACAGCACGGTAAAGAAACTTAAAGCAAGGCAACGTAAAGCAACGTAAAGCAAGGTGAAGCAAGGTAAAGCAACGTAAAGCAAGGCAACGTAAAGCAACGTAAAGCAAGGTTAAGCAAGATAAAGCAACGTAAAGCAACGTAAAGCAATGCAACGTAAAGCAGCGTAAAGCAAGGTAAAGCAAGGTAAAGCAAGGTAAAGCAAGGTAAATCAAGGCAACGTAAAGCAAGGTAAAGCAAGGAAACGTAAAGCAAGGTAAAGCAACGTAAAGCAAAGTAAATCAAGGCAACGTAAAGCAACGTAAAGCAAGGCAACGTAAATCAATGTAAAGGAACGTAAAGCAACGTAAAGCAAGGCAACGTAAAGCAACGTAAGGCAAGGCAAAGTAAAGCAACGTAAAGCAACGTAAAGCAAGGCAACATAAAGCAACTTAAAGCAACGTAAAGCAAGGCAACATAAAGCAACGTAAAACAACGTAAAGCAAGGCAAGGTAAAGCAACGTAAAGCAACGTAAAGCAATGTAAAGTAAGGTAAGGCAAAGCAATGTAAAGCAAGGCAAGGCAAAGCAAGGTAAAGCAAGGAAACGTAAAGCAAGGCAAGGCAAAGCAAAGTAAAGCAAGGCAACGTAAAGCAACGTAAAGCAAGGCAAGGCAAAGCAACGTAAAGCAAGGCAACATAAAGTAAGGCAACGTAAAGCAAGGCAACGTAAAGCAACGTAAAGCAAGGCAACGTAAAGCAACGTAAAGCAACGTAAAGTAACGTAAAGTAAGGCAAGGCAAAGCAACGTAAAGCAAGGCAAGGCAAAGCAAGGTAAAGCAAGGTAAAGCAAGCTAAAAAAACGTAAAGCAAAGCAACGTAAAGCAACGCAAAGTAAGGCAAGGAAAAGCAACGTAAAGCAAGGCAAGGCAAGGCAAGTTAAAGCAAGGAAACGTAAAGCAAGGCAAGGGAAATCAAGGTAAAGCAAGGCAACGTAAAGCAACGTAAAGCAAGGCAAGGCAAAGCAACGTAAATCAACGCAACGTAAAGCAACGTAAAGCAACGTAAAGCAAGGCAAGGCAAAGCAACGTAAAGCAAGGCAAGGCAAAGCAAGGTAAAGCAAGGAAACGTAAAGCAAGGCAAGGCAAAGCAAGGTAAAGCAAGGCAACGTAAAGCAACGTAAAGCAATGCAAGGCAAAGCAACGTAAAGTAAGGCAACGTAATGTAAGGCAACGTAAAGCAAGGCAACGTAAAGCAACGTAAAGCAAGGCAACGTAAATCAAGGTAAAGCAAGGCAACTTAAAGCAAGGTAAAGCAAGGTAAAGCAAGGTAAAGCAACGTAAAGCAACGTAAAGCAAGGCAACGTAAAGCAACGGTAAGCAAGGCAACGTAAAGCAAGGCAATGAAAAGCAACGTAAAGCAAGGCAAAGTAAAGCAAGGTAATGCAATGTAAAGCAAGGTAAAGCAACGTAAAGGAAGGCAACGTAAAGCAACTTAAAGCAAGGCAAAGTAAAGCAAGGTAAAGCAAGGTAAAGCAACGTAAATCTATGTAAAGCAAGGCAACGTAAATCAACGTAAAGCAAGGCTAGGTAAAGCAAGGTAAAGCAAGGTAAAGCAAGGTAAAGCAAGGCAACGTAAAGCAAGGTAAATGAAGGTAAAGGAAGGTAAAGCAAGGTACAGCAGTTAAAGCAACGTAAAGCAAGGCAACGTAAAGCAACGCAAAGAAACGTAAAGCAAGGTAAAGCAAGGTAAAGAAAGGTAAAGCAACGTAAAGCAAGGCAACGTAAAGCATCGTAAAGCAACGTAAAGCAAGGTAAAGCAACGTAAAGCAACGTAAAGCAAGGCAACGTAAAGCAACGTAAAGCAAGGTAAAGCAAGGTAAAGTAGGGTAAATCAAGGCAACGTAAAGCAAGGTAAAGCAAGGCAACGTAAAGCAACGTAAAGCAAGGTAAAGCAACGTAAAGCAACGTAAAGCAACGTAAAGCAAGGCAACATAAAGCAACATAAAGCAACGTAAAGCAACGTAAAGCAAGGCAACGTAAAGCAACGTAAACAAGGTAAAGCAAGGCAAAGCAACGTAAGGCAAGGTAAAGCAAGGCAACGTAAAGCGAGGCAATGCAAGGGAAAGCAACGTAAAGCAAGGTAAAGGAAGGCAAGGTAAACCAAGGTAAAGTAAGGTAAAGCAAGGCAATGAAAAGCAACGTAAAGCAACGTAAAGAAGGAAAGGCAAGGAAAGTAAAGCAAGGCAAGGCAACGTAAAGCAAGGCAAGGCAAGGCAACGTAAAGCAACGTAAGGCAAGGCAACGTAAAGCAATGTAAAGCGAGGCAACGTAAAGCAACGTAATGCAAGGCAACGTAAAGCAATGTAAAGCGAGGCAACGTAAAGCAACGTAAAGCAAGGCAACTTAAAGCAACGTAAAGCAAGACAAGGCAAGGCAACGTAAAGGAAGGCAAGGCAAGGCAGCGTAAAGCAAGGCAACGTAAAGCTACGTAAAGCAAGAAAACGTAAAGCAAAGTAAAGCAAGGCAAAGTAAAGCAAGGAAAGGCAAGGAAACGTAAAGAAAGGCGATGTAAAGCAAGGCAACGTAAAGCAAGGCAAGGCATGGTAACATAAAGCAAGGCAACGTAAAGCAACGTAAAGCAAGGAAACGTAAAGCCACGTCAAGCGAGGCAACGTAAAGCAACGTAAAGCAAGGCAATGTAAACCAACGTAAAGCAAGGGAAGGCAAGGCAACGTAAAGCAACGTAAAGCAAGGCATCCTAAAGCAACGTAAAGCAAGGAAAGGCAAGGCAACGTAAAGCTAGGCAATGCAAGGCAACGTAAAGCAACGTAAAGCAAGGCAACATAAAGAAACGTAAATCAAGGCAAGGCAAGGCAACGTAAAGCAAGGCAACGTAAAGCAACGGAAAGCAACGTAAAGCAAGGTAAAGCAAGGTAAAGCAACGTAAAGCAAGGCAACGTAAAGCAAGGTAAAGCAAGGTAAAGCAAGGTAAAGCAACGTAAAGCAAGGCAACGTAAAGCAACGTAAAGCAACGTAAAGCAAGGTAAACCAAGGTAAATCAAGGCAACGTAAAGCAAGGTAAAGCAAGTCAACGTAAAGCAACGTAAAGCAAGGTAAAGCAACGTAAATCAACGTAAAGCAAGGTAATGCAAGGCAACGTAAAGCAAGGTAAAGCAAGGAAACTTAAAGCTACATAATGCAACGTAAAACAAGGCAACGTAAAGCAACGTAAAGCAAGGCAACGTAAAGCAACGTAAAGCAACGTAAACAAGGTAAAGCAAGGCAATGCAACGTAAAGCAAGGTAAAGCAAGGCAAGGTAAAGCAAGGGAAAGCAACGTAAGGCAAGGTAAAGCAAGGCAATTTAAAGCAAGGCAAAGCAACGTAAAGCAAGGTAAAGCAAGGAAACGTAAAGCAAGGTAAAGGAAGGCAACGTAAAGCAACGTAAAGCAAGGTAAAGCAAGGAAAGGCAAAGCAATGTAAAGCAACGTAAATCAACGTAAAGCAAGGCAACGTAAAGCAACGTAAAGCAAGGCAACGTAAAGCAAGGTAAAGCAAGGTAACGCAACGTAAAGCAAGGCAACGTAAAGCAACGTAAAGCAAGGTAAATCAAGTTAAAGCAAGGTAAAGTAAGGTAAATAAAAGTAAAGCAAGGAAACGTAAAGAAACGTAATGCAAGGTAAAGCAAGGTAAATCAAGGTAAACAAGATAAATAAAGGCAACGTAAAGGAAGGTAAAGCAAGACAACGTAAAGCAACGTAAAGAAAGGTAAAGCAAGGTAAAGCAACGTAAAGCAAGGGAACGTAAAGCAACGTAAAGCAAGGCAACGTAAAGTAATGTAAAGCAAGGTAAAACAAGGTAAAGCAAGGTAAAGCAACGTAAAGCAACGTAAAGCAAGGCAACGTAAAGCAAGGTAAAGCAAGGTAAAGCAAGGTAAAGCTACGTAAAGCAAGGCAACGTAAAGCAAGTTAAAGCAATGTAAATCAAGGTAAAGCAACGTAAAGCAACGTAAAACAAGGAAACGTAAAGCAACGTAAAGCAAGACAAGGCAAGGCAACGTAAAGCAAGGCAAGGCAACGCAACGTAAAGCAAGGCAAGGCAAGGCAATGTAAAGCAAGGTAAAGCAACGTAAAGCAACAAAAAGGAAGGCAAGGTAAAGCAACGTAAAGCAAAGCAACGTAAAGGAAGTTAAAACAAGGTAAAGCTAGGTAAACAAACGTAAAGCAAGGCAACGTAACGCAACGTAAAGGAAGGGAAAGCAAGGTAACGCAAGGTACATCAAGGTAAAGAAACGTAAAGCAAGGAAACGCAACGTAAAGCAAGGCAACGTGAAGCAACGAAAAACAACGTAAAGCAAGGTAAAGCAAGGTAAAGCAACGTAAAGCAAGGAAATGTAAAGCATCGTAAAGCAAGGTAAAGCAAGGTAAAGCAAGGTAAAGCAAGGCAACGTAAAGCAAGGTAAAGCAAGGCAACATAAAGTAATGTAAAGCAAGGTAAAGCAACGTAAGGCAATGTAAAGCAAGTTAAAGCAAGGCAACGTAAAGCAAGGTAAAGCAAGGCAACGTAAAGCAACGTAAAGCAATGCAACGTAAAGCAACGTAAAGGAAGGTAAATCAAGGTAAAGCAAGGTACAGCACGGTAAAAAACTTAAAGCAAGGCAACGTAAAGCAACGTAAAGCAAGGTGAAGCAAGGTAAAGCAACGTAAAGCAAGGCAACGTAAAGCAACGTAAAGCAAGGTTAAGCAAGATAAAGCAACGTAAAGCAACGTAAAGCAATGCAACGTAAAGCAGCGTAAAGCAAGGTAAAGCAAGGTAAAGCAAGGTAAATCAAGGCAACGTAAAGCAAGGTAAAGCAAGGAAACGTAAAGCAAGGTAAAGCAACGTAAAGCAAAGTAAATCAAGGCAACGTAAAGCAACGTAAAGCAAGGCAACGTAAATCAATGTAAAGGAACGTAAAGCAACGTAAAGCAAGGCAACGTAAAGCAACGTAAGGCATGGCAAAGTAAAGCAACGTAAAGCAACGTAAAGCAAGGCAACGTAAAGCAACTTAAAGCAACGTAAAGCAAGGCAACATAAAGCAACGTAAAACAACGTAAAGCAAGGCAAGGTAAAGCAACGTAAAGCAACGTAAAGCAATGTAAAGTAAGGTAAGGCAAAGCAATGTAAAGCAAGGCAAGGCAAAGCAAGGTAAAGCAAGGAAACTTAAAGCAAGGCAAGGCAAAGCAAAGTAAAGCAAGGCAACGTAAAGCAACGTAAAGCAAGGCAAGGCAAAGCAACGTAAAGCAAGGCAACATAAAGTAAGGCAACATAAAGCAAGGCAACGTAAAGCAACGTAAAGCAAGGCAACGTAAAGCAACGTAAAGCAACGTAAAGTAACGTAAAGTAAGGCAAGGCAAAGAAACGTAAAGCAAGGCAAGGCAAAGCAAGTTAAAGCAAGGTAAAGCAAGGTAAACAAACGTAAAGCAAAGCAACGTAAAGCAACGTAAAGTAAGGCAAGGAAAAGCAACGTAAAGCAAGGCAAGGCAAGGCAAGTTAAAGCAAGGAAACGTAAAGCAAGGGAAGGGAAATCAAGGTAAAGCAAGGCAACGTAAAGCAACGTAAAGCAAGGCAAGGCAAAGCAACGTAAAGCAACGCAACGTAAAGCAACGTAAAGCAACGTAAAGCAAGGCAAGGCAAAGCAACGTAAAGCAAGGCAAGGCAAAGCAAGGTAAAGCAAGGAAACGTAAAGCAAGGCAAGGCAAAGCAAGGTAAAGCAAGGCAACGTAAAGCAACGTAAAGCAATGCAAGGCAAAGCAACGTAAAGTAAGGCAACGTAATGTAAGGCAACGTAAAGCAAGGCAACGTAAAGCAACGTAAAGCAAGGCAACATAAATCAAGGTAAAGCAAGGCAACTTAAAGCAAGGTAAAGCAAGGTAAAGCAAGGTAAAGCAACGTAAAGCAACGTAAAGCAAGGCAACGTAAAGCAACGGTAAGCAAGGCAACGTAAAGCAAGGCAACGAAAAGCAACGTAAAGCAAGGCAAAGTAAAGCAAGGAAAGGCAAGGAAACGTAAAGAAAGGCGATGTAAAGCAAGGCAACGTAAAGCAAGGCAAGGCATGGTAACATAAAGCGAGGCAACGTAAAGCAACGTAAAGCAAGGAAACGTAAAGCCACGTCAAGCGAGGCAACGTAAAGCAACGTAAAGCAAGGCAAGGCAAGGCAACGTAAAGCAAGGCAACGTAAAGCAACGTAAAGCAAGGCAACGTAAAGCAACGTAAAGCAAGGCAACGTAAAGCAACGTAAAGCAAGGCAATGTAAACCAACGTAAAGCAAGGGAAGGCAAGGCAACGTAAAGCAACGTAAAGCAAGGCATCCTAAAGCAACGTAAAGCAAGGAAAGGCAAGGCAACGTAAAGCTAGGCAATGCAAGGCAACGTAAAGCAACGTAAAGCAAGGCAACATAAAGAAACGTAAATCAAGGCAAGGCAAGGCAACGTAAAGCAAGGCAACGTAAAGCAACGGAAAGCAACGTAAAGCAAGGTAAAGCAAGGTAAAGCAACGTAAAGCAAGGCAACGTAAAGCAAGGTAAAGCAAGGTAAAGCAAGGTAAAGCAACGTAAAGCAAGGCAACGTAAAGCAACGTAAAGCAAGGTAAAGCAAGGTAAATCAAGACAACGTAAAGCAAGGTAAAGCAAGTCAACGTAAAGCAACGTAAAGCAAGGTAAAGCAACGTAAATCAACGTAAAGCAAGGTAATGCAAGGCAACGTAAAGCAAGGTAAAGCAAGGAAAATTAAAGCTACATAATGCAACGTAAAACAAGGCAACGTAAAGCAACGTAAAGCAAGGCAACGTAAAGCAACGTAAAGCAACGTAAACAAGGTAAAGCAAGGCAATGCAACGTAAAGCAAGGTAAAGCAAGGCAAGGTAAAGCAAGGGAAAGCAACGTAAGGCAAGGTAAAGCAAGGCAATTTAAAGCAAGGCAAAGCAACGTAAAGCAAGGTAAAGCAAGGAAACGTAAAGCAAGGTAAAGCAAGGTAAATCAAGGCAACGTAAAGCAACGTAAAGCAAGGTAAAGCAAGGAAAGGGAAAGCAATGTAAAGCAACGTAAATCAACGTAAAGCAAGGCAACGTAAAGCAACGTAAAGCAAGGCAACGTAAAGCAAGGTTAAGCAAGGTAAAGCAACGTAAAGCAAGGCAACGTAAAGCAACGTAAAGCAAGGTAAAGTAAGGTAAATAAAAGTAAAGCAAGGAAACGTAAAGAAACGTAATGCAAGGTAAAGCAAGGTAAATCAAGGTAAACAAGATAAATAAAGGCAACGTAAAGGAAGGTAAAGCAAGACAACGTAAAGCAACGTAAAGAAAGGTAAAGCAAGGTAAAGCAACGTAAAGCAACGTAAAGCAAGGGAACGTAAAGCAACGTAAAGCAAGGCAACGTAAAGTAACGTAAAGCAAGGTAAAACAAGGTAAAGCAAGGTAAAGCAACGTAAAGCAACCTAAAGCAAGGCAAGGTAAAGCAACGTAAAGCAAGGCAACGTAAAGCAACGTTAAGCAAGGCAACGTAAAGCAAGGCAACAAAAAGCAACGTAAAGCAAGGCAACGTAAAGCAAGGTAAAGCAAGGTAAAGCAAGGTAAAGCTACGTAAAGCAAGGCAACGTAAAGCAAGTTAAAGCAATGTAAATCAAGGTAAAGCAACGTAAAGCAACGTAAAGCAAGGCAACGTAAAGCAAGGCAAGGCAAGGCAACGTAAAGCAAGGCAACGTAAAGCAACGTAAAGCAAGGCAACGTAAAGCAACGTAAAACAAGGAAACGTAAAGCAATGTAAAGCAAGACAAGGCAAGGCAACGTAAAGCAAGGCAAGGCAACGCAACGTAAAGCAAGGCAAGGCAAGGCAATGTAAAGCAAGGTAAAGCAATGTAAAGCAACTAAAAGGAAGGCAAGGTAAAGCAACGTAAAGCAAAGCAACGTAAAGGAAGTTAAAACAAGGTAAAGCAAGGTAAACAAACGTAAAGCAAGGCAACGTAAAGCAACGTAAAGGAAGGGAAAGCAAGGTAACGCAAGGTACAGCAAGGTAAAGAAACGTAAAGCAAGGAAACGCAACGTAAAGCAAGGCAACGTGAAGCAACGAAAAACAACGTAAAGCAAGGTAAAGCAAGGTAAAGCAACGTAAAGCAAGGAAATGTAAAGCATCGTAAAGCAAGGTAAAGCAAGGTAAAGCAAGGTAAAGCAAGGCAACGTAAAGCAAGGTAAAGCAAGACAACGTAAAGCAACGAAAGGCAACGTAAAGCAACTTAAAGCAACGTAAAGCAATGCAACGTAAAGCAACGTAAAGGAAGGTAAATCAAGGTAAAGCAAGGTACAGCACGGTAAAGAAACTTAAAGCAAGGCAACGTAAAGCAACGTAAAGCAAGGTGAAGCAAGGTAAAGCAACGTAAAGCAAGGCAACGTAAAGCAACGTAAAGCAAGGTTAAGCAAGATAAAGCAACGTAAAGCAACGTAAAGCAATGCAACATAAAGCAGCGTAAGGCAAGGTAAAGCAAGGTAAAGCAAAGTAAAGCAAGGTAAATCAAGGCAAAGTAAAGCAAGGTAAAGCAAGGAAACGTAAAGCAAGGTAAAGCAACGTAAAGCAAAGTAAATCAAGGCAACGTAAAGCAACGTAAAGCAAGGAAACGTAAATCAATGTAAAGCAACGTAAAGCAACGTAAAGCAAGGCAACGTAAAGCAACGTAAGGCAAGGCAAAGTAAAGCAACGTAAAGCAACGTAAAGCAAGGCAACGTAAAGCAAGGTAAAGCAAGGTAAAGCAACGTAAAGCAAGGCAACGTAAAGCAACGTAAAGCAAGGTAAAGTAAGGTAAATAAAAGTAAAGCAAGGAAACGTAAAGAAACGTAATGCAAGGTAAAGCAAGGTAAATCAAGGTAAACAAGATAAATAAAGGCAACGTAAAGGAAGGTAAAGCAAGACAACGTAAAGCAACGTAAAGAAAGGTAAAGCAAGGTAAAGCAACGTAAAGCAACGTAAAGCAAGGGAACGTAAAGCAACGTAAAGCAAGGCAACGTAAAGTAACGTAAAGCAAGGTAAAACAAGGTAAAGCAAGGTAAAGCAACGTAAAGCAACCTAAAGCAAGGCAAGGTAAAGCAACGTAAAGCAAGGCAACGTAAAGCAACGTTAAGCAAGGCAACGTAAAGCAAGGCAACAAAAAGCAACGTAAAGCAAGGCAACGTAAAGCAAGGTAAAGCAAGGTAAAGCAAGGTAAAGCTACGTAAAGCAAGGCAACGTAAAGCAAGTTAAAGCAATGTAAATCAAGGTAAAGCAACGTAAATCAACGTAAAGCAAGGCAACGTAAAGCAAGGCAAGGCAAGGCAACGTAAAGCAAGGCAACGTAAAGCAACGTAAAGCAAGGCAACGTAAAGCAACGTAAAACAAGGAAACGTAAAGCAATGTAAAGCAAGACAAGGCAAGGCAACGTAAAGCAAGGCAAGGCAACGCAACGTAAAGCAAGGCAAGGCAAGGCAATGTAAAGCAAGGTAAAGCAATGTAAAGCAACTAAAAGGAAGGCAAGGTAAAGCAACGTAAAGCAAAGCAACGTAAAGGAAGTTAAAACAAGGTAAAGCAAGGTAAACAAACGTAAAGCAAGGCAACGTAAAGCAACGTAAAGGAAGGGAAAGCAAGGTAACGCAAGGTACAGCAAGGTAAAGAAACGTAAAGCAAGGAAACGCAACGTAAAGCAAGGCAACGTGAAGCAACGAAAAACAACGTAAAGCAAGGTAAAGCAAGGTAAAGCAACGTAAAGCAAGGAAATGTAAAGCATCGTAAAGCAAGGTAAAGCAAGGTAAAGCAAGGTAAAGCAAGGCAACGTAAAGCAACGTAAGGCAACGTAAAGCAACTTAAAGCAACGTAAAGCAATGCAACGTAAAGCAACGTAAAGGAAGGTAAATCAAGGTAAAGCAAGGTACAGCACGGTAAAGAAACTTAAAGCAAGGCAACGTAAAGCAACGTAAAGCAAGGTGAAGCAAGGTAAAGCAACGTAAAGCAAGGCAACGTAAAGCAACGTAAAGCAAGGTTAAGCAAGATAAAGCAACGTAAAGCAACGTAAAGCAATGCAACGTAAAGCAGCGTAAGGCAAGGTAAAGCAAGGTAAAGCAAAGTAAAGCAAGGTAAATCAAGGCAAAGTAAAGCAAGGTAAAGCAAGGAAACGTAAAGCAAGGTAAAGCAACGTAAAGCAAAGTAAATCAAGGCAACGTAAAGCAACGTAAAGCAAGGAAACGTAAATCAATGTAAAGCAACGTAAAGCAACGTAAAGCAAGGCAACGTAAAGCAACGTAAGGCAAGGCAAAGTAAAGCAACGTAAAGCAACGTAAAGCAAGGCAACGTAAAGCAACTTAAAGCAACGTAAAGCAAGGCAACATAAAGCAACTTAAAACAACGTAAAGCAAGGCAAGGTAAAGCAACGTAAAGCAACGTAAAGCAATGTAAAGTAAGGTAAGGCAAAGCAATGTAAAGCAAGGCAAGGCAAAGCAAGGTAAAGCAAGGAAACGTAAAGCAAGGCAAGGCAAAGCAAAATAAAGCAAGGCAACGTAAAGCAACGTAAAGCAAGGCAACGTAAAGCAACGTAAAGCAAAGTAAAGCAACGTAAAGTAAGGCAAGGAAATGCAACGTAAAGCAAGGCAAGGCAAGGCAAGGTAAAGCAAGGAAACGTAAAGCAAGGCAAGGGAAATCAAGGTAAAGCAAGGCAACGTAAAGCAACGTAAAGCAAGGCAAGGCAAAGCAACGTAAATCAACGCAACGTAAAGCAACGTAAAGCAACGTAAAGCAAGGCAAGGCAAAGCAACGTAAAGCAAGGCAAGGCAAAGCAAGGTAAAGCAAGGAAACGTAAAGCAAGGCAAGGCAAAGCAAGGTAAAGCAAGGCAACGTAAAGCAACGTAAAGCAATGCAAGGCAAAGCAACGTAAAGTAAGGCAACGTAATGTAAGGCAACGTAAAGCAAGGCAACGTAAAGCAACGTAAAGCAAGGCAACGTAAATCAAGGTAAAGCAAGGCAACTTAAAGCAAGGTAAAGCAAGGTAAAGCAAGGTAAAGCAACGTAAAGCAACGTAAAGCAAGGCAACGTAAAGCAACGGTAAGCAAGGCAACGTAAAGCAAGGCAACGAAAAGCAACGTAAAGCAAGGCAAAGTAAAGCAAGGTAATGCAATGTAAAGCAAGGTAAAGCAACGTAAAGGAAGGCAACGTAAAGCAACTTAAAGCAAGGCAAAGTAAAGCAAGGTAAAGCAAGGTAAAGCAACGTAAATCTATGTAAAGCAAGGCAACGTAAATCAATGTAAAGCAAGGCTAGGTAAAGCAAGGTAAAGCAAGGTAAAGCAAGGCAACGTAAAGCAAGGTAAATGAAGGTAAAGGAAGGTAAAGCAAGGTACAGCAGTTAAAGCAACGTAAAGCAAGGCAACGTAAAGCAACGCAAAGAAACGTAAAGCAAGGTAAAGCAAGGTAAAGCAACGTAAAGCAAGGCAACGTAAAGCGAGGCAATGCAAGGGAAAGCAACGTAAAGCAAGGTAAAGGAAGGCAAGGTAAAGCAAGGTAAAGCAAGGTAAAGCAAGGTAAATCAAGGCAACGCAAAGCAAGGTAAAGCAAGGCAACATAAAGCAACATAAAGCAACGTAAAGCAACGTAAAGCAAGGCAACGTAAAGCAACGTAAACAAGGTAAAGCAAGGCAAAGCAACGTAAGGCAAGGTAAAGCAAGGCAACGTAAAGCGAGGCAATGCAAGGGAAAGCAACGTAAAGCAAGGTAAAGGAAGGCAAGGTAAAGCAAGGTAAAGTAAGGTAAAGCAAGGCAATGAAAAGCAACGTAAAGCAACGTAAAGAAGGAAAGGCAAGGCAAAGTAAAGCAAGGCAAGGCAACGTAAAGCAAGGCAAGGCAAGGCAACGTAAAGCAACGTAAGGCAAGGCAAAGTAAAGCAATGTAAAGCGAGGCAACGTAAAGCAACGTAATGCAAGGCAACGTAAAGCAATGTAAAGCGAGGCAACGTAAAGCAACGTAAAGCAAGGCAACTTAAAGCAACGTAAAGCAAGACAAGGCAAGGCAACGTAAAGGAAGGCAAGGCAAGGCAGCGTAAAGCAAGGCAACGTAAAGCAACGTAAAGCAAGGAAACGTAAAGCAAAGTAAAGCAAGGCAAAGTAAAGCAAGGAAAGGCAAGGCAACGTAAAGAAAGGCGATGTAAAGCAAGGCAACGTAAAGCAAGGCAAGGCATGGTAACATAAAGCAAGGCAACGTAAAGCAAGGCAACGTAAGGCAACGTAAAGCAAGGCAACGTAAAGCAGGGCAACGTCAAGCAACGTAAAGCAAGGCAACGTAAATCAAGGCAACGTAAGGCAACGTAAAGCCACGTAAAGCAAGGCAACGTAAAGCAACGTAAAGCAAGGCAAGGCAAGGCAACGTAAAGCAAGGCAACGTAAAGCAACGTAAAGCAAGGAAACGTAAAGCCACGTCAAGCGAGGCAACGTAAAGCAACGTAAAGCAAGGCAAGGCAAGGCAACGTAAAGCAAGGCAACGTAAAGCAACGTAAAGCAAGGCAACGTAAAGCAACGTAAAGCAAGGCAATGTAAACCAACGTAAAGCAAGGGAAGGCAAGGCAACGTAAAGCAACGTAAAGCAAGGCATCCTAAAGCAACGTAAAGCAAGGAAAGGCAAGGAAACGTAAAGCTAGGCAATGCAAGGCAACGTAAAGCAACGTAAAGCAAGGCAACATAAAGAAACGTAAATCAAGGCAAGGCAAGGCAACGTAAAGCAAGGCAACGTAAAGCAACGGAAAGCAACGTAAAGCAAGGTAAAGCAAGGTAAAGCAACGTAAAGCAAGGCAACGTAAAGCAAGGTAAAGCAAGGTAAAGCAAGGTAAAGCAACGTAAAGCAAGGCAACGTAAAGCAACATAAAGCAAGGTAAAGCAAGGTAAAGCAACGTAAAGCAAGGCAACGTAAAGCAAGGTAAAGCAAGGTAAAGCAAGGTAAAGCAACGTAAAGCAAGGCAACGTAAAGCAACATAAAGCAAGGTAAAGCAAGGTAAAGCAAGGTAAATCAAGGCAACGTAAAGCAAGGTAAAGCAAGTCAACGTAAAGCAACGTAAAGCAAGGTAAAGCAACGTAAATCAACGTAAAGCAAGGTAATGCAAGGCAACGTAAAGCAAGGTAAAGCAAGGAAACGTAAAGCTACATAATGCAACGTAAAACAAGGCAACGTAAAGCAACGTAAAGCAAGGCAACGTAAAGCAACGTAAAGCAACGTAAACAAGGTAAAGCAAGGCAATGCAACGTAAAGCAAGGTAAAGCAAGGCAAGGTAAAGCAAGGGAAAGCAACGTAAGGCAAGGTAAAGCAAGGCAATTTAAAGCAAGGCAAAGCAACGTAAAGCAAGGTAAAGCAAGGAAACGTAAAGCAAGGTAAAGCAAGGCAACGTAAAGCAACGTAAAGCAAGGTAAAGCAAGGAAAGGCAAAGCAATGTAAAGCAACGTAAATCAACGTAAAGCAAGGCAACGTAAAGCAACGTAAAGCAAGGCAACGTAAAGCAAGGTAAAGCAAGGTAAAGCAACGTAAAGCAAGGCAACGTAAAGCAACGTAAAGCAAGGTAAATCAAGTTAAAGCAAGGTAAAGTAAGGTAAAGAAAAGTAAAGCAAGGAAACGTAAAGAAACGTAATGCAAGGTAAAGCAAGGTAAATCAAGGTAAAGCAAGATAAATAAAGGCAATGTAAAGGAAGGTAAAGCAAGACAACGTAAAGCAACGTAAAGAAAGGTAAAGCAAGGTAAAGCAACGTAAAGCAACGTAAAGCAAGGGAACGTAAAGCAACGTAAAGCAAGGCAACGTAAAGTAACGTAAAGCAAGGTAAAACAAGGTAAAGCAAGGTAAAGCAACGTAAAGCAACCTAAAGCAAGGCAAGGTAAAGCAACGTAAAGCAAGGCAACGTAAAGCAACGTAAAGCAAGGTAAAGCAAGGTAAAGCAACGTAAAGCAAGGCAACGTAAAGCAAGGTAAAGCAAGGTAAATCTACGTAAAGCAAGGCAACGTAAAGCAAGTTAAAGCAATGTAAATCAAGGTAAAGCAACGTAAAGCAACGTAAAGCAAGGCAACGTAAAGCAAGGCAAGGCAAGGCAACGTAAAGCAAGGCAACGTAAAGCAACGTAAAGCAAGGCAACGTAAAGCAACGTAAAACAAGGCAACGTAAAGCAATGTAAAGCAAGACAAGGCAAGGCAACGTAAAGCAAGGCAAGGCAAGGCAACGTAAAGCAAGGCAACGTAAAGCAAGGTAAAGCAAGGTAAAGCAACGTAAAGCAAAGTAAAGCAAGGCAACGTAAAGCAAGGTAAAGCAAGGTAAAGCAACGTAAAGCAACGTAAAGCAAGGCAACGTAAAGCAAGGTAAAGCAAGGTAAAGCAACGTAAAGCAACGTAAAGTAACGTAAAGCAAGGACACATAAATCAACGTAAAGCAAGGCAACGTAAAGCAACGTAAAGCAAGTTAAAGCAACGTAAAGCAAGGCAACGAAAATCAAGGTTAAAGCAAGGCAACGTAAAGCAAGGTAAAGCAAGGTAAAGCAACGTAAAGCAACGTAAAGCAACGTAAAGCAAGGCAACGTAAAGCAACGTAAAGCAAGGCAACGTAAAGCAACGTAAAGCAAGGCAACGTAAAGCAACGTAAAGCAAGGTAAAGCAAGTTAAAGGAAGGTACAGCAAGGCAAAGCAACGTAAAGCAAGGCATCGTAAAGCAACGTAAAGCAAGGTAAAGCAAGGTAATGCAACGTAAAGCAAGGCAACGTAAAGCATTGTAAAGCAACGTAAAGGAAGGTAAAGCAAGGTAAAGCAAGGTAAAGCAACGTAAAGCAAGGCAACGTAAAGCAACGTAAAGCAAGGTAAAGCAAGGTAAAACAAGGTAAATCAAAGCAACGTAAAGCAAGGTAAAGCAAGACTACTTAAAGCAACGTAAAGCAAGTTAAAGCAACGTAAAGCAACGTAAAGCAAGGTAAAGCAAGGCAACTTAAAGCAACATAAAGCAACGTAAAACAAGGCAATGTAAAGCAACGTAAAGCAAGGCAACATAAAGCAATGTAAAGCAACGTAAACAAGGTGAAGTAAGGCAAAGCAACGTAAGGAAAGGTAAAGCAAGGCAACGTAAAGCAAGGCAAAGCAAGGCAAATCAACGTAAAGCAAGGTAAAGCAAGGGAAGGTAAAGCAATGCAAAGCAATGTAAAGCAAGGTAAAGCAAGGAAACGTAAAGCAAGGTAAAGCAAGGTAAAGCAAGGCAACGTAAAGCAACGTAAAGCAAGGTAAAGCTAGGCAAGGTAAAGCAAGGTAAAGCAACGTAAATCAAGGCAACGTAAAGCAACGTAAAGCATGGTAAAGCAAGGGAAGGCAAAGCAAGGTAAAGCAACGTAAATCAAGGCAACGTAAAGCAACGTAAACAAGGTAAAGCAAGGCAAGGCAAAGCAAGGTAAAGCAACGTAAAGCAAGGCAACGTAAACCAACGTAAAGCAAGGAAATGCAAGGCAAAGTAAAGCAAGACAACGTAAAGCAAGACAACGTAAAGCAACGTAAAGCAAGGCAACGTAAAGCAAGGCAACATAAAGCAACGTAAAACAAGGAAACGTAAAGCAATGTAAAGCAAGAGAAGGCAAGGAAACGTAAAGCAAGGCAAGGCAAGGCAACGTAAAGCAAGGCAACGTAAAGCAACTTAAAGCAAGGCAACGTAAAGCAAGGCAAGGAAAGGCAACGCAAAGCAACGTAAAGCAAGGCTACGTAAAGCAAGGCAATATAAAGCAACGTAAAGCAAGGCAACGTAAAGCAAGGTAAAGCAAGGTAAAGTAACGTAAAGCAAGGCAACGTAAAGCAACGTGAAGCAAGGTAAAGGAAGGTAAATCAAGTTAAAGCAACGTAAAGCAACGTAAAGCAAGGTAACGTAAATCAAGGTAAAGCAAGGCAACTTAAAGCAAGGTAAAGCAAGGTAAAACAAGGTAAAGCAACGTAAAGCAACGTAAAGCAAGGCAACCTAAAGCAACGTTAAGCAAGGCAACGTAAAGCAAGGCAACAAAAAGCAACGTAAATCAAGGCAAAGTAAAGCAAGGTAAAGCAAGGTAAAGCAACGTAAAGGAAGGCAACGTAAAGCAACTTAAAGCAAGGCAAAGTAAAGCAAGGTAAAGCAAGGTAAAGTACGTAAATCAATGTAAAGCAAGGCAACGTAAATCAACATAAAGCAAGGCAACGTAAAGCAAGGTATAGCAAGGTAAAGCAAGGTAAAGCAAGGAAACGTAAAGCAAGGTAAATGAAGGTAAAGGAAGGTAAAGCAAGGTACAGAAGGTAAAGCAACGTAAAGCAAGGCAACGTAAAGTGAGGCAATGCAAGGGAAAGCAACGTAAAGCAAGGTAAAGCAAGGTAAAGCAAGGTAAAGCAAGGTAAATCAAGGCAACGTAAAGCAAGGTAAAGCAAGACAACGTAAAGCAACGTAAAGCAAGGTAAAGCAACGTAAAGCAACGTAAAGCAAGGTAATGCAAGGCAGCGCAAAGCAAGGTAAAGCAAGGCAACGTAAAGCAACATAAAGCAACGTAAATCAACGTAAAGCAAGGCAAAGTAAAGCAACGTAAACAAGGTAAAGCAAGGCAAAGCAACGTAAGGCAAGGTAAAGCAAGGCAACGTAAAGCGAGGCAATGCAAGGGAAAGCAACGTAAAGCAAGGTAAAGGAAGGCAAGGTAAAGCAAGGTAAAGCAAGGCAATGAAAAGCAACGTAAAGCAACGTAAAGCAAGGAAAGGCAAGGCAAAGTAAAGCAAGGCAAGGCAACGTAAAGCAAGGCAAGGCAAGGCAACGTAAAGCAACGTAAGGTAAAGCAACGTAAAGCAATGTAAAGCGAGGCAACGTAAAGCAACGTAAAGCAAGGAAACTTAAAGCAACGTAAAGCAAGACAAGGCAAGGCAGCGTAAAGCAAGGCAATGAAAGGCAGCGTAAAGCAAGGCAACTTAAAGCAACGTAAAGCAAGGCAACGTAAAGCAAAGTAAAGCAAGGCAAATTAAAGCAAGGAAAGGCAAGGCAACGTAAAGAAAGGCGATGTAAAGCAAGGCAACGTAAAACAAGGCAAGGCATGGTAACATAAAGCAAGGCAACGTAAAGCAAGGCAACGTAAGGCAACGTAAAGCAAGGCAACGTAAAGCAGGGCAACGTCAAGCAACCTAAAGCAAGGCAACATAAATCAAGGCAACGTAAGGCAACGTAAAGCCACGTAAAGCAAGGCAACGTAAAGCAACGTAAAGCAAGGCAAGGCAAGGCAACGTAAAGCAAGGCAACGTAAAGCAACGTAAAGCAAGGCAACGTAAAGCCACGTCAAGCGAGGCAACGTAAAGCAACGTAAAGCAAGGCAAGGCAAGGCAACGTAAAGCAAGGCAACGTAAAGCAACGTAAAGCAAGGCAACGTAAAGCAACGTAAAGCAAGGCAACGTAAATCAACGTAAAGCAAGGGAAGGCAAGGCAACGTAAAGCAACGTAAAGCAAGGCATCCTAAAGCAACGTAAAGCAAGGAAAGGCAAGGCAACGTAAAGCTAGGCAATGCAAGGCAACGTAAAGCAACGTAAAGCAAGGCAACATAAAGAAAGGTAAATCAAGGCAAGGCAAGGCAACGTAAAGCAAGGCAACGTAAAGCAACGGAAAGCAACGTAAAGCAAGGTAAAGCAAGGTAAAGCAATGTAAAGCAAGGCAACGTAAAGCAAGGTAAAGCAAGGTAAAGCAAGGTAAAGCAAGGTAAAGCAACGTAAAGCAAGGCAACGTAAAGCAAGGTAAAGCAAGGTAAAGCAAGGTAAATCAAGGCAACGTAAAGCAAGGTAAAGCAAGTCAACGTAAAGCAACGTAAAGCAAGGTAAAGCAACGTAAATCAACGTAAAGCAAGGTAATGCAAGGCAACGTAAAGCAAGGTAAAGCAAGGAAATGTAAAGCTACATAATGCAACGTAAAGCAATGCAATGTAAAGCAACGTAAGGAAGGTAAAGCAAGGTAAAGCAAGGTACAGCACGGTAAAGAAACTTAAAGCAAGGCAACGTAAAGCAACGTAAAGCAAGGTGAAGCAAGGTAAAGCAACGTAAAGCAAGGCAACGTAAAGCAACGTAAAGCAAGGTAAAGCAAGGTAATGCAACGTAAAGCAAGGCAACGTAAAGCATTGTAAAGCAACGTAAAGGAAGGTAAAGCAAGGTAAAGCAAGGTAAAGCAACGTAAAGCAAGGCAACGTAAAGCAACGTAAAGCAAGGTAAAGCAAGGTAAAACAAGGTAAATCAAAGCAACGTAAAGCAAGGTAAAGCAAGACTACTTAAAGCAACGTAAAGCAAGTTAAAGCAACGTAAAGCAACGTAAAGCAAGGTAAAGCAAGGCAACTTAAAGCAACATAAAGCAACGTAAAACAAGGCAATGTAAAGCAACGTAAAGCAAGGCAACATAAAGCAACGTAAAGCAACGTAAACAAGGTGAAGTAAGGGAAAGCAACGTAAGGAAAGGTAAAGCAAGGCAACGTAAAGCAAGGCAAAGCAAGGCAAAGCAACGTAAAGCAAGGTAAAGCAAGGGAAGGTAAAGCAATGCAAAGCAATGTAAAGCAAGGTAAAGCAAGGAAACGTAAAGCAAGGTAAAGCAAGGTAAAGCAAGGCAACGTAAAGCAACGTAAAGCAAGGTAAAGCTAGGCAAGGTAAAGCAAGGTAAAGCAACGTAAATCAAGGCAACGTAAAGCAACGTAAAGCATGGTAAAGCAAGGGAAGGCAAAGCAAGGTAAAGCAACGTAAATCAAGGCAACGTAAAGCAACGTAAACAAGGTAAAGCAAGGCAAACCAAAGCAAGGTAAAGCAACGTAAAGCAAGGCAACGTAAACCAACGTAAAGCAAGGAAAGGCAAGGCAAAGTAAAGTAAGACAACGTAAAGCAAGACAACGTAAAGCAACGTAAAGCAAGGCAACGTAAAGCAAGGCAACATAAAGCAACGTAAAACAAGGAAACGTAAAGCAATGTAAAGCAAGAGAAGGCAAGGAAACGTAAAGCAAGGCAAGGCAAGGCAACGTAAAGCAAGGCAACGTAAAGCAACTTAAAGCAAGGCAACGTAAAGCAAGGCAAGGAAAGGCAACGTAAAGTAACGTAAAGCAAGGCTACGTAAAGCAAGGCAATATAAAGCAACGTAAAGCAAGGCAACGTAAAGCAAGGTAAAGCAAGGTAAAGTAACGTAAAGCAAGGCAACGTAAAGCAACGTGAAGCAAGGTAAAGGAAGGTAAATCAAGTTAAAGCAACGTAAAGCAACGTAAAGCAAGGTAACGTAAATCAAGGTAAAGCAAGGCAACTTAAAGCAAGGTAAAGCAAGGTAAAGCAAGGTAAAGCAACGTAAAGCAACGTAAAGCAAGGCAACCTAAAGCAACGTTAAGCAAGGCAACGTAAAGCAAGGCAACAAAAAGCAACGTAAATCAAGGCAAAGTAAAGCAAGGTAAAGCAAGGTAAATCAAGGCAAAGTAAAGCAAGGTAAAGCAAGGTAAAGCAACGTAAAGGAAGGCAACGTAAAGCAACTTAAAGCAAGGCAAAGTAAAGCAAGGTAAAGCAAGGTAAAGTACGTAAATCAATGTAAAGCAAGGCAACGTAAATCAACATAAAGCAAGGCAACGTAAAGCAAGGTAAAGCAAGGTAAAGCAAGGTAAAGCAAGGAAACGTAAAGCAAGGTAAATGAAGGTAAAGGAAGGTAAAGCAAGGTACAGCAGGTAAAGCAACGTAAAGCAAGGCAACGTAAAGTGAGGCAATGCAAGGGAAAGCAACGTAAAGCAAGGTAAAGCAAGGTAAAGCAAGGTAAAGCAAGGTAAAGCAAGGTAAATCAAGGCAACGTAACGCAAGGTAAAGCAAGACAACGTAAAGCAACGTAAAGCAACGTAAAGCAACGTAAAGAAGGGTAAAGCAACGTAAAGCAACGTAAAGCAAGGTAATGCAAGGCAGCGCAAAGCAAGGTAAAGCAAGGCAACATAAAGCAACATAAATCAACGTAAATCAACGTAAAGCAAGGCAAAGTAAAGCAACGTAAACAAGGTAAAGCAAGGCAAAGCAACGTAAGGCAAGGTAAAGCAAGGCAACGTAAAGCGAGGCAATGCAAGGGAAAGCAACGTAAAGCAAGGTAAAGGAAGGCAAGGTAAAGCAAGGTAAAGCAAGGCAATGAAAAGCAACGTAAAGCAACGTAAAGCAAGGAAAGGCAAGGCAAAGTAAAGCAAGGCAAGGCAACGTAAAGCAAGGCAAGGCAAGGCAACGTAAAGCAACGTAAGGTAAAGCAACGTAAAGCAATGTAAAGCGAGGCAACGTAAAGCAACGTAAAGCAAGGTAAAGCAAGGTAAAGCAAGGTAAATCAAGGCAACGTAAAGCAAGGTAAAGCAAGTCAACGTAAAGCAACGTAAAGCAAGGTAAAGCAACGTAAATCAACGTAAAGCAAGGTAATGCAAGGCAACGTAAAGCAAGGTAAAGCAAGGAAACGTAAAGCTACATAATGCAACGTAAAGCAATGCAATGTAAAGCAACGTAAGGAAGGTAAAGCAAGGTAAAGCAAGGTACAGCACGGTAAAGAAACTTAAAGCAAGGCAACGTAAAGCAACGTAAAGCAAGGTGAAGCAAGGTAAAGCAACGTAAAGCAAGGCAACGTAAAGCAATGTAAAGCAAGGTTAAGCAAGATAAAGCAACGTAAAGCAACGTAAAGCAATGCAACGTAAAGCAGCGTAAAGCAAGGTAAAGCAAGGTAAAGCAAGGTAAAGGAAGGTAAATCAAGGCAACGTAAAGCAAGGTAAAGCAAGGAAACGTAAAGCAAGGTAAAGCAACGTAAAGCAAAGTAAATCAAGGCAACGTAAAGCAACGTAAAGCAAGGCAACGTAAATCAATGTAAAGCAACGTAAAGCAACGTAAAGCAAGGCAACGTAAAGCAACGTAAGGCAAGGCAAAGTAAAGCAACGTAAAGCAACGTAAAGCAAGGCAACGTAAAGCAACTTAAAGCAACGTAAAGCAAGGCAACATAAAGCAACGTAAAACAACGTAAAGCAAGGTAAAGCAAGGTAAAGCTACGTAAAGCAAGGCAACGTAAAGCAAGGTAAAGCAAGGTAAAGCAAGGTAAAGCTACGTAAAGCATGGCAACGTAAAGCAAGGTAAAGCAATGTAAATCAAGGTAAAGCAACGTAAAGCAACGTAAAGCAAGGCAACGTAAAGCAAGGCAAGGCAAGGCAACGTAAAGCAAGGCAACGTAAAGCAACGTAAAGCAAGGCAACGTAAAGCAACGTAAAACAAGGCAACGTAAAGCAATGTAAAGCAAGACAAGGCAAGGCAACGTAAAGCAAGGCAAGGCAACGCAACGTAAAGCAAGGCAACGTAAAGCAAGGTAAAGCAAGGTAAAGCAACGTAAAGCAACGTAAAGCAAGGCAACGTAAAGCAAGGTAAAGCAAGGTAAAGCAAGGAAACGTAAAGCAAGGTAAAGCAACGTAAAGCAAAGTAAATCAAGGCAACGTAAAGCAACGTAAAGCAAGGCAACGTAAATCAATGTAAAGCAACGTAAAGCAACGTAAAGCAAGGCAACGTAAAGCAACGTAAGGCAAGGCAAAGTAAAGCAACGTAAAGCAACGTAAAGCAAGGCAACGTAAAGCAACTTAAAGCAACGTAAAGCAAGGCAACATAAAGCAACGTAAAACAACGTAAAGCAAGGTAAAGCAAGGTAAAGCAACGTAAAGCAAGGCAACGTAAAGCAAGGTAAAGCAAGGTAAAGCAAGGTAAAGCTACGTAAAGCAAGGCAACGTAAAGCAAGTTAAAGCAATGTAAATCAAGGTAAAGCAACGTAAAGCAACGTAAAGCAAGGCAACGTAAAGCAAGGCAAGGCAAGGCAACGTAAAGCAAGGCAACGTAAAGCAACGTAAAGCAACGTAAAACAAGGCAACGTAAAGCAATGTAAAGCAAGACAAGGCAAGGCAACGTAAAGCAAGGCAACGTAAAGCAAGGTAAAGCAAGGTAAAGCAAGGTAAAGCAACGTAAAGCAAGGCAACGTAAAGCAACGTAAAGCAAGGTAAAGCAAGGTAAAGCAACGTAAAGCAAGGCAACGTAAAGCAAGGTAAAGCAAGGTAAAGCAAGGTAAAGCAACGTAAAGTAACGTAAAGCAAGGACACATAAATCAACGTAAAGAAAGGAAACGTAAAGCAACGTAAAGCAACGTAAAGCAACGTAAAGCAAGTTAAAGCAACGTAAAGCAAGGCAACGAAAATCAAGGTTAAAGCAAGGCAACGTTAAGCAAGGTAAAGCAAGGTAAAGCAACGTAAAGCAACGTAAAGCAACGTAAAGCAAGGCAACGTAAAGCAACGTAAAGCAAGGCAACGTAAAGCAACGTAAAGCAAGGTAAAGCAAGTTAAAGGAAGGTACAGCAAGGCAAAGAAACGTAAAGCAAGGCATCGTAAAGCAACGTATAGCAAGGTAAAGCAAGGTAATGCAACGTAAAGCAAGGCAACGTAAAGCATTGTAAAGCAACGTAAAGGAAGGTAAAGCAAGGTAATGCAACGTAAAGCAAGGCAACGTAAAGCAAGGCAACATAAAGCAACGTAAAACAAGGAAACGTAAAGCAATGTAAAGCAAGAGAAGGCAAGGAAACGTAAAGCAAGGCAAGGCAAGGCAACGTAAAGCAAGGCAACGTAAAGCAACTTAAAGCAAGGCAACGTAAAGCAAGGCAAGGATAGGCAACGTAAAGCAACGTAAAGCAAGGCTACGTAAAGCAAGGCAACATAAAGCAACGTAAAGCAAGGCAACGTAAAGCAAGGTAAAGCAAGGTAAAGTAACGTAAAGCAAGGCAACGTAAAGCAACGTGAAGCAAGGTAAAGGAAGGTAAATCAAGTTAAAGCAACGTAAAGCAACGTAAAGCAAGGTAACGTAAATCAAGGTAAAGCAAGGCAACTTAAAGCAAGGTAAAGCAAGGTAAAGCAAGGTAAAGCAACGTAAAGCAACGTAAAGCAAGGCAACCTAAAGCAACGTTAAGCAAGGCAACGTAAAGCAAGGCAACAAAAAGCAACGTAAATCAAGGCAAAGTAAAGCAAGGTAAAGCAAGGTAAAGCAAGGTAAATCAAGGCAACGTAAAGCAAGGTAAAGCAAGACAACGTAAAGCAACGTAAAGCAAGGTAAAGCAACGTAAAGCAACGTAAAGCAAGGTAATGCAAGGCAACGCAAAGCAAGGTAAAGCAAGGCAACGTAAAGCAACATAAAGCAACGTAAATCAACGTAAAGCAAGGCAAAGTAAAGCAACGTAAACAAGGTAAAGCAAGGCAAAGCAACGTAAGGCAAGGTAAAGCAAGGCAACGTAAAGCGAGGCAATGCAAGGGAAAGCAACGTAAAGCAAGGTAAAGGAAGGCAAGGTAAAGCAAGGTAAAGCAAGGCAATGAAAAGCAACGTAAAGCAACGTAAAGCAAGGAAAGGCAAGGCAAAGTAAAGCAAGGCAAGGCAACGTAAAGCAAGGCAAGGCAAGGCAACGTAAAGCAACGTAAGGTAAAGCAACGTAAAGCAATGTAAAGCGAGGCAACGTAAAGCAACGTTAAGCAAGGAAACTTAAAGCAACGTAAAGCAAGACAAGGCAAGGCAACGTAAAGCAAGGCAAGGCAAGGCAGCGTAAAGCAAGGCAACTTAAAGCAACGTAAAGCAAGGCAACGTAAAGCAAAGTAAAGCAAGGCAAATTAAAGCAAGGAAAGGCAAGGCAACGTAAAGAAAGTCGATGTAAAGCAAGGCAACATAAAGCAAGGCAAGGCATGGTAACATAAAGCAAGGCAACGTAAAGCAAGGCAACGTAAGGCAACGTAAAGCAAGGCAACGTAAAGCAGGGCAACGTAAAGCAAGGCAACGTAAAGCAACGTAAAGCAAGGCAACGTAAATCAACGTAAAGCAAGGGAAGGCAAGGCAACGTAAAGCAACGTAAAGCAAGGCATCCTAAAGCAACGTAAAGCAAGGAAAGGCAAGGCAACGTAAAGCTAGGCAATGCAAGGCAACGTAAAGCAACGTAAAGCAAGGCAACACAAAGAAACGTAAATCAAGGCAAGGCAAGGCAACGTAAAGCAAGGCAACGTAAAGCCACGGAAAGCAACGTAAAGCAAGGTAAAGCAAGGTAAAGCAATGTAAAGCAAGGCAACGTAAAGGAAGGTAAAGCAAGCTAAAGCAAGGTAAAGCAACGTAAAGCAAGGCAACGTAAAGCAACGTAAAGCAAGGTAAAGCAAGGTAAAGCAAGGTAAATCAAGGCAACGTAAAGCAAGGTAAAGCAAGTCAACGTAAAGCAACGTAAAGCAAGGTAAAGCAACGTAAATCAACGTAAAGCAAGGCAACGTAAAGCAAGGCAAGGCAAGGCAACGTAAAGCAAGGCAACGTAAAGCAACGTAAAACAAGGCAACGTAAAGCAATGTAAAGCAAGACAAGGCAAGGCAACGTAAAGCAAGGCAAGGCAAGGCAACGTAAAGCTAGGCAATACAAGGCAACGTAAAGCAACGTAAAGCAAGGCAACATAAAGAAACGTAAATCAAGGCAAGGCAACGTAAAGCAAGGCAACGTAAAGCAACGGAAAGCAACGTAAAGCAAGGTAAAGCAAGGTAAAGCAATGTAAAGCAAGGCAACGTAAAGCAAGGTAAAGCAAGGTAAAGCAAGGTAAAGCAACGTAAAGCAAGGCAACGTAAAGCAACGTAAAGCAAGGTAAAGCAAGGTAAAGCAAGGTAAATCAAGGCAACGTAAAGCAAGGTAAAGCAAGTCAACGTAAAGCAACGTAAAGCAAGGTAAAGCAACGTAAAGCAACGTAAAGCAAGGTAATGCAAGGCAACGTAAAGCAAGGTAAAGCAAGGAAACGTAAAGCTACATAATGCAACGTAAAGCAATGCAATGTAAAGCAACGTAAGGAAGGTAAAGCAAGGTAAAGCAAGGTACAGCACGGTAAAGAAACTTAAAGCAAGGCAACGTAAAGCAACGTAAAGCAAGGTGAAGCAAGGTAAAGCAACGTAAAGCAAGGCAACGTAAAGCAACGTAAAGCAAGGTTAAGCAAGATAAAGCAACGTAAAGCAACGTAAAGCAATGCAACGTAAAGCAGCGTAAAGCAAGGTAAAGCAAGGTAAAGCAAGGTAAAGCAAGGTAAATCAAGGCAACGTAAAGCAAGGTAAAGCAAGGAAACGTAAAGCAAGGTAAAGCAACGTAAAGCAAAGTAAATCAAGGCAACGTAAAGCAACGTAAAGCAAGGCAACGTAAATCAATGTAAAGCAACGTAAAGCAACGTAAAGCAAGGCAACGTAAAGCAACGTAAGGCAAGGCAAAGTAAAGCAACGTAAAGCAACGTAAAGCAAGGCAACGTAAAGCAACTTAAACAACGTAAAGCAAGGCAACATAAAGCAACGTAAAACAACGTAAAGCAAGGTAAAGCAAGGTAAAGCAACGTAAAGCAAGGCAACGTAAAGCAAGGTAAAGCAAGGTAAAGCAAGGTAAAGCTACGTAAAGCAAGGCAACGTAAAGCAAGTTAAAGCAATGTAAATCAAGGTAAAGCAACGTAAAGCAACGTAAAGCAAGGCAACGTAAAGCAAGGAAAGGCAAGGCAACGTAAAGCAAGGCAACGTAAAGCAACGTAAAGCAAGGCAACGTAAAGCAACGTAAAACAAGGCAACGTAAAGCAATGTAAAGCAAGACAAGGCAAGGCAACGTAAAGCAAGGCAAGGCAACGCAACGTAAAGCAAGGCAACGTAAAGCAAGTTAAAGCAAGGTAAAGCAACGTAAAGCAACGTAAAGCAAGGCAACGTAAAGCAAGGTAAAGCAAGGTAAAGCAACGTAAAGCAACGTAAAGCAAGGCAACGTAAAGCAAGGTAAAGCAAGGTAAAGCAACGTAAAGCAACGTAAAGTAACGTAAAGCAAGGACACATAAATCAACGTAAAGCAAGGCAATGTAAAGCAACGTAAAGCAACGTAAAGCAACGTAAAGCAACGTAAAGCAACGTAAAGCAAGTTAAAGCAACGTAAAGCAAGGAAACGAAAATCAAGGTTAAAGCAAGGCAACGTAAAGCAAGGTAAAGCAAGGTAAAGCAACGTAAAGCAACGTAAAGCAACGTAAAGCAAGGCAACGTAAAGCAACGTAAAGCAAGGCAACGTAAAGCAACGTAAAGCAAGGCAACGTAAAGCAACGTAAAGCAAGGTAAAGCAAGTTAAAGGAAGGTACAGCAAGGCAAAGCAACGTAAAGCAAGGCATCGTAAAGCAACGTAAAGCAAGGTATAGCAAGGTAATGCAACGTAAAGCAAGGCAACGTAAAGCATTGTAAAGCAACGTAAAGGAAGGTAAAGCAAGGTAAAGCAAGGTAAAGCAACGTAAAGCAAGGCAACGTAAAGCAACGTAAAGCAAGGTAAAGCAAGGTAAAACAAGGTAAATCAAAGCAACGTAAAGCAAGGTAAAGCAAGACTACTTAAAGCAACGTAAAGCAAGTTAAAGCAACGTAAAGCAACGTAAAGCAAGGAAATGCAAGGCAACGTAAAACAAGGTAAAGCAAGGCATCTTAAAGCAACATAAAGCAACGTAAAACAAGGCAATGTAAAGCAACGTAAAGCAAGGCAACATAAAGCAACGTAAAGCAACGTAAACAAGGTGAAGTAAGGCAAAGCAACGTAAGGAAAGGTAAAGCAAGGCAACTTAAACAAGGTAAAGCAAGGCAATGCAACGTAAAGCAAGGTAAAGCAAGGCAAGTTAAAGCAAGGCAAAGCAACGTAAAGCAAGGTAAAGCAAGGAAAAGTAAACAAGGTAAAGCAAGGCAACGTAAAGCAACGTAAAGCAAGGTAAAGCAAGGCAAGGCATAGCAATGTAATGCAACGTAAATCAACGTAAAGCAAGGCAACGTAAAGCAACATAAAGCAAGGCAACGTAAAGCAAGGTAAAGCAAGGTAAAGCAACGTAAAGCAACGTAAAGCAAGGCAACGTAAAGCAACGTAAAGCAAGGTAAAGCAAGTTAAAGCAAGGTAAAGCAACGTAAAGCAAAGTAAAGCAAGGCAACGTAAAGAAACGTAATGCAAGGTAAAGCAAGGTAAAGCAAGGTAAAGGTTGATAAATAAAGGCAACGTAAAGGAAGGTAAAGCAAGACAACGTAAAGCAACGTAAAGCAAGGTAAAGCAAGGTAAAGCAACGTAAAGCAACGTAAAGCATCGTAAAGCAAGGCAACGTAAAGCAACGTAAAACAAGGCAACGTAAAGTAACGTAAAGCAAGGTAAAACAAGGTAAAGCAAGGTAAAGCAACGTAAAGCAACCTAAATCAAGGCAAGGTAAAGCAACGTAAAGCAAGGCAACGTTAAGCAAGGTAAAGCAAGGTAAAGCTACGTAAAGCAAGGCAACGTAAAGCAAGGTAAAGCAATGTAAATCAAGGTAAAGCAACGTAAATTAACGTAAAGCAAGGACACATAAATCAACGTAAAGCAAGGCAACGTAAAGCAACGTGAAGCAAGGTAAAGCAAGGTAAAGCAAGGTAAAGCAATGTAAAGCAACGTAAAGCAAGGCAAAGTAAATCAAGGTAAAGCAAGGCAAAGTAAAGCAAGGTAAAGCAAGGTAAAGCAACTTAAAGCATCGTAAAGCAAGGCAACGTAAAGCAAGGTAAAGCAAGGTAAAGCAACATAAATCAACGTAAAGCAAGGCAACATAAAGCAAGGTAAAACAAGGTAAAGCAAGGTAAAGCAAGGTAAAGCAATGCAACATTGAGCAACGTAAAGGAAGGTAAAGTAAGGTAAAGCAAGGTACAGCAAGGTAAAGCAACGTAAAGCAAGGCAACGTAAAGCAACGTAAAGCAAGGTAAAGCAAGGTAAAGCAACGTAAAGCAAGGCAACGTAAAGCAACGTGAAGCAAGGTAAAGGAAGGTAAATCAAGTTAAAGCATGTAAAGCAACGTAAAGCAAGGTAAC
Source organism: Phaenicophaeus curvirostris (assembly GCF_032191515.1). Taxonomy (NCBI): domain Eukaryota; kingdom Metazoa; phylum Chordata; class Aves; order Cuculiformes; family Cuculidae; genus Phaenicophaeus; species Phaenicophaeus curvirostris. Next base: position 1,015,960 of record NW_027206680.1, read on the forward strand.
GTAAATCAAGGTAAAGCAAGGCAACTTAAAGCAAGGTAAAGCAAGGTAAAGCAAGGTAAAGCAACGTAAAGCAACGTAAAGCAAGGCAACCTAAAGCAACGTTAAGCAAGGCAACGTAAAGCAAGGCAACAAAAAGCAACGTAAATCAAGGCAAAGTAAAGCAAGGTAAAGCATGGTAAAGCAAGGTAAAGCAACATAAAGGAAGGCAACGTAAATCAACTTAAAGCAAGGCAAAGTAAAGCAAGGTAAAGCAAGGTAAAGTACGTAAATCAATGTAAATCAAGGCAACGTAAATCAACGTAAAGCAAGGCAACGTAAAGCAAGGTAAAGCAAGGTAAAGCAAGGAAACGTAAAGCAAGGTAAATGAAGGTAAAGGAAGGAAAAGCAAGGTACAGCAGGTAAAGCAACGTAAAGCAAGGCAACGTAAAGCAACGTAAAGCAAGGTAAAGCAAGGTAAAGCAAGGTAAAGCAAGGTAAATCAAGGCAACGTAAAGCAAGGTAAAGCAAGACAACGTAAAGCAACGTAAAGCAAGGTAAAGCAACGTAAAGCTACGTAAAGCAAGGTAATGCAAGGCAACGCAAAGCAAGGTAAAGCAAGGCAACGTAAAGCAACATAAAGCAACGTAAAGCAACGTAAAGCAAGGCAACGTAAAGCAACGTAAACAAGGTAAAGCAAGGCAAAGCAACGTAAGGCAAGTTAAAGCAAGGCAACGTAAAGCGAGGCAATGCAAGGGAAAGCAACGTAAAGCAAGGTAAAGGAAGGCAAGGTAAAGCAAGGTAAAGCAAGGCAATGAAAAGCAACGTAAAGCAACGTAAAGCAAGGAAAGGCAAGGCAAAGTAAAGCAAGGCAAGGCAACGTAAAGCAAGGCAAGGCAAGGCAACGTAAAGCAACGTAAGGTAAAGCAACGTAAAGCAATGTAAAGCGAGGCAACGTAAAGCAACGTAAAGCAAGGAAACTTAAAGCAACGTAAAGCAAGACAAGGCAAGGCAACGTAAAGCAAGGCAAGGCAAGGCAGCGTAAAGCAAGGCAACTTAAAGCAACGTAAAGCAAGGCAACGTAAAGCAACGTAAAGCAAGGCAACCTAAAGCAAAGTAAAGCAAGGCAAATTAAAGCAAGGAAAGGCAAGGCAACGTAAAGAAAGGCGATGTAAAGCAAGGCAACGTAAAGCAAGGCAAGGCATGGTAACATAAAGCAAGGCAACGTAAAGCAAGGCAACGTAAGGCAACGTAAAGCAAGGCAACGTAAAGCAGGGCAACGTCAAGCAACCTAAAGCAAGGCAACGTAAATCAAGGCAACGTAAGGCAACGTAAAGCCACGTAAAGCAAGGCAACGTAAAGCAACGTAAAGCAAGGCAAGGCAAGGCAATGTAAAGCAAGGCAACGTAAAGCAAGGCAACGTAAAGCCACGTCAAGCGAGGCAACGTAAAGCAACGTAAAGCAAGGCAAGGCAAGGCAACGTAAAGCAAGGCAACGTAAAGCAACGTAAAGCAAGGCAACGTAAAGCAACGTAAAGCAAGGCAACGTAAATCAACGTAAAGCAAGGGAAGGCAAGGCAACGTAAAGCAACGTAAAGCAAGGCATCCTAAAGCAACGTAAAGCAAGGAAAGGCAAGGCAACGTAAAGCTAGGCAATGCAAGGCAACGTAAAGCAACGTAAAGCAAGGCAACGTAAAGCAACGTAAAGCAAGGCAACATAAAGAAACGTAAATCAAGGCAAGGCAAGGCAACGTAAAGCAAGGCAACGTAAAGCAACGGAAAGCAAGGCAACATAAAGAAACGTAAATCAAGGCAAGGCAAGGCAACGTAAAGCAAGGCAACGTAAAGCAACGGAAAGCAACGTAAAGCAAGGTAAAGCAAGGTAAAGCAACGTAAAGCAAGGCAACGTAAAGCAACGTAAAGCAAGGTAAAGCAAGGTAAAGCAACGTAAAGCAAGGCAACGTAAAGCAACATAAAGCAAGGTAAAGGAAGGTAAATCAAGGTAACGTAATGCAAGGTAAAGCAAGTCAACGTAAAGCAACGTAAAGCAAGGTAAAGCAACGTAAAGCAACGTAAAGCAAGGTAATGCAAGGCAACGTAAAGCAAGGTAAAGCAAGGAAACGTAAAGCTACATAATGCAACGTAAAATAAGGCAACGTAAAGCAACGAGAAGCAAGGCAACGTAAAGCAACGTAAAGCAACTTAAACAAGGTAAAGCAAGGCAATGCAACTTAAAGCAAGGTAAAGCAAGGCAAGGTAAAGCAAGGGAAAGCAACGTAAGGCAAGGTAAAGCAAGGCAAGTTAAAGCAAGGCAAAGCAACGTAAAGCAAGGTAAAGCAAGGAAAAGTAAAGCAAGGTAAAGCAAGGAAACGTAAAGCAAGGTAAAGCAAGGTAAAGCAAGGCAACGTAAAGCAACGTAAAGCAAGGTAAAGCAAGGCAAGGCATAGCAATGTAATGCAACGTAAATCAACGTAAAGCAAGGCAACGTAAAGCAACATAAAGCAAGGCAACGTAAAGCAAGGTAAAGCAAGGTAAAGCAACGTAAAGCAACGTAAAGCAAGGCAACGTAAAGCAACGTAAAGCAAGGTAAAGCAAGTTAAAGCAAGGTAAAGCAACGTAAAGCAAAGTAAAGCAAGGCAACGTAAAGAAACGTAATGCAAGGTAAAGCAAGGTAAAGCAAGGTAAAGGAAGATAAATAAAGGCAACGTACGGAAGGTAAAGCAAGACAACGTAAAGCAACGTAAAGCAAGGTAAAGCAAGGTAAAGCAACGTAAAGCAACGTAAAGCATCGTAAAGCAAGGCAACGTAAAGCAACGTAAAACAACGCAACGTAAAGTAACGTAAAGCAAGGTAAAACAAGGTAAAGCAAGGTAAAGCAACGTAAAGCAACCTAAAGCAAGGCAAGATAAAGCAACGTAAAGCAAGGCAACGTTAAGCAAGGTAAAGCAAGGTAAAGCTACGTAAAGCAAGGCAACGTAAAGCAAGGTAAAGCAATGTAAATCAAGGTAAAGCAACGTAAATTAACGTAAAGCAAGGACACATAAATCAACGTAAAGCAAGGCAACGTAAAGCAACGTGAAGCAAGGTAAAGCAAGGTAAAGCAAGGTAAAGCAATGTAAAGCAACGTAAAGCAAGGCAAAGTAAATCAAGGTAAAGCAAGGCAAAGTAAAGCAAGGTAAAGCAAGGTAAAGCAACTTAAAGCATCGTAAAGCAAGGCAACGTAAAGCAAGGTAAAGCAAGGTAAAGCAACATAAATCAACGTAAAGCAAGGCAACATAAAGCAAGGTAAAACAAGGTAAAGCAAGGTAAAGCAAGGTAAAGCAAGGCAACATTGAGCAACATAAAGGAAGGTAAAGTAAGGTAAAGCAAGGTACAGCAAGGTAAAGCAACGTAAAGCAAGGCAACGTAAAGCAACGTAAAGCAAGGTAAAGCAAGGTAAAGCAACGTAAAGCAAGGCAACCTAAAGCATCGTAAAGCAACGTAAAGCAAGGTAAAGCAAGGTAATGCAATGGAAAGCAACGTAAAGCAAGGCAACGTAAAGCAACGTAAAGCAAGGTAAAGAAAGGTAAAGAAAGGTAAAGCAAGGTAAATCAAGGCAACGTAAAGCAAGGTAAAGCAAGACAACTTAAAGCAAGGTAAAGCAACGTAAAGCAAGGTAATGCAAGGCAACGTAAATCAAGGTAAAGCAAGGCAACGTAAAGCAACATAAAGCAACGTAAAGCAAGGCAACGTAAAGCAACGTAAAGCAAGGCAACGTAAAGCAAGGTAAAGAAAGGTAAAGCAACGTAAAGCAAGGCAACGTAAAGCAACATAAAGCAACGTAAAGCAAGGCAACGTAAAGCAAAGTAAAGCAAGGCAAAGTAAAGCAAGGAAAGGCAAGGCAACGTAAAGAAAGCTGATGTAAAGCAAGGCAACGTAAAGCAAGGCAAGGCATGGTAACATAAAGCAAGGCAACGTAAAGCAAGGCAACGTAAGGCAACGTAAAGCAAGGTAAAGCAACGTAAAGCAAGGCAACGTAAAGCAATTTAAAGCAACGTAAAGCAAGGTAACGTAAAGCAAAGTAAAACAAGGCAAAGTAAATCAAGGAAAGGCAAGGCAACGTAAAGAAAGGCGATGTAAAGCAAGGCAACGTAAAGCAAGGCAAGGCATGGTAACATAAAGCAAGGCAACGTAAAGCAAGGCAACGTAAGGCAACGTAAAGCAAGGCAACGTAAAGCAGGGCAACGTCAAGCAACGTAAAGCAAGGCAACGTAAATCAAGGCAACGTAAGGCAACGAAAATCCACGTAAAGCAAGGCAACGTAAAGCAACGTAAAGCAAGGCAAGGCAAGGCAACGTAAAGCAAGGCAACGTAAAGCAGCGTAAAACAAGGCAACGTAAAGCCACGTCAAGCGAGGCAACGTAAAGCAACGTAATGCAAGGCAAGGCAAGGCAACGTAAAGCAAGGCAACGTAAAGCAACGTAAAGCAAGGCAACGTAAAGCAACGTAAAGCAAGGCAACGTAAATCAACGTAAAGCAAGGTAAAGCAACGTAAATCAACGTAAAGCAAGGTAATGCAAGGCAACGTTAAGCAAGGTAAAGCAAGGAAACGTAAAGCTACATAATGCAACGTAAAACAAGGCAACGTAAAGCAACGTAAAGCAAGGCAACGTAAAGCAACGTAAAGCAATTTAAACAAGGTAAAGCAAGGCAATGCAACGTAAAGCAAGGTAAAGCAAGGCAAGGTAAAGCAAGGGAAAGCAACGTAAGGCAAGGTAAAGCAAGGAAAAGTAAAACAAGGTAAAGCAAGGAAACGTAAAGCAAGGTAAAGCAAGATAAAGCAAGGCAACGTAAAGCAACGTAAAGCAAGGTAAAGCAAGGCAAGGCAAAGCAATGTAATGCAACGTAAATCAACGTAAAGCAAGGCAACGTAAAGCAACATAAAGCAAGGCAACTTAAAGCAAGGTAAAGCAAGGTAAAGCAACGTAAAGCAACGTAAAGCAAGGCAATGGAAAACAACGTAAAACAAGGTAAAGCATGTTAAAGCAAGGTAAAGCAATGTAAAGCAAAGTAAAGCAAGGCAACGTAAAGAAACGTAATGCAAGGTAAAGCAAGGTAAAGCAAGGTAAAGCAAGGTAAAGCAAGATAAATAAAGGCAACGTAAAGGAAGGTAAAGCAAGACAACGTAAAGCAACGTAAAGCAAGGTAAAGGAACGTAAAGCAACGTAAAGCAACGTAAAGCAAGGCAACGTTAAGCAAGGTAAAGCAAGGTAAAGCTACGTAAAGCAAGGCAACGTAAAGCAAGGTAAAGCAATGTAAATCAAGGTAAAGCAACGTAAATTAACGTAAAGCAAGGACACATAAATCAACGTAAAGCAAGGCAACGTAAAGCAACGTGAAGCAAGGTAAAGCAAGGTAAAGCAAGGTAAAGCAATGTAAAGCAACGTAAAGCAAGGCAACGTAAATCAAGGTAAAGCAAGGCAAAGTAAAGCAAGGTAAAGCAAGGTAAAGCAACTTAAAGCATCGTAAAACAAGGCAACGTAAAGCAAGGTAAAGCAAGGTAAAGCAACATAAATCAACGTAAAGCAAGGCAACATAAAGCAAGGTAAAACAAGGTAAAGCAAGGTAAAGCAAGGTAAAGCAACGGAAAGCAAGGCAACGTAAAGCAACGTAAAGCAAGGTAAAGCAAGGTAAAGCAACGTAAAGCAAGGCAACCTAAAGCATCGTAAAGCAACGTAAAGCAAGGTAAAGGAAGGTAATGCAATGTAAAGCAACGTAAAGCAAGGCAACGTAAAGCAACGTAAAGCAAGGTAAAGAAAGGTAAAGCAAGGTAAATCAAGGCAACGTAAAGCAAGGTAAAGCAAGACAACTTAAAGCAAGGTAAAGCAACGTAAAGCAAGGTAATGCAAGGCAACGTAAATCAAGGTAAAGCAAGGCAAAGTAAAGCAACATAAAGCAACGTAAAGCAAGGCAACGTAACGCAACGTAAAGCAAGGCAACGTAAAGCAAGGTAAAGCAACATAAACAAGGTAAAGCAAGGCAAAGCAACATAAGGCAAGGTAAAGCAAGGCAACGTAAAGCAAGAATATGCAAGGCAAAGCAACGTAAAGCAAGGTAAAGCAAGGCAAAGCAACGTAAAGCAAGTTAAAGTAAGGCAAGGTAAAGCAAGGTAAAGCAAGGCAAGGCAAACCAAGGTAAATCAACGTAAACAAGGCAACGTAAAGCAAAGTAAAGCTAGGTAAAGCAAGGCAAGGCAAGGCAACGTAAAGCAAGGCAACGTAAAGCAACGTAAAGCACGGCAACGTAAACCAACGGAAATCAACGTAATACAACGTAAAGCAACGCAACGTAAAGCAACGTAAAACAATGTAAAGCAACGTAAAGCAAGGTAAAGCAAGTTAAAGCAAGGTAAAGTAACGTAAAGCAAAGTAAAGCAAGGCAACGTAAAGAAACGTAATGCAAGGTAAAGCAAGGTAAAGCAAGGTAAAGCAAGATAAATAAAGGCAACGTAAAGGAAGGTAAAGCAAGACAACATAAAGCAACGTAAAGCAAGGTAAAGCAACGTAAAGCAACGTAAAGCAACGTAAAGCAAGGCAACGTAAAGCAACGTAAAGCAAGGCAACGTAAAGTAACGTAAAGCAAGGTAAAACAAGGTAAAGCAAGGTAAAGCAACGTAAAGCAACCTAAAGCAAGGCAAGGTAAAGCAACGAAAAGCAAGGCAACTTAAAGCAAGGTAAAGCAAGGTAAAGCAAGGTAAAGCAACGTAAAGCAAGGCAACGTAAAGCAAGGTAAAGCAAGGTAAAGCAAGGTAAAGCTACGTAAAGCAAGGCAACGTAAAGCAAGGTAAAGCAATGTAAATCAAGGTAAAGCAATGTAAAGCAACGTAAAGCAAGGCAACGTAAAGCAAGGCAAGGCAAGGCAATGTAAAGCAAGGCAACGTAAAGCAACGTAAAGCAAGGCAACGTAAAGCAACGTAAAACAAGGCAACGTAAAGCAATGTAAAGCAAGACAAGGCAAGGCAACGTAAAGCAAGGCAAGGCAACGCAACGTAAAGCAAGGCAACGTAAAGCAAGGTAAAGCAAGGTAAAGCAACGTAAAGCAACGTAAAGCAAGGCAACGTAAAGCAAGGTAAAGCAAGGTAAACAACGTAAAGCAACGTAAAGCAAGGCAACGTAAAGCAAGGTAAAGCAAGGTAAAGCAACGTAAAGCAACGTAAAGTAACGTAAAGCAAGGAAACATAAATCAACGTAAAGCAATGCAACGTAAAGCAACGTAAAGCAAGTTAAAGCAACGTAAAGCAAGGCAACGTAAAGCAACGTAAACAAGGTAAAGCAAGGCAAAGCAACGTAAGGCAAGGTAAAGCAAGGCAACGTAAAGCGAGGCAATGCAAGGGAAAGCAACGTAAAGCAAGGTAAAGGAAGGCAAGGTAAAGCAAGGAAAGCAAGGCAATGAAAAGCAACGTAAAGCAACGTAAAGCAAGGAAAGGCAAGGCAAAGTAAAGCAAGGCAAGGCAACGTAAAGCAAGGCAAGGCAAGGCAACGTAAAGCAACGTAAGGCAAGGCAACGTAAAGCAATGTAAAGCGAGGCAACGTAAAGCAACGTAAAGCAAGGAAACTTAAAGCAACGTAAAGCAAAACAAGGCAAGGCAACGTAAAGCAAGGCAAGGCAAGGCAGCGTAAAGCAAGGCAACTTAAAGCAACGTAAAGCAAGGCAACATAAAGCAAAGTAAAGCAAGGCAAATTAAAGCAAGGAAAGGCAAGGCAACGTAAAGAAAGGCGATGTAAAGCAAGGCAACGTAAAGCAAGGCAAGGCATGGTAACATAAAGCAAGGCAACGTAAAGCAAGGCAATGTAAGGCAACGTAAAGCAAGGCAACGTAAAGCTGGGCAACGTCAAGCAACGTAAAGCAAGGCAACGTAAATCAAGGCAACGTAAGGCAACGTCAAGCAACTTAAAGCAAGGCAACGTAAATCAAGGCAACGTAAAGCAACGTGAAGCAAGGTAAAGCAAGGTAAAGCAAGGTAAAGCAATGTAAAGCAACGTAAAGCAAGGCAAAGTAAATCAAGGTAAAGCAAGGCAAAGTAAAGCAAGGTAAAGCAAGGTAAAGCAACTTAAAGCATCGTAAAGCAAGGCAACGTAAAGCAAGGTAAAGCAAGGTAAAGCAACATAAATCAACGTAAAGCAAGGCAACATAAAGCAAGGTAAAACAAGGTAAAGCAAGGTAAAGCAAGGTAAAGCAAGGCAACATTGAGCAACATAAAGGAAGGTAAAGTAAGGTAAAGCAAGGTACAGCAAGGTAAAGCAACGTAAAGCAAGGCAACGTAAAGCAACGTAAAGCAAGGTAAAGCAAGGTAAAGCAACGTAAAGCAAGGCAACCTAAAGCATCGTAAAGCAACGTAAAGCAAGGTAAAGCAAGGTAATGCAATGGAAAGCAACGTAAAGCAAGGCAACGTAAAGCAACGTAAAGCAAGGTAAAGAAAGGTAAAGAAAGGTAAAGCAAGGTAAATCAAGGCAACGTAAAGCAAGGTAAAGCAAGACAACTTAAAGCAAGGTAAAGCAACGTAAAGCAAGGTAATGCAAGGCAACGTAAATCAAGGTAAAGCAAGGCAACGTAAAGCAACATAAAGCAACGTAAAGCAAGGCAACGTAAAGCAACGTAAAGCAAGGCAACGTAAAGCAAGGTAAAGAAAGGTAAAGCAACGTAAAGCAAGGCAACGTAAAGCAACATAAAGCAACGTAAAGCAAGGCAACGTAAAGCAAAGTAAAGCAAGGCAAAGTAAAGCAAGGAAAGGCAAGGCAACGTAAAGAAAGCCGATGTAAAGCAAGGCAACGTAAAGCAAGGCAAGGCATGGTAACATAAAGCAAGGCAACGTAAAGCAAGGCAACGTAAGGCAACGTAAAGCAAGGTAAAGCAACGTAAAGCAAGGCAACGTAAAGCAATTTAAAGCAACGTAAAGCAAGGTAACGTAAAGCAAAGTAAAACAAGGCAAAGTAAATCAAGGAAAGGCAAGGCAACGTAAAGAAAGGCGATGTAAAGCAAGGCAACGTAAAGCAAGGCAAGGCATGGTAACATAAAGCAAGGCAACGTAAAGCAAGGCAACGTAAAGCAGGGCAACGTCAAGCAACGTAAAGCAAGGCAACGTAAATCAAGGCAACGTAAGGCAACGAAAATCCACGTAAAGCAAGGCAACGTAAAGCAACGTAAAGCAAGGCAAGGCAAGGCAACGTAAAGCAAGGCAACGTAAAGCAGCGTAAAACAAGGCAACGTAAAGCCACGTCAAGCGAGGCAACGTAAAGCAACGTAATGCAAGGCAAGGCAAGGCAACGTAAAGCAAGGCAACGTAAAGCAACGTAAAGCAAGGCAACGTAAAGCAACGTAAAGCAAGGCAACGTAAATCAACGTAAAGCAAGGTAAAGCAACGTAAATCAACGTAAAGCAAGGTAATGCAAGGCAACGTTAAGCAAGGTAAAGCAAGGAAACGTAAAGCTACATAATGCAACGTAAAACAAGTCAACGTAAAGCAACGTAAAGCAAGGCAACGTAAAGCAACGTAAAGCAATTTAAACAAGGTAAAGCAAGGCAATGCAACGTAAAGCAAGGTAAAGCAAGGCAAGGTAAAGCAAGGGAAAGCAACGTAAGGCAAGGTAAAGCAAGGAAAAGTAAAACAAGGTAAAGCAAGGAAACGTAAAGCAAGGTAAAGCAAGATAAAGCAAGGCAACGTAAAGCAACGTAAAGCAAGGTAAAGCAAGGCAAGGCAAAGCAATGTAATGCAACGTAAATCAACGTAAAGCAAGGCAACGTAAAGCAACATAAAGCAAGGCAACTTAAAGCAAGGTAAAGCAAGGTAAAGCAACGTAAAGCAACGTAAAGCAAGGCAATGGAAAACAACGTAAAACAAGGTAAAGCATGTTAAAGCAAGGTAAAGCAATGTAAAGCAAAGTAAAGCAAGGCAACGTAAAGAAACGTAATGCAAGGTAAAGCAAGGTAAAGCAAGGTAAAGCAAGATAAATAAAGGCAACGTAAAGGAAGGTAAAGCAAGACAACGTAAAGCAACGTAAAGCAAGGTAAAGGAACGTAAAGCAACGTAAAGCAACGTAAAGCAAGGCAACGTTAAGCAAGGTAAAGCAAGGTAAAGCTACGTAAAGCAAGGCAACGTAAAGCAAGGTAAAGCAATGTAAATCAAGGTAAAGCAACGTAAATTAACGTAAAGCAAGGACACATAAATCAACGTAAAGCAAGGCAACGTAAAGCAACGTGAAGCAAGGTAAAGCAAGGTAAAGCAAGGTAAAGCAATGTAAAGCAACGTAAAGCAAGGCAACGTAAATCAAGGTAAAGCAAGGCAAAGTAAAGCAAGGTAAAGCAAGGTAAAGCAACTTAAAGCATCGTAAAACAAGGCAACGTAAAGCAAGGTAAAGCAAGGTAAAGCAACATAAATCAACGTAAAGCAAGGCAACATAAAGCAAGGTAAAACAAGGTAAAGCAAGGTAAAGCAAGGTAAAGCAACGGAAAGCAAGGCAACGTAAAGCAACGTAAAGCAAGGTAAAGCAAGGTAAAGCAACGTAAAGCAAGGCAACCTAAAGCATCGTAAAGCAACGTAAAGCAAGGTAAAGGAAGGTAATGCAATGTAAAGCAACGTAAAGCAAGGCAACGTAAAGCAACGTAAAGCAAGGTAAAGAAAGGTAAAGCAAGGTAAATCAAGGCAACGTAAAGCAAGGTAAAGCAAGACAACTTAAAGCAAGGTAAAGCAACGTAAAGCAAGGTAATGCAAGGCAACGTAAATCAAGGTAAAGCAAGGCAAAGTAAAGCAACATAAAGCAACGTAAAGCAAGGCAACGTAAAGCAACGTAAAGCAAGGCAACGTAAAGCAAGGTAAAGCAACATAAACAAGGTAAAGCAAGGCAAAGCAACATAAGGCAAGGTAAAGCAAGGCAACGTAAAGCAAGAATATGCAAGGCAAAGCAACGTAAAGCAAGGTAAAGCAAGGCAAAGCAACGTAAAGCAAGTTAAAGTAAGGCAAGGTAAAGCAAGGTAAAGCAAGGCAAGGCAAACCAAGGTAAATCAACGTAAACAAGGCAACGTAAAGCAAAGTAAAGCTAGGTAAAGCAAGGCAAGGCAAGGCAACGTAAAGCAAGGCAACGTAAAGCAACGTAAAGCACGGCAACGTAAACCAACGGAAATCAACGTAATACAACGTAAAGCAACGCAACGTAAAGCAACGTAAAACAATGTAAAGCAACGTAAAGCAAGGTAAAGCAAGTTAAAGCAAGGTAAAGTAACGTAAAGCAAAGTAAAGCAAGGCAACGTAAAGAAACGTAATGCAAGGTAAAGCAAGGTAAAGCAAGGTAAAGCAAGATAAATAAAGGCAACGTAAAGGAAGGTAAAGCAAGACAACATAAAGCAACGTAAAGCAAGGTAAAGCAACGTAAAGCAACGTAAAGCAACGTAAAGCAAGGCAACGTAAAGCAACGTAAAGCAAGGCAACGTAAAGTAACGTAAAGCAAGGTAAAACAAGGTAAAGCAAGGTAAAGCAACGTAAAGCAACCTAAAGCAAGGCAAGGTAAAGCAACGAAAAGCAAGGCAACGTAAAGCAAGGTAAAGCAAGGTAAAGCAACGTAAAGCAACGTAAAGCAAGGCAACGTAAAGCAAGGTAAAGCAAGGTAAAGCAAGGTAAAGCTACGTAAAGCAAGGCAACGTAAAGCAAGGTAAAGCAATGTAAATCAAGGTAAAGCAATGTAAAGCAACGTAAAGCAAGGCAACGTAAAGCAAGGCAAGGCAAGGCAATGTAAAGCAAGGCAACGTAAAGCAACATAAAGCAAGGCAACGTAAAGCAACGTAAAACAAGGCAACGTAAAGCAATGTAAAGCAAGACAAGGCAAGGCAACGTAAAGCAAGGCAAGGCAACGCAACGTAAAGCAAGGCAACGTAAAGCAAGGTAAAGCAAGGTAAAGCAACGTAAAGCAACGTAAAGCAAGGCAACGTAAAGCAAGGTAAAGCAAGGTAAACAACGTAAAGCAACGTAAAGCAAGGCAACGTAAAGCAAGGTAAAGCAAGGTAAAGCAACGTAAAGCAACGTAAAGTAACGTAAAGCAAGGAAACATAAATCAACGTAAAGCAATGCAACGTAAAGCAACGTAAAGCAAGTTAAAGCAACGTAAAGCAAGGCAACGTAAAGCAACGTAAACAAGGTAAAGCAAGGCAAAGCAACGTAAGGCAAGGTAAAGCAAGGCAACGTAAAGCGAGGCAATGCAAGGGAAAGCAACGTAAAGCAAGGTAAAGGAAGGCAAGGTAAAGCAAGGAAAGCAAGGCAATGAAAAGCAACGTAAAGCAACGTAAAGCAAGGAAAGGCAAGGCAAAGTAAAGCAAGGCAAGGCAACGTAAAGCAAGGCAAGGCAAGGCAACGTAAAGCAACGTAAGGCAAGGCAACGTAAAGCAATGTAAAGCGAGGCAACGTAAAGCAACGTAAAGCAAGGAAACTTAAAGCAACGTAAAGCAAGACAAGGCAAGGCAACGTAAAGCAAGGCAAGGCAAGGCAGCGTAAAGCAAGGCAACTTAAAGCAACGTAAAGCAAGGCAACATAAAGCAAAGTAAAGCAAGGCAAATTAAAGCAAGGAAAGGCAAGGCAACGTAAAGAAAGGCGATGTAAAGCAAGGCAACGTAAAGCAAGGCAAGGCATGGTAACATAAAGCAAGGCAACGTAAAGCAAGGCAATGTAAGGCAACGTAAAGCAAGGCAACGTAAAGCTGGGCAACGTCAAGCAACGTAAAGCAAGGCAACGTAAATCAAGGCAACGTAAGGCAACGTCAAGCAACTTAAAGCAAGGCAACGTAAATCAAGGCAACGTATGGCAACGTAAAGCCACGTAAAGCAAGGCAACGTAAAGCAACGTAAAGCAAGGCAAGGCAAGGCAACGTAAAGCAAGGCAAAGTAAAGCAATGTAAAGCAAGGCAACGTAAAGCCACGTCAAGCGAGGCAACGTAAAGCAACGTAAAGCAAGGCAAGGCAAGGCAACGTAAAGCAAGGCAACGTAAAGCAACGTAAAGCAAGGCAACGTAAAGCAACATAAAGCAAGGCAACGTAAATCAACGTAAAGCAAGGGAAGGCAAGGCAACGTAAAGCAACGTAAAGCAAGGCATCCTAAAGCAACGTAAAGCAAGGAAAGGCAAGGCAACGTAAAGCAAGGAAAGGCAAGGCAAAGTAAAGCTAGGCAATGCAAGGCAACGTAAAGCAACGTAAAGCAAGGCAAAGTAAAGCAACGTAAAGCAAGGCAACATAAAGAAACGTAAATCAAGGCAAGGCAAGGCAAAGTAAAGCAAGGCAATGTAAAGCAACGGAAAGCAACGTAAAGCAAGGTAAAGCAAGGTAAAGCAACGTAAAGCAAGGCAACGTAAAGCAAGGTAAAGCAAGGTAAAGCAAGGTAAAGCAACGTAAAGCAAGGCAACGTAAAGCAACATAAAGCAAGGTAAAGCAAGGTAAAGCAAGGTAAATCAAGGCAACGTAAAGCAAGGTAAAGCAAGTCAACGTAAAGCAACGTAAAGCAAGGTAAAGCAACGTAAAGCAACGTAAAGCAAGGTAATGCAAGGCAACGTAAAGCCAGGTAAAGCAAGGTAAAGCAACGTAAAGTAACGTAAAGCAAGGCAACGGAAAGCAACGTAAAGCAAGGTAAAGCAAGTTAAAGGAAGGTAAAGCAACGTAAAGCAAACTAAAGCAAGGCAACGTAAAGCAACGTAAAGCAAGGTAAAGCAAGGTAAAGCAACGTAAAGCAACGTAAAGCAAGGCAACGTAAAGCAACGTAAAGCAAGGCAACGTAAAGTAACGTAAAGCAAGGTAACACAAGGTAAAGAAAGGTAAAGCAACGTAAAGCAACCTAAAGTAAGGCAAGGTAAAGCAACGTAAAGCAAGGCAACGTTAAGCAAGGTAAAGCAAGGTAAAGCTACGTAAAGCAAGGCAACGTAAAGCAAGGTAAAGCAATGTAAATCAAGGTAAAGCAACGTAAATTAACGTAAAGCAAGGACACATAAATCAACGTAAAGCAAGGCAACGTAAAGCAACGTGAAGCAAGGTAAAGCAAGGTAAAGCAAGGTAAAGCAATGTAAAGCAACGTAAAGCAAGGCAACGTAAATCAAGGTTAAGTAAGGCAAAGTAAAGCAAGGTAAAGCAAGGTAAAGCAACTTAAAGCATCGTAAAGCAAGGCAACGTAAAGCAAGGTAAAGCAAGGTAAAGCAACATAAATCAACGTAAAGCAAGGCAACATAAAGCAAGGTAAAGCAAGGTAAAGCAACGTAAAGCAAGGCAACGTTGAGCAACGTAAAGGAAGGTAAAGTAAGGTAAAGCAAGGTACAGCAAGGTAAAGCAACGTAAAGCAAGGCAACGTAAAGCAACGCAAAGTAAGGTAAAGCAAGGTAAAGCAACATAAAGCAAGGCAACCTAAAGCATCGTAAAGCAACGTAAAGCAAGGTAAAGCAAGGTAAAGCAATGTAAAGCAACGTAAAGCAAGGCAACGTAAAGCAACGTAAAGCAAGGTAAAGAAAGGTAAAGCAAGGTAAATCAAGGCAACGTAAAGCAAGGTAAAGCAAGACAACTTAAAGCAAGGTAATGCAACGTAAAGCAACGTAAAGCAAGGTAATGCAAGGCAATGTAAATCAAGGTAAAGCAAGGCAAGGTAAAGCAACATAAAGCAACGTAAAGCAACGTAAAGCAATGCAACGTAAAGCAATGTAAAGCAACATAAACAAAGTAAAGCAAGGCAAAGCAACATAAGGCAAGGTAAAGCAAGGCAACGTAAAGCAAGAAAATGCAAGGCAAAGCAACGTAAAGCAAGGTAAAGCAAGGCAAAGCAACATAAAGCAAGTTAAAGTAAGGCAAGGTAAAGCAAGGTAAAGCAAGGTAAAGCAAGGCAACGTAAAGCAACGTAAAGCAAGGCAACGTAAAGCAACGTAAAGCGAGGAAAAACAAGGTAAGGCAAGGTAAAGCAACGTAAAGCAACCTATAGCAAGGCAACGTAAAGCAACATAAAGCAAGGCAACGTAAAGCAAGGTAAAGCAACGTAAAGGAACGTAAAGCAAGGCAACGTAAACAAGGTAAAGCAAGGTAAAGCAAGGTAAAGCAACGTAAAGCCACGTAAAGCAAGGCAACGTAAAGCAAGGTAAAGCAAGTTAAAGCAAGGTAAAGCAACGTAAAGTAACGTAAAGCAAAGACATATAAATCAACGTAAAGCAAGGCAACGTAAAGCAACGTGAAGCAAGGTAAAGCAAGGTAAAGCAACGTAAAGCAATGCAACGTAAATCAAGGTAAAGCAAGGCAACTTAAAGAAAGGTAAAGCAAGGTAAAGCAGGTAAAGCAACGTAAAGCAACGTAAAGCAAGGCAACGTAAAGCAACGAAAAGCAAGGCAACGTCAAGAAAGCAACGTAAAGGAACGTACAGCAAGGCAACGTAAAGCAAAGTAAAGCAAGGCAACGTAAAGCAAGGTAAAGCAAGGTAAAGCAACGTAAAGCAAGGCAAAGTAAAGCTACGTAAAGGAAGGTAAAGTAAGGTAAAGCAAGGTACAGCAAGGTAAAGCAACGTAAAGCAAGGCAACGTAAAGCAACGTAAAGCATCGTAAAACAAGGTAAAGCAAGGTAAATCAAAGTAAAGCAAGGCAACGTAAAGGAACGTAAAGCAAGTAAAGCAAGGTAAAGCAAGGTAAATCAAGGCAACGTAAAGCAAGGTAAAGCAAGACAACGGAAAGCAAGGTAAAGCAATGTAAAGCAACGTAAAGCAAGGTAATGCAATGCATCGTAAAGCAAGGTAAAGCAAGGCAACGTAAAGCAACATAAAGCAACGTAAAGCAAGGCAACGTAAAGCAACGTAAAGCAACATAAAGCAAGGCAACGTAAACAAGGTAAAGCAAGGCAAAGCAACGTAAGGCAAGGTAAAGCAAGGCAACGTAAAGCAAGGCAATGCAAGGCAAAGTAACATAAAGCAAGGTAAAGCAAGGCAAGGTAAAGCAAGGCAAAGCAACGTAAAGCAAGTTAAAGCAAGGCAAGTTAAAGCAAGGCATATCAACGTAAAGCAAGGTAAAGCAAGGCAAGGTAAAGCAACGTAAAGCAAGGTAAAGCAAGGCAAGGTAAAGCAAGGTAAAGCAACGTAAATCAAGGCAACGTAAAGCAACGTAAAGCAAGGTAAAGCAAGGCAAGGCAAGGCAACGTAAAGCAAGGAAACGTAAAGCAACGTAAATCAAGGCAACGTAAACCAACGTAAAGCAAGGCAACGTAAAGCAACGTAAAACAAGGCAAGGCAAGGCAACGTAAAGCAAGGCAACGTAAAGCAACGTAAAGCAAGGCAAGGAAAGGCAACGTAAAGAAAGGCAAGGCAAGGCAACGTAAAGCAAGGCAACGTAAAGCAACGCAACGTAAGGCAAGGCAACGTAAAGCAACGTAAAGCAAGGCAACGTAAAGCAACGTAAAGCAAGGCAACGTAAAGCAAGGCAAGGCAAGGCAACGTAAAGCAACGTAAAGCAAGGCAACGTAAAGCAACATAAAGCAAGGCAAGGCAAGGCAACGTAAAGCAAGGCAACGTAAAGCAACGTAAAGCAAGGCAAGGCAAGGCAAAGTAAAGCAAGGCAAGGCAACGTGAAGCGAGGCAACGTAAAGTAAGCCAACGTAAATCAACGTAAAGCAAGACAAGGCAAGGCAACGTAAAGCAAGGCAAGGCAAGGCAACGTAAAGCAAGGCAACGTAATGCAACGTAAAGCAAGGACACGTAAAGCAACGTAAAGACAGGCAAAGTAAAGCAAGGCAAGGCAATGTAAAGCAAGGCAATGCAAAGCAAGGCAACGTAAAGCAAGGCAAGGCAAGGCAACGTAAAGCAAGGCAAGGCAAGGCAACGTAAAGGAAGGTAAAGCAAGGCAAGGTAAAGCAAGGTAAAGCAAAGCAACGTAAAGCAAGTTAAATCAAGGCAAGTTAAAGCAAGGTAAAGCAAGGCAAAGCAACGTAAAGCAAGGCAACATAAAGCAACGTAAAGCAACGTAAAGCAAAGTAATGCAAGGCAACCTATAGCAACGTAAAGCAATGAAAAGCAAGGCAACGTAAAGCAACGTAAAGCAACGTAAAGCAATGCAACGTAAAGCAACGTAAAGCAACGTAAAGCAACGTAAATCAAGGCAACGTAATGCAACGTATAAGCATGGCAATGTAAAAGAACGTCAAGCAACCTAAAGCAGCGTAAAGCAACATAAAGCAAGGCAACATAAAGCAAGGCAACGTAAAGCAAGGCAACGTAATGCAACATAAAGCAATGTAAAGCAAGTGAAAGCAAGGCAACTTAAAGCAAGGTAAAGCAAGGCAACGTAAAGCAACGTAAAGCAACTTAAATCAACGTAAAGAAACGTAAAGCAAGGCAACGTAAAGCAACGTAAAGAATGGCAAGGTAAAGCAACGTAAAGCAACATAAAGCAGGGTAAAGCAAGACAACATAAAGCAACGTAAAGCAAGGCAAATCAAGTCAACGTAAAGAAACGTAAAGCAAGGCAACGTAAAGCAACGTAAAGAATGGCAAGGTAAAGCAACGTAAAGCAACATAAAGCAGGGTAAAGCAAGACAACATAAAGCAACGTAAAGCAAGGCAAATCAAGTCAACGTAAAGCAACGTAAAGCAAGGCAACGTAAAGCAAGGCAACGTAAAGCAAGGTAAAGCAAGACAAAGCAACGTAAGACAAGGTAAATCAAGGCAACGTAAAGAAAGGTAAAGCAAGGTGAATCAAGGCAAGGTAAAGCAACGTAAAGCAAGGCAAGGTAAAACAACGTAAAAAAAGGTAAAGCAAGGAAAGGCAAAGCAAGGTAAAGCAACGTAAAGCAAGGCAACGTAAAGCAACATAAAGCAAGGTAAAACAAGGAAAGGTAAAGCAAGGTAAAGCAAGGCAACGTAAAGCAACGTAAAGCAAGGCAACATAAAGCAAGGCAAATCAAGGCAAAGCAACGAAAAGCAAGGCAAAGCAACGTACAGCAAGGCAACGTAAAGCAAGGTAAAGCAAGGGAAGGTAAAGCAAGGTAAAGCAAGGTAAAGAAACGTAAAGCAAGGCAACGTAAAGCAACGTAAAGCAAGGTAAATCAAGGCAAGGTAAAGCAAGGTAAAGCAAGGTAAAGCAAAGCAACGTAAAGCTACGTAAAGCAAGTTAAATCAAGGCAAGGTAAAGCAAGGTAAAGCAAGGCAAAGCAACGTAAAGCAAGGCAACGTAAAGCAACGTAAAGCAACGTAAAGCAAGGCAACGTAAAGCAACATAAAGCAAGGCAAGGAAAGGCAACGTAAAGCAAGGCAACGTAAAGCAAGGCAAGGCAAGGCAAAGTAAAGCAAGGCAAGGCAATGTGAAGCGAGGCAACGTAAAGTAAGCCAACGTAAATCAACGTAAAGCAAGACAAGGCAAGGCAACGTAAAGCAAGGCAAGGCAAGGCAACGTAAAGCAAGGCAACGTAATGCAACGTAAAGCAAGGACACGTAAAGCAACGTAAAGACAGGCAAAGTAAAGCAAGGCAAGGCAAGGCAATGTATAGCAAGGCAATGCAAAGCAAGGCAACGTAAAGCAAGGCAAGGCAAGGCAACGTAAAGCAAGGCAAGGCAAGGCAACGTAAAGGAAGGTAAAGCAAGGCAAGGTAAAGCAAGGTAAAGCAAAGCAACGTAAAGCAAGTTAAATCAAGGCAAGTTAAAGCAAGGTAAAGCAAGGCAAAGCAACGTAAATCAAGGCAACATAAAGCAACGTAAAGCAACGTAAAGCAAAGTAATGCAAGGCAACCTATAGCAACGTAAAGCAATGAAAAGCAAGGCAACGTAAAGCAACGTAAAGCAACGTAAAGCAATGCAACGTAAAGCAACGTAAAGCAACGTAAAGCAACGTAAATCAAGGCAACGTAATGCAACGTATAAGCATGGCAATGTAAAAGAACGTCAAGCAACCTAAAGCAGCGTAAAGCAACATAAAGCAAGGCAACATAAAACAAGGCAACGTAAAGCAAGGCAACGTAATGCAACATAAAGCAATGTAAAGCAAGTGAAAGCAAGGCAACTTAAAGCAAGGTAAAGCAAGGCAACGTAAAGCAACGTAAAGCAACTTAAATCAACGTAAAGAAACGTAAAGCAAGGCAACGTAAAGCAACGTAAAGAATGGCAAGGTAAAGCAACGTAAAGCAACATAAAGCAGGGTAAAGCAAGACAACATAAAGCAACGTAAAGCAAGGCAAATCAAGTCAACGTAAAGCAACGTAAAGCAAGGCAACGTAAAGCAAGGTAAAGCAAGACAAAGCAACGTAAGACAAGGTAAATCAAGGCAACGTAAAGAAAGGTAAAGCAAGGTAAATCAAGGCAAGGTAAAGCAACGTAAAGCAAGGCAAGGTAAAACAACGTAAAACAAGGTAAAGCAAGGAAAGGCAAAGCAAGGTAAAGCAACGTAAAGCAAGGCAACGTAAAGCAACATAAAGCAAGGTAAAACAAGGAAAGGTAAAGCAAGGTAAAGCAAGGCAACGTAAAGCAACGTAAAGCAAGGCAACATAAAGCAAGGCAAATCAAGGCAAAGCAACGAAAAGCAAGGCAAAGCAACGTACAGCAAGGCAACGTAAAGCAAGGTAAAGCAAGGGAAGGTAAAGCAAGGTAAAGCAAGGTAAAGAAACGTAAAGCAAGGCAACGTAAAGCAACGTACAGCAAGGTAAAGCAAGGCAAGGCAAAGCAAGTTAAAGCAACCTAAAGCAAGGCAACGTAAAGCAACGTAAAGCAAGGTAACTCAAGGCAAGGTAAAGCAAGGTAAAGCAAGGTAAAGCAAAGCAACGTAAAGCTACGTAAAGCAAGTTAAATCAAGGCAAGGTAAAGCAAGGTAAAGCAAGGCAAAGCAACGTAAAGCAAGGCAACGTAAAGCAACGTAAAGCAACGTAAAGCAACGTAAAGCAAGGCAACGTATAGCAACGTAAAGCAACGTAAAGCAAGGCAATGTAAAGCAACGTAAAGCAACGTAAAGCAAGGCAACGTAAAGCAACGTAAAGCAACGTAAAGCAACGTAAATCAAGGCAACGTAAAGCAACGTATAAGCATGGCAATGTAAAACAACGTCAAGCAACGTAAAGCAGCGTAAAGCAAGGCAACGTAAAGCAAGGCAACGTAAAGCAAGGCAACGTAAAGCAACGTAAAGCAAGGCAACGTAAAGCAAGGCAATGTAAAGCAATGCAACTTAAAGCAACGTAAAGCAAGGTAAAGCAAGGCAACGTAAAGCAAGGAAACGTAAAGCAACGTAAAGCAAGGCAACGTAAAGCACCGCAATGTAAAGCAACGTAAAGCAATGTAAAGCAAGGCAACGTAAAGCAAGGCAACGTAAAGCAAGGCAAAGTAAAGCAACGTAAAGCAACGTAAAGCAAGGCAACGTAAAACAACGTAAAGCTACGCAACGTAAAGCAACATAAAGCAAGGCAACGTAAAGCAAGGCAACGCAAAGCAACGTAAATCAAGGCAACGTAAAGCAACGTAAAGCAATGAAACGTAAAGCAAGGCAACGTAAATTAAGGCAACGTAAAGCAATGTAAAGCAACGTAAATCTAGGCAACGTAAAGCAACGTAAAGCAAGGCAACGTAAAGTAAGGCAACATAAAGCAATGTAAAGAAAGGCAACGTAAAGCAACGTAAAGCAAGGTAAAGCAAGGCAACGTAAAACAACGTAAAGCAAGGCAACATAAAGCAACGTAAAGCAACGTAAAGCAAGGCAACGTAAAGAAAAGCAACGTAAAGCAACGTAAGGTAAGGCAACTTAAAGCAACGTAAAGGAAGGCAACGTAAAGCAAGGCAACGTAAAGCAAGGTAAAGCAAGGTAAAGCAACGTAAAGCAAGGTAAATCAACGTAAAGCAATGTAAAGCAAGGCAACGTAAAGCAACGTAAAGCAAGGCAACGTAAAGTAACGTAAAGCAAGGTAAAACAAGGTAAAGCAAGGTAGAGCAACGTAAAGCAACCTAAAGCAAGGCAAGGTAAAGCAACGTAAAGCAAGGCAACGTTAAGCAAGGTAAAGCAAGGTAAAGCTACGTAAAGCAAGGCAACGTAAAGCAAGGTAAAGCAATGTAAATCAAGGTAAAGCAACGTAAAATAACGTAAAGCAAGGACACATAAATCAACGTAAAGCAAGGCAACGTAAAGCAACGTGAAGCAAGGTAAAGCAAGGTAAAGCAAGGAAAAGCAATGTAAAGCAACGTAAAGCAAGGCAACGTAAATCAAGGTAAAGCAAGGCAAAGTAAAGCAAGGTAAAGCAAGGTAAAGCAACTTAAAGCATCGTAAAGCAAGGCAACGTAAAGCAAGGTAAAGCAAGGTAAAGCAACATAAATCAACGTAAAGCAAGGAACATAAAGCAAGGTAAAGCAAGGTAAAGCAAGGTAAAGCAAGGTAAAGCAAGGCAACATTGAGCAACGTAAAGGAAGGTAAACTAAGGTAAAGCAAGGTACAGCAAGGTAAAGCAACGTAAAGCAAGGCAACGTAAAGCAACGTATAGTAAGGTAAAGCAAGGTAAAGCAACATAAAGCAAGGCAACCTAAAGCATCGTAAAGCAACGTAAAGCAAGGTAAAGCAAGGTAAAGCAATGTAAAGCAACGTAAAGCAAGGCAACGTAAAGCAACGTAAAGCAAGGTAAAGAAAGGTAAAGCAAGGTAAATCAAGGCAACGGAAAGCAAGGTAAAGCAAGACAACTTAAAGCAAGGTAATGCAAGGCAATGTAAATCAAGGTAAAGCAGGGCAACGTAAAGCAACATAAAGCAACGTAAAGCAAGGCAACGTAAAGCAACGTAAAGCAAGGCAACGTAAAGCAATGTAAAGCAACATAAACAAGGTAAAGCAAGGCAAAGCAACATAAGGCAAGGTAAAGCAAGGCAACGTAAAGCAAGAAAATGCAAGGCAAAGCAACGTAAAGCAAGGTAAAGCAAGGCAAAGCAACGTAAAGCAAGTTAAAGTAAGGCAAGGTAAAGCAAGGTAAAGCAAGGTAAAGCAAGGCAACGTAAAGCAACGTGAAGCAAGGTAAAGCAAGGTAAAGCAAGGCAAGGTAAAGTAAGGTAAATCAACGTAAACAAGGCAACGTAAAGGAAAGTAAAGCTAGGTAAAGCAAGGCAAGGCAAGGCACCATAAAGCAAGGCAACGTAAAGCAACGTAAAGCACAGCAACGTAAACCAACGGAAATCAACGTAAAGCAACGTAAAGCAACGCAACGTAAAGCAATGTAAAGCAACGTAAATCAAGGTAAAGCAAGGCAACGTAAAGCAACGTAAAGCAAGGCAACGTAAAGCAACGTAAAGCGAGGAAAAACAAGGTAAGGAAAGGTAAAGCAACGTAAAGCAACCTATAGCAAGGCAACGTAAAGCAACGTAAAGCAAGGCAACGTAAAGCAAGGTAAAGCAACGTAAAGGAACGTAAAGCAAGGCAACGTAAAGCAAGGTAAAGCAAGGTAAAGCAACGTAAAGCAACGTAAAGCCACGTAAGGCAAGGCAACGTAAAGCAACGTGAAGCAAGGTAAAGCAAGGTAAAGCAACGTAAAGCAATGCAACGTAAATCAAGGTAAAGCAAGGCAACTTAAAGCAAGGTAAAGCAAGGTAAAGCAAGGTAAAGCAACGTAAAGCAACGTAAAGCAAGGCAACGTAAAGCAACGTAAAGCAAGGCAACGTAAAGCAACATAAAGCAAGGTAAAACAAGGAAAGGTAAAGCAAGGTAAAGCAAGGCAACGTAAAGCAACGTAAAGCAAGGCAACATAAAGCAAGGCAAATCAAGGCAAAGCAACGAAAAGCAAGGCAAAGCAACGTACAGCAAGGCAACGTAAAGCAAGGTAAAGCAAGGGAAGGTAAAGCAAGGTAAAGCAAGGTAAAGAAACGTAAAGCAAGGCAACGTAAAGCAACGTAAAGCAAGGTAAAGCAAGGCAAGGCAAAGCAAGTTAAAGCAACGTAAAGCAAGGCAACGTAAAGCAACGTAAAGCAAGGTAAATCAAGGCAAGGTAAAGCAAGGTAAAGCAAGGTAAAGCAAAGCAACGTAAAGCTACGTAAAGCAAGTTAAATCAAGGCAAGGTAAAGCAAGGTAAAGCAAGGCAAAGCAACGTAAAGCAAGGCAACGTAAAGCAACGTAAAGCAACGTAAAGCAAGGCAACGTAAAGCAACATAAAGCAAGGCAAGGCAAGGCAACGTAAAGCAAGGCAACGTAAAGCAACGTAAAGCAAGGCAAGGCAAGGCAAAGTAAAGCAAGGCAAGGCAACGTGAAGCGAGGCAACGTAAAGTAAGCCAACGTAAATCAACGTAAAGCAAGACAAGGCAAGGCAACGTAAAGCAAGGCAAGGCAAGGCAACGTAAAGCAAGGCAACGTAATGCAACGTAAAGCAAGGACACGTAAAGCAACGTAAAGACAGGCAAAGTAAAGCAAGGCAAGGCAAGGCAATGTAAAGCAAGGCAAGGTAAAGCAAGGTAAAGCAACGTAAAGCAAGGCAAGGCAAGGTAACGTAAAGCAAGGCAAGGCAAGGCAACGTAAAGGAAGGTAAAGCAAGGCAAGGCAATGTAAAGCAAGGCAAGGTAAAGCAAGGTAAAGCAACGTAAAGCAAGGCAAGGCAAGGTAACGTAAAGCAAGGCAAGGCAAGGCAACGTAAAGGAAGGTAAAGCAAGGCAAGGTAAAGCAAGGTAAAGCAAAGCAACGTAAAGCAAGTTAAATCAAGGCAAGTTAAAGCAAGGTAAAGCAAGGCAAAGCAACGTAAATCAAGGCAACATAAAGCAACGTAAAGCAACGTAAAGCAAAGTAATGCAAGGCAACCTATAGCAACGTAAAGCAATGAAAAGCAAGGCAACGTAAAGCAACGTAAAGCAACGTAAAGCAATGCAACGTAAAGCAACGTAAAGCAACGTAAAGCAACGTAAATCAAGGCAACGTAATGCAACGTAAAAGCATGGCAATGTAAAAGAACGTCAAGCAACCTAAAGCAGCGTAAAGCAACATAAAGCAAGGCAACATAAAGCAAGGCAACGTAAAGCAAGGCAACGTAATGCAACATAAAGCAATGTAAAGCAAGTGAAAGCAAGGCAACTTAAAGCAAGGTAAAGCAAGGCAACGTAAAGCAACGTAAAGCAACTTAAATCAACGTAAAGAAACGTAAAGCAAGGCAACGTAAAGCAACGTAAAGAATGGCAAGGTAAAGCAACGTAAAGCAACATAAAGCAAGGTAAAGCAAGACAACATAAAGCAACGTAAAGCAAGGCAAATCAAGTCAACGTAAAGCAACGTAAAGCAAGGCAACGTAAAGCAAGGTAAAGCAAGACAAAGCAACGTAAGACAAGGTAAATCAAGGCAACGTAAAGAAAGGTAAAGCAAGGTGAATCAAGGCAAGGTAAAGCAACGTAAAGCAAGGCAAGGTAAAACAACGTAAAACAAGGTAAAGCAAGGAAAGCCAAAGCAAGGTAAAGCAACGTAAAGCAAGGCAACGTAAAGCAACATAAAGCAAGGTAAAACAAGGAAAGGTAAAGCAAGGTAAAGCAAGGCAACGTAAAGCAACGTAAAGCAAGGCAACATAAAGCAAGGCAAATCAAGGCAAAGCAACGAAAAGCAAGGCAAAGCAACGTACAGCAAGGCAACGTAAAGCAAGGTAAAGCAAGGGAATGTAAAGCAAGGTAAAGCAAGTTAAAGCAACGTAAAGCAAGGCAACGTAAAGCAACGTAAAGCAAGGTAAATCAAGGCAAGGTAAAGCAAGGTAAAGCAAGGTAAAGCAAAGCAACGTAAAGCTACGTAAAGCAAGTTAAATCAAGGCAAGGTAAAGCAAGGTAAAGCAAGGCAAAGCAACGTAAAGCAAGGCAACGTAAAGCAACGTAAAGCAACGTAAAGCAACGTAAAGCAATGCAACGTATAGCAACGTAAAGCAACGTAAAGCAAGGCAATGTAAAGCAACGTAAAGCAACGTAAAGCAAGGCAACGTAAAGCAACGTAAAGCAACGTAAAGCAACGTAAATCAAGGCAACGTAAAGCAACGTATAAGCATGGCAATGTAAAACAACGTCAAGCAACGTAAAGCAGCGTAAAGCAAGGCAACGTAAAGCAAGGCAACGTAAAGCAAGGCAACGTAAAGCAACGTAAAGCAAGGCAACGTAAAGCAAGGCAATGTAGAACAATGCAACTTAAAGCAACGTAAAGCAAGGTAAAGCAAGGCAACGTAAAGCAAGGAAACGTAAAGCAACGTAAAGCAAGGCAACGTAAAGCACCGCAATGTAAAGCAACGTAAAGCAATGTAAAGCAAGGCAACGTAAAGCAAGGCAACGTAAAGCAAGGCAAAGTAAAGCAACGTAAAGCAACGTAAAGCAAGGCAACGTAAAACAACGTAAAGCTACGCAACGTAAAGCAACATAAAGCAAGGCAACGTAAAGCAAGGCAACGTAAAGCAACGTAAATCAAGGCAACGTAAAGCAACGTAAAGCAAGGAAACGTAAAGCAAGGCAACGTAAATTAAGGCAACGTAAAGCAATGTAAAGCAACGTAAATCTAGGCAACGTAAAGCAACGTAAAGCAAGGCAACGTAAAGTAAGGCAACATAAAGCAATGTAAAGAAAGGCAACGTAAAGCAACGTAAAGCAAGGTAAAGCAAGGCAACGTAAAACAACGTAAAGCAAGGCAACATAAAGCAACGTAAAGCAACGTAAAGCAAGGCAACGTAAAGAAAAGCAACGTAAAGCAACGTAAGGTAAGGCAACTTAAAGCAACGTAAAGGAAGGCAACGTAAAGCAAGGCAACGTAAAGCAAGGTAAAGCAAGGTAAAGCAACGTAAAGCAATGTAAAGCAAGGCAACGTAAAGCAACGTAAAGCAAGGCAACGTAAAGTAACATAAAGCAAGGTAAAACAAGGTAAAGCAAGGTAGAGCAACGTAAAGCAACCTAAAGCAAGGCAAGGTAAAGCAACGTAAAGCAAGGCAACGTTAAGCAAGGTAAAGCAAGGTAAAGCTACGTAAAGCAAGGCAACGTAAAGCAAGGTAAAGCAATGTAAATCAAGGTAAAGCAACGTAAAATAACGTAAAGCAAGGACACATAAATCAACGTAAAGCAAGGCAACGTAAAGCAACGTGAAGCAAGGTAAAGCAAGGTAAAGCAAGGAAAAGCAATGTAAAGCAACGTAAAGCAAGGCAACGTAAATCAAGGTAAAGCAAGGCAAAGTAAAGCAAGGTAAAGCAAGGTAAAGCAACTTAAAGCATCGTAAAGCAAGGCAACGTAAAGCAAGGTAAAGCAAGGTAAAGCAACATAAATCAACGTAAAGCAAGGAACATAAAGCAAGGTAAAGCAAGGTAAAGCAAGGTAAAGCAAGGTAAAGCAAGGTAAAGCAAGGCAACATTGAGCAACGTAAAGGAAGGTAAACTAAGGTAAAGCAAGGTACAGCAAGGTAAAGCAACGTAAAGCAAGGCAACGTAAAGCAACGTATAGTAAGGTAAAGCAAGGTAAAGCAACATAAAGCAAGGCAACCTAAAGCATCGTAAAGCAACGTAAAGCAAGGTAAAGCAAGGTAAAGCAATGTAAAGCAACGTAAAGCAAGGCAACGTAAAGCAACGTAAAGCAAGGTAAAGAAAGGTAAAGCAACGTAAATCAAGGCAACGGAAAGCAAGGTAAAGCAAGACAACTTAAAGCAAGGTAATGCAAGGCAATGTAAATCAAGGTAAAGCAGGGCAACGTAAAGCAACATAAAGCAACGTAAAGCAAGGCAACGTAAAGCAACGTAAAGCAAGGCAACGTAAAGCAATGTAAAGCAACATAAACAAGGTAAAGCAAGGCAAAGCAACATAAGGCAAGGTAAAGCAAGGCAACGTAAAGCAAGAAAATGCAAGGCAAAGCAACGTAAAGCAAGGTAAAGCAAGGCAAAGCAACGTAAAGCAAGTTAAAGTAAGGCAAGGTAAAGCAAGGTAAAGCAAGGTAAAGCAAGGCAACGTAAAGCAACGTGAAGCAAGGTAAAGCAAGGTAAAGCAAGGCAAGGTAAAGTAAGGTAAATCAACGTAAACAAGGCAACGTAAAGGAAAGTAAAGCTAGGTAAAGCAAGGCAAGGCAAGGCACCATAAAGCAAGGCAACGTAAAGCAACGTAAAGCACAGCAACGTAAACCAACGGAAATCAACGTAAAGCAACGTAAAGCAACGCAACGTAAAGCAATGTAAAGCAACGTAAATCAAGGTAAAGCAAGGCAACGTAAAGCAACGTAAAGCAAGGCAACGTAAAGCAACGTAAAGCGAGGAAAAACAAGGTAAGGAAAGGTAAAGCAACGTAAAGCAACCTATAGCAAGGCAACGTAAAGCAACGTAAAGCAAGGCAACGTAAAGCAAGGTAAAGCAACGTAAAGGAACGTAAAGCAAAGCAACGTAAAGCAAGGTAAAGCAAGGTAAAGCAAGGTAAAGCAACGTAAAGCCACGTAAGGCAAGGCAACGTAAAGCAACGTGAAGCAAGGTAAAGCAAGGTAAAGCAACGTAAAGCAATGCAACGTAAATCAAGGTAAAGCAAGGCAACTTAAAGCAAGGTAAAGCAAGGTAAAGCAAGGTAAAGCAACGTAAAGCAACGTAAAGCAAGGCAACGTAAAGCAACGTAAAGCAAGGCAACGTCAAGAAAGCAAAGAAAAGGAACGTAAATCAAGGCAACGTAAAGCAACATAAAGCAAGGCAACGTAAAGCAACGTAAATCAAGGCAACGTTAAGCAAGGTAAAGCAAGGTAAAGCAACGTAAAGGAACGTACAGTAAGGCAACGTAAAGCAATGTAAAGCAAGGCAACATAAAGCAAGGTAAAGCAAGGTAAAGGAACGTTAAGCAAGGCAAAGTAAAGCTACGTAAAGGAAGGTAAAGTAAGGTAAAGCAAGGTACAGCAAGGTAAAGCAACGTAAAGCAAGGCAACGTAAAGCAACGTAAAGCATCGTAAAACAAGGTAAAGCAAGGTAAATCAAAGTAAAGCAAGGCAACGTAAAGCAACGTAAAGCAAGTAAAGCAAGGTAAAGCAAGGTAAATCAAGGCAACGTAAAGCAAGGTAAAGCAAGACAACGGAAAGCAAGGTAAAGCAATGTAAAGCAACGTAAAGCAAGGTAATGCAATGCATCGTAAAGCAAGGTAAAGCAAGGCAACGTAAAGCAACATAAAGCAACGTAAAGCAAGGCAACGTAAAGCAACGTAAAGCAACGTAAAGCAAGGCAACGTAAACAAGGTAAAGCAAGGCAAAGCAACGTAAGGCAAGGTAAAGCAAGGCAACGTAAAGCAAGGCAATGCAAGGCAAAGCAACATAAAGCAAGGTAAAGCAAGGCAAGGTAAAGCAAGGCAAAGCAACGTAAAGCAAGTTAAAGCAAGGCAAGTTAAAGCAAGGCATATCAACGTAAAGCAAGGTAAAGCAAGGCAAGGTAAAGCAACGTAAAGCAAGGTAAAGCAAGGCAAGGTAAAGCAAGGTAAAGCAACGTAAATCAAGGCAACGTAAAACAACGTAAAGCAAGGTAAAGGAAGGCAAGGTAAAGCAAGGTAAAGCAACGTAAAGCAAGGCAACGTAAAGCAACGTAAAGCAAGGTAAAGCAAGGCAAGGCAAGGCAACGTAAAGCAAGGAAACGTAAAGCAACGTAAATAAAGGCAACGTAAACCAACGTAAAGCAAGGCAACGTAAAGCAACGTAAAACAAGGCAAGGCAAGGCAACGTAAAGCAAGGCAACGTAAAGCAACGTAAAGCAACGTAAAGCAAGGCAACGTAAAGCAAGGCAAGGCAAGGCAACGTAAAGCAACGTAAAGCAAGGCAACGTAAAGCAACATAAAGCAAGGCAAGGCAAGGCAACGTAAAGCAAGGCAACGTAAAGCAACGTAATGCAAGGCAAGGCAAGGCAAAGTAAAGCAAGGCAAGGCAACGTGAAGCGAGGCAACGTAAAGTAAGCCAACGTAAATCAACGTAAAGCAAGACAAGGCAAGGCAACGTAAAGCAAGGCAAGGCAAGGCAACGTAAAGCAAGGCAAGGCAAGGCAACGTAAAGCAAGGTAAAGCAAGGCAAGGTAAAGCAAAGTAAGGCAAAGCAACGTAAAGCAAGTTAAATCAAGGCAAGTTAAAGCAAGGTAAAGCAAGGCAAAGCAACGTAAATCAAGGCAACATAAAGAAACGTAAAGCAACGTAAAGCAAAGTAATGCAAGGCAACCTATAGCAACGTAAAGCAATGAAAAGCAAGGCAACATAAAGCAACGTAAAGCAACGTAAAGGAATGCAACGTAAAGCAACGTAAAGCAACGTAAAGCAACGTAAATCAAGGCAACGTAATGCAACGTATAAGCATGGCAATGTAAAAGAACGTCAAGCAACCTAAAGCAGCGTAAAGCAACATAAAGCAAGGCAACATAAAGCAAGGCAACATAAAGCAAGGCAACGTAATGCAACATAAAACAATGTAAAACAAGTGAAAGCAAGGCAACGTAAAGCAAGGTAAAGCAAGGCAACGTAAAGCAACGTAAAGCAACTTAAATCAACGTAAAGAAACGTAAAGCAAGGCAACGTAAAGCAACGTAAAGAATGGCAAGGTAAAGCAACGTAAAGCAACATAAAGCAGGGTAAAGCAAGACAACATAAAGCAACGTAAAGCAAGGCAAATCAAGTCAACGTAAAGCAACGTAAAGCAAGGCAACGTAAAGCAAGGTAAAGCAAGACAAAGCAACGTAAGGCAAGGTAAATCAAGGCAACGTAAAGAAAGGTAAAGCAAGGTAAATCAAGGCAAGGTAAAGCAACGTAAAGCAAGGCAAGGTAAAACAACGTAAAACAAGGTAAAGCAAGGAAAGGCAAAGCAAGGTAAAGCAACGTAAAGCAAGGCAACGTAAAGCAACATAAAGCAAGGTAAAACAAGGAAAGGTAAAGCAAGGTAAAGCAAGGCAACGTAAAGCAACGTAAAGCAAGGCAACGTAAAGCAACGTAAAGCAAGGCAACATAAAGCAAGGCAAATCAAGGCAAAGCAACGAAAAGCAAGGCAAAGCAACGTACAGCAAGGCAACGTAAAGCAACGTAAAGCAAGGTAAAGCAAGGCAAGGCAAAGCAAGTTAAAGCAACGTAAAGCAAGGCAACGTAAAGCAACGTAAAGCAAGGTAAATCAAGGCAAGGTAAAGTAAGGTAAAGCAAGGTAAAGCAAAGCAACGTAAAGCTACGTAAAGCAAGTTAAATCAAGGCAAGGTAAAGCAAGGTAAAGCAAGGCAAAGCAACGTAAAGCAAGGCAACGTAAAGCAACGTAAAGCAACGTAAAGCAAGGCAACGTATAGCAACGTAAAGCAACGTAAAGCAAGGCAATGTAAAGCAACGTAAAGAAACGTAAAGCAAGGCAACGTAAAGCAACGTAAAGCAACGTAAAGCAACGTAAATCAAGGCAACGTAAAGCAACGTATAAGCATGGCAATGTAAAACAACGTCAAGCAACGTAAAGCAGCGTAAAGCAAGGCAACGTAAAGCAAGGCAACGTAAAGCAACGTAAAGCAAGGCAATGTAAAGCAAGGCAACGTAAAGTAATGCAACTTAAAGCAACGTAAAGCAAGGTAAAGCAAGGCAACGTAAAGCAAGGAAACGTAAAGCAACGTAAAGCAAGGCAACGTAAAGCACCGCAATGTAAAGCAACGTAAAGCAATCTAAAGCAAGGAAACGTAAAGCAAGGCAACGTAAAGCAAGGCAAAGTAAAGCAACGCAAAGCAACGTAAAGCAAGGCAACGTAAAACAACGTAAAGCTACCCAACGTAAAGCAACATAAAGCAAGGCAACGTAAAGCAAGGCAACGTAAAGCAACGTAAATCAAGGCAACGTAAAGCAACGTAAAGCAAGGAAACGTAAAGCAAGGCAACGTAAAGCAAGGCAACGTAAAGCAAGGCAACGTAAAGCAATGTAAAGCAACGTAAATCTAGGCAACGTAAAGCAACGTAAAGCAAGGCAACGTAAAGTAAGGCAACGTAAAGCGATGTAAAGCAAGGCAACGTAAAGCAACGTAAAGCAAGGTAAAGCAAGGCAACGTAAAACAACGTAAAGGAAGGCAACATAAAGCAACGTAAAGCAACGTAAAGCAAGGCAAATTAAAGCAACGTAAAGCAAGGCAACGTAAAGGAATGCAACGTAAAGCAACGTAAGGTAAGCCAACTTAAAGCAACGTAAAGGAAGGCAACGTAAATCAAGGCAACATAAAGCAACGTAAAGCAACGTAAAGCAAAGTAATGCAAGGCAACCTATAGCAACGTAAAGCAATGAAAAGCAAGGCAACATAAAGCAACGTAAAGCAACGTAAAGCAATGCAACGTAAAGCAACGTAAAGCAACGTAAAGCAACGTAAATCAAGGCAACGTAATGCAACGTATAAGCATGGCAATGTAAAAGAACGTCAAGCAACCTAAAGCAGCGTAAAGCAACATAAAGCAAGGCAACATAAAGCAAGGCAACGTAAAGCAAGGCAACGTAATGCAACATAAAGCAATGTAAAGCAAGTGAAAGCAAGGCAACGTAAAGCAAGGTAAAGCAAGGCAACGTAAAGCAACGTAAAGCAACTTAAATCAACGTAAAGAAACGTAAAGCAAGGCAACGTAAAGCAACGTAAAGAATGGCAAGGTAAAGCAACGTAAAGCAACATAAAGCAGGGTAAAGCAAGACAACATAAAGCAACGTAAAGCAAGGCAAATCAAGTCAACGTAAAGCAACGTAAAGCAAGGCAACGTAAAGCAAGGTAAAGCAAGACAAAGCAACGTAAGGCAAGGTAAATCAAGGCAACGTAAAGAAAGGTAAAGCAAGGTAAATCAAGGCAAGGTAAAGCAACGTAAAGCAAGGCAAGGTAAAACAAAGTAAAACAAGGTAAAGCAAGGAAAGGCAAAGCAAGGTAAAGCAACGTAAAGCAAGGCAACGTAAAGCAACATAAAGCAAGGTAAAACAAGGAAAGGTAAAGCAAGGTAAAGCAAGGCAACGTAAAGCAACGTAAAGCAAGGCAACGTAAAGCAACGTAAAGCAAGGCAACATAAAGCAAGGCAAATCAAGGCAAAGCAACGAAAAGCAAGGCAAAGCAACGTACAGCAAGGCAACGTAAAGCAAGGTAAAGCAAGGGAAGGTAAAGCAAGGTAAAGCAAGGTAAAGAAACGTAAAGCAAGGCAACGTAAAGCAACGTAAAGCAAGGTAAAGCAAGGCAAGGCAAAGCAAGTTAAAGCAACGTAAAGCAAGGCAACGTAAAGCAACGTAAAGCAAGGTAAATCAAGGCAAGGTAAAGCAAGGTAAAGCAAGGTAAAGCAAAGCAACGTAAAGCTACGTAAAGCAAGTTAAATCAAGGCAAGGTAAAGCAAGGTAAAGCAAGGCAAAGCAACGTAAAGCAAGGCAACGTAAAGCAACGTAAAGCAACGTAAAGCAACG
This sequence comes from Phaenicophaeus curvirostris, assembly GCF_032191515.1. NCBI lineage: Eukaryota > Metazoa > Chordata > Aves > Cuculiformes > Cuculidae > Phaenicophaeus > Phaenicophaeus curvirostris. The sequence continues at coordinate 1,048,242 of NW_027206680.1, forward strand.
CAACGTATAGCAACGTAAAGCAACGTAAAGCAAGACAATGTAAAGCAACGTAAAGAAACGTAAAGAAAGGCAACGTAAAGCAACGTAAAGCAACGTAAAGCAACGTAAATCAAGGCAACGTAAAGCAACGTATAAGCATGGCAATGTAAAACAACGTCAAGCAACGTAAAGCAGCGTAAAGCAAGGCAACGTAAAGCAAGGCAACGTAAAGCAAGGCAACGTAAAGCAACGTAAAGCAAGGCAACGTAAAGCAAGGCAACGTAAAGCAATGCAACTTAAAGCAACGTAAAGCAAGGTAAAGCAAGGCAACGTAAAGCAAGGAAACATAAAGCAACGTAAAGCAAGGCAACGTAAAGCAACGTAAAGCAACGTAAAGCAACGTAAAGCAACGTAAATCAAGGCAACGTAATGCAACGTATAAGCATGGCAATGTAAAAGAACGTCAAGCAACCTAAAGCAGCGTAAAGTAACATAAAGCAAGGCAACATAAAGCAAGGCAACGTAAAGCAAGGCAACGTAATGCAACATAAAGCAATGTAAAGCAAGTGAAAGCAAGGCAACTTAAAGCAAGGTAAAGCAAGGCAACGTAAAGCAACGTAAAGCAACTTAAATCAACGTAAAGAAACGTAAAGCAAGGCAACGTAAAGCAACGTAAAGAATGGCAAGGTAAAGCAACGTAAAGCAACATAAAGCAGGGTAAAGCAAGACAACATAAAGCAACGTAAAGCAAGGCAAATCAAGTCAACGTAAAGCAACGTAAAGCAAGGCAACGTAAAGCAAGGTAAAGCAAGACAAAGCAACGTAAGGCAAGGTAAATCAAGGCAACGTAAAGAAAGGTAAAGCAAGGTAAATCAAGGCAAGGTAAAGCAACGTAAAGCAAGGCAAGGTAAAACAAAGTAAAACAAGGTAAAGCAAGGAAAGGCAAAGCAAGGTAAAGCAACGTAAAGCAAGGCAACGTAAAGCAACATAAAGCAAGGTAAAACAAGGAAAGGTAAAGCAAGGTAAAGCAAGGCAACGTAAAGCAACGTAAAGCAAGGCAACGTAAAGCAACGTAAAGCAAGGCAACATAAAGCAAGGCAAATCAAGGCAAAGCAACGAAAAGCAAGGCAAAGCAACGTACAGCAAGGCAACGTAAAGCAAGGTAAAGCAAGGGAAGGTAAAGCAAGGTAAAGCAAGGTAAAGAAACGTAAAGCAAGGCAACGTAAAGCAACGTAAAGCAAGGTAAAGCAAGGCAAGGCAAAGCAAGTTAAAGCAACGTAAAGCAAGGCAACGTAAAGCAACGTAAAGCAAGGTAAATCAAGGCAAGGTAAAGCAAGGTAAAGCAAGGTAAAGCAAAGCAACGTAAAGCTACGTAAAGCAAGTTAAATCAAGGCAAGGTAAAGCAAGGTAAAGCAAGGCAAAGCAACGTAAAGCAAGGCAACGTAAAGCAACGTAAAGCAACGTAAAGCAACGTAAAGCAAGGCAACGTATAGCAACGTAAAGCAACGTAAAGCAAGGCAATGTAAAGCAACGTAAAGAAACGTAAAGCAAGGCAACGTAAAGCAACGTAAAGCAACGTAAAGCAACGTAAATCAAGGCAACGTAAAGCAACGTATAAGCATGGCAATGTAAAACAACGTCAAGCAACGTAAAGCAGCGTAAAGCAAGGCAACGTAAAGCAAGGCAACGTAAAGCAAGGCAACGTAAAGCAACGTAAAGCAAGGCAACGTAAAGCAAGGCAACGTAAAGCAATGCAACTTAAAGCAACGTAAAGCAAGGTAAAGCAAGGCAACGTAAAGCAAGGAAACGTAAAGCAACGTAAAGCAAGGCAACGTAAAGCACCGCAATGTAAAGCAACGTAAAGCAATGTAAAGCAAGGCAACGTAAAGCAAGGCAACGTAAAGCAAGGCAAAGTAAAGCAACGTAAAGCAACGTAAAGCAAGGCAAAGTAAAGCAACGTAAAGCAACGTAAAGCAAGGCAACGTAAAACAACGTAAATCAACGTAAGGCAAAGCAACATAAAGCAAGGCAACGTAAAGCAAGGCAACGTAAAGCAACGTAAATCAAGGCAACGTAAAGCAACGTAAAGCAAGGCAACGTAAAGCAAGGCAACGTAAAGCAAGGCAACGTAAAGCAATATAAAGCAACGTAAATCTAGGCAACGTAAAGCAACGTAAAGCAAGGCAACGTAAAGTAAGGCAACGTAAAGCAATGTAAAGCAAGGCAACGTAAAGCAACGTAAAGCAAGGTAAAGCAAGGCAACGTAAAACAACATAAAGGAAGGCAACATAAAGCAACGTAAAGCAACGTAAAGCAAGGCAACGTAAAGCAACGTAAAGCAAGGCAACGTAAAGAAAAGCAACGTAAAGCAACGTAAGGTAAGGCAACTTAAAGCAAAGTAAAGGAAGGCAACGTAAAGCAAGGCAACGTAAAGCAACGTAAAGCAAGGTAACGTAAAGCAACGTAAAGCAATGTAAAGCAAGGCAACGTAAAGCAACGTAAAGCAAGGCAACATAAATCAAGGCAACGTAAAGCAACGTAAAGCAAGGCAACGTAAAGCAACATAAAGCAGGGCAACGTAAAGCAACGTAAAGAAAGGCAACTTAAAGCAAGGCAACGTAAAGCAATGTAAAGCAAGGCAAGGCATCGTAACGCAACGTAAAGCAAGGCAAGGCAACGTAAAGCAACGTAAAGGAATGCAAGGCAACGTAAAGCAAGGCAACTTAAAGCAACGTAAAGCAAGGCAAAGCAATGTTAATCAAGTCAACGTAAAGCAACGTAAAGCAAGGCAACGTAAATCAACGTAAAACTAGGCAAGGCAATGCAACGTAAAGCAAGGCAACATAAAGTAACGTAAAGCAACGTAAAGCAAGGCAACGTAAAGCAAGGTAAAGCAAGGTAAATCAAGGCAAGGCAAAGCAAGGTAAAGCAACATAAAGCAAGGCAAGGAAAAGCAACGTAAAGCAAGGCAAGGCTAAGCAAGGTAAAACAAGGCTAGGGAAAGCAACGTAAAGCAAGGCAAAGCAACGTAAGGCAAGGTAAAGCAAGGCAAGGTAAAGCAAGGCAAAGCAACGTAAAGCAAGGCAAGTTAAAGCAAGGTAAAGCAGGGCAATGTAAAGCAAGGTAAAGCAAGGCAAAGCAACGTAAGGCAACGTAAAGCAAGGCAACGTAAAGCAAGGTAAAGCAAGGCAAGGTAAAGCAAGGTAAAGCAAGGAAAAGCAAGGTAAAGCAACGTAAAGCAAGGCAACGTAAAGCAACGTAAAGCAAGGTAAAGCAAGGCAAGGTAAAGCAAGGTTAAGCAAAGCAACGTAAAGCAAGGTAAATCAAGGCAAGTTAAAGCAAGGTAAAGCAAGGAAAAGCAACGTAAAGCAAGGCAACGTATAGCAACGTAAAGCAATGTAAAGCAAGGCAACGTAAAGAAACTTAAAGCAACGTAAAGCAAGGCAACGTAAAGCAACGTAAAGCAACGTAAAGCAATGTAAAGCAACGTAAATCAAGGCAACGTAAAGCAACGTATAAGCATGGCAATGTAAAAGAATATCAAGCAACGTAAAACAGCGTAAAGCAACATAAAGCAAGGCAACGTAAAGAAAGGTAAAGCAAGGTGAATCAAGGCAAGGTAAAGCAACGTAAAGCAAGGCAAGGTAAAACAACGTAAAACAAGGTAAAGCAAGGAAAGGCAAAGCAAGGTAAAGCAACGTAAAGCAAGGCAACGTAAAGCAACATAAAGCAAGGTAAAACAAGGAAAGGTAAAGCAAGATAAGCAAGGCAACGTAAAGCAACGTAAAGCAAGGCAACATAAAGCAAGGCAAATCAAGGCAAAGCAACGAAAAGCAAGGCAAAGCAACGTACAGCAAGGCAACGTAAAGCAAGGTAAAGCAAGGGAAGGTAAAGCAAGGTAAAGCAAGGTAAAGAAACGTAAAGCAAGGCAACGTAAAGCAACGTACAGCAAGGTAAAGCAAGGCAAGGCAAAGCAAGTTAAAGCAACGTAAAGCAAGGCAACGTAAAGCAACGTAAAGCAAGGTAAATCAAGGAAAGGTAAAGCAAGGTAAAGCAAGGTAAAGCAAAGCAACGTAAAGCTACGTAAAGCAAGTTAAATCAAGGCAAGGTAAAGCAAGGTAAAGCAAGGCAAAGCAACGTAAAGCAAGGCAACGTAAAGCAACGTAAAGCAACGTAAAGCAACGTAAAGCAAGGCAACGTATAGCAACGTAAAGCAACGTAAAGCAAGGCAATGTAAAGCAACGTAAAGCAACGTAAAGCAAGGCAACGTAAAGCAACGTAAAGCAACGTAAAGCAACGTAAATCAAGGCAACGTAAAGCAACGTATAAGCATGGCAATGTAAAACAACGTCAAGCAACGTAAAGCAGCGTAAAGCAAGGCAACGTAAAGCAAGGCAACGTAAAGCAAGGCAACGTAAAGCAACGTAAAGCAAGGCAACGTAAAGCAAGGCAATGTAAAGCAATGCAACTTAAAGCAACGTAAAGCAAGGTAAAGCAAGGCAACGTAAAGCAAGGAAACGTAAAGCAACGTAAAGCAAGGCAACGTAAAGCACCGCAATGTAAAGCAACGTAAAGCAATGTAAAGCAAGGCAACGTAAAGCAAGGCAACGTAAAGCAAGGCAAAGTAAAGCAACGTAAAGCAACGTAAAGCAAGGCAACGTAAAACAACGTAAAGCTACGCAACGTAAAGCAACATAAAGCAAGGCAACGTAAAGCAAGGCAACGTAAAGCAAGGCAACGTAAAGCAACGTAAATCAAGGCAACGTAAAGCAACGTTAAGCAAGGAAACGTAAAGCAAGGCAACGTAAATTAAGGCAACGTAAAGCAATGTAAAGCAACGTAAATCTAGGCAACGTAAAGCAACGTAAAGCAAGGCAACGTAAAGTAAGGCAACATAAAGCAATGTAAAGAAAGGCAACGTAAAGCAACGTAAAGCAAGGTAAAGCAAGGCAACGTAAAACAACGTAAAGCAAGGCAACATAAAGCAACGTAAAGCAACGTAAAGCAAGGCAACGTAAAGAAAAGCAACGTAAAGCAACGTAAGGTAAGGCAACTTAAAGCAACGTAAAGGAAGGCAACGTAAAGCAAGGCAACGTAAAGCAAGGTAAAGCAAGGTAAAGCAACGTAAAGCAATGTAAAGCAAGGCAACGTAAAGCAACGTAAAGCAAGGCAACGTAAAGTAACGTAAAGCAAGGTAAAACAAGGTAAAGCAAGGTAGAGCAACGTAAAGCAACCTAAAGCAAGGCAAGGTAAAGCAACGTAAAGCAAGGCAACGTTAAGCAAGGTAAAGCAAGGTAAAGCTACGTAAAGCAAGGCAACGTAAAGCAAGGTAAAGCAATGTAAATCAAGGTAAAGCAACGTAAAATAACGTAAAGCAAGGACACATAAATCAACGTAAAGCAAGGCAACGTAAAGCAACGTGAAGCAAGGTAAAGCAAGGTAAAGCAAGGAAAAGCAATGTAAAGCAACGTAAAGCAAGGCAACGTAAATCAAGGTAAAGCAAGGCAAAGTAAAGCAAGGAAAAGCAAGGTAAAGCAACTTAAAGCATCGTAAAGCAAGGCAACGTAAAGCAAGGTAAAGCAAGGTAAAGCAACATAAATCAACGTAAAGCAAGGAATATAAAGCAAGGTAAAGCAAGGTAAAGCAAGGTAAAGCAAGGTAAAGCAAGGTAAAGCAAGGCAACATTGAGCAACGTAAAGGAAGGTAAACTAAGGTAAAGCAAGGTAAAGCAACGTAAAGCAAGGCAACGTAAAGCAACGTATACTAAGGTAAAGCAAGGTAAAGCAACATAAAGCAAGGCAACCTAAAGCATCGTAAAGCAACGTAAAGCAAGGTAAAGCAAGGTAAAGCAATGTAAAGCAACGTAAAGCAAGGCAACGTAAAGCAACGTAAAGCAAGGTAAAGAAAGGTAAAGCAAGGTAAATCAAGGCAACGGAAAGCAAGGTAAAGCAAGACAACTTAAAGCAAGGTAATGCAAGGCAATGTAAATCAAGGTAAAGCAGGGCAACGTAAAGCAACATAAAGCAACGTAAAGCAAGGCAACGTAAAGCAACGTAAAGCAAGGCAACGTAAAGCAATGTAAAGCAACATAAACAAGGTAAAGCAAGGCAAAGCAACATAAGGCAAGGTAAAGCAAGGCAACGTAAAGCAAGAAAATGCAAGGCAAAGCAACGTAAAGCAAGGTAAAGCAAGGCAAAGCAACGTAAAGCAAGTTAAAGTAAGGCAAGGTAAAGCAAGGTAAAGCAAGGTAAAGCAAGGCAACGTAAAGCAACGTGAAGCAAGGTAAAGCAAGGTAAAGCAAGGCAAGGTAAAGTAAGGTAAATCAACGTAAACAAGGCAACGTAAAGGAAAGTAAAGCTAGGTAAAGCAAGGCAAGGCAAGGCACCATAAAGCAAGGCAACGTAAAGCAACGTAAAGCACAGCAACGTAAACCAACGGAAATCAACGTAAAGCAACGTAAAGCAACGCAACGTAAAGCAATGTAAAGCAACGTAAACCAAGGTAAAGCAAGGCAACGTAAAGCAACGTAAAGCAAGGCAACGTAAAGCAACGTAAAGCGAGGAAAAACAAGGTAAGGAAAGGTAAAGCAACGTAAAGCAACCTATAGCAAGGCAACGTAAAGCAACGTAAAGCAAGGCAACGTAAAGCAAGGTAAAGCAACGTAAAGGAACGTAAAGCAAGGCAACGTAAAGCAAGGTAAAGCAAGGTAAAGCAAGGTAAAGCAACGTAAAGCCACGTAAGGCAAGGCAACGTAAAGCAACGTGAAGCAAGGTAAAGCAAGGTAAAGCAACGTAAAGCAATGCAACGTAAATCAAGGTAAAGCAAGGCAACTTAAAGCAAGGTAAAGCAAGGTAAAGCAAGGTAAAGCAACGTAAAGCAACGTAAAGCAAGGCAACGTAAAGCAACGTAAAGCAAGGCAACGTCAAGAAAGCAAAGAAAAGGAACGTAAATCAAGGCAACGTAAAGCAACATAAAGCAAGGCAACGTAAAGCAACGTAAATCAAGGCAACGTTAAGCAAGGTAAAGCAAGGTAAAGCAACGTAAAGGAACGTACAGCAAGGCAACGTAAAGCAATGTAAAGCAAGGCAACATAAAGCAAGGTAAAGCAAGGTAAAGGAACGTTAAGCAAGGCAAAGTAAAGCTACGTAAAGGAAGGTAAAGTAAGGTAAAGCAAGGTACAGCAAGGTAAAGCAACGTAAAGCAAGGCAACGTAAAGCAACGTAAAGCATCGTAAAACAAGGTAAAGCAAGGTAAATCAAAGTAAAGCAAGGCAACGTAAAGCAACGTAAAGCAAGTAAAGCAAGGTAAAGCAAGGTAAATCAAGGCAACGTAAAGCAAGGTAAAGCAAGACAACGGAAAGCAAGGTAAAGCAATGTAAAGCAACGTAAAGCAAGGTAATGCAATGCATCGTAAAGCAAGGTAAAGCAAGGCAACGTAAAGCAACATAAAGCAACGTAAAGCAAGGCAACGTAAAGCAACGTAAAGCAACGTAAAGCAAGGCAACGTAAACAAGGTAAAGCAAGGCAAAGCAACGTAAGGCAAGGTAAAGCAAGGCAACGTAAAGCAAGGCAATGCAAGGCAAAGCAACATAAAGCAAGGTAAAGCAAGGCAAGGTAAAGCAAGGCAAAGCAACGTAAAGCAAGTTAAAGCAAGGCAAGTTAAAGCAAGGCATATCAACGTAAAGCAAGGTAAAGCAAGGCAAGGTAAAGCAACGTAAAGCAAGGTAAAGCAAGGCAAGGTAAAGCAAGGTAAAGCAACGTAAAACAACGTAAAGCAAGGTAAAGGAAGGCAAGGTAAAGCAAGGTAAAGCAACGTAAAGCAAGGCAACGTAAAGCAACGTAAAGCAAGGTAAAGCAAGGCAAGGCAAGGCAACGTAAAGCAAGGAAACGTAAAGCAACGTAAATAAAGGCAACGTAAACCAACGTAAAGCAAGGCAACGTAAAGCAACGTAAAACAAGGCAAGGCAAGGCAACGTAAAGCAAGGCAACGTAAAGCAACGTAAAGCAACGTAAAGCAAGGCAACGTAAAGCAAGGCAAGGCAAGGCAACGTAAAGCAACGTAAAGCAAGGCAACGTAAAGCAACATAAAGCAAGGCAAGGCAAGGCAACGTAAAGCAAGGCAACGTAAAGCAACGTAATGCAAGGCAAGGCAAGGCAAAGTAAAGCAAGGCAAGGCAACGTGAAGCGAGGCAACGTAAAGTAAGCCAACGTAAATCAACGTAAAGCAAGACAAGGCAAGGCAACGTAAAGCAAGGCAAGGCAAGGCAACGTAAAGCAAGGCAAGGCAAGGCAACGTAAAGCAAGGTAAAGCAAGGCAAGGTAAAGCAAGGTAAGGCAAAGCAACGTAAAGCAAGTTAAATCAAGGCAAGTTAAAGCAAGGTAAAGCAAAGCAAAGCAACGTAAATCAAGGCAACATAAAGCAACGTAAAGCAACGTAAAGCAAAGTAATGCAAGGCAACCTATAGCAACGTAAAGCAATGAAAAGCAAGGCAACATAAAGCAACGTAAAGCAACGTAAAGCAATGCAACGTAAAGCAACGTAAAGCAACGTAAAGCAACGTAAATCAAGGCAACGTAATGCAACGTATAAGCATGGCAATGTAAAAGAACGTCAAGCAACCTAAAGCAGCGTAAAGCAACATAAAGTAAGGCAACATAAAGCAAGGCAACATAAAGCAAGGCAACGTAATGCAACATAAAGCAATGTAAAACAAGTGAAAGCAAGGCAACGTAAAGCAAGGTAAAGCAAGGCAACGTAAAGCAACGTAAAGCAACTTAAATCAACGTAAAGAAACGTAAAGCAAGGCAACGTAAAGCAACGTAAAGAATGGCAAGGTAAAGCAACGTAAAGCAACATAAAGCAGGGTAAAGCAAGACAACATAAAGCAACGTAAAGCAAGGCAAATCAAGTCAACGTAAAGCAACGTAAAGCAAGGCAACGTAAAGCAAGGTAAAGCAAGACAAAGCAACGTAAGGCAAGGTAAATCAAGGCAACGTAAAGAAAGGTAAAGCAAGGTAAATCAAGGCAAGGTAAAGCAACGTAAAGCAAGGCAAGGTAAAACAACGTAAAACAAGGTAAAGCAAGGAAAGGCAAAGCAAGGTAAAGCAACGTAAAGCAAGGCAACGTAAAGCAACGTAAAGCAAGGTAAATCAAGGCAAGGTAAAGCAAGGTAAAGCAAGGTAAAGCAAAGCAACGTAAAGCTACGTAAAGCAAGTTAAATCAAGGCAAGGTAAAGCAAGGTAAAGCAAGGCAAAGCAACGTAAAGCAAGGCAACGTAAAGCAACGTAAAGCAACGTAAAGCAAGGCAACGTATAGCAACGAAAAGCAACGTAAAGCAAGGCAATGTAAAGCAACGTAAAGAAACGTAAAGCAAGGCAATGTAAAGCAACGTAAAGCAACGTAAAGCAACGTAAATCAAGGCAACGTAAAGCAACGTATAAGCATGGCAATGTAAAACAACGTCAAGCAACGTAAAGCAGCGTAAAGCAAGGCAACGTAAAGCAAGGCAACGTAAAGCAAGGCAACGTAAAGCAACGTAAAGCAAGGCAATGTAAAGCAAGGCAATGTAAAGCAATGCAACTTAAAGCAACGTAAAGCAAGGTAAAGCAAGGCAACGTAAAGCAAGGAAACGTAAAGCAACGTAAAGCAAGGCAACGTAAAGCACCGCAATGTAAAGCAACGTAAAGCAATCTAAAGCAAGGAAACGTAAAGCAAGGCAACGTAAAGCAAGGCAAAGTAAAGCAACGCAAAGCAACGTAAAGCAAGGCAACGTAAAACAACGTAAAGCTACCCAACGTAAAGCAACATAAAGCAAGGCAACGTAAAGCAAGGCAACGTAAAGCAACGTAAATCAAGGCAACGTAAAGCAACGTAAAGCAAGGAAACGTAAAGCAAGGCAACGTAAAGCAAGGCAACGTAAAGCAAGGCAACGTAAAGCAATGTAAAGCAACGTAAATCTAGGCAACGTAAAGCAACGTAAAGCAAGGCAACGTAAAGTAAGGCAACGTAAAGCAATGTAAAGCAAGGCAACGTAAAGCAACGTAAAGCAAGGTAAAGCAAGGCAACGTAAAACAACGTAAAGGAAGGCAACATAAAGCAACGTAAAGCAACGTAAAGCAAGGCAACTTAAAGCAACGTAAAGCAAGGCAACGTAAAGGAAAGCAACGTAAAGCAACGTAAGGTAAGCCAACTTAAAGCAACGTAAAGGAAGGCAACGTAAATCAAGGCAACATAAAGCAACGTAAAGCAACGTAAAGCAAAGTAATGCAAGGCAACCTATAGCAACGTAAAGCAATGAAAAGCAAGGCAACATAAAGCAACGTAAAGCAACGTAAAGCAATGCAACGTAAAGCAACGTAAAGCAACGTAAAGCAACGTAAATCAAGGCAACGTAATGCAACGTATAAGCATGGCAATGCAAAAGAACGTCAAGCAACCTAAAGCAGCGTAAAGCAACATAAAGCAAGGCAACATAAAGCAAGGCAACGTAAAGCAAGGCAACGTAATGCAACATAAAGCAATGTAAAGCAAGTGAAAGCAAGGCAACGCAAAGCAAGGTAAAGCAAGGCAACGTAAAGCAACGTAAAGCAACTTAAATCAACGTAAAGAAACGTAAAGCAAGGCAACGTAAAGCAATGTAAAGAATGGCAAGGTAAAGCAACGTAAAGCAACATAAAGCAGGGTAAAGCAAGACAACATAAAGCAACGTAAAGCAAGGCAAATCAAGTCAACGTAAAGCAACGTAAAGCAAGGCAACGTAAAGCAAGGTAAAGCAAGACAAAGCAACGTAAGGCAAGGTAAATCAAGGCAACGTAAAGAAAGGTAAAGCAAGGTAAATCAAGGCAAGGTAAAGCAACGTAAAGCAAGGCAAGGTAAAACAAAGTAAAACAAGGTAAAGCAAGGAAAGGCAAAGCAAGGTAAAGCAACGTAAAGCAAGGCAACGTAAAGCAACATAAAGCAAGGTAAAACAAGGAAAGGTAAAGCAAGGTAAAGCAAGGCAACGTAAAGCAACGTAAAGCAAGGCAACGTAAAGCAACGTAAAGCAAGGCAACATAAAGCAAGGCAAATCAAGGCAAAGCAACGAAAAGCAAGGCAAAGCAACGTACAGCAAGGCAACGTAAAGCAAGGTAAAGCAAGGGAAGGTAAAGCAAGGTAAAGCAAGGTAAAGAAACGTAAAGCAAGGCAACGTAAAGCAACGTAAAGCAAGGTAAAGCAAGGCAAGGCAAAGCAAGTTAAAGCAACGTAAAGCAAGGCAACGTAAAGCAACGTAAAGCAAGGTAAATCAAGGCAAGGTAAAGCAAGGTAAAGCAAGGTAAAGCAAAGCAACGTAAAGCTACGTAAAGCAAGTTAAATCAAGGCAAGGTAAAGCAAGGTAAAGCAAGGCAAAGCAACGTAAAGCAAGGCAACGTAAAGCAACGTAAAGCAACGTAAAGCAACGTAAAGCAAGGCAACGTATAGCAACGTAAAGCAACGTAAAGCAAGGCAATGTAAAGCAACGTAAAGAAACGTAAAGCAAGGCAACGTAAAGCAACGTAAAGCAACGTAAAGCAACGTAAATCAAGGCAACGTAAAGCAACGTATAAGCATGGCAATGTAAAACAACGTCAAGCAACGTAAAGCAGCGTAAAGCAAGGCAACGTAAAGCAAGGCAACGTAAAGCAAGGCAACGTAAAGCAACGTAAAGCAAGGCAACGTAAAGCAAGGCAACGTAAAGCAATGCAACTTAAAGCAACGTAAAGCAAGGTAAAGCAAGGCAACGTAAAGCAAGGAAACGTAAAGCAACGTAAAGCAAGGCAACGTAAAGCACGGCAATGTAAAGCAACGTAAAGCAATGTAAAGCAAGGCAACGTAAAGCAAGGCAACGTAAAGCAAGGCAAAGTAAAGCAACGTAAAGCAACGTAAAGCAAGGCAAAGTAAAGCAACGTAAAGCAACGTAAAGCAAGGCAACGTAAAACAACGTAAAGCTACGCAACGTAAAGCAACATAAAGCAAGGCAACGTAAAGCAAGGCAACGTAAAGCAACGTAAATCAAGGCAACGTAAAGCAACGTAAAGCAAGGCAACGTAAAGCAAGGCAACGTAAAGCAAGGCAACGTAAAGCAATATAAAGCAACGTAAATCTAGGCAACGTAAAGCAACGTAAAGCAAGGCAACGTAAAGTAAGGCAACGTAAAGCAATGTAAAGCAAGGCAACGTAAAGCAACGTAAAGCAAGGTAAAGCAAGGCAACGTAAAACAACATAAAGAAAGGCAACATAAAGCAACGTAAAGGAACGTAAAGCAAGGCAACGTAAAGCAACGTAAAGCAAGGCAACGTAAAGAAAAGCAACGTAAAGCAACGTAAGGTAAGGCAACTTAAAGCAAAGTAAAGGAAGGCAACGTAAAGCAAGGCAACGTAAAGCAACGTAAAGCAAGGTAACGTAAAGCAACGTAAAGCAATGTAAAGCAAGGCAACGTAAAGCAACGTAAAGCAAGGCAACATAAATCAAGGCAACGTAAAGCAACGTAAAGCAAGGCAACGTAAAGCAACATAAAGCAGGGCAACGTAAAGCAACGTAAAGAAAGGCAACTTAAAGCAAGGCAACGTAAAGCAATGTAAAGCAAGGCAAGGCATCGTAACGCAACGTAAAGCAAGGCAAGGCAACGTAAAGCAACGTAAAGGAATGCAAGGCAACGTAAAGCAAGGCAACTTAAAGCAACGTAAAGCAAGGCAAAGCAATGTTAATCAAGTCAACGTAAAGCAACGTAAAGCAAGGCAACGTAAATCAACGTAAAACTAGGCAAGGCAATGCAACGTAAAGCAAGGCAACATAAAGTAACGTAAAGCAACGTAAAGCAAGGCAACGTAAAGCAAGGTAAAGCAAGGTAAATCAAGGCAAGGCAAAGCAAGGTAAAGCAACATAATGCAAGGCAAGGCAAAGCAACGTAAAGCAAGGCAAGGCTAAGCAAGGTAAAACAAGGCTAGGGAAAGCAACGTAAAGCAAGGCAAAGCAACGTAAGGCAAGGTAAAGCAAGGCAAGGTAAAGCAAGGCAAAGCAACGTAAAGCAAGGCAAGTTAAAGCAAGGTAAAGCAGGGCAATGTAAAGCAAGGTAAAGCAAGGCAAAGCAACGTAAGGCAACGTAAAGCAAGGCAACGTAAAGCAAGGTAAAGCAAGGCAAGGTAAAGCAAGGTAAAGCAAGGAAAAGCAAGGTAAAGCAACGTAAAGCAAGGCAACGTAAAGCAACGTAAAGCAAGGTAAAGCAAGGCAAGGTAAAGCAAGGTTAAGCAAAGCAACGTAAAGCAAGGTAAATCAAGGCAAGTTAAAGCAAGGTAAAGCAAGGAAAAGCAACATAAATCAAGGCAACGTAAAGCAACGTAAAGCAACGTAAAGCAACGTAAAGCAAGGCAACGTATAGCAACGTAAAGCAATGTAAAGCAAGGCAACGTAAAGAAACTTAAAGCAACGTAAAGCAAGGCAACGTAAAGCAACGTAAAGCAACGTAAAGCAATGTAAAGCAACGTAAATCAAGGCAACGTAAAGCAACGTATAAGCATGGCAATGTAAAAGAATATCAAGCAACGTAAAACAGCGTAAAGCAACATAAAGCAAGGCAACGTAAAGCAAGGCAACGTAAAGCAACATAAAGCAATGTAAAGCAAGTGAAAGCAAGTCAACGTAAAGCAAGGTAAAACAAGGCAACGTAAAGCAAAGTAAAGCAACTTAAATCAACGTAAAGCAACGTAAAGCAAGGCAACGTAAAGCAACGTAAAGAATGGCAAGGTAAAGCAACGTAAAGCAACATAAAGCAAGGTAAAGCAAGACAACGTAAAGCAACGTAAAGCAAGGCAAATCAAGTCAAAGTAAAGCAACGTAAAGCAAGGCAAAGTAAAGCAAGGTAAAGCAAGACAAAGCAACGTAAGGCAAGGTAAATAAAGGCAACGTAAAGAAAGGTAAAGCAAGGTAAATCAAGGCAAGGTAAAGCAAGGTAAAGCAACGTAAAGCAAGGCAAGGTAAAACAACGTAAAACAAGGTAAAGCAAGGCAAGGCAAAGCAAGGTAAAGCAACGTAAAGCAAGGCAACGTAAAGCAACATAAAGCAAGGTAAAACAAGGAAAGGTAAAGCAAGGTAAAGCAAGGCAACGTAAAGCAACGTAAAGCAAGGCAACGTAAAGGAAGGCAAATCAAGGCAAAGCAACGAAAAGCAAGGCAAAGCAACGTACAGCAAGGCAACGTAAAGCAAGGTAAAGCAAGGGAAGGTAAAGCAAGACAAAGCAACGTAAAGCAAGGTAAAGCAAGGCAAGGCAAAGCAAGGTAAAGCAACGTAAAGCAAGGCAACGTAAAGCAACGTAAAGCAAGGTAAATCAAGGCAAGGTAAAGCAAGGTAAAGCAAGGTAAAGCAAAGCAACGTAAAGCTACGTAAAGCAAGTTAAATCAAGGCAAGGAAAAGCAAGGTAAAGCAAGGCAAAGCAACGTAAATCAAGGCAACGTAAAGCAACGTATAAGCATGGCAATGTAAAACAACGTCAAGCAACGTAAAGCAGCATAAAGCAAGGCAACGTACAGCAAGGCAACGTAAAGCAACGTAAAGCAAGGCAAGGCAAGGCAACGTAAAGCAACGTAAAGCAACGTAAAGCAACGTAAGCAAGGAAAGGCAACGGAAAGCAACGTAAAGCAACGTAAAGCAACGTAAAGCAAGGCAAGGCAAGGTAAAGCAACGTAAAGCAACGTAAAGAAACGTAAAGCAAGGCAAGGCAAGGTAAAGCAACGTAAAGCAACGTAAAGCAACGTAAAGCAAGGCATGGCAAGTTAAAGCAACGTAAAGCAACATAAAGCATCGTAAAGCAAGGCAAGGCAAGGTAAAGCAATGTAAAGCAACGTAAAGCAAAGTAAAGCATCGTAAATCAAGGCAAGGCAAGGTAAAGCAATGTAAAGCAACGTAAAGTAACGTAAAGCAAAGCAAGGCAAGGTAAAGCAACGTAAAGCAACGTAAAGCAACGTAAAGCAAGGCAAGGCAAGGTAAAGCAACGTAAAGCAACGAAAAGCAACGTAAAGCAAGGCAAGGCAACGTAAAGCAAGGTAAAGCAACGTAAATCAAGGCAAGGCAAGGCAGAGCAACGTAAAGCAACGGAAAGCAATGTAAAGCAAGGCAAGGCAAGGTAAAGCAATTTAAAGCAACGTAAAGCAACGTAAAGCAACGTAAAGCAAGGCAAGGCAAGGTAAAGCAACGTAAAGCAACGTAAAGCAAGGCAAGGTAAAGTAAAGGAACGTAAAGCAACGTAAAGCAATGTAAACTAGGCAAGGCAAAGCTACGTAAAGCAACGTAAAGCAACGTAAAGCAAGGCAAGGCAACGTAAAGCAACGTAAAGCAACGTAAAGCAACGTAAAGCAACGTAAAGCAAGGCAAGGCAAGGCAAAGCAACGTAAAGAAACGTAAAGCAACGTAAAGCAAGGCAAGGCAAGTTCGTAAAGCAACGTAAAGCAACGTAAAGCAAAGTAAAGCAAGGCAAGGCAAGGTAAAGCAACGTAAAGCAACGTAAAGCAATGCAAGGCAACCTAATGCAATGTAAAGCAACGTAAGGCAAAGTAAAGCAACGTAAAGCAACGTAAAGCAAGGCAAGGCAAGGTAAAGCAACGTAAAACAATGTAAAGCAACGTAAAGCAATGCAAGGCAAGGTAAAGCAACGTAAAGCAACGTAAAGCAACGTAAAGCAACGGAAAGCAACTTAAAGCAAGGCAAGGCAACGTAAAGCAACGTAAAGCAAGACAAGGCAACGTAAAGCAACGTAAAGCAACGTAAGGCAAGGCAAAGCAACGTAAAGCAACGTAAAGCAAGGCAACGTAAAGCAACGCAACGTAAAGCAACGCAACGTAAAGCAACGTATATCAACATAAAGCAAGGCAACGTAAAGCAAGGCAACGTAAAGCAACATAAAGCAACGTAAAGCAAGGCAACGTAAAGCAACGTAAAGCAATGTCAAGCAAGGCAACATAAAGCAACGTAAAGCAAGGAAGCGTAAAGCAACGTAAACCAAGGCAACGTAAAGCAACGTAAAGCAAGGCAACGTAAAGCAATGTAAAGCAACTTCAAGCAAGGCAACGTAAAGCAACGTAAAGCAAGGCAACATCAAGCAACGTAAAGCAAGGCAACGTAAAGCAACGTAAATCAAGGGAAGGCAAGGTAAACCAACGTAAAGCAACGTAAAGCAACGTAAAGCATCGTAAATCAAGGCAAGGCAAGGTAAAGCAATGTAAAGCAACGTAAAGTAACGTAAAGCAAAGCAAGGCAAGGTAAAGCAACGTAAAGCAACGTAAAGCAACGTAAAGCAAGGCAAGGCAAGGTAAAGCAACGTAAAGCAACGTAAAGCAACGTAAAGCAAGGCAAGGCAACGTAAAGCAAGGTAAAGCAACGTAAATCAAGGCAAGGCAAGGCAGAGCAACGTAAAGCAACGTAAAGCAATGTAAAGCAAGGCAAGGCAAGGTAAAGCAATGTAAAGCAACGTAAAGCAACGTAAAGCAAGGCAAGGCAAGGTAAAGCAACGTAAAGCAACGTAAAGCAAGGCAAGGTAAAGTAAAGGAACGTAAAGCAACATAAAGCAATGTAAACAAGGCAAGGCAAAGCTACGTAAAGCAACGTAAAGCAACGTAAAGCAAGGCAAGGCAACGTAAAGCAACGTAAAGCAACGTAAAGCAACGTAAAGCAAGGCAAGGCAAGGCAAAGCAACGTAAAGCAACGTAAAGCAACGTAAAGCAAGGCAAGGCAAGTTCGTAAAGCAACGTAAAGCAACGTAAAGCAAAGTAAAGCAAGGCAAGGCAAGGTAAAGCAACGTAAAGCAAAGTAAAGCAAGGCAAGGCAATTTAAAGCAATGTAAAGCAACGTAAGGCAAGGCAACGTAAAGCAACGTAAAGCAACGTAAAGCAATGCAAGGCAACCTAATGCAACGTAAAGCAACGTAAGGCAAAGTAAAGCAACGTAAAGCAACGTAAAGCAAGGCAAGACAACGTAAAGCAACGTAAAACAATGTAAAGCAACGTAAAGCAATGCAAGGCAACCTAATGCAACGTAAAGCAACGTAAGGCAAGGCAAAGCAACGGAAAGCAACTTAAAGCAAGGCAAGGCAACGTAAAGCAACGTAAAGCAAGACAAGGCAACGTAAAGCAACGTAAAGCAACGTAAGGCAAGGCAAAGCAACGTAAAGCAACGTAAAGCAAGGCAACGTAAAGCAACGCAACGTAAAGCAACGCAACGTAAAGCAACGTATATCAACATAAAGCAAGGCAACGTAAAGCAAGGCAACGTAAAGCAACATAAAGCAACGTAAAGCAAGGCAACGTAAAGCAACGTAAAGCAATGTCAAGCAAGGCAACATAAAGCAACGTAAAGCAAGGAAGCGTAAAGCAACGTAAACCAAGGCAACGTAAAGCAACGTAAAGCAAGGCAACGTAAAGCAATGTAAAGCAACTTCAAGCAAGGCAACGTACAGCAACGTAAAGCAAGGCAACATCAAGCAACGTAAAGCAAGGCAACGTAAAGCAAGGCTACGTAAAGAAACGTAAAGCAGGGCAACGTAAAGCAAGGCAATGTAAAGCAACGTACAGCAAGGCAAGGCAATGTAAAGCAAGGCAACGTAAAGCAACGTAAAGCAAGGCAAGGCAACGTAAAGCAAGGCAACGTAAAGCAACGTAAAAAAACGTAAACCAACGTAAATCAACGTAAGGCAAAGCAACGTAAAGCAAGGCAACGTAAAGCAAGGCAACGTAAAGCAACGTAAAGCAAGGCAAGGCAACGTAAAGCAAGGCAACGTAAATCAACGTAAAGCAACGTAAAGCAAGGCAAAGCAACATAAAGCAAGGCAACGTAAAGCAAGGCAAGGCAACGTAAAGCAACGTAAAGCAAGGCAAAGTAAAGCAACGTAAAGCAAGGAAAGGCAATGTAAAGAATGTAAAGAAAAGGAGAGCAACGTTAAGCAACGTAAAGCAACGTAAAGGAAGGCAAGGCAAGGTATAGCAACGTAAAGCAATGTATAGCAAGGCAACATCAAGCAACGTAAAGCAAGGCAACGTAAAGCAAGGCTACGTAAAGCAACGTAAAGCAGGGCAACGTAAAGCAAGGCAACGTAAAGCAAGGCAACGTAAAGCAAGGCAAGGCAACATAAAGCAAGGCAACTTAAAGCAAGGTAAAGCAAGGTAAAGCAAGGTAAAGCAACGTAAAGGAACGTACAGCAAGGCAACGTAAAGCAATGTAAAGCAAGGCAACGTAAAGCAAGGTAAAGCAACGTAAAGCAACGTAAAGCAAGGCAAAGTAAAGCTACGTAAAGGAAGGTAAAGTAAGGTAAAGCAAGGTACAGCAAGGTAAAGCAACGTAAAGCAAGGCAACGTAAAGCAACGTAAAGCATCGTAAAACAAGGTAAAGCAAGGTAAATCAAAGTAAATCAAGGCAACGTAAAGCAACGTAAAGGAAGTAAAGCAAGGTAAAGCAAGGTAAATCTAGGCAACGTAAAGCAAGGTAAAGCAAGACAACGGAAAGCAAGGTAAAGCAATGTAAAGCAACGTAAAGCAAGGTAATGCAATGCATTGCAAAGCAAGGTAAAGCAAGGCAACGTAAAGCAACATAAAGCAACGTAAAGCAAGGCAACGTAAAGCAACGTAAAGAAAGGCAACGTAAACAAGTTAAAGCAAGGCAAAGCAACGTAAGGCAAGGTAAAGCAAGGCAACGTAAAGGAAGGCAATGCAAGGCAAAGCAACATAAAGCAAGGTAAAGCAAGGCAAGGTAAAGCAAGGCAAAGCAACGTAAAACAAGTTAAAGCAAGGCAAGTTAAAGCAAGGCATATCAACGTAAAGCAAGGTAAAGCAAGGCAAGGTAAAGCAACGTAAAGCAAGGTAAAGCAAGGCAAGGTAAAGCAAGGTAAAGCAAGGCAAGGTAAAGCAAGGTAAAGCAACGTAAATCAAGGCAACGTAAAACAACGTAAAGCAAGATAAAGGAAGGCAACGTAAAGCAAGGTAAAGCAACGTAAAGCAAGGAAACGTAAAGCAACGTAAAGCAAGGTAAAGCAAGGCAAGGCAAGGCAACGTAAAGCAAGGAAACGTAAAGCAACGTAAATCAAGGCAATGTAAACCAACCTAAAGAAAGTCAACGTAAAGCAACGTAAAACAAGGCAAGGCAAGGCAACGTAAAGCAAGGCAACGTAAAGCAACGTAAAGCAAGGCAAGGCAAGGCAACGTAAAGGAAGGCAAGGCAAGGCAACGTAAAGCAAGGCAACGTAAAGTAACGTAAAGCAAGGCAACGTAAAGCAAGGCAAGGCAAGGCAACGTAAAGCAACGTAAAGCAAGGCAACGTAAAGCAACATAAAGCAAGGCAAGGCAAGGCAACGTAAAGCAACGTAAAGCAAGGCAAGGCAAGGCAAAGTAAAGCAAGGCAAGGCAACGTGAAGCGAGGCAACGTAAAGTAAGCCAACGTAAATCAACGTAAAGCAAGACAAGGCAAGGCAACGTAAAGCAAGGCAAGGCAAGGCAACGTAAAGCAAGGCAACGTAATGCAACGTAAAGCAAGGCAACGTAAAGCAACGTAAAGACAGGCAAAGTAAAGCAAGGCAAGGCAAGGCAATGTAAAGCAAGGCAATGCAAAGCAAGGCAACGTAAAGCAAGGCAAGGCAAGGCAACGTAAAGCAAGGCAACGTAAAGCAAGGCAAGGCAAGGCAACGTAAAGCAAGGTAAAGCAAGGCAAGGTAAAGCAAGGTAAAGCAAAGCAACGTAAAGCAAGTTAAATCAAGGCAAGTTAAAACAAGGTAAAGCAAGGCAAAGCAACGTAAATCAAGGCAACATAAAGCAACGTAAAGCAACGTAAAGCAAAGTAATGCAAGGCAACCTATAGCAACGTAAAGCAATGAAAAGCAAGGCAACGTAAAGCAACGTAAGGCAACGTAAAGCAATGCAACGTAAAGCAACGTAAAGCAACGTAAAGCAACGTAAAGCAAGGCAACGTAATGCAACATAAAGCAATGTAAAGCAAGTGAAAGCAAGGCAACGTAAAGCAAGGTAAAGCAAGGCAACGTAAAGCAACGTAAAGCAACTTAAATCAACGTAAAGAAACGTAAAGCAAGGCAACGTAAAGCAACGTAAAGAATGGCAAGGTAAAGCAACGTAAAGCAACATAAAGCAAGGTAAAGCAAGACAACATAAAGCAACGTAAAGCAAGGCAAATCAAGTCAACGTAAAGCAACGTAAAGCAAGGCAACGTAAAGCAAGGTAAAGCAAGACAAAGCAACGTAAGGCAAGGTAAATAAAGGCAACGTAAAGAAAGGTAAAGCAAGGTAAATCAAGGCAAGGTAAAGCAAGGTAAAGCAACGTAAAGCAAGGCAAGGTAAAACAACATAAAACAAGGTAAAGCAAGGAATGGCAAAGCAAGGTAAAGCAACGTAAAGCAAGGCAACGTAAAGCAACATAAAGCAAGTTAAAACAAGGAAAGGTAAAGCAAGGTAAAGCAAGGCAACGTAAAGCAACGTAAAACAAGGCTACATAAAGCAAGGCAAATCAAGGCAAAGCAACGAAAAGCAAGGCAAAGCAACGTACAGCAAGGCAACGTAAAGCAAGGTAAAGCAAGGGAAGGTAAAGCAAGGTAAAGCAAGGTAAAGAAACGTAAACAAGGCAACGTAAAGCAACGTAAAGCAAGGTAAAGCAAGGCAAGGCAAAGCAAGTTAAAGCAACGTAAAGCAAGGCAACATAAAGCAACGTAAAGCAAGGTAAAGCAAGGCAACATCAAGCAACGTAAAGCAAGGCAACGTAAAGCAAGGCTACGTAAAGCAACGTAAAGCAGGGCAACGTAAAGCAAGGCAACGTAAAGCAAGGCAAGGCAACATAAAGCAAGGCAACGTAAAGCAACGTACAGCAAGGCAAGGCAATGTAAAGCAAGGCAACCTAAAGCAACGTAAAGCAAGGCAAGGCAACGTAAAGCAAGGCAACGTAAAGCAACGTAAAAAAACGTAAACCAACGTAAATCAACGTAAGGCAAAGCAACGTAAAGCAAGGCAACGTAAAGCAAGGCAAGGCAACGTAAAGCAAGGCAACGTAAATCAACGTAAAGCAACGTAAAGCAAGGCAAAGCAACGTAAAGCAAGGCAACGTAAAGCAAGGCAAGGCAACGTAAAGCAACGTAAAGCAAGGCAAGGCAACGTAAAGCAAGGCAAAGTAAAGCAACGTAAAGCAAGGAAAGGCAACGTAAAGAATGTAAAGAAAAGGAGAGCAACGTTAAGCAACGTAAAGCAACGTAAAGGAAGGCAAGGCAAGGTAAAGGAATGTAAAGCAATGTAAAGCAAGGCAACATCAAGCAACGTAAAGCAAGGCAACGTAAAGCAAGGCTACGTAAAGCAACGTAAAGCAGGGCAATGTAAAGCAAGGCAACGTAAACAAGGCAAGGCAACATAAAGCAAGGCAACTTAAAGCAACGTAAAGCAAGGCAACGTAAAGCAACGTAAAGCATCGTAAAACAAGGTAAAGCAAGGTAAATCAAAGTCAAGCAAGGCAACGTAAAGCAACGTAAAGCAAGTAAAGCAAGGTAAAGCAAGGTAAATCTAGGCAACGTAAAGCAAGACAACGGAAAGCAAGGTAAAGCAATGTAAAGCAACATAAAGCAAGGTAATGCAATGCATCGTAAAGCAAGGTAAAGCAAGGCAACGTAAAGCAACATAAAGCAACGTAAAGCAAGGCAACGTAAAGCAACGTAAAGCAACGTAAAGCAAGGCAACGTAAACAAGGTAAAGCAAGGCAAAGCAACGTAAGGCAAGGTAAAGCAAGGCAACGTAAAGCAAGGCAATGCAAGGCAAAGCAACATAAAGCAAGGTAAAGCAAGGCAAGGTAAAGCAAGGCAAAGCAACTTAAAACAAGTTAAAGCAAGGCAAGTTAAAGCAAGGCATATCAACGTAAAGCAAGGTAAAGCAAGGCAAGGTAAAGCAACGTAAAGCAAGGTAAAGCAAGGCAAGGTAAAGCAAGGTAAAGCAACGTAAATCAAGGCAACGTAAAACAACGTAAAGCAAGGTAAAGGAAGGCAACGTAAAGCAAGGTAAAGCAACGTAAAGCAAGGCAACGTAAAGCAACGTAAAGCAAGGTAAAGCAAGGCAAGGCAAGGCAACGTAAAGCAAGGCAACGTAATGCAACGTAAAGCAAGGCAACGTAAAGCAACGTAAAGACAGGCAAAGTAAAGCAAGGCAAGGCAAGGCAATGTAAAGCAAGGCAATGCAAAGCAAGGCAACGTAAAGCAAGGCAAGGCAAGGCAACGTAAAGCAAGGCAAGGTAAAGCAAGGCAAGGCAAGGCAACGTAAAGCAAGGTAAAGCAAGGCAAGGTAAAGCAAGGTAAAGCAAAGCAACGTAAAGCAAGTTAAATCAAGGCAAGTTAAAACAAGGTAAAGCAAGGCAAAGCAACGTAAAGCAAGGCAAATCAACGTAAATCAAGGCAACATAAAGCAACGTAAAGCAACGTAAAGGAAAGTAATGCAAGGCAACCTATAGCAACGTAAAGCAATGAAAAGCAAGGCAACGTAAAGCAACGTAAGGCAACGAAAAGCAATGCAACGTAAAGCAACGTAAAGCAACGTAAAGCAACGTAAAGCAAGGCAACGTAATGCAACATAAAGCAATGTAAAGCAAGTGAAAGCAAGGCAACGTAAAGCAAGGTAAAGCAAGGCAACGTAAAGCAACGTAAAGCAACTTAAATCAACGTAAAGAAACGTAAAGCAAGGCAACGTAAAGCAACGTAAAGAATGGCAAGGTAAAGCAACGTAAAGCAACATAAAGCAAGGTAAAGCAAGACAACATAAAGCAACGTAAAGCAAGGCAAATCAAGTCAACGTAAAGCAACGTAAAGCAAGGCAACGTAAAGCAAGGTAAAGCAAGACAAAGCAACGTATAGCAAGGTAAATCAAGGCAACGTAAAGAAAGGTAAAGCAAGGTAAATCGAGGCAAGGTAGTGCAAGGTAAAGCAACGTAAAGCAAGGCAAGGTAAAACAACGTAAAACAAGGTAAAGTAAGGAAAGGCAAAGCAAGGTAAAGCAACGTAAAGCAAGGCAACGTAAAGCAACATAAAGCAAGGTAAAACAAGGAAAGGTAAAGCAAGGTAAAGCAAGGCAACGTAAAGCAACGTAAAGCAAGGCAAAGCAATGTACAGCAAGGCAACGTAAAGCAAGGTAAAGCAAGGGAAGGTAAAGCAAGGTAAAGCAAGTTAAAGAAACGTAAAGCAAGGCAACGTAAAGCAACGTAAAGGAAGGTAAAGCAAGGCAAGGCAAAGCAAGTTAAAGCAACGTAAAGCAAGGCAACGTAAAGCAACGTAAAGCAAGGTAAATCAAGGCAAGGTAAAGCAAGGTAAAGCAAGGTAAAGCAAAGCAACGTAAAGCTACGTAAAGCAAGTTAAATCAAGGCAAGGTAAAGCAAGGTAAAGCAAGGCAAAGCAACGTAAAGCAAGGCAACGTAAAGCAACGTATAGCAACGTAAAGCAACGTAAAGCAAGGCAACGTATAGCAACGTAAAGCAACGTAAAGCAAGGCAATGTAAAGCAACGTAAAGCAACGTAAAGCAAGGCAACGTAAAGCAACGTAAAGCAACGTAAAGCAACGTAAAGCAACGTAAATCAAGGCAACGTAAAGCAACGTATAAGCATGGCAATGTAAAACAACGTCAAGCAACGTAAAGCAGCGTAAAGCAAGGCAACGTAAAGCAAGGCAACGTAAAGCAAGGCAACGTAAAGCAACGTAAAGCAAGGCAACGTAAAGCAAGGCAACGTAAAGCAATGCAACTTAAAGCAACGTAAAGCAAGGTAAAGCAAGGCAACGTAAAGAAAGGAAACGTAAAGCAAGGAAACGTAAAGCAACGTAAAGCAAGGCAACGTAAAGCAAGGCAAAGTAAAGCAACGTAAAGCAACATAAAGCAAGGCAACGTAAAGGAAGGCAACGTAAAGCAAGGTAAAGCAAGGCAACGTAAAACAACGTAAAGGAAGGCAACATAAAGCAACGTAAAGCAACGTAAAGCAAGGCAACGTAAAGCAACATAAAGCAAGGCAACGTAAAGAAAAGCAACGTAAAGCAACGTAAGGTAAGGCAACTTAAAGCAACGTAAAGGAAGGCAACGTAAAGCAAGGCAACGTAAAGCAACGTAAAGCAAGGTAACGTAAAGCAACATAAAGCAATGTAAAGCAAGGCAACGTAAAGCAACGTAAAGCAAGGCAACATAAATCAAGGCAACGTAAAGCAACGTAAAGCAAGGCAACGTAAAGCAGCATAAAGCAGGGCAACGTAAAGCAACGTAAAGAAAGGCAAATTAAAGCAAGGCAACGTAAAGCAATATAAAGCAAGGCAAGGCATCGTAAAGCAACGTAAAGCAAGGCAAGGCAAGGCAACGTAAAGCAAGGCAACGTAAAGTAATCTAAAGCAACGTAAAGCAAGGCAAGGCAACTTAAAGCAAGGCAACGTAAAGCAACGTAAAGGAATGCAAGGCAACGTAAAGCAAGGCAACTTAAAGCAACGTAAAGCAAGGCAAAGCAATGTAAAGCAAGTCAACGTAAAGCAACGTAAAGCAAGGCAACGTAAATCAACGTAAAACTAGGCAAGGCAATGCAACGTAAAGCAAGGCAACATAAAGTAACGTAAAGCAACGTAAAGCAAGGCAACGTAAAGCAAGGTAAAGCAAGGTAAATCAAGGCAAGGCAAAGCAAGGTAAAGAAACATAAAGCAAGGCAAGGCAAAGCAACGTAAAGCAAGGCAAGGCTAAGCAAGGTAAAGCAAGGCTAGGCAAAGCAACGTAAAGCAAGGCAAAGCAACGTAAGGCAAGGTAAAGCAAGGCAAGGTAAAGCAAGGCAAAGCAACGTAAAGCAAGGCAAGTTAAAGCAAGGCAAAGCAAGGCAACGTAAAGCAAGGTAAAGCAAGGCAAAGCAACGTAAGGCAACGTAAAGCAAGGCAACGTAAAGCAAGGTAAAGCAAGGCAAGGTAAAGCAAGGTATAGCAAGGTAAAGCAACGTAAAGCAAGGTAAATCAAGGGAAGTTAAAGCAAGGTAAAGCAAGGAAAAGCAACGTAAATCAAGGCAACGTAAAGCAACGTAAAGCAACGTAAAGCAAGGCAACGTATAGCAACGTAAAGCAATGTAAAGCAAGGCAACGTAAAGCAACGTAAAGCAACGTAAAGCAACGTAAATCAAGGCAACGTAAAGCAACGTATAAGCATGGCAATGGAAAAGAACGTCAAGCAACGTAAAGCAGCGTAAAGCAACATAAAGCAAGGCAACATAAAGGAAGGCAACGTAAAGCAAGGCAACGTAAAGCAACATAAAGCAATGTAAAGCAAGTGAAAGCAAGTCAACGTAAAGCAAGGTAAAACAAGGCAACGTAAAGCAACGTAAAGCAACTTAAGTCAACGTAAAGCAACGTAAAGCAAGGCAACATAAAGCAACGTAAAGAATGGCAAGGTAAAGCAACGTAAAGCAACATAAAGCAAGGTAAAGCAAGACAACGTAAAGCAACGTAAAGCAAGGCAAATCAAGTCAAAGTAAAGCAACGTAAAGCAAGGCAAAGTAAAGCAAAGTAAAGCAACTTAAAGCAAGGCAAAGTAAAGCAAGGTAAAGCAAGACAAAGCAACGTAAGGCAAGGTAAATAAAGGCAACGTAAAGAAAGGTAAAGCAAGGTAAATCAAGGCAAGGTAAAGCAAGGTAAAGCAACGTAAAGCAAGGCAAGGCAAGGCAACGTAAAGCAACGTAAAGGAACGTAAAGCAATGTAAGCAAGGAAAGGCAACGGAAAGCAACGTAAAGCAACGTAAAGCAACGTAAAGCAAGGCAAGGCAAGGTAAAGCAACGTAAAGCAACGTAAAGCAACGTAAAGCAAGGCAAGGCAAGGTAAAGCAACGTAAAGCAACGTAAAGCAACGTAAAGCAAGGCATGGCAAGTTAAAGCAACGTAAAGCAACATAAAGCATCGTAAAGCAAGGCAAGGCAAGGTAAAGCAACGTAAAGCAACGTAAAGCAACGTAAAGCACGGCAACGTAAAGCAACGTAAAGCAAGGCAATGTAAAGCAACGTAAAGCAACGTATAGCAAGGCAACGTAAAGCAACGTAAAGCAAGGCAACGTAAAGCAACGTAAAGCAAGGTAAAGCAACGTAAAGCAAAGCAACGTAAAGCTACGTAAAGCAAGGCAACGTAAAGCAACGTAAAGCAAGGCAACGTAAAGAAAGGCAATGTAAAGCAACGTAAAGCAAGGCAACGTAAAGCAAGGCAACGTAAAGCAACGTAAAGCAAGGCAACGTAAAGCAAGGCAACGTAAAGCAGCGTAAAGCAACGTAAAGCAAGGCAACGTAAAGCAAGGCAACGTAAAGCAACGTAAAGCAAGAAAACGTAAAGCAATGTAAAGCAACGTAAAGCAAGGCAAGGCAACGTAAAGCAAGGCAACGAAAGCAACGTAAAGCAAGGCAAGGCAACGTAAAGCAACGTAAAGGAAGGCAAGGCAACGTAAAGCAAGGCAACGTAAAGCAACGTAAATCAAGGCAAGGCAAGGTAAAGCAACGTAAAGCAACGTAAAGCAACGTAAAGCATCGTAAATCAAGGAAAGGCAAGGTAAAGCAATGTAAAGCAACGTAAAGTAACGTAAAGCAAAGCAAGGCAAGGTAAAGCAACGTAAAGCAACGTAAAGCAAGGCAAGGCAAGGTAAAGCAACGTAAAGCAACGTAAAGCAACGTAAAGCAAGGCAAGGCAACGTAAAGCAAGGTAAAGCAACGTAAATCAAGGCAAGGCAAGGCAGAGCAAAGTAAAGCAACGTAAAGCAATGTAAAGCAAGGCAAGGCAAGGTAAAGCAATGTAAAGCAACGTAAAGCAACGTAAAGCAAGGCAAGGCAAGGTAAAGCAACGTAAAGCAACGTAAAGCAAGGCAAGGTAAAGTAAAGCAACGTAAAGCAACGTAAAGCAATGTAAACAAGGCAAGGCAAAGCTACGTAAAGCAACGTAAAGCAACGTAAAGCAAGGGAAGGCAACGTAAAGCAATGTAAAGAAACGTAAAGCAACGTAAAGCAAGGCAAGGCAAGTTCGTAAAGCAACGTAAAGCAACGTAAAGCTAAGTAAAGCAAGGCAAGGCAAGGTAAAGCAACGTAAAGCAAAGTAAAGCAATGCAAGGTAATTTAAAGCAATGTAAAGCAACGTAAGGCAAGGCAACGTAAAGCAACGTAAAGCAACGTAAAGCAATGCAAGGCAACCTAATGCAACGTAAAGCAACGTAAGGCAAAGTAAAGCAACGTAAAGCAACGTAAAGCTAGGCAAGACAACGTAAAGCAACGTAAAACAATCTAAAGCAACGTAAAGCAATGCAAGGCAACCTAATGCAACGTAAAGCAACGTAAGGCAAGGCAAAGCAACGTAAACCAACTTAAAGCAAGGCAAGGCAACGTAAAGCAACGTAAAGCAAGGCAAGGCAACGTAAAGCAACGTAAAGCAACGTAAGGCAAGGCAAAGCAACGTAAAGCAACGTAAAGCAAGGCAACGTAAAGCAAGGCAATGTAAAGCAACATAAAGCAACGTAAAGCAAGGCAACGTAAAGCAACGTAAAGCAATGTCAAGCAAGGCAACATAAAGCAACGTAAAGCAAGGAAGCGTAAAGCAACGTAAACCAAGGCAACGTAAAGCAACGTAAAGCAAGGCAACGTAAAGCAATGTAAAGCAACGTCAAGCAAGGCAACGTAAAGCAACGTAAAGCAAGGCAACATCAAGCAACGTAAAGCAAGGCAAAGTAAAGCAAGGCTACGTAAAGCAACGTAAAGCAGGGCAACGTAAAGCAAGGCAACGTAAAGCAAGGCAAGGCTACATAAAGCAAGGCAACGTAAAGCAACGTACAGCAAGGCAAGGCAACGTAAAGCAAGGCAACGTAAAGCAACGTAAAGCAAGGCAAGGCAACGTAAAGCAAGGCAACCTAAAGCAACGTAAAAAAACGTAAACCAACGTAAATCAACGTAAGGCAAAGCAACGTAAAGCAAGGCAACGTAAAGCAAGGCAACGTAAAGCTACGTAAAGCAAGGCAACGCAACGTAAAGCAAGGCAACGTAAATCAACGTAAAGCAACGTAAAGCAAGGCAAAGCAACGTAAAGCAAGGCAACGTAAAGCAAGGCAAGGCAACGTAAAGCAACGTAAAGCAAGGCAAGGCAACGTAAAGCAAGGCAAAGTAAAGCAACGTAAAGCAAGGAAAGGCAACGTAAAGAATGTAAAGAAAAGGAGAGCAACGTTAAGCAACGTAAAGCAACGTAGAGCAAGGCAAGGCAAGGTATAGCAACGTAAAGCAATGTAAAGCAAGGCAACATCAAGCAACGTAAAGCAAGGCAACGTAAAGCAAGGCTACGTAAAGCAACGTAATGCAGGGCAACGTAAAGCAAGGCAACGTAAAGCAAGGCAACGTAAAGCAACGTACAGCAAGGCAAGGCAACGTAAAGCAAGGCAACGTAAAGCAACTTAAAGCAAGGCAAGGCAACGTAAAGCAAGGCAACGTAAAGCAACGTAAAAAATTAAACCAACGTAAATCAACGTAAGGCAAAGCAACGTAAAGCAAGGCAACGTAAAGCAAGGCAACGTAAAGCAACGTAAAGCAAGGCAAGGCAACGCAAAGCAAGGCAACGTTAATCAACGTAAAGCAACGTAAAGCAAGGCAAAGCAACGTAAAGCAAGGCAACGTAAAGCAAGGCAAGGCAACGTAAAGCAACGTAAAGCAACATAAAGCAAGGCAAGGCAACGTAAAGCAAGGCAAAGTGAAGCAACGTAAAGCAAGGAAAGGGAACGTAAAGAATGTAAAGAAAAGGATAGCAACGTTTAGCAAAGTAAAGCAACGTAAAGCAAGGCAAGGCAAGGTATAGCAACGGAAAGCAATGTAAAGCAAGGCAAGGCAAGGCAAAGCAACGTAAAGCAACGTAAAGCAATGTAAAGCAACGTAAAGCAACGTCAAGAAAGGCAAGGCAAGGTAAAGCAACGTAAAGCAACGTAAAGCAAGGCAAGGCAAGGTAAAGCAACATAAAGCAACGTAAAGAAACGTAAAGCAAGGCAAGGCAAGGTAAAGCAACGTAAAGTAACGTAAAGCAATGTAATGCAAGGCAAGGCAACGTAAAGCAACGTAGAGCAGGCAAGGCAAGGTAAAGCAACGTAAAGCAACGTTAAGCAAGGCAAGGCAAGGTAAAGCAACGTAAAGCAACGTAATGCAACGTAAAGCAAGGCAAGGCAAGGTAAAGCAACGTAAAGCAAGGTAAAGCAAGGCAACGTAAAGCAACGTAAAGCAAGGCAACGAAAAGCAACGTAAAGAAAGGCAACGTAAAGCAACGTAAAGAATGGCAAGGTAAAGCAACGTAAAGCAACATAAAGCAAGGTAAAGCAAGAAAACATAAAGCAACGTAAAGCAAGGCAAATCAAATCAACGTAAAGCAACGTAAAGCAAGGAAACGTAAAGCAAGGTAAAGCAAGACAAAGCAACGTAAGGCAAGGTAAATCAAGGCAACGTAAAGAAAGGTAAAGCAAGGTAAATCGAGGCAAGGTAAATCAAGGTAAAGCAACGTAAAGCAAGGCAAGGTAAAACAACGTAAAACAAGGTAAAGCAAGGAAAGGCAAAGCAAGGTAAAGCAACGTAAAGCAAGGCAACGTAAAGCAACATAAAGCAAGGTAAAACAAGGAAAGGTAAAGCAAGGTAAAGCAAGGCAACGTAAAGCAACGTAAAGCAAGGCAACATAAAGCAAGGCAAATCAAGGCAAAGCAACGAAAAGCAAGGCAACGTAAAGCAAGGTAAAGCAAGGGAAGGTAAAGCAAGGTAAAGCAAGGTGAAGAAACGTAAAGCAAGGCAACGTAAAGCAACGTAAAGCAAGGTAAAGCAAGGCAAGGCAAAGCAAGTTAAAGCAACGTAAAGCAAGGCAACGTAAAGCAACGTAAAGCAAGGTAAATCAAGGCAAGGTACAGCAAGGTAAAGCAAGGTAAAGCAAAGCAACGTAAAGCTACGTAAAGCAAGTTAAATCAAGGCAAGGTAAAGCAAGGTAAAGCAAGGCAAAGCAACGTAAAGCAAGGCAACGTAAAGCAACGTAAAGCAACGTAAAGCAACGTAAAGCAAGGCAACGTATAGCAACGTAAAGCAACGTAAAGCAAGGCAATGTAAAGCAACGTAAAGCAACGTAAAGCAAGGCAACGTAAAGCAACGTAAAGCAACCTAAAGCAACGTAAAGCAACGTAATGCAGGGCAACGTAAAGCAAGGCAACGTAAAGCAAGGCAACGTAAAGCAACGTACAGCAAGGCAAGGCAACGTAAAGCAAGGCAACGTAAAGCAACTTAAAGCAAGGCAAGGCAACGTAAAGCAAGGCAACGTAAAGCAACGTAAAAAATTAAACCAACGTAAATCAACGTAAGGCAAAGCAACGTAAAGCAAGGCAACGTAAAGCAAGGCAACGTAAAGCAACGTAAAGCAAGGCAAGGCAACGCAAAGCAAGGCAACGTTAATCAACGTAAAGCAACGTAAAGCAAGGCAAAGCAACGTAAAGCAAGGCAACGTAAAGCAAGGCAAGGCAACGTAAAGCAACGTAAAGCAACATAAAGCAAGGCAAGGCAACGTAAAGCAAGGCAAAGTGAAGCAACGTAAAGCAAGGAAAGGGAACGTAAAGAATGTAAAGAAAAGGATAGCAACGTTTAGCAAAGTAAAGCAACGTAAAGCAAGGCAAGGCAAGGTATAGCAACGGAAAGCAATGTAAAGCAAGGCAAGGCAAGGCAAAGCAACGTAAAGCAACGTAAAGCAATGTAAAGCAACGTAAAGCAACGTCAAGAAAGGCAAGGCAAGGTAAAGCAACGTAAAGCAACGTAAAGCAAGGCAAGGCAAGGTAAAGCAACATAAAGCAACGTAAAGAAACGTAAAGCAAGGCAAGGCAAGGTAAAGCAACGTAAAGTAACGTAAAGCAATGTAATGCAAGGCAAGGCAACGTAAAGCAACGTAGAGCAGGCAAGGCAAGGTAAAGCAACGTAAAGCAACGTTAAGCAAGGCAAGGCAAGGTAAAGCAACGTAAAGCAACGTAATGCAACGTAAAGCAAGGCAAGGCAAGGTAAAGCAACGTAAAGCAAGGTAAAGCAAGGCAACGTAAAGCAACGTAAAGCAAGGCAACGAAAAGCAACGTAAAGAAAGGCAACGTAAAGCAACGTAAAGAATGGCAAGGTAAAGCAACGTAAAGCAACATAAAGCAAGGTAAAGCAAGAAAACATAAAGCAACGTAAAGCAAGGCAAATCAAATCAACGTAAAGCAACGTAAAGCAAGGAAACGTAAAGCAAGGTAAAGCAAGACAAAGCAACGTAAGGCAAGGTAAATCAAGGCAACGTAAAGAAAGGTAAAGCAAGGTAAATCGAGGCAAGGTAAATCAAGGTAAAGCAACGTAAAGCAAGGCAAGGTAAAACAACGTAAAACAAGGTAAAGCAAGGAAAGGCAAAGCAAGGTAAAGCAACGTAAAGCAAGGCAACGTAAAGCAACATAAAGCAAGGTAAAACAAGGAAAGGTAAAGCAAGGTAAAGCAAGGCAACGTAAAGCAACGTAAAGCAAGGCAACATAAAGCAAGGCAAATCAAGGCAAAGCAACGAAAAGCAAGGCAACGTAAAGCAAGGTAAAGCAAGGGAAGGTAAAGCAAGGTAAAGCAAGGTGAAGAAACGTAAAGCAAGGCAACGTAAAGCAACGTAAAGCAAGGTAAAGCAAGGCAAGGCAAAGCAAGTTAAAGCAACGTAAAGCAAGGCAACGTAAAGCAACGTAAAGCAAGGTAAATCAAGGCAAGGTACAGCAAGGTAAAGCAAGGTAAAGCAAAGCAACGTAAAGCTACGTAAAGCAAGTTAAATCAAGGCAAGGTAAAGCAAGGTAAAGCAAGGCAAAGCAACGTAAAGCAAGGCAACGTAAAGCAACGTAAAGCAACGTAAAGCAACGTAAAGCAAGGCAACGTATAGCAACGTAAAGCAACGTAAAGCAAGGCAATGTAAAGCAACGTAAAGCAACGTAAAGCAAGGCAACGTAAAGCAACGTAAAGCAACCTAAAGCAACGTAAAGCAACGTAAATCAAGGCAACGTAAAGCAACGTATAAGCATGGCAATGTAAAACAACGTCAAGCAACGTAAAGCAGCGTAAAGCAAGGCAACGTAAAGCAAGGCAACGTAAAGCAAGGCAACGTAAAGCAACGTAAAGCAAGGCAACGTAAAGCAATGCAACTTAAAGCAACGTAAAGCAAGGTAAAGCAAGGCAACGTAAAGCAAGGCAAAGTAAAGCAACGTAAAGGAACGTAAAGCAAGGCAACGTAAAACAACGTAAAGCTACGCAACGTAAAGCAACATAAAGCAAGGCAACGTAAAGCAAGGCAACGTAAAGCAACGTAAATCAAGGCAACGTAAAGCAACGTAAAGCAAGGCAACGTAAAGCAAGGCAACGTAAAGCAAGGCAACGTAAAGCAATGTAAAGCAACGTAAATCTAGGCAACGTAAAGCAACGTAAAGTAAGGCAACGTAAAGTAAGGCAACGTAAAGCAATGTAAAGGAAGGCAACGTAAAGCAACGTAAAGCAAGGTAAAGCAAGGCAACGTAAAACAACGTAAAGGAAGGCAACATAAAGCAACGTAAAGCAACGTAAAGCAAGGCAACGTAAAGCAACGT
This sequence comes from Phaenicophaeus curvirostris, assembly GCF_032191515.1. Classification (NCBI taxonomy): domain Eukaryota; kingdom Metazoa; phylum Chordata; class Aves; order Cuculiformes; family Cuculidae; genus Phaenicophaeus; species Phaenicophaeus curvirostris. The sequence goes on from NW_027206680.1 coordinate 1,080,836, forward strand.
AAAGCAAGGCAACGTAAAGAAAAGCAACGTAAAGCAACGTAAGGTAAGGCAACTTAAAGCAACGTAAAAGAAGGCAACGTAAAGCAAGGCAACGTAAAGCAACGTAAAGCAAGGTAACGTAAAGCAACATAAAGCAATGTAAAGCAAGGCAACGTAAAGCAACGTAAAGCAAGGCAACATAAATCAAGGCAACGTAAAGCAACGTAAAGCAAGGCAACGTAAAGCAACATAAAGCAGGGCAACGTAAAGCAACGTAAAGAAAGGCAACTTAAAGCAAGGCAACGTAAAGCAATATAAAGCAAGGCAAGGCATCGTAAAGCAACGTAAAGCAAGGCAAGGCAAGGCAACGTAAAGCAAGGCAACGTAAAGTAATCTAAAGCAACGTAAAGCAAGGCAAGGCAACTTAAAGCAAGGCAACGTAAAGCAACGTAAAGGAATGCAAGGCAACGTAAAGCAAGGCAACTTAAAGCAACGTAAAGCAAGGCAAAGCAATGTAAAGCAAGTCAACGTAAAGCAACGTAAAGCAAGGCAACGTAAATCAACGTAAAGCAAGGTAAAGCAAGGCAAGGTAAAGCAAGGTTAAGCAAAGCAACGTAAAGCAAGGTAAATCAAGGGAAGTTAAAGCAAGGTAAAGCAAGGAAAAGCAACGTAAATCAAGGCAACGTAAAGCAACGTAAAGCAACGTAAAGCAATGTAAAGCAAGGCAACGTAAAGCAACGTAAAGCAACGTAAAGCAAGGCAACGTAAAGCAACGTAAAGCAACGTAAAGCAACGTAAATCAAGGCAATGTAAAGCAACGTATAAGCATGGCAATGTAAAAGAACGTCAAGCAACGTAAAGCAGCGTAAAGCAACATAAAGCAAGGCAACATAAAGCAAGGCAACGTAAAGCAAGGCAACGTAAAGCAACGTAAAGCAATGTAAAGCAAGTGAAAGCAAGTCAACGTAAAGCAAGGTAAAACAAGGCAACGTAAAGCAACGTAAAGCAACTTAAATCAACGTAAAGCAACGTAAAGCAAGGCAACGTAAAGCAACGTAAAGAATGGCAAGGTAAAGCAACGTAAAGCAACATAAAGCAAGGTAAAGCAAGACAACGTAAAGCAACGTAAAGCAAGGCAAATCAAGTCAAAGTAAAGCAACGTAAAGCAAGGCAAAGTAAAGCAAGGTAAAGCAAGACAAAGCAACGTAAGGCAAGGTAAATAAAGGCAACGTAAAGAAAGGTAAAGCAAGGTAAATCAAGGCAAGGTAAAGCAAGGTAAAGCAACGTAAAGCAAGGCAAGGTAAAACAACGTAAAACAAGGTAAAGCAAGGCAAGGCAAAGCAAGGTAAAGCAACGTAAAGCAAGGCAACGTAAAGCAACATAAAGCAAGGTAAAACAAGGAAAGGTAAAGCAAGGTAAAGCAAGGCAACGTAAAGCAACGTAAAGCAAGGCAACGTGAAGGAAGGCAAATCAAGGCAAAGCAACGAAAAGCAAGGCAAAGCAACGTACAGCAAGGCAACGTAAAGCAAGGTAAAGCAAGGGAAGGTAAAGCAAGACAAAGCAACGTAAAGCAAGGTAAAGCAAGGCAAGGCAAAGCAAGGTAAAGCAACGTAAAGCAAGGCAACGTAAAGCAACGTAAAGCAAGGTAAATCAAGGCAAGGTAAAGCAAGGTAAAGCAAGGTAAAGCAAAGAAACGTAAAGCTACGTAAAGCAAGTTAAATCAAGGCAAGGTAAAGCAAGGTAAAGCAAGGCAAAGCAACGTAAATCAAGGCAACGTAAAGCAACGTAAAGCAAGGCAACATAGAGCAAGGCAACTTAAAGCAATGCAACTTAAAGGAACGTAAAGCAAGGTAAAGCAAGGCAACGTAAAGCAAGGCAACGTAAAGCAGCGTAAAGCAACGTAAAGCAAGGCAACGTAAAGCAAGGCAACGTAAAGCAACGTAAAGCAAGAAAACGTAAAGCAATGTAAAGCAACGTAAAGCAAGGCAAGGCAACGTAAAGCAACGTAAAGGAACCAAGGCAACGTAAAGCAAGGCAACGTAAAGCAACGTAAATCAAGGCAAGGCAAGGTAAAGCAACGTAAAGCAACGTAAAGCAACGTAAAGCATCGTAAATCAAGGCAAGGCAAGGTAAAGCAATGTAAAGCAACGTAAAGTAACGTAAAGCAAAGCAAGGCAAGGTAAAGCAACGTAAAGCAACGTAAAGCAACGTAAAGCAAGGCAAGGCAAGGTAAAGCAACGTAAAGCAACGTAAAGCAACGTAAAGCAAGGCAAGGCAACGTAAAGCAAGGTAAAGCAACGTAAATCAAGGCAAGGCAAGGCAGAGCAACGTAAAGCAACGTAAAGCAATGTAAAGCAAGGCAAGGCAAGGTAAAGCAATGTAAAGCAACGTAAAGCAACGTAAAGCAACGTAAAGCAAGGCAAGGCAAGGTAAAGCAACGTAAAGCAATGTAAAGCAAGGCAAGGTAAAGTAAAGCAACGTAAAGCAACGTAAAGCAATGTAAACTAGGCAAGGCAAAGCTACGTAAAGCAACGTAAAGCAACGTAAAGCAAGGCAAGGCAACGTAAAGCAACGTAAAGCAACATAAAGCATGGGAAGGCAACGTAAAGCAACGTAAAGCAACGTAAAGCAAGGCAAGGCAAGGCAAAGCAACGTAAAGAAACGTAAAGCAACGTAAAGCAAGGCAAGGCAAGTTCGTAAAGCAACGTAAAGCAACGTAAAGCTAAGTAAAGCAAGGCAAGGCAAGGTAAAGCAACGTAAAGCAAAGTAAAGCAAGGCAAGGCAATTTAAAGCAATGTAAAGCAACGTAAGGCAAGGCAACGTAAAGCAACGTAAAGCAACGTAAAGCTATGCAAGGCAACCTAATGCAACGTAAAGCAACGTAAGGCAAAGTAAAGCAACGTAAGGCAACGTAAAGCAAGGCAAGACAACGTAAAGCAACGTAAAACAATCTAAAGCAACGTAAAGCAATGCAAGGCAACCTAATGCAACGTAAAGCAACGTAAGGCAAGGCAAAGCAACGTAAACCAACTTAAAGCAAGGCAAGGCAACGTAAAGCAACGTAAAGCAAGGCAAGGCAACGTAAAGCAACGTAAAGCAACGTAAGGCAAGGCAAAGCAACGTAAAGCAACGTAAAGCAAGGCAACGTAAAGCAAGGCAACGTAAAGCAACGCAACGTAAAGCAACGTATATCAACATAAAGCAAGGCAACGTAAAGCAAGGCAACGTAAAGCAACATAAAGCAACGTAAAGCAAGGCAACGTAAAGCAACGTAAAGCAATGTCAAGCAAGGCAACATAAAGCAACGTAAAGCAAGGAAGCGTAAAGCAACGTAAACCAAGGCAACGTAAAGCAACGTAAAGCAAGGCAACGTAAAGCAATGTAAAGCAACGTCAAGCAAGGCAACGTAAAGCAACGTAAAGCAAGGCAACATCAAGCAACGTAAAGCAAGGCAACGTAAAGCAAGGCTACGTAAAGCAACGTAAAGCAGGGCAACGTAAAGCAAGGCAACGTAAAGCAAGGCAAGGCAACATAAAGCAAGGCAACGTAAAGCAACGTACAGCAAGGCAAGGCAACGTAAAGCAAGGCAACGTAAAGCAACGTAAAGCAAGGCAACGAAAAGCAACGTAAAGCAAGGCAACGTAAAGCAACGTAAAGAATGGCAAGGTAAAGCAACGTAAAGCAACATAAAGCAAGGTAAAGCAAGAAAACATAAAGCAACGTAAAGCAAGGCAAATCAAATCAACGTAAAGCAACGTAAAGCAAGGCAACGTAAAGCAAGGTAAAGCAAGACAAAGCAACGTAAGGCAAGGTAAATCAAGGCAACGTAAAGAAAGGTAAAGCAAGGTAAATCGAGGCAAGGTAAAGCAAGGTAAAGCAACGTAAAGCAAGGCAAGGTAAAACAACGTAAAACAAGGTAAAGGAAGGAAAGGCAAGCCAGGTAAAGCAACGTAAAGGAAGGCAACGTAAAGCAACTTAAAGCAAGGTAAATCAAGGAAAGGTAAAGCAAGGTAAAGCAAGGCAACGTAAAGCAACGTAAAGCAAGGCAACATAAAGCAAGGCAAATCAAGGCAAAGCAACGAAAAGCAAGGCAAAGCAACGTACAGCAAGGCAACGTAAAGCAAGGTAAAGCAAGGGAAGGTAAAGCAAGGTAAAGCAAGGTGAAGAAACGTAAAGCAAGGCAACGTAAAGCAACGTAAAGCAAGGTAAAGCAAGGCAAGGCAAAGCAAGTTAAAGCAACGTAAAGCAAGGCAACGTAAAGCAACGTAAAGCAAGGTAAATCAAGGCTAGGTACAGCAAGGTAAAGCAAGGTAAAGCAAAGCAACGTAAAGCTACGTAAAGCAAGTTAAATCAAGGCAAGGTAAAGCAAGGTAAAGCAAGGCAAAGCAACGTAAAGCAAGGCAACGTAAAGCAACGTAAAGCAACGTAAAGCAACGTAAAGCAAGGCAACGTATAGCAACGTAAAGCAACGTAAAGCAAGGCAATGTAAAGCAACGTAAAGCAACGTAAAGCAAGGCAACGTAAAGCAACGTAAAGCAACCTAAAGCAACGTAAAGCAACGTAAATCAAGGCAACGTAAAGCAACGTATAAGCATGGCAATGTAAAACAACGTCAAGCAACGTAAAGCAGCGTAAAGCAAGGCAACGTAAAGCAAGGCAACGTAAAGCAAGGCAACGTAAAGCAAGGCAACGTAAAGCAACGTAAAGCAAGGCAACGTAAAGCAATGCAACTTAAAGCAACGTAAAGCAAGGTAAAGCAAGGCAACGTAAAGCAAGGCAAAGTAAAGCAACGTAAAGGAACGTAAAGCAAGGCAACGTAAAACAACGTAAAGCTACGCAACGTAAAGCAACATAAAGCAAGGCAACGTAAAGCAAGGCAACGTAAAGCAACGTAAATCAAGGCAACGTAAAGCAACGTAAAGCAAGGAAACGTAAAGCAAGGCAACGTAAAGCAAGGCAACGTAAAGCAAGGCAACGTAAAGCAATGTAAAGCAACGTAAATCTAGGCAACGTAAAGCAACGTAAAGCAAGGCAACGTAAAGTAAGGCAACGTAAAGCAATGTAAAGCAAGGCAACGTAAAGCAACGTAAAGCAAGGTAAAGCAAGGCAACGTAAAACAACGTAAAGGAAGGCAACATAAAGCAACGTAAAGCAACGTAAAGCAAGGCAACGTAAAGCAACGTAAAGCAAGGCAACGTAAAGAAAAGCAACGTAAAGCAACGTAAGGTAAGGCAACTTAAAGCAACGTAAAAGAAGGCAACGTAAAGCAAGGCAACGTAAAGCAACGTAAAGCAAGGTAACGTAAAGCAACATAAAGCAATGTAAAGCAAGGCAACGTAAAGCAACGTAAAGCAAGGCAACATAAATCAAGGCAACGTAAAGCAACGTAAAGCAAGGCAACGTAAAGCAACATAAAGCAGGGCAACCTAAAGCAACGTAAAGAAAGGCAACTTAAAGCAAGGCAACGTAAAGCAATATAAAGCAAGGCAAGGCATCGTAAAGCAACGTAAAGCAAGGCAAGGCAAGGCAACGTAAAGCAAGGCAACGTAAAGTAATCTAAAGCAACGTAAAGCAAGGCAAGGCAACTTAAAGCAAGGCAACGTAAAGCAACGTAAAGGAATGCAAGGCAACGTAAAGCAAGGCAACTTAAAGCAACGTAAAGCAAGGCAAAGCAATGTAAAGCAAGTCAACGTAAAGCAACGTAAAGCAAGGCAACGTAAATCAACGTAAAGCAAGGTAAAGCAAGGCAAGGTAAAGCAAGGTTAAGCAAAGCAACGTAAAGCAAGGTAAATCAAGGGAAGTTAAAGCAAGGTAAAGCAAGGAAAAGCAACGTAAAGCAAGGCATCGTAAAGCAACGTAAAGCAACGTAAAGCAAGGCAACGTATAGCAACGTAAAGCAATGTAAAGCAAGGCAACGTAAAGCAACGTAAAGCAACGTAAAGCAAGGCAACGTAAAGCAACGTAAAGCAACGTAAAGCAACGTAAAGCAACGTAAATCAAGGCAACGTAAAGCAACGTATAAGCATGGCAATGTAAAAGAACGTCAAGCAACGTAAAGCAGCGTAAAGCAACATAAAGCAAGGCAACATAAAGCAAGGCAACGTAAAGCAAGGCAACGTAAAGCAACATAAAGCAATGTAAAGCAAGTGAAAGCAAGTCAACGTAAAGCAAGGTAAAACAAGGCAACGTAAAGCAACGTAAAGCAACTTAAATCAACGTAAAGCAACGTAAAGCAAGGCAACGTAAAGCAACGTAAAGAATGGCAAGGTAAAGCAACGTAAAGCAACATAAAGCAAGGTAAAGCAAGACAACGTAAAGCAACGTAAAGCAAGGCAAATCAAGTCAAATTAAAGCAACGTAAAGCAAGGCAAAGTAAAGCAAGGTAAAGCAAGACAAAGCAACGTAAGGCAAGGTAAATAAAGGCAACGTAAAGAAAGGTAAAGCAAGGTAAATCAAGGCAAGGTAAAGCAAGGTAAAGCAACGTAAAGCAAGGCAAGGTAAAACAACGTAAAACAAGGTAAAGCAAGGCAAGGCAAAGCAAGGTAAAGCAACGTAAAGCAAGGCAACGTAAAGCAACATAAAGCAAGGTAAAACAAGGAAAGGTAAAGCAAGGTAAAGCAAGGCAACGTAAAGCAACGTAAAGCAAGGCAACGTAAAGGAAGGCAAATCAAGGCAAAGCAACGAAAAGCAAGGCAAAGCAACGTACAGCAAGGCAACGTAAAGCAAGGTAAAGCAAGGGAAGGTAAAGCAAGACAAAGCAACGTAAAGCAAGGTAAAGCAAGGCAAGGCAAAGCAAGGTAAAGCAACGTAAAGCAAGGCAACGTAAAGCAACGTAAAGCAAGGTAAATCAAGGCAAGGTAAAGCAAGGTAAAGCAAGGTAAAGCAAAGCAACGTAAAGCTACGTAAAGCAAGTTAAATCAAGGCAAGGTAAAGCAAGGTAAAGCAAGGCAAAGCAACGTAAAGCAAGGCAACGTAAAGCAACGTAAAGCAAGGCAACATAAAGCAAGGCAACTTAAAGCAATGCAACTTAAAGGAACGTAAAGCAAGGTAAAGCAAGGCAACGTAAAGCAAGGCAACGTAAAGCAGCGTAAAGCAACGTAAAGCAAGGCAACGTAAAGCAAGGCAACGTAAAGCAACGTAAAGCAAGAAAACGTAAAGCAATGTAAAGCAACGTAAAGCAAGGCAAGGCAACGTAAAGCAAGGCAACGAAAGCAACGTAAAGCAAGGCAAGGCAACGTAAAGCAACGTAAAGGAACCAAGGCAACGTAAAGCAAGTCAACGTAAAGCAACGTAAATCAAGGGAAGGCAGGGTAAAGCAACGTAAAGCAACGTAAAGCAACGTAAAGCATCGTAAATCAAGGCAAGGCAAGGTAAAGCAATGTAAAGCAACGTAAAGTAACATAAAGCAAAGCAAGGCAAGGTAAAGCAACGTAAAGCAACGTAAAGCAACGTAAAGCAAGGCAAGGCAAGGTAAAGCAACGTAAAGCAACGTAAAGCAACGTAAAGCAAGGCAAGGCAAAGTAAAGCAAGGTAAAGCAACGTAAATCAAGGCAAGGCAGGGTAAAGCAACGTAAAGTAACGTAAAGCAACGTAAAGCATCGTAAATCAAGGCAAGGCAAGGTAAAGCAATGTAAAGCAACGTAAAGTAACGTAAAGCAAAGCAAGGCAAGGTAAAGCAACGTAAAGCAACGTAAAGCAACGTAAAGCAAGGCAAGGCAAGGTAAAGCAACGTAAAGCAACGTAAAGCAATGTAAAGCAAGGCAAGGCAAGGTAAAGCAATGTAAAGCAACGTAAAGCAACGTAAAGCAACGTAAAGCAAGGCAAGGCAAGGTAAAGCAACGTAAAGCAATGTAAAGCAAGGCAAGGTAAAGTAAAGCAACGTAAAGCAACGTAAAGCAATGTAAACTAGGCAAGGCAAAGCTACGTAAAGCAACGTAAAGCAACGTAAAGCAAGGCAAGGCAACGTAAAGCAACGTAAAGCAACATAAAGCATGGGAAGGCAACGTAAAGCAACGTAAAGCAACGTAAAGCAAGGCAAGGCAAGGCAAAGCAACGTAAAGAAACGTAAAGCAACGTAAAGCAAGGCAAGGCAAGTTCGTAAAGCAACGTAAAGCAACGTAAAGCTAAGTAAAGCAAGGCAAGGCAAGGTAAAGCAACGTAAAGCAAAGTAAAGCAAGGCAAGGCAATTTAAAGCAATGTAAAGCAACGTAAGGCAAGGCAACGTAAAGCAACGTAAAGCAACGTAAAGCTATGCAAGGCAACCTAATGCAACGTAAAGCAACGTAAGGCAAAGTAAAGCAACGTAAAGCAACGTAAAGCAAGGCAAGACAACGTAAAGCAACGTAAAACAATCTAAAGCAACGTAAAGCAATGCAAGGCAACCTAATGCAACGTAAAGCAACGTAAGGCAAGGCAAAGCAACGTAAACCAACTTAAAGCAAGGCAAGGCAACGTAAAGCAACGTAAAGCAAGGCAAGGCAACGTAAAGCAACGTAAAGCAACGTAAGGCAAGGCAAAGCAACGTAAAGCAACGTAAAGCAAGGCAACGTAAAGCAAGGCAACGTAAAGCAACGCAACGTAAAGCAACGTATATCAACATAAAGCAAGGCAACGTAAAGCAAGGCAACGTAAAGCAACATAAAGCAACGTAAAGCAAGGCAACGTAAAGCAACGTAAAGCAATGTCAAGCAAGGCAACATAAAGCAACGTAAAGCAAGGAAGCGTAAAGCAACGTAAACCAAGGCAACGTAAAGCAACGTAAAGCAAAGCAACGTAAAGCAATGTAAAGCAACGTCAAGCAAGGCAACGTAAAGCAACGTAAAGCAAGGCAACATCAAGAAACGTAAAACAAGGCAACGTAAAGCAAGGCTACGTAAAGCAACGTAAAGCAGGGCAACGTAAAGCAAGGCAACGTAAAGCAAGGCAAGGCAACATAAAGCAAGGCAACGTAAAGCAACGTACAGCAAGGCAAGGCAACGTAAAGCAAGGCAACGTAAAGCAACGTAAAGCAAGGCAAGGCAACGTAAAGCAAGGCAATGTAAAGCAACGTAAATAAACGTAAACCAACGTAAATCAACATAAGGCAAAGCAACGTAAAGCAAGGCAACGTAAAGCTACGTAAAGCAAGGCAAGGCAACGTAAAGCAAGGCAACGTAAATCAACGTAAAGCAACGTAAAGCAAGGCAAAGCAACGTAAAGCAAGGCAACGTAAAGCAAGGCAATGCAACGTAAAGCAACGTAAAGCAAGGCAAGGCAACGTAAAGCAAGGCAAAGTAAAGCAACGTAAAGCAAGGAAAGGGAACGTAAAGAATGTAAAGAAAAGGATAGCAACGTTAAGCAAAGTAAAGCAACGTAAAGCAAGGCAAGGGAAGGTATAGCAACGTAAAGCAATGTAAAGCAAGGCAACATCAAGCAACGTAAAGCAAGGCAACGTAAAGCAAGGCTACGTAAAGCAACGTAAAGCAGGGCAACGTAAAGCAAGGCAACGTAAAGCAAGGCAAGGCAACATAAAGCAAGGCAACGTAAAGCAACGTACAGCAAGGCAAGGCAACGTAAAGCAAGGCAACATAAAGCAACGTAAAGCAAGGCAAGGAAACGGAAATCAAGGCAACGTAAAGCAACGTAAAAAATTAAACCAACGTAAATCAACGTAAGGCAAAGCATCGTAAAGCAAGGCAACGTAAAGCAAGGCAACGTAAAGCAACGTAAAGCAAGGCATGGAAACGTAAAGCAAGGCAACGTTAATCAACGTAAAGCAAGGAAAGGGAACGTAAAGAATGTAAAGAAAAGGATAGCAACGTTAAGCAAAGTAAAGCAACGTAAAGCAAGGCAAGGCAAGGTATAGCAACGTAAAGCAATGTAAAGCAAGGCAAGGCAAGGCAAAGCAACGTAAAGCAACGTAAAGAAACGTAAAGCAAGGCAAGGCAAGGTAAAGCAACATAAAGCAACGTAAAGAAACTTAAAGAAAGGCAAGGCAAGGTAAAGCAACGTAAAGTAACGTAAAGCAATGTAAAGCAAGGCAAGGCAACGTAAAGCAACGTAGAGCAGGCAAGGCAAGGTAAAGCAACGTAAAGCAACGTAAAGCAAGGCAAGGCAAGGAACAGCAACGTAAAGCAACGTAATGCAACGTAAAGCAAGGCAAGGCAAGGCAACTTAAAGCAATGTAAAGCAACGTAAAGCAAGGAAAGGCAACGGAAATCAACGTAAAGCAACATAAAGCAACGTAAAGCAAGGCAAGGCAAGGTAAAGCAACGTAAAGCAACGTAAAGCAAGGCAAGGCAAGGCAAGGCAAGTTAAAGCAACGTAAAGCAACGTAAAGCATCGTAAAGCAAGGCAAGGCAAGGTAAAGCAACGTAAAGCAACGTAAAGCAACGTAAAGCAAGGCAAGGCAAGGTAAAGCAACGTAAAGCACGGCAACGTAAAGCAAGGCAATGTAAAGCAACGTAAAGCAACGTAAAGCAAGGCAACGTAAAGCAACGTAAAGCAAGGCAACGTAAAGCAAGGCAACGTAAAGCAACGTAAAGCAAGAAAACGTAAAGCAACGTAAAGCGACATAAAGCAAGGCAAGGCAATGTAAAGCAAGGCAACGAAAGTAACGTAAAGCAAGGCAAGGCAACGTAAAGCCAGGCAACGTAAAGCAATGTAAAGCAATGTAAAGCAACGTAAAGCATCATAAATCAAGGCAAGGCAAGGTAAAGGAATGTAAAGCAATGTAAAGCAACGTAAAGCAAAGCAAGGCAAGGTAAAGCAACATAAAGCAACGTAAAGCAACGTAAAGCAAGGCAAGGCAAGTTAAAGCAACGTAAAGCAACGTAAAGGAACGGAAAGCAAGGCAAGGCAACGTAAAGCAAGGTAAAGCAACGTAAAGCAAGGCAAGGCAAGGTAAAGCAACGTAAAGCAACGTATAGCAACTTAAAGCAATGTAAAGCAAGGCAAGGCAAGGTAAAGCAATGTAAAGTAACGTAAAGCAACGTAAAGCAACGTAAAGCAAGTCAAGGCAAGGTAAAGCAACGTAAAACAACGTAAAGCAACGTAAAGCAATGCAAGGCAACCTAGAGCAACGTAAAGCAACGTCAGGCAAGGCAAAGCAACGTAAAGCAACGTAAAACAAGGCAAGGCAATGTAAAGCAACGTAAAGCAACGTAAGGCAAGGCAAAGCAACGTAAAGCAACGTAAAGCAAGGCAACGTAAAGCAAGGCAACGTAAAGCAACATAAAGCAACGTAAAGCAAGGCAACGTAAAGCAACGTAAAGCAAGGCAACGTAAAGCAACGTAAACCAAGGCAAGGCAACGTAAAGCAAGGATACGTAAAGCAACGTAAAGCAAGGCAAGGCAAGGTAAAGCAACGTAAAGCTACGTAAAGCAACGTAAAGCAAGGCAAGGCACGGTAAAGCAACGTAAAGCAACGTAAAGCAAGGCAAGCAACGTAAAGCAACGTAAAGCAACGTAATGCAATGTAAGGCAAGGTAAAGCAACGTAAAGCAACGTAAAGATAGGCAAGGCAAGGTAAAGCAACGTAAAGCAAAGTAAAGAAAGGTAAAGCAAGGCAAGTAAAAGTAAAGGAATGTAAAGCAACGTAAAGCAACGTAAAGCAAGGCAAGGCAACGTAAAGCAAGGTAAAGCAACGTAAATCAAGGCAAGGCAGGGTAAAGCAACGTAAAGTAACGTAAAGCAACGTAAAGCATCGTAAATCAAGGCAAGGCAAGGTAAAGCAATGTAAAGCAACGTAAAGTAACGTAAAGCAAAGCAAGGCAAGGTAAAGCAACGTAAAGCAACGTAAAGCAACGTAAAGCAAGGCAAGGCAAGGTAAAGCAACGTAAAGCAACGTAAAGCAATGTAAAGCAAGGCAAGGCAAGGTAAAGCAATGTAAAGCAACGTAAAGCAACGTAAAGCAACGTAAAGCAAGGCAAGGCAAGGTAAAGCAACGTAAAGCAATGTAAAGCAAGGCAAGGTAAAGTAAAGCAACGTAAAGCAACGTAAAGCAATGTAAACTAGGCAAGGCAAAGCTACGTAAAGCAACGTAAAGCAACGTAAAGCAAGGCAAGGCAACGTAAAGCAACGTAAAGCAACATAAAGCATGGGAAGGCAACGTAAAGCAACGTAAAGCAACGTAAAGCAAGGCAAGGCAAGGCAAAGCAACGTAAAGAAACGTAAAGCAACGTAAAGCACGGCAAGGCAAGTTCGTAAAGCAACGTAAAGCAACGTAAAGCTAACTAAAGCAAGGCAAGGCAAGGTAAAGCAACGTAAAGCAAAGTAAAGCAAGGCAAGGCAATTTAAAGCAATGTAAAGCAACGTAAGGCAAGGCAACGTAAAGCAACGTAAAGCAACGTAAAGCTATGCAAGGCAACCTAATGCAACGTAAAGCAACGTAAGGCAAAGTAAAGCAACGTAAAGCAACGTAAAGCAAGGCAAGACAACGTAAAGCAACGTAAAACAATCTAAAGCAACGTAAAGCAATGTAAGGCAACCTAATGCAACGTAAAGCAACGTAAGGCAAGGCAAAGCAACGTAAACCAACTTAAAGCAAGGCAAGGCAACGTAAAGCAACGTAAAGCAAGGCAAGGCAACGTAAAGCAACGTAAAGCAACGTAAGGCAAGGCAAAGCAACGTAAAGCAACGTAAAGCAAGGCAACGTAAAGCAAGGCAACGTAAAGCAACGCAACGTAAAGCAACGTATATCAACATAAAGCAAGGCAACGTAAAGCAAGGCAACGTAAAGCAACATAAAGCAACGTAAAGCAAGGCAACGTAAAGCAACGTAAAGCAATGTCAAGCAAGGCAACATAAAGCAACGTAAAGCAAGGAAGCGTAAAGCAACGTAAACCAAGGCAACGTAAAGCAACGTAAAGCAAAGCAACGTAAAGCAATGTAAAGCAACGTCAAGCAAGGCAACGTAAAGCAACGTAAAGCAAGGCAACATCAAGAAACGTAAAACAAGGCAACGTAAAGCAAGGCTACGTAAAGCAACGTAAAGCAGGGCAACGTAAAGCAAGGCAACGTAAAGCAAGGCAAGGCAACGTAAAGCAAGGCAAGGCAACATAAAGCAAGGCAACGTAAAGCAACGTACAGCAAGGCAAGGCAACGTAAAGCAAGGCAACGTAAAGCAACGTAAAGCAAGGCAAGGCAACGTAAAGCAAGGCAATGTAAAGCAACGTAAATAAACGTAAACCAACGTAAATCAACATAAGGCAAAGCAACGTAAAGCAAGGCAACGTAAAGCTACGTAAAGCAAGGCAAGGCAACGTAAAGCAAGGCAACGTAAATCAACGTAAAGCAACGTAAAGCAAGGCAAAGCAACGTAAAGCAAGGCAACGTAAAGCAAGGCAATGCAACGTAAAGCAACGTAAAGCAAGGCAAGGCAACGTAAAGCAAGGCAAAGTAAAGCAACGTAAAGCAAGGAAAGGGAACGTAAAGAATGTAAAGAAAAGGATAGCAACGTTAAGCAAAGTAAAGCAACGTAAAGCAAGGCAAGGGAAGGTATAGCAACGTAAAGCAATGTAAAGCAAGGCAACATCAAGCAACGTAAAGCAAGGCAACGTAAAGCAAGGCTACGTAAAGCAACGTAAAGCAGGGCAACGTAAAGCAAGGCAACGTAAAGCAAGGCAAGGCAACATAAAGCAAGGCAACGTAAAGCAACGTACAGCAAGGCAAGGCAACGTAAAGCAAGGCAACATAAAGCAACGTAAAGCAAGGCAAGGAAACGTAAAGCAAGGCAACGTAAAGCAACGTAAAAAATTAAACCAACGTAAATCAACGTAAGGCAAAGCATCGTAAAGCAAGGCAACGTAAAGCAAGGCAACGTAAAGCAACGTAAAGCAAGGCAAGGAAACGTAAAGCAAGGCAACGTTAATCAACGTAAAGCAAGGAAAGGGAACGTAAAGAATGTAAAGAAAAGGATAGCAACGTTAAGCAAAGTAAAGCAACGTAAAGCAAGGCAAGGCAAGGTATAGCAACGTAAAGCAATGTAAAGCAAGGCAAGGCAAGGCAAAGCAACGTAAAGCAACGTAAAGAAACGTAAAGCAAGGCAAGGCAAGGTAAAGCAACATAAAGCAACGTAAAGAAACTTAAAGAAAGGCAAGGCAAGGTAAAGCAACGTAAAGTAACGTAAAGCAATGTAAAGCAAGGCAAGGCAACGTAAAGCAACGTAGAGCAGGCAAGGCAAGGTAAAGCAACGTAAAGCAACGTAAAGCAAGGCAAGGCAAGGAACAGCAACGTAAAGCAACGTAATGCAACGTAAAGCAAGGCAAGGCAAGGCAACTTAAAGCAATGTAAAGCAACGTAAAGCAAGGAAAGGCAACGGAAATCAACGTAAAGCAACATAAAGCAACGTAAAGCAAGGCAAGGCAAGGTAAAGCAACGTAAAGCAACGTAAAGCAAGGCAAGGCAAGGCAAGGCAAGTTAAAGCAACGTAAAGCAACGTAAAGCATCGTAAAGCAAGGCAAGGCAAGGTAAAGCAACGTAAAGCAACGTAAAGCAACGTAAAGCAAGGCAAGGCAAGGTAAAGCAACGTAAAGCACGGCAACGTAAAGCAAGGCAATGTAAAGCAACGTAAAGCAACGTAAAGCAAGGCAACGTAAAGCAACGTAAAGCAAGGCAACGTAAAGCAAGGCAACGTAAAGCAACGTAAAGCAAGAAAACGTAAAGCAACGTAAAGCAACATAAAGCAAGGCAAGGCAATGTAAAGCAAGGCAACGAAAGTAACGTAAAGCAAGGCAAGGCAACGTAAAGCCAGGCAACGTAAAGCAATGTAAAGCAATGTAAAGCAACGTAAAGCATCATAAATCAAGGCAAGGCAAGGTAAAGGAATGTAAAGCAATGTAAAGCAACGTAAAGCAAAGCAAGGCAAGGTAAAGCAACATAAAGCAACGTAAAGCAACGTAAAGCAAGGCAAGGCAAGTTAAAGCAACGTAAAGCAACATAAAGGAACGGAAAGCAAGGCAAGGCAACGTAAAGCAAGGTAAAGCAACGTAAAGCAAGGCAAGGCAAGGTAAAGCAACGTAAAGCAACGTATAGCAACTTAAAGCAATGTAAAGCAAGGCAAGGCAAGGTAAAGCAATGTAAAGTAACGTAAAGCAACGTAAAGCAACGTAAAGCAAGTCAAGGCAAGGTAAAGCAACGTAAAACAACGTAAAGCAACGTAAAGCAATGCAAGGCAACCTAAAGCAACGTAAAGCAACGTCAGGCAAGGCAAAGCAACGTAAAGCAACGTAAAACAAGGCAAGGCAATGTAAAGCAACGTAAAGCAAGACAAGGCAACGTAAAGCAACGTAAAGCAACGTAAGGCAAGGCAAAGCAACGTAAAGCAACGTAAAGCAAGGCAACGTAAAGCAAGGCAACGTAAAGCAACATAAAGCAACGTAAAGCAAGGCAACGTAAAGCAACGTAAAGCAAGGCAACGTAAAGCAACGTAAACCAAGGCAAGGCAACGTAAAGCAAGGATACGTAAAGCAACGTAAAGCAAGGCAAGGCAAGGTAAAGCAACGTAAAGCTACGTAAAGCAACGTAAAGCAAGGCAAGGCACGGTAAAGCAACGTAAAGCAACGTAAAGCAAGGCAAGCAACGTAAAGCAACGTAAAGCAACGTAATGCAATGTAAGGCAAGGTAAAGCAACGTAAAGCAACGTAAAGATAGGCAAGGCAAGGTAAAGCAACGTAAAGCAAAGTAAAGAAAGGTAAAGCAAGGCAAGTAAAAGTAAAGGAATGTAAAGCAACGTAAAGCAACGTAAAGCAACGTAAAGCAAGGCAAGGAAAGGTAAAGCAACGTAAAGCAACGTAAAGCAATATAAAGCAAGGCAAGGCAAGGCAAGGTAACGCAACGTAAAGCTACGTAAAGCAAGGCAAGACAAGGTAAAGCCACGTAAAGCAACGTAAAGCAACGTAAAGCAAGGCAAGGCAAGGTATAGCAACGTAAAGCAACGTAAAGCAAGGCAAGGCAAGGTAACGCAACGTAAAGCAACGTAAAGCAAGGCAAGGCAAGGTAAAGCAACGTAAAGCAACGTAAAGCAAGTCAAGGCAAGGTAAAGCAACATAAAGCAACGTAAAGCAACGTAAAGCAAGGCAAGGCAAGGTAAAGCAACGTAAAGTAACGTAAAGCAACGTAAAGCAAGGGAAGGCAACGTAAAGCAACGTAGAGCAAGGCAAGGCAAGGTAAAGCAACGTAAAGCAAGGCAAGACAAGGTAAAGCAATGTAAAGCAACGTAATGCAACGTAAAGCAAGGCAAGGCAAAGTAAAGCAATGTAAAGCAACGTAAAGCAACGTAATGCAACGTAAAGCAAGGGAAGTCAAAGTAAAGGAACGTAAAGCAACGTAAAGCAACGTAAAGCAACGTAAAGCAAGGCAAGGCAAGGTAAAGCAACGTAAAGCAACGTAAAGCAACATAAAGCAAGGCAAGTCAAGGTAACGCAACGTAAAGCAACGTAAAGCAACGTAAAGCAAGGCAAGGCAAGGTAAAGCAATGTAAAGCAACGTAAAGCAACGTAAAACAACGTAAAGCAAGGCAACGTAAAGCAACGTAAATCAACGTAAAGCAAAGCAACGTAAAGCAACGTAAAGCAAGGCAAGGCAAGGTAAAGCAACGTAAAACAACGTAAAGAAAGGCAAGGCAAGGCAAAGCAATGTAAAGCAACGTAAAGCAACGTAAAGACAGGCAAAGCAAGGTAAAGCAACGTAAGGCAACGTAAAGCAAGGCAAGGCTAGGTAAAGCAACGTAAAGCAACGTAAAGCAAGGTAAGGCAAGACAACATAAAGCAACGTTAATCAACGTAAAACAACGTAAAGCAAGGCAACGTAAAGCAACGTAAAGCAACGTAAAGCAAAGCAACGTAAAGCAACCTAAAGCAACTTAAAGCAAGTCGACGTAAAGCAACGTAAAGCAACGTAAAGCAAGGCAACGTAAAGCAACGTAAAGCAATGCCACGTAAAGCAACGTAAAGCAACGTAAAGCAAGTCAACGTAAAGCAACGTAAAGCAATGCAACGTAAAGCAACGTAAAGCAAGGCAAGGGAAGGTAAAGCAACGTAAAGCAAGGCAAGGCAATGTAAAGCAAAGTAAAGTAACGTAAAGCAACGTAAAGCAAGGCAAGGCAAGGTAAAGCAACGCAGAGCAACGCAAGGCAACGTAAAGCAACGTAAAGTAACGTAAAGAAACGTAAAGCAAGGCAAGGCAACGTAAAGCAACTCAGAGGAAGGCAAGGCAAGGTAAAGCAACGTAAAGCAATGTAAAGCAAAGCAAGGCAAGGTAAAGCAACGTAAAGCAACGCAAAGCAACGTAAAGCAAGGCAAGGAAAGGTAAAGCAACGTAAAGCAACCTAAAGCAAGGCAAGGCAATGTAAAGCAACCTAAAGCAATGTAAAGCAAGGCAAGGCAAGGTAAAGCAACGTAAAGCAACGTAAAGCAAGGTAAGGCAAGGTAAAGAATGTAAAGCAAAGGAGAGCAACGTTAAGCAACGTAAAGCAACGTAAAGCAAGGCAAGGCAAGGTATAGCAACGTAAAGCAACGTAAAGCAAGGCAAGGCAAGGTAACGCAACGTAAAGCAACGTAAAGCAACGTAGAGCAGGCAAGGCAAGGTAAAGCAACGTAAAGCAACGTAAAGCAAGGCAAGGCAAGGTAAAGCAACATAAAGCAACGTAAAGCAACGTAAAGCAAGGCAAGGCAAGGTAAAGCAACGTAAAGTAACGTAAAGGAACGTAAAGCAAGGGAAGGCAACATAAAGCAACTTAGAGCAAGGCAAGGCAAGGTAAAGCAACGTAAAGCAACGTAAAGCAAGGCAAGACAAGGTAAAGCAACGTAAAGCAACGTAATGCAACGTAAAGCAAGGCAAGGCAAAGCAAAGGAACGTAAAGCAACGTAAAGCAACGTAAAGCAACGTAAAGCAAGGCAAGGAAAGGTAAAGCAACGTAAAGCAACGTAAAGCAAGGCAAGGCAAGGTAAAGCAACGTAAAGCAACGTAAAGCAACGTAAAGCAACGTAAAACAACGTAAAGCAAGGCAACGTAAAGCAACGTAAATCAACGTAAAGCAAAGCAACGTAAAGCAACGTAAAGCAAGGCAAGGCAAGGCAGAGCAACGTAAAGCAACGTAAAGCAAGGCAAGGCAAGGTAAAGCAAAGTAAGGCAACGTAAAGCAAGGCAAGGCTAGGTAAAGCAACGTAAAGCAACGTAAAGCAACGTAAAGGAAGGCAAGGCAAGGTAAAGCAACGTAAAGCAACGTAAAGGAAGGCAAGGCAAGGTAAAGCAACGTAAAGCATCGTAAAGCAAGGTAAGGCAAGGCAAAGCGAGGCAAAGCAACGTAAAGCAACGTAAAGCAACGTAAAGCAAGGCAATGTAAAGTAACGTAAATCAAAGTAAAACAACGTAAAGTAAGGCAACGTAAAGCAACGTAAAGCAACGTAAAGCAAAGCAACGTAAAGCAACCTAAAGCAACGTAAAGCAAGTCGACGTAAAGCAACGTAAAGCAACGTAAAGCAAGGCAACGTAAAGCAACGTAAAGCAATGCCACGTAAAGCAACATAAAGCAACGTAAAGCAAGGCAACGTAAAGCAACGTAAACCAAGGCAACATCAAGCAACGTAAAGCTAGGCAACGTAAAGCAAGGCAACGTAAAGCAACGTAAAGCAAGGCAAGGCAACGTAAAGCAAGGCAACGTAAAGCAACATAAGCAAGTCAAGGCAACGTAAAGCAAGGCAACGTAAAGCTACGTAAAGCAAGGTAAGGCAACGTAAAGCAAGGCAATGTAAAGCAACGTAAAGCAAGGCAAGGCAACGTAAAACAAAGCAACGTAAAGCAACGTAAGGCAAGGCAAGGCAACGTAAAGCAAGGAAATGTAAAGCAACTTAAAGCAAGGCAAGGCAAGGAAACGTAAAGCAAGGCAACGTAAATCAACGTAAAGCAACGTAAAGCAAGGCAAGGCAACGTAAAGCAAGGCAACGTAAAGCAAGGCAAGGCAACGTAAAACAACGTAAAGCAAGGCAAGGCAACGTAAAGCAAGGCAAAGTAAAGCAACGTAAAGCAAGGCAAGGCAACGGAAAGCAACGTAAAGCAAGGCAGAGCAACGTAAAGCAACGTAAAGCAACGTAAAGCAAGGCAAGGCAACGTAAAGCAACGTAAAGCAAGGAAGAGCAACGTAAAGCAACGTAAAGCAACGTAAAGCAAGTCAAGGCAAGGTAAAGCAAAGTAAAGCAACGTAAAGCAAGGCAAGGCAAGGCAAAGCAACGTAAAGCAACGTAAAGCAAGGCAAGGCAAGGTAAAGCAACGTAAAGCAACGTAAAGCAAGGCAAGGCAAGGTAAAGCAATGTAAAGTAACGTAAAGCAACCAAAGCAAGGCAAGGCAACGTAAAGCAACGTAAAGCAAAGTAAAGAAAGGCAAGGCAAGGTAAAGCAACGTAAAGCAACGTAAAGCAAGGCAAGGCAAGGTAAAGCAACGTATAGCAACGTAAATCTACGTAAAGCAAGGCAAGGCAACGTAAAGCAACGTAAAGCAACGTAAAGCAAGGCAAGGCAAGGTAAAGCAACGTAAAGCAACGTAAAGCAAGGCAAGGCAAGGTAAAGCAATGTAAAGCAACGTAAAGCAACGTAAAGCAAGGCAAGGCAAGGTAAAGCAACGTAAAGCAACGCAAAGCAACGTAAAGCAAGGCAAGGAAGGTAAAGCAACATAAAGCAACGTAAAGCAAGGAAAGGCAAGGTAAAGCAACGTAAAGCAACGTAAAGGAAGGCAAATCAAGGTAAAGCGCGTAAAGCAACGTAAAGCAAGGCAAGGCAAGGTAAAGCAACGTAAAGCAACGTAAAGCAAAGTAAAGCAACGGAAAGCAAGGCAAGGCAAGGTAAAGCAATATAAAGGAACGTAAACCAACGTAAAGCAAGGGAAGGCAACGTAAAGCAACGTAAAGAAGGCAAGGCAAGGTAAAGCAACGTAAAGCAACGTAAAGCAATGCAAGGCAAGGTAAAGCAACGTAAAGCAACATAAAGAAACTTAAAGCAAGGCAAGGCAAGGTAAAGCAACGTAAAGAAACGTAAAGCAAGGCAAGGCAAGGTAAAGCAACGTAAAGCAACGGAAATCAACGTAAAGCAAGGCAAGGCAAGGCAAGGCAAGGTAAAGCAACGTAAAGCAACGTAAAGCGACGTAAAGCAAGGCAAGGCAAGGTAAAGCAACGTAAAGCAACGTAAAGCAAGGCAAGGCAAGGTAAAGCACCGTAAAGCAACGTAAAGCAAGGAAAGGCAAGGCAGAGCAACGTAAAGCAACGTAAAGCAAGGCAAGGCAAGGTAAAGCAACATAAAGCAACGTAAAGCAACGTAAAGCAAGGCAAGGCAAGGTAAAGGAACGTAAAGTAACGTAAAGCAACGTATAGCAAGGGAAGGCAACGTAAAGCAACTTAGAGCAAGGCAAGGCAAGGTAAAGCAACGTAAAGCAACGTAAAGCAAGGCAAGACAAGGTAAAGCAACGTAAAGCAACGTAATGCAACGTAAAGCAAGGCAAGGCAAAGTAAAGCAACGTAAAGCAACGTAAAGCAACGTAATGCAACATAAAGCAAGGCAAGGCAAAGTAAAGGAACGTAAAGCAACGTAAAGCAACGTAAAGCAAGGCAAGGAAAGGTAAAGCAACGTAAAGCAACGTAAAGCAACATAAAGCAAGGCAAGGCAAGGCAAGGTAACGCAACGTAAAGCAACGTAAAGCAACGTAAAGCAAGGCAAGGCAAGGTAAAGCAACGTAAAGCAACGTAAAGCAACGTAAAGCAACGTAAAACAACGTAAAGCAAGGCAACGTAAAGCAACGTAAATCAACGTAAAGCAAAGCAACGTAAAGCAACGTAAAGCAAGGCAAGGCAAGGCAGAGCAACGTAAAGCAACGTAAAGCAAGGCAAGGCAAGGTAAAGCAACGTAAAGCAACGTAAAGCAAGGCAAGGCAAGGCAAAGCAATGTAAAGCAACGTAAAGCAAAGTAAAGCCAGGCAAAGCAAGGTAAAGCAACGTAAGGCAACGTAAAGCAAGGCAAGGCTAGGGAAAGCAACGTAAAGCAACGTAAAGCAACGTAAAGCAAGGCAAGGCAAAACAACATAAAGCAACATAAAGCAACGTAAAGCAAGGCAAGGCAAGGTAAAGCAACGTAAAGCATCGTAAAGCAAGGTAAGGCAAGGCAAAGCGAGGCAAAGCAACGTAAAGCAACGTAAAGCAACGTAAAGCAAGGCAAAGTAAAGTAACGTAAATCAACGTAAAACAACGTAAAGTAAGGCAACGTAAAGCAACGTAAAGCAACGTAAAGCAAAGCAACATAAAGCAACCTAAAGCAACGTAAAGCAAGTCGACGTAAAGCAACGTAAAGCAAGGCAACGTAAAGCAACGTAAAGCAATGTCACGTAAAGCAACATAAAGCAACGTAAAGCAAGGCAACGTAAAGCAACGTAAACCAACCAACATCAAGCAACGTAAAGCTAGGCAACGTAAAGCAAGGCAACGTAAAGCAACGTAAAGCAAGGCAAGGCAACGTAAAGCAAGGCAATGTAAAGCAACGTAAAGCAAGTCAAGGAAACGTAAAGCAAGGCAACGTAAAGCTACGTAAAGCAAGGCAAGGCAACGTAAAGCAAGGCAATGTAAAGCAACGTAAAGCAAGGCAAGGCAACGTAAAACAAAGCAACGTAAAGCAACGTAAGGCAAGGCAAGGCAACGAAAAGCAAGGAAATGTAAAGCAACGTAAAGCAAGGCAAGGCAAGGAAACGTAAAGCAAGGCAACGTAAATCAACGTAAAGCAACGTAAAGCAAGGCAAGGCAACGTAAAGCAAAGCAACGTAAAGCAAGGCAAGGCAACGTAAAACAACGTAAAGCAAGGCAAGACAACGTAAAGCAAGGCAAAGTAAAGCAACGTAAAGCAAGGCAAGGCAACGGAAAGCAACGTAAAGCAAGGCAGAACAACGTAAAGCAACGTAAAGCAAGGCAAGGCAACGTAAAGCAACGTAAAGGAAGGCAGAGCAACGTAAAGCAACGTAAAGCAACGTAAAGCAAGGCAAGGCAAGGTAAAGCAAAGTAAAGCAACGTAAAGCAAGGCAAGGCAAGGCAAAGCAACGTAAAGCAACGTAAAGCAAGGCAAGGCAAGGTAAAGCAACGTAAGGCAGCGTAAAGCAATGCAAGGCAATATAAAGCAACATAAAGCAACGTAAAGCAACGTAAAGCAAGGCAAGGCAAGGTAAAGCAACGTAAAGCAAAGTAAAGAAAGGGAAGGCAAGGTAAAGCAACGTAAAGCAACGTAAATCAACGTAAAGCAAAGCAACGTATAGCAACGTAAAGCTAAGTAAAGCAAGGCAAGGCAACGTAAAGCAACGTAAAGCAACGTAAAGAAAGGCAAGGCAAGGTAAAGCAACGTAAAGCAAAGTAAAGCAAGGCAAGGCAAGGTAAAGCAATGTCAAGCAACGTAAAGCAACGTAAAGCAAGGCAAGGCAAGGTAAAGCAACGTAAAGCAACGTAAAGCAACGTAAAGCAAGGCAAGGAAAGGTAAAGCAACATAAAGCAACGTAAAGCAAGGCAAGGCAAGGTAAAGCAACGTAAAGCAACGTAAAGAAACGTAAAGCAAGGTAAGGCAACGTAAAGCAACGTAAAGCAACGTAAAGGAAGGCAAATCAAGGTAAAGCGCGTAAAGCAACGTAAAGCAAGGCAAGGCAAGGTAAAGCAACGGAAAGCAACGTAAAGCAAAGTAAAGCAACGGAAAGCAAGGCATGGCAAGGTAAAGCAACATAAAGCAACCTAAACCAACGTAAAGCAAGGGAAGGCAACGTAAAGCAACGTAAAGAAGGCAAGGCAAGGTAAAGCAACGTAAAGCAGTGTAAAGAAAGGCAAGGCAAGGTAAAGCAACGTAAAGCAACATAAAGCAACGTAAAGCAAGGCAAGGCAAGGTAAAGCAACGTAAAGAAACGTAAAGCAAGGCAAGGCAAGGTAAAGCAACGTAAAGCAACGGAAATCAACGTAAAGCAAGGCAAGGCAAGGCAAGGCAAGGTAAAGCAACGTAAAGCAACGTAAAGCGACGTAAAGCAAGGCAAGGCAAGGTAAAGCAACGTAAAGCAACGTAAAGCAAGGCAAGGCAAGGTAAAGCACCGTAAAGCAACGTAAAGCAAGGAAAGGCAAGGCAGAGCAACGTAAAGCAACGTAAAGCAAGGCAAGGCAAGGCAAAGTAATGTAAAGCAACGTAAAGCAACGTAAAGGAAGGCAAGGAAAGGTAAAGCAACGTAAAGCAACGTAAAGCAAGGCAAGGCAACGTAAAGCAACGTAAAGCAACGTAAAGCAAGGTAAGGCAAGGCAATGCAAGGCAAAGCAACGTAAAGCAACGTAAAGCAACGTAAAGCAAGGCAACGTAAAGCAACGTAAATCAACGTAAAACAACGTAAAGCAAGGCAACGTAAAGCAACGTAAATCAACGTAAAGCAAAGCAACGTAAAGCAACGTAAAATAACGTAAAGCAAGTCAACGTAAAGCAACGTAAAGCAACGTAAAGCAAGGCAACGTAAAGTAACGTAAAGCAAGGCAACGTAAAGCAACGTAAACCAAGGAAACATCAAGCAACGTAAAGCAAGGCAACGTAAAGCAAGGCAACGTAAAGCAACGTAAAGCAAGGCAAGGCAACGTAAAGCAAGGCAATGTAAAGCAACGTAAAGCAAGTCAAGGCAACGTAAAGCAAGGCAACGTAAAGCTACGTAAACAAGGCAAGGCAACGTAAAGCAAGGCAATGTAAAGCAACGTAAAGCAAGGCAAGGCAACGTAAAGCAAGGCAACGTAAAGCAACGTAAAGCAAGGCAAGGCAACGTAAAACAAAGCAACGTAAAGCAACGTAAGGCACGGCAAGGCAACGTAAAGCAAGGAAACGTAAAGCAACGTAAAGCAAGGCAAGGCAAGGAAACGTAAAGCAAGGCAACATAAATCAACGTAAAGCAACGTAAAGCAAGGCAACGTAAAGCAAGGCAAAGTAAAGCAACGGAAAGCAAGGCAAGGCAACGGAAAGCAACGTAAAGCAAGGCAGAGCAACGTAAAGCAACGTAAAGCAAGGCAAGGCAAGGCAAAGCAAGGAAACATAAAGCAAGGCAACATAAATCAACGTAAAGCAACGTAAAGCAAGGCAAGGCAACGTAAATCAAGGCAAGGTAAAGCAAGGCAAGGCAACGTAAAACAACCTAAAGCAAGGCAAGGCAACGTAAAGCAAGGCAAAGTAAAGCAACGTACATCAAGGCAAGGCAAAGCAACGTAAAGTAACGTAAAGCAACGTAAAGCAACGTAAAGCAACCTAAAACAACGTAAATCAACGTAAAGCAAGGCAAGGCAAGGTAAAGCAACGTAAAGCAAAGTAAAGCAACGTAAAGCAAGGCAAGGCAAGGTAAAGCAACGTAAAGCAACGTAAGGCAACGTAAAGCAAGGCAAGACATGGTAAAGCAACGTAAAGCAACTTAAAGAAACGTAAAACAATGCAAGGCAAGCTAAAGCAACGTAAAGCAATGTAAAGCAACGTAGAGCAAGGCAAGGCAAGGTAAAGCAATGTAAAGCAACCTAAAGCAACGTAAAGCAAGGCAAGGGAAGGTAAAGCAACGTAAAGCAACATAAAGCAAGGCACGGCAAGGTAAAGCAGCGTAAAGCAACGTAAAGCAACGTAAAGCAAAGTAAAGCAAGGCAAGGCAAAGCAAGGCAAAGCAAGGCAAAGAAACGTAAAGCAACGTAAAGCTAGGTAAAGCAAGGCAAGTCAAAGCAAGGAAAGCAAGGCAAAGCAACGTAAAGCAACGTAAAGCAACGTAAAGCAAGGCAAGTCAAAGCAATGTTAAGCAACGTAATGCAACGTAAAGCAACTTTAAGAAACGTAAAACAATGCAAGGCAAGCTAAAGCAACGTAAAGCAATGTAAAGCAACGTAGAGCAAGGCAAGGCAAGGTAAAGCAATGTAAAGCAACCTAAAGCAAATTAAAGCAAGGCAAGGGAAGGTAAAGCAACGTAAAGCAACATAAAGCAAGGCACGGCAAGGTAAAGCAGCGTAAAGCAACGTAAAGCAACGTAAAGCAAAGTAAAGCAAGGCAAGGCAAAGCAAGGCAAAGAAACGTAAAGCAATGTAAAGCAAGGTAAAGCAAGGCAAGTCAAAGCAAGGAAAGCAAGGCAAAGCAACGTAAAGCAACGTAAAGCAATGTAAAGCAAGGCAAGTCAAAGCAATGTTAAGCAACGTAAAGCAACGTAAAGCAAGGCAAGGCAAAGCAACGTAAAGCAGCGTAAAGCAATGTAAAGCAAGGCAAAGCAAGGTAAAGCAGCGTAAAGCAACGTAAAGCAACGTAAAGCAACGTAAAGCAAGGCAAGGCAAGGTAAATCAACGTAAAGCAACGTAAAGCAAGGCAAGGCAACGTAAAGCAACGTACAACAACGTAAAGCAACGTAAAGCAAGGCAAGGCAACGTAAAGCAACGTAAAGCAACGTAAGGCAAGGCAAAGTAACGTAAAGGAACGTAAAGCAAGTCAACGTAAAGCAACGCAACATAAAGCAACGTAAAGCAACGTAAAGCAAGGCAACGTAAAGCAAGGCAACGTAAAGCAACATAAAGCAACGTAAAGCAACGTAAAGCAAGGCAACGTAAAGCAAGGCAACGTAAAGCAAGGCAAGGCAACGTAAAACAATGTAAAGCAAGGCAACGCAACGTAAAGCAACGTAAAGGAAGGCAAGGCAACGTAAAGCAACGTAAAGCAAGGCAGAGCAACATAAAGTAACGTAAAGCAACGTAAAGCAAGGCAAGGCAAGCTAAAGCAACGTAAAGCAACGTAAAGCAAGGCAAGGCAAGGTAAAGCAACGTAAAGCAACGTAAAGCAATGCAAGGCAATGTAAATCAACGTAAAGCAACGTAAAGCAAGGCAAGGCAAGGTAAAGCAACATAAAGCAACGTAAAGCAAGGCATGGCAAGGTAAAGCAATGTAAAGTAACGTAAAGCAACGTAAAGCAAGGCAAGGCAATGTAAAGCAACGTAAAGCAACGTAAAGCAAGGCAAGGCAACGTAAAGCAACGTAAAGCAAGGCAAGGCAACGTAAAGCAAGGCAACGTAAAGCTACGTAAAGCAAGGCAAGGCAACGTAAAGCAACGTAAAGCAAGGAAAGGCAACATAAAACAAAGCAACGTAATGCAACGTAAAGCAAGGCAAGGCAACGTAAAGCAACGTAAAGCAAGGCAGAGCAACGTAATGCAACGTAAAGCAACGTAAAGCAAGGCAAGGCAAGGTAAAGCAACGTAAAGCAACGTAAAGCAAGGCAAGGACAAGGCAAAGCAACGTAAAGCCACATAAAGCAAGGCAAGGCAAGGTAAAGCAATGTAAAGCAATGTAAAGCAAGGCAAGGCGAGGTAAAGCAACATAAAGCAATGTAAATCAACGTAAAGCAAGGGAAGGCAAGGTAAAGCAACGTAAAGTAACGTAAAGCAACGTAAAGCAAGGCAAGGCAACGTAAAGCAACGTAAAGCAAGGGAAGGCAAGGTAAAGCAACGTAAAGCAACGTAAAGCAAGGCAAGGCAATGTAAAGCAACGTAAAGCAACGTAAAGCAAGGCAAGGCAAGGTAAAGCAACGTAAAGCAACGTAAAGTAACGTAAAGCAAGGCAAGGCAAGGTAAAGCAAGGTAAAGCAACGTAAAGCAACGTAAAGCATGGCAAGGCAAGGTAAAGCAACGTAAAGCAACGCAAAGCAACGTAAAGCAAGGCAAGGTAAGTTAAAGCAACATAAAGCAACGTAAAGAAAGGCAAGGCAAGTTAAAGCAACGGAAAGCAACGTAAAGCAAGGCAAGGCGAGGTAAAGCAACGTAAAGCAACGTAAAGCATTGTAAAGCAAGGCAAGGCAAAGCAATGTAAAGCAACGTAAAGCAACGTAAAGCAACGTAAATCAAGGCAAGGCAAAGCAACGTAAAGTAACGTAAAGCAACGTAAAGAAACGTAAAGCAAGGCAAAGCAACGTAAAGCAACGTAAATCAAGGCAAGGCAAGGTAAAGCAACGTAAAGCAAGGGAAGGCAACGTAAAGCAAGGCCAGGCAAGGTAAAGCAACGTAAAGCAACGTAAAGCAAGGCAAGGCAAGGCAAAGTAACGTAAAGCAACGTAAAGCAACGTAAAGCAACGTAAAGCAAGGCAAGGCAAGGTAAAGCAACGTAAAGCAGCGTAAAGCAACGTAAAGCAACATAAAGCAAGGCAAGTCAAGGTAAAGCAGCGTAAAGCAACGTAAAGCAACGTAAAGCAACGTAAAGCAAGGCAAGGCAAGGTAAAGCAACATAAGCAACGTAAAGCAAGGCAAGACAACGTAAAGCAACGTAGAACAACGTAAAGCAACGTAAAGCAAGTCAAGGCAACGTAAAGCAACGTAAAACAAGGCAAGGCAACGTAAAGCAACGTAAAGCAAGGCAAGGCAAAGCAACGTAAAGCAACGTAAAGCAACGTAAAGCAACGTAAATCAAGGCAAGGCAAAGCAACGTAAAGTAACGTAAAGCAACGTAAAGCAACGTAAAGCAACCTAAAACAACGTAAATCAACGTAAAGCAAGGCAAGGCAAGGTAAAGCAACGTAAAGCAAAGTAAAGCAACGTAAAGCAAGGCAAGGCAAGGTAAAGCAACGTAAAGCAACGTAAGGCAACGTAAAGCAAGGCAAGACATGGTAAAGCAACGTAAAGCAACTTAAAGAAACGTAAAACAATGCAAGGCAAGCTAAAGCAACGTAAAGCAATGTAAAGCAAAGTAGAGCAAGGCAAGGCAAGGTAAAGCAATGTAAAGCAACCTAAAGCAACGTAAAGCAAGGCAAGGGAAGGTAAAGCAAAGTAAAGCAACATAAAGCAAGGCACGGCAAGGTAAAGCAGCGTAAAGCAACGTAAAGCAAC
The DNA here is from genome assembly GCF_032191515.1 of Phaenicophaeus curvirostris. Classification (NCBI taxonomy): domain Eukaryota; kingdom Metazoa; phylum Chordata; class Aves; order Cuculiformes; family Cuculidae; genus Phaenicophaeus; species Phaenicophaeus curvirostris. The sequence continues at coordinate 1,108,647 of NW_027206680.1, forward strand.
GTAAAGCAAAGTAAAGCAAGGCAAGGCAAAGCAAGGCAAAGCAAGGCAAAGAAACGTAAAGCAACGTAAAGCTAGGTAAAGCAAGGCAAGTCAAAGCAAGGAAAGCAAGGCAAAGCAACGTAAAGCAACGTAAAGCAACGTAAAGCAAGGCAAGTCAAAGCAATGTTAAGCAACGTAATGCAACGTAAAGCAACTTTAAGAAACGTAAAACAATGCAAGGCAAGCTAAAGCAACGTAAAGCAATGTAAAGCAACGTAGAGCAAGGCAAGGCAAGGTAAAGCAATGTAAAGCAACCTAAAGCAAATTAAAGCAAGGCAAGGGAAGGTAAAGCAACGTAAAGCAACATAAAGCAAGGCACGGCAAGGTAAAGCAGCGTAAAGCAACGTAAAGCAACGTAAAGCAAAGTAAAGCAAGGCAAGGCAAAGCAAGGCAAAGCAAGGCAAAGAAACGTAAAGCAACGTAAAGCAAGGTAAAGCAAGGCAAGTCAAAGCAAGGAAAGCAAGGCAAAGCAACGTAAAGCAACGTAAAGCAATGTAAAGCAAGGCAAGTCAAAGCAATGTTAAGCAACGTAAAGCAACGTAAAGCAAGGCAAGGCAAAGCAACGTAAAGCAGCGTAAAGCAATGTAAAGCAAGGCAAAGCAAGGTAAAGCAGCGTAAAGCAACGTAAAGCAACGTAAAGCAACGTAAAGCAAGGCAAGGCAAGGTAAATCAACGTAAAGCAACGTAAAGCAAGGCAAGGCAACGTAAAGCAACGTACAACAACGTAAAGCAACGTAAAGCAAGGCAAGGCAACGTAAAGCAACGTAAAGCAACGTAAGGCAAGGCAAAGTAACGTAAAGGAACGTAAAGCAAGTCAACGTAAAGCAACGCAACATAAAGCAACGTAAAGCAACGTAAAGCAAGGCAACGTAAAGCAAGGCAACGTAAAGCAACATAAAGCAACGTAAAGCAACGTAAAGCAAGGCAACGTAAAGCAAGGCAACGTAAAGCAAGGCAAGGCAACGTAAAACAATGTAAAGCAAGGCAACGCAACGTAAAGCAACGTAAAGGAAGGCAAGGCAACGTAAAGCAACGTAAAGCAAGGCAGAGCAACATAAAGTAACGTAAAGCAACGTAAAGCAAGGCAAGGCAAGCTAAAGCAACGTAAAGCAACGTAAAGCAAGGCAAGGCAAGGTAAAGCAACGTAAAGCAACGTAAAGCAATGCAAGGCAATGTAAATCAACGTAAAGCAACGTAAAGCAAGGCAAGGCAAGGTAAAGCAACATAAAGCAACGTAAAGCAAGGCATGGCAAGGTAAAGCAATGTAAAGTAACGTAAAGCAACGTAAAGCAAGGCAAGGCAATGTAAAGCAACGTAAAGCAACGTAAAGCAAGGCAAGGCAACGTAAAGCAACGTAAAGCAAGGCAAGGCAACGTAAAGCAAGGCAACGTAAAGCTACGTAAAGCAAGGCAAGGCAACGTAAAGCAACGTAAAGCAAGGAAAGGCAACATAAAACAAAGCAACGTAATGCAACGTAAAGCAAGGCAAGGCAACGTAAAGCAACGTAAAGCAAGGCAGAGCAACGTAATGCAACGTAAAGCAACGTAAAGCAAGGCAAGGCAAGGTAAAGCAACGTAAAGCAACGTAAAGCAAGGCAAGGACAAGGCAAAGCAACGTAAAGCCACATAAAGCAAGGCAAGGCAAGGTAAAGCAATGTAAAGCAATGTAAAGCAAGGCAAGGCGAGGTAAAGCAACATAAAGCAATGTAAATCAACGTAAAGCAAGGGAAGGCAAGGTAAAGCAACGTAAAGTAACGTAAAGCAACGTAAAGCAAGGCAAGGCAACGTAAAGCAACGTAAAGCAAGGGAAGGCAAGGTAAAGCAACGTAAAGCAACGTAAAGCAAGGCAAGGCAATGTAAAGCAACGTAAAGCAACGTAAAGCAAGGCAAGGCAAGGTAAAGCAACGTAAAGCAACGTAAAGTAACGTAAAGCAAGGCAAGGCAAGGTAAAGCAAGGTAAAGCAACGTAAAGCAACGTAAAGCATGGCAAGGCAAGTTAAAGCAACGGAAAGCAACGTAAAGCAAGGCAAGGCGAGGTAAAGCAACGTAAAGCAACGTAAAGCATTGTAAAGCAAGGCAAGGCAAAGCAATGTAAAGCAACGTAAAGCAACGTAAAGCAACGTAAATCAAGGCAAGGCAAAGCAACGTAAAGTAACGTAAAGCAACGTAAAGAAACGTAAAGCAAGGCAAAGCAACGTAAAGCAACGTAAATCAAGGCAAGGCAAGGTAAAGCAACGTAAAGCAAGGGAAGGCAACGTAAAGCAAGGCCAGGCAAGGTAAAGCAACGTAAAGCAACGTAAAGCAAGGCAAGGCAAGGCAAAGTAACGTAAAGCAACGTAAAGCAACGTAAAGCAACGTAAAGCAAGGCAAGGCAAGGTAAAGCAACGTAAAGCAGCGTAAAGCAACGTAAAGCAACATAAAGCAAGGCAAGTCAAGGTAAAGCAGCGTAAAGCAACGTAAAGCAACGTAAAGCAACGTAAAGCAAGGCAAGGCAAGGTAAAGCAACATAAGCAACGTAAAGCAAGGCAAGACAACGTAAAGCAACGTAGAACAACGTAAAGCAACGTAAAGCAAGTCAAGGCAACGTAAAGCAACGTAAAACAAGGCAAGGCAACGTAAAGCAACGTAAAGCAAGGCAAGGCAAAGCAACGTAAAGCAACGTAAAGCAACGTAAAGCAACGTAAATCAAGGCAAGGCAAAGCAACGTAAAGTAACGTAAAGCAACGTAAAGAAACGTAAAGCAAGGCAAAGCAACGTAAAGCAACGTAAAGCAAGGCAAGGCAAGGTAAAGAAACGTAAAGCAAGGGAAGGCAACGTAAAGCAAGGGAAGGCAGGGTAAAGCAACGTAAAGCAACGTAAAGCAACGTAAAGCAAGGCAAGGCAAGGTAAAGCAACGTAAAGCAACGTAAAGCAAGGCAAGGCAAAGCAACATAAAGCAACGTAAAGCTACGTAAAGCAACGTAAAGCAAGGCAAGGCAAGGTAAAGCAACGTAAAGAAGCGTAAAGCAACGTAAAGCAACGTAAAGCAAGGCAAGGCAAGGTAAAGCAGCGTAAAGCAAGGTAAAGCAACGTAAAGCATCGTAAAGCAAGGCAAGGCAACGTAAAGCAACGTAAAGCAACGTAAAGCAAGGCAAGGCAACGTAAAGCAACGTAAGGCAAGGCAAATCAACGTAAAGCAACGTAAAGGAAGGCAAGGCAACGTAACGCAACCTAAAGCAACTTAAAGCAAGGCAAGGCAAAGCAACGTAAAGCAAGGCAACGTAAAGCAAGGCAAGGTAAAGCAACGCAACATAAAGCAACATAAAGCAACGTAAAGCAAGGCAACGTAAAGCAACATAAAGCAAGGCAACGTAAAGCAAGGCAAAGTAAAGCAACATAAAGCAAGGCAACGTCAAGCAAGGCAACGTAAAAAAACGTAAAGCAAGGCAACGTAAAGCAACGTAAACCAAGGCAACGTAAAGCAACGTAAAGCAAGGCAACGTAAAGCAACGTAAAGCAACGTCAAGCAAGGCAACGTAAAGCAACATAAAGCAAGGCAACGTCAAGCAAGGTAAACCAAGGCAACGTCAAGCAACGTAAAGCAAGGCAAAGTAAAGCAAGGCAACGTAAAGCAACGTAAAGCAAGGCAACGTAAAGCAAGGCAAAGTAAATCAACGTAAAGCAAGGCAACGTAAAGCAACGTAAAGCAAGGCAAGGTAACGTAAAGCAAGGCAACATAAAGCAACGTAAAGCTAGGCAAGGCAACGTAAAGCAAGGCAACGTAAACCTACGTAATGCAAGGCAAGGCAACGTAAAACAAAGCAACGTAAAGCAACGTAAGCCAAGGCAAGGCAACGTAAAGCAAGCCAACGTAAATCAACGTAAAGCAACGTAAAGCAAGGCAAGGCAACCGAAAGCAACATAAAGCAAGGCACAGAAACGTAAAGCAACGTAAAGCAATGTAAAGCAATGCAAGGCAAGGTAAAGCAACGTAAAGCAACGTAAAGCAACGTAAAGCAACATAAAGGAAGGCAAGGCAAGGTAAAGCAACGTAAAGCAACGTAAAGCAAGGCAAGGCAAGGTAAAGCAGCGTAAAGCAACGTAAAGCAACGTAAAGCAACGTAAAGCAAGGCAAGTCAAAGCAAGAGAGAGCAAGGCAAAGCAACGTAAAGAAACGTAAAGTAACGTAAAGCAAGGCAAGTCAAAGCAATGTTAAGCAACGTAAAGCAACGTAAAGCAAGGCAAGGTAAAGCAACGTAAAGCAACGTAAAGCAACGTAAAGCAAGGCAAGGCAAGGTAAAGCAACGTAAAGCAGCGTAAAGCAACGTAAAGCAACATAAAGCTAGGCAAGTCAAGGTAAAGAAGCGTAAAGCAACGTAAAGCAACGTAAAGCAAGGCAAGGCAACGTAAAGCAACATAAGCAACGTAAAGCAAGGCAAGACAACGTAAAGCAACGTAAAACAACCTAAAGCAACGTAAAGCAAGTCAAGGCAACGTAAAGCAACGTATAACAAGGCAAGGCAACGTAAAGCAACGTAAAGCAAGGCAAGGCAAGGTAAAGCAACGTAAAGCAACGTAAAGCAACGTAAAGCAACGTAAATCAAGGCAAGGCAAAGCAACGTAAAGCAATGTAAAGCAAGGCAAGGCAAGGTAAAGCAGCGTAAAGCAACGTAAAGCAACGTAAAGCAAGGCAAGTCAAAGCAAGAGAGAGCAAGGCAAAGCAACGTAAAGCAACGTAAAGCAACGTAAAGCAAGGCAAGGCAAAGCAACGTAAAGCAACGTAAAGCAACGTAAAGCAAGGCAAGGCAAGGTAAAGCAACGTAAAGCAGCGTAAAGCAACGTAAAGCAACATAAAGCAAGGCAAGTCAAGGTAAAGCAGCGTAAAGCAACGTAAAGCAACGTAAAGCAACGTAAAGCAACGTAAAGCAAGGCAAGGCAAGGTAAAGCAACATAAGCAACGTAAAGCAAGGCAAGACAACGTAAAGCAACGTAGAACAACGTAAAGCAACGTAAAGCAAGGCAAGGCAACGTAAAGCAACGTAAAACAAGGCAAGGCAACGTAAAGCAACGTAAAGCAAGGCAAGGCAAAGCAACGTAAAGCAACGTAAAGCAACGTAAAGCAACGTAAATCAAGGCAAGGCAAAGCAACGTAAAGTAACGTAAAGCAACGTAAAGAAACGTAAAGCAAGGCAAAGCAACGTAAAGCAACGTAAAGCAAGGCAAGGCAAGGTAAAGCAACGTAAAGCAAGGGAAGGCAACGTAAAGCAAGGGAAGGCAACGTAAAGCAAGGCCAGGCAAGGTAAAGCAACGTAAAGCAACGTAAAGCAACGTAAAGCAAGGCAAGGCAAGGTAAAGCAACGTAAAGCAAATTAAAGCAATGTAAACAATGCAAGGCAAGGTAAAGCACCTAAAGCAATGTAAAGCAAAGTAGAGCAAGGCAAGGCAAGGTAAAGCAACGTAAAGCAACGTAAAGCAACGTAAAGCAAGGCAAGGCAAGGTAAAGCAACGTAAAGCAACGTAAAGCAAGGCAAGGCAAGGTAAAGAAGCGTAAAGCAACGTAAAGAAACGTAAAGCAACGTAAAGGAAGGCAAGGCAAAGCAAGGCAAAGCAACGTAAAGCAATGTAAAGCAAGGTATAGCAAGGGAAGTCAAAGCAAGGGAAAGCAAGGCAAAGCAACGTAAAGCAACGTAAAGCAACGTAAAGCAAGGCAAGTCAAAGCAACGTTAAGCAACGTAAAGCAACGTAAAGCAAGGCAAGGCAAAACAACATAAAGCAACGTAAAGCAACGTAAAGCAAGGCAAGGCAAGGTAAAGCAACGTAAAGCAGCGTAAAGCAACGTAAAGCAACGTAAAGCAAGGCAAGGCAAGGTTAAGCAGCTTAAAGCAAGGTAAAGCAACGTAAAGCAACGTACAGCAAGGCAAGGTAAGGTAAAGCAAGGTAAAGCAACGTAAAGCAAGGCAAGGCAAGGTAAAGCAGCGTAAAGCAACGTAAAGCAACGTAAAGCAACGAAAATCAAGGCAAGTCAAAGCAAGGGAAAGCAAGGCAAAGCAATGTAAAGCAACGTAAAGCAACGTAAAGCAAGGCAAGTCAAAGCAACGTAAAGCTACGTAAAGCAACGTAAAGCAAGGCAAGGCAAATCAACATAAAGCAACGTAAAGCTACGTAAAGCAACGTAAAGCAAGGCAAGGCAAGGTAAAGCAACGTAAAGCAGCGTAAAGCAACGTAAAGCAACGTAAAGAAAGGCAAGGCAAGGTAAAGCAGCGTAAAGCAAGGTAAAGCAACGTAAAGCAACGTAAAACAAGGCAAGGCAACGTAAAGCAATGTAAAGCAACGTAAAGCAAGGCAAGGCAACGTAAAGCAACGTAAGGCAAGGCAAATCAACGTAAAGCAACGTAAAGGAAGGCAAGGCAACGTAAAGCAACCTAAAGCAATGTAAGGCAAGGCAAGGCAACGTAAAGCAACGTAAAGCAAGGCAACGTAAAGCAAGGCAAGGTAAAGCAACGCAACGTAAACAACATAAAGCAACGTAAAGCAAGGTAACGTAAAGCAACGTAAAGCAAGGCAACGTAAAGCAAGGCAAGGTAAAGCAACGCAACGTAAACAACATAAAGCAAATTAAAGCAAGGCAAGGGAAGGTAAAGCAACGTAAAGAAACGTAAAGCAAGGCAAGGCAGGGTAAAGCAACGTAAAGCAACGGAAATCAACGTAAAGCAAGGCAAGGCAAGGCAAGGCAAGGTAAAGCAACGTAAAGCAACGTAAAGCGACGTAAAGCAAGGCAAGGCAAGGTAAAGCAAAGTAAAGCAACGTAAAGCAAGGCAAGGCAAGGTAAAGCACCGTAAAGCAACGTAAAGCAAGGAAAGGCAAGGCAGAGCAACGTAAAGCAACGTAAAGCAAGGCAAGGCAAGGCAAAGCAATGTAAAGCAACGTAAAGCAACGTAAAGGAAGGCAAGGAAAGGTAAAGCAACGTAAAGCAACGTATGCAAGGCAAGGCAACGTAAAGCAACGTAAAGCAACGTAAAGCAAGGTAAGGCAAGGCAATGCAAGGCAAAGCAACGTAAAGCAACGTAAAGCAACGTAAAGCAAGGCAACGTAAAGCAACGTAAATCAACGTAAAACAACGTAAAGCAAGGCAACGTAAAGCAACGTAAATCAACGTAAAGCAAAGCAACGTAAAGCAACGTAAAGTAACGTAAAGCAAGTCAACGTAAAGCAACGTAAAGCAACGTAAAGCAAGGCAACGTAAAGTAACGTAAAGCAAGGCAACGTAAAGCAACGTAAACCAAGGAAACATCAAGCAACGTAAAGCAAGGCAACGTAAAGCAAGGCAACGTAAAGCAACGTAAAGCAAGGCAAGGCAACGTAAAGCAAGGCAACGTAAAGCAACGTAAAGCAAGTCAAGGCAACGTAAAGCAAGGCAACGTAAAGCTACGTAAACAAGGCAAGGCAACGTAAAGCAAGGCAATGTAAAGCAACGTAAAGCAAGGCAAGGCAACGTAAAGCAACGTAAAGCAAGGCAAGGCAACGTAAAAAAAAGCAACGTAATGCAACGTAAGGCACGGCAAGGCAACGTAAAGCAAGGAAACGTAAAGCAACGTAAAGCAAGGCAAGGCAAGGAAACGTAAAGCAAGGCAACATAAATCAACGTAGAGCAACATAAAGCAAGGCAACGTAAAGCAAGGCAAAGTAAAGCAACGTAAAGCAAGGCAAGGCAACGGAAAGCAACGTAAAGCAAGGCAGAGCAACGTAAAGCAATGTAAAGCAAGGCAAGGCAAAGCAACGTAAAGAAACGTAAAGCAAGGCAAGGCAAGGCAAAGCAAGGAAACGTAAAGCAAGGCAACATAAATCAACGTAAAGCAACGTAAAGCAAGGCAAGGCAACGTAAATCATGGCAACGTAAAGCAAGGCAAGGCAACGTAAAACAACCTAAAGCAAGGCAAGGCAACGTAAAGCAAGGCAAAGTAAAGCAACGTGCATCAAGGCAAGGCAAAGCAACGTAAAGTAACGTAAAGCAACGTAAAGCAACGTAAAGCAACCTAAAACAACGTAAATCAACGTAAAGCAAGGCAAGGCAAGGTAAAGCAACGTAAAGCAAAGTAAAGCAACGTAAAGCAAGGCAATGCAAGGTAAAGCAACGTAAAGCAACGTAAGGCAACGTAAAGCAAGGCAAGACATGGTAAAGCAACGTAAAGCAACTTAAAGAAACGTAAAACAATGCAAGGCAAGCTAAAGCAACGTAAAGCAATGTAAAGCAACGTAGAGCAAGGCAAGGCAAGGTAAAGCAATGTAAAGCAACCTAAAGCAACGTAAAGCAAGGCAAGGCAAGGTAAAGCAACGTAAAGCAACGTAAAGCAAGGCACGGCAAGGTAAAGCAGCGTAAAGCAACGTAAAGCAACGTAAAGCAAAGTAAAGCAAGGCAAGTCAAAGCAATGTTAAGCAACGTAATGCAACGTAAAGCAACTTTAAGAAACGTAAAACAATGCAAGGCAAGCTAAAGCAACGTAAAGCAATGTAAAGCAACGTAGAGCAAGGCAAGGCAAGGTAAAGCAATGTAAAGCAACCTAAAGCAACGTAAAGCAAGGCAAGGGAAGGTAAAGCAACGTAAAGCAACATAAAGCAAGGCACGGCCAGGTAAATCAGCGTAAAGCAACGTAAAGCAACGTAAAGCAAAGTAAAGCAAGGCAAGGCAAAGCAAGGCAAAGCAAGGCAAAGAAACGTAAAGCAACGTAAAGCAAGGTAAAGCAAGGCAAGTCAAAGCAAGGAAAGCAAGGCAAAGCAACGTAAAGCAACGTAAAGCAACGTAAAGCAAGGCAAGTCAAAGCAATGTTAAGCAACGTAAAGCAACGTAAAGCAAGGCAAGGCAAAGCAACGTAAAGCAGCGTAAAGCAATGTAAAGCAAGGCAAAGCAAGGTAAAGCAGCGTAAAGCAACGTAAAGCAAAGTAAAGCAACGTAAAGCAAGGCAAGGCAAGGTAAATCAACATAAAGCAACGTAAAGCAAGGCAAGGCAACGTAAAGCAACGTACAACAACGTAAAGCAACGTAAAGCAAGGCAAGGCAACGTAAAGCAACGTAAAGCAACGTAAGGCAAGGCAAAGCAACGTAAAGCAACGTAAAGCAAGGCAAGGCAACGTAAAGCAACGTAAAGCAACGTAAGGCAAGGCAAAGTATCGTAAAGGAACGTAAAGCAAGACAACGTAAAGCAACGCAACATAAAGCAACGTAAAGCAACGTAAAGCAAGGCAACGTAAAGCAAGGCAACGTAAAGCAACATAAAGCAACGTAAAGCAACGTAAAGCAAGGCAACGTAAAGCAAGGCAACGTAAAGCAAGGCAAGGCAACGTAAAACAATGTAAAGCAAGGCAACGCAACGTAAAGCAACGTAAAGGAAGGCAAGGCAACGTAAAGCAACGTAAAGCAAGGCAGAGCAACATAAAGTAACGTAAAGCAACGTAAAGCAAGGCAAGGCAAGCTACAGCAACGTAAAGCAACGTAAAGCAAGGCAAGGCAAGGTAAAGCAACGTAAAGCAACGTAAAGCAATGCAAGGCAATGTAAAGCAACGTAAAGCAACGTAAAGCAAGGCAAGGCAAGGTAAAGCAACATAAAGCAACGTAAAGCAAGGCATGGCAAGGTAAAGCAATGTAAAGTAACGTAAAGCAACGTAAAGCAAGGCAAGGCAACGTAAAGCAACGTAAAGCAACGTAAAGCAAGGCAAGGCAACGTAAAGCAACGTAAAGCAAGGCAAGGCAACGTAAAGCAAGGCAACGTAAAGCTACGTAAAGCAAGGCAAGGCAACGTAAAGCAACGTAAAGCAAGGCAAGGCAACATAAAACAAAGCAACGTAATGCAACGTAAAGCAAGGCAAGGCAACGTAAAGCAACGTAAAGCAAGGCAGAGCAACGTAATGCAACGTAAAGCAACGTAAAGCAAGGCAAGGCAAGGTAAAGCAACGTAAAGCAACGTAAAGCAAGGCAAGGCAAGGCAAAGCAACGTAAAGCCACATAAAGCAAGGCAAGGCAAGGTAAAGCAATGTAAAGCAATGTAAAGCAAGGCAAGGCGAGGTAAAGCAACATAAAGCAATGTAAATCAACGTAAAGCAAGGGAAGGCAAGGTAAAGCAACGTAAAGTAACGTAAAGCAACGTAAACCAAGGCAAGGCAACGTAAAGCAACGTAAAGCAAGGGAAGGCAAGGTAAAGCAACGTAAAGCAACGTAAAGCAAGGCAAGGCAAGGTAAAGCAACGTAAAGCAACGTAAAGTAACGTAAAGCAAGGCAAGGCAAGGTAAAGCAAGGTAAAGCAACGTAAAGCAACGTAAAGCATGGCAAGGCAAGGTAAAGCAACGTAAAGCAACGCAAAGCAACGTAATGCAAGGCAAGGCAAGTTAAAGCAACATAAAGCAACGTAAAGAAAGGCAAGGCAAGTTAAAGCAACGGAAAGCAACGTAAAGCAAGGCAAGGCGAGATAAAGCAACGTAAAGCAACGTAAAGCATTGTAAAGCAAGGCAAGGCAAAGCAATGTAAAGCAACGTAAAGCAACGTAAAGCAACGTAAATCAAGGCAAGGCAAAGAAACGTAAAGTAACGTAAAGCAACGTAAAGCAACGTAAATCAAGGCAAGGCAAGGTAAAGCAACGTAAAGCAAGGGAAGGCAACGTAAAGCAAGGCCAGGCAAGGTAAAGCAACGTAAAGCAACGTAAAGCAAGGCAAGGCAAGGCAAAGCAACGTAAAGCAACGTAAAGCAACGTAAAGCAACGTAAAGCAAGGCAAGGCAAGGTAAAGCAACGTAAAGCAGCGTAAAGCAACGTAAAGCAACATAAAGCAAGGCAAGTCAAGGTAAAGCAGCGTAAAGCAACGTAAAGCAACGTAAAGCAACGTAAAGCAAGGCAAGGCAAGGTAAAGCAACATAAGCAACGTAAAGCAAGGCAAGACAACGTAAAGCAACGTAGAACAACGTAAAGCAACGTAAAGCAAGTCAAGGCAACGTAAAGCAACGTAAAACAAGGCAAGGCAACGTAAAGCAACGTAAAGCAAGGCAAGGCAAAGCAACGTAAAGCAACGTAAAGCAACGTAAAGCAACGTAAATCAAGGCAAGGCAAAGCAACGTAAAGTAACGTAAAGCAACGTAAAGAAACGTAAAGCAAGGCAAGGCAAGGTAAAGCAACGTAAGGCAAGGTAAAGCAACGTAAAGCAAGGGAAGGCAACGTAAAGCAAGGGAAGGCAAGGTAAAGCAACGTAAAGCAACGTAAAGCAACGTAAAGCAAGGCAAGGCAAGGTAAAGCAACGTAAAGCAACGTAAAGCAAGGCAAGGCAAAGCAACATAAAGCAACGTAAAGCTACGTAAAGCAACGTAAAGCAAGGCAAGGCAAGGTAAAGCAACGTAAAGAAGCGTAAAGCAACGTAAAGCAACGTAAAGCAAGGCAAGGCAAGGTAAAGCAGCGTAAAGCAAGGTAAAGCAACGTAAAGCATAATAAAGCAAGGCAAGGCAACGTAAAGCAACATAAAGCAACGTAAAGCAAGGCAAGGCAACGTAAAGCAACGTAAGGCAAGGCAAATCAACGTAAAGCAACGTAAAGGAAGGCAAGGCAACGTAAAGCAACCTAAAGCAACTTAAAGCAAGGCAAGGCAAAGCAACGTAAAGCAAGGCAACGTAAAGCAAGGCAAGGTAAAGCAACGCAACGTAAAGCAACATAAAGCAACGTAAAGCAAGGTAACGTAAAGCAACATAAAGCAAGGCAACGTAAAGCAAGGCAAAGTAAAGCAACATAAAGCAAGGCAACGTCAAGCAAGGCAACGTAAAAAAACGTAAAGCAAGGCAACGTAAAGCAACGTAAACCAAGGCAACGTAAAGCAACGTAAAGCAAAGCAACGTAAAGCAACGTAAAGCAACGTCAAGCAAGGCAACGTAAAGCAACATAAATCAAGGCAACGTCAAGCAAGGTAAACCAAGGCAACGTCAAGCAACGTAAAGCAAGGCAACGTAAAGCAAGGCAACGTAAAGCAACGTAAAGCAAGGCAACGTAAAGCAAGACAAAGTAAATCAACGTAAAGCAAGGCAACGTAAAGCAACGTAAAGCAAGGCAAGGTAATGTAAAGCAAGGCAACATAAAGCAACGTAAAGCTAGGCAAGGCAACGTAAAGCAAGGCAACGTAAACCTACGTAATGCAAGGCAAGGCAACGTAAAACAAAGCAACGTAAAGCAACGTAAGCCAAGGCAAGGCAACGTAAAGCAAGCCAAAGTAAATCAACGTAAAGCAACGTAAAGCAAGGCAAGGCAACGTAAAGCAAAGTAAAGCAGGGCAAGGCAACGTAAAGCAAGGCAACGTAAAGAACATAAAGCAAGGCAAGGCAACCTAAAGCAACATAAAGCAAGGCACAGAAACGTAAAGCAACGTAAAGCAATGTAAAGCAATGCAAGGCAAGGTAAAGCAACGTAAAGCAACGTAAAGCAACGTAAAGCAACGTAAAGGAAGGCAAGGCAAGGTAAAGCAACGTAAAGCAACGTAAAGCAAGGCAAGGCAAGGTAAAGCAGCATAAAGCAACGTAAAGCAACGTAAAGCAACGTAAAGCAAGGCAAGTCAAAGCAAGAGAGAGCAAGGCAAAGCAACGTAAAGAAACGTAAAGTAACGTAAAGCAAGGCAAGTCAAAGCAATGTTAAGCAACGTAAAGCAACGTAAAGCAAGGCAAGGTAAAGCAACGTAAAGCAACGTAAAGCAACGTAAAGCAAGGCAAGGCAAGGTAAAGCAACGTAAAGCAGCGTAAAGCAACGTAAAGCAACATAAAGCTAGGCAAGTCAAGGTAAAGAAGCGTAAAGCAACGTAAAGCAACGTAAAGCAAGGCAAGGCAACGTAAAGCAACATAAGCAACGTAAAGCAAGGCAAGACAACGTAAAGCAACGTAAAACAACCTAAAGCAACGTAAAGCAAGTCAAGGCAACGTAAAGCAACGTAAAACAAGGCAAGGCAACGTAAAGCAACGTAAAGCAAGGCAAGGTAAAGCAACGTAAAGCAACGTAAAGCAACGTAAAGCAACGTAAATCAAGGCAAGGCAAAGCAACGTAAAGCAATGTAAAGCAAGGCAAGGCAAGGTAAAGCAGCATAAAGCAACGTAAAGCAACGTAAAGCAAGGCAAGTCAAAGCAAGAGAGAGCAAGGCAAAGCAACGTAAAGCAACGTAAAGCAACGTAAAGCAAGGCAAGGCAAAGCAACGTAAAGCAACGTAAAGCAACGTAAAGCAAGGCAAGGCAAGGTAAAGCAACGTAAAGCAGCGTAAAGCAACGTAAAGAAACATAAAGCAAGGCAAGTCAAGGTAAAGCAGCGTAAAGCAACGTAAAGCAACGTAAAGCAACGTAAAGCAAGGCAAGGCAAGGTAAAGCAACATAAGCAACGTAAAGCAAGGCAAGACAACGTAAAGCAACGTAGAACAACGTAAAGCAACGTAAAGCAAGGCAAGGCAACGTAAAGCAACGTAAAACAAGGCAAGGCAACGTAAAGCAACGTAAAGCAAGGCAAGGCAAAGCAACGTAAAGCAACGTAAAGCAACGTAAAGCAACGTAAATCAAGGCAAGGCAAAGCAACGTAAAGTAACGTAAAGCAACGTAAAGAAACGTAAAGCAAGGCAAAGCAACGTAAAGCAACGTAAAGCAAGGCAAGGCAAGGTAAAGCAACGTAAAGCAAGGGAAGGCAACGTAAAGCAAGGGAAGGCAACGTAAAGCAAGGCCAGGCAAGGTAAAGCAACGTAAAGCAACGTAAAGCAACGTAAAGCAAGGCAAGGCAAGGTAAAGCAACGTAAAGCAAATTAAAGCAATGTAAAACAATGCAAGGCAAGGTAAAGCACCTAAAGCAATGTAAAGCAAAGTAGAGCAAGGCAAGGCAAGGTAAAGCAACGTAAAGCAACGTAAAGCAACGTAAAGCAACGTAAAGCAAGGCAAGGCAAGGTAAAGCAACGTAAAGCAACGTAAAGCAAGGCAAGGCAAGGTAAAGAAGCGTAAAGCAACGTAAAGAAACGTAAAGCAACGTAAAGCAAGGCAAGGCAAAGAAAGGCAAAGCAACGTAAATCAACGTAAAGCAAGGTAAAGCAAGGGAAGTCAAAGCAAGGGAAAGCAAGGCAAAGCAACGTAAAGCAACGTAAAGCAACGTAAAGCAAGGCAAGTCAAAGCAACGTTAAGCAACGTAAAGCAACGTAAAGCAAGGCAAGGCAAAACAACATAAAGCAACGTAAAGCAACGTAAAGCAAGGCAAGGCAAGGTAAAGCAACGTAAAGCAGCGTAAAGCAACGTAAAGCAACGTAAAGCAAGGCAAGGCAAGGTTAAGCAGCTTAAAGCAAGGTAAAGCAACGTAAAGCAACGTAAAGCAAGGCAAGGTAAGGTAAAGCAACGTAAAGCAACGTAAAGCAAGGCAAGGCAAGGTAAAGCAGCGTAAAGCAACGTAAAGCAACGTAAAGCAACGAAAATCAAGGCAAGTCAAAGCAATGGAAAGCAAGGCAAAGCAACGTAAAGCAACGTAAAGCAACGTAAAGCAAGGCAAGTCAAAGCAACGTTAAGCAACGTAAAGAAACGTAAAGCAAGGCAAGGCAAAGCAACATAAAGCAACGTAAAGCTACGTAAAGCAACGTAAAGCAAGGCAAGGCAAGGTAAAGCAACGTAAAGCAGCGTAAAGCAACGTAAAGCAACGTAAAGAAAGGCAAGGCAAGGTAAAGCAGCGTAAAGCAAGGTAAAGCAACGTAAAGCAACGTAAAGCAAGGCAAGGCAACGTAAAGCAATGTAAAGCAACGTAAAGCAAGGCAAGGCAACGTAAAGCAACGTAAGGCAAGGCAAATCAACGTAAAGCAACGTAAAGGAAGGCAAGGCAACGTAAAGCAACCTAAAGCAATGTAAGGCAAGGCAAGGCAACGTAAAGCAACGTAAAGCAAGGCAACGTAAAGCAAGGCAACGTAAAGAACATAAAGCAAGGCAAGGAAACCTAAAGCAACGTAAAGTAAGGCAACGTAAAGAAAGGCAAGGTAAAGCAACGCGACGTAAACAACATAAAGCAACGTAAAGCAAGGTAACGTAAAGCAACATAAAGCAAGGCAACGTAAAGCAAGGCAAAGTAAAGCAACGTAAAGCAAGGCAACGTCAAGCAAGGCAACGTAAAAAAACGTAAAGCAAGGCAACGTAAAGCAACGTAAACCAAGGCAACGTAAAGCAACGTAAAGCAAGGCAACGTAAAGCAACGTAAAGCAACGTCAAGCAAGGCAACGTAAAGCAACGTAAAGCAAGGCAACGTAAAGCAAGGTAAACCAAGGCAACGTCAAGCAACGTAAAGCAAGGCAACGTAAAGCAAGGCAACGTAAAGCAACGTAAAGCAAGGCAACGTAAAGCAAGGCAAAGTAAATCAACGTAAAGCAAGGCAACGTAACGCAACGTAAAGCAAGGTAAGGCAACGTAAAGCAAGGCAACGTAAAGCAACGTAAAGCAAGGCAAGGCAAAGTAAAGCAAGGCAACGTAAACCTACGTAAAGCAAGGCAAGGCAACGTAAAGAAAGGCAACGTAAAGCAAGGCAACGTAAAGGAACGTAATGCAAGGCAAGGCAACGTAAAACAAAGCAACGTAAAGCAACGTAAGGCAAGGCAAGGCAACGTAAAGCAAGCCAACGTAAATCAACGTAAAGCAACGTAAAGCAAGGCAAGGCAACGTAAAGCAAAGTAAAGCAAGGCAAGGCAACCTAAAGCAAGGCAACGTAAAGAACATAAAGTAAGGCAAGGCAACCTAAAGCAACGTAAAGCAAGGCACAGAAACGTAAAGCAACGTAAAGAAATGTAAAGCAAGGCAAGGCAAGGTAAAGCAACGTAAAGCAACGTAAAGCAACGTAAAGCAACGTAAAGGAAGGCAAGGCAAGGTAAAGCAACGTAAAGCAACGTAAAGCAAGGCAAGGCAAGGTAAAGCAGCATAAAGCAACGTAAAGCAACGTAAAGCAACGTAAAGCAAGGCAAGTCAAAGCAAGAGTGAGCAAGGCAAAGCAACGTAAAGTAACGTAAAGCAAGGCAAGTCAAAGCAATGTTAAGCAACGTAAAGCAACGTAAAGCAAGGAAAGGCAAAGCAATGTAAAGCAACGTAAAGCAACGTAAAGCAACGTAAAGCAACGTAAAGCAACATAAAGCAAGGCAAGTCAAGGTAAAGCAGCGTAAAGCAACGTAAAGCAACGTAAAGCAAGGCAAGGCAACGTAAAGCAACATAAGCAACGTAAAGCAAGGCAATACAACGTAAAGCAACGTAAAGCAACGTAAAGCAACGTAAAGCAAGGCAAGGCAACATAAAGCAACGTAAAACAAGGCAAGGCAACGTAAAGCAACGTAAAGCAAGGCAAGGCAACGTAAAGCAACGTAAAGCAAGGCAACGTAAAGCAACGCAACGTAAAGCAACGTAAAGCAATGCAACGTAAAGCAAGGCAATGCAACGTAAAGCAACATAAAGCAACGTAAAGCAAGGCAACGTAAAGCAACGTAAAGCAAGGCAACGTAAAGCAAGGCAACGTAAAGCAACGTAAAGCAACGTCAAGCAAGGCAACGTAAAGCAACGTAAAGCAAGGCAACGTAAAGCAACGTAAACCATGGCAACGTAAAGCTACGTAAAGACGGCAACGTAAAGCAACGTAAAGCAACGTCAAGCAAGGCAACGTAAAGGAACGTAAAGCAAGGCAACGTAAAGCAACGTAAACCAAGGCAAAGTAAAGCAACGTAAAGCAAGGCAACGTAAAGCAACGTAAACCAATGTAAAGCAACGTAAAGCAAGGCAACGTAAAGCAACGTAAAGCAAGGCAACGTAAAAAACGTAAACCAAGGCAACGTCAAGCTACGTAAAGCAAGGCAACGTAAAGCAAGGCAACGTAAAGCAAGGCAACGTAAAGCAACGTAAAGCAAGGCAACGTAAAGCAAGGCAACGTAAAGCAACGTAAAGCAAGGCAAGGCAACGTAAAGCAAGGCAACGTAAAGCAACGTAAAGCAAGGCAAGGCAACGTAAAACAAAGCAACGTAAAGCAACGTAAGGCAAGGTAAGGCAACGTAAAGCTTGGCAACGTAAAGCAACGTAAAGCAAGGCAAGGAAAGGCAACGTAAAGCAAGGCAACGTAAATCAATGTAAAGCAACGTAAAGCAAGGCAAGGCAACGTAAAGCAAGGCAACGTAAAGCAAGTCAAGGCAACGTAAAACAACGTAAAGCAATGTAAAACAACGTAAAGCAAGGCAATGCAAGGAAAAGCAACATAAAGCAACGTAAAGCAAGGCAAGGCAAGGCAAAGCAACGTAAAGTAACGTAAAGCAAGGCAAGGCAAGAAAAAGCAACGTAAAGCAACTTAAAGCAAGGCAAGGCAAGGTAAAGGAAGATAAAGCAACGTAAAGCAACGTAAAGCAAGGCAAGGCAAGGTAAAGCAATATAAAGTAACGTAAAAAACGTAAAGCAAGGCAAGGCAACGTAAAGCAAGGCAAGGCAAGGTAAAGCAACGTAAAGCAACGTAAACCAATGTAAAGCAAGGCAAGGCAAAACAACATAAAGCAACGTAAAGCAACGTAAAGCAAGGCAAGGCAAGGTAAAGCAACGTAAAGCAGCGTAAAGCAACGTAAAGCAAGGCAAGGCAAGGTAAAGCAACATAAGCAACGTAAAGCAAGGCAAGACAACGTAAAGCAATGTAGAACAACGTAAAGCAACGTAAAGCAAGGCAAGGCAACGTAAAGCAACGTAAAACAAGGCAAGGCAACGTAAAGCAACGTAAAGCAAGGCAAGGCAAAGCAACGTAAAGCAACGTAAAGCAACGTAAAGCAACGTAAATCAAGGCAAGGCAAAGCAACGTAAAGTAACGTAAAGCAACGTAAAGAAACGTAAAGCAAGGCAAAGCAACGTAAAGCAACGTAAAGCAAGGCAAGGCAGGGTAAAGCAACGTAAAGCAAGGGAAGGCAACGTAAAGCAAGGGAAGGCAACGTAAAGCAAGGCCAGGCAAGGTAAAGCAACGTAAAGCAACGTAAAGCAACGTAAAGCAAGGCAAGGCAAGGTAAAGCAACGTAAAGCAAATTAAAGCAATGTAAAACAATGCAAGGCAAGGTAAAGCACCTAAAGCAATGTAAAGCAAAGTAGAGCAAGGCAAGGCAAGGTAAAGCAACGTAAAGCAAGGTAAAGCAACGTAAAGCAACGTAAAGCAAGGCAAGGTAAGGTAAAGCAACGTAAAGCAACGTAAAGCAAGGCAAGGCAAAGTAAAGCAGCGTAAAGCAACGTAAAGCAACGTAAAGCAACGTAAAGCAACGTAAAGCAAGGCAAGTCAAAGCAACGTTAAGCAACGTAAAGAAACGTAAAGCAAGGCAAGGCAAAGCAACATAAAGCAACGTAAAGCTACGTAAAGCAACGTAAAGCAAGGCAAGGCAAGGTAAAGCAACGTAAAGCAGCGTAAAGCAACGTAAAGCAACGTAAAGAAAGGCAAGGCAAGGTAAAGCAGCGTAAAGCAAGGTAAAGCAACGTAAAGCAACGTAAAGCAAGGCAAGGCAACGTAAAGCAATGTAAAGCAACGTAAAGCAAGGCAAGGCAACGTAAAGCAACGTAAGGCAAGGCAAATCAACGTAAAGCAACGTAAAGGAAGGCAAGGCAACGTAAAGCAACCTAAAGCAATGTAAGGCAAGGCAAGGCAACGTAAAGCAACGTAAAGCAAGGCAACGTAAAGCAAGGCAACGTAAAGAACATAAAGCAAGGCAAGGAAACCTAAAGCAACGTAAAGTAAGGCAACGTAAAGAAAGGCAAGGTAAAGCAACGCGACGTAAACAACATAAAGCAACGTAAAGCAAGGTAACGTAAAGCAACATAAAGCAAGGCAACGTAAAGCAAGGCAAAGTAAAGCAACGTAAAGCAAGGCAACGTCAAGCAAGGCAACGTAAAAAAACGTAAAGCAAGGCAACGTAAAGCAACGTAAACCAAGGCAACGTAAAGCAACGTAAAGCAAGGCAACGTAAAGCAACGTAAAGCAACGTCAAGCAAGGCAACGTAAAGCAACGTAAAGCAAGGCAACGTAAAGCAAGGTAAACCAAGGCAACGTCAAGCAACGTAAAGCAAGGCAACGTAAAGCAAGGCAACGTAAAGCAACGTAAAGCAAGGCAACGTAAAGCAAGGCAAAGTAAATCAACGTAAAGCAAGGCAACGTAACGCAACGTAAAGCAAGGTAAGGCAACGTAAAGCAAGGCAACGTAAAGCAACGTAAAGCAAGGCAAGGCAAAGTAAAGCAAGGCAACGTAAACCTACGTAAAGCAAGGCAAGGCAACGTAAAGAAAGGCAACGTAAAGCAAGGCAACGTAAAGGAACGTAATGCAAGGCAAGGCAACGTAAAACAAAGCAACGTAAAGCAACGTAAGGCAAGGCAAGGCAACGTAAAGCAAGCCAACGTAAATCAACGTAAAGCAACGTAAAGCAAGGCAAGGCAACGTAAAGCAAAGTAAAGCAAGGCAAGGCAACCTAAAGCAAGGCAACGTAAAGAACATAAAGTAAGGCAAGGCAACCTAAAGCAACGTAAAGCAAGGCACAGAAACGTAAAGCAACGTAAAGAAATGTAAAGCAAGGCAAGGCAAGGTAAAGCAACGTAAAGCAACGTAAAGCAACGTAAAGCAACGTAAAGGAAGGCAAGGCAAGGTAAAGCAACGTAAAGCAACGTAAAGCAAGGCAAGGCAAGGTAAAGCAGCATAAAGCAACGTAAAGCAACGTAAAGCAACGTAAAGCAAGGCAAGTCAAAGCAAGAGTGAGCAAGGCAAAGCAACGTAAAGTAACGTAAAGCAAGGCAAGTCAAAGCAATGTTAAGCAACGTAAAGCAACGTAAAGCAAGGAAAGGCAAAGCAATGTAAAGCAACGTAAAGCAACGTAAAGCAACGTAAAGCAACGTAAAGCAACATAAAGCAAGGCAAGTCAAGGTAAAGCAGCGTAAAGCAACGTAAAGCAACGTAAAGCAAGGCAAGGCAACGTAAAGCAACATAAGCAACGTAAAGCAAGGCAATACAACGTAAAGCAACGTAAAGCAACGTAAAGCAACGTAAAGCAAGGCAAGGCAACATAAAGCAACGTAAAACAAGGCAAGGCAACGTAAAGCAACGTAAAGCAAGGCAAGGCAACGTAAAGCAACGTAAAGCAAGGCAACGTAAAGCAACGCAACGTAAAGCAACGTAAAGCAATGCAACGTAAAGCAAGGCAATGCAACGTAAAGCAACATAAAGCAACGTAAAGCAAGGCAACGTAAAGCAACGTAAAGCAAGGCAACGTAAAGCAAGGCAACGTAAAGCAACGTAAAGCAACGTCAAGCAAGGCAACGTAAAGCAACGTAAAGCAAGGCAACGTAAAGCAACGTAAACCATGGCAACGTAAAGCTACGTAAAGACGGCAACGTAAAGCAACGTAAAGCAACGTCAAGCAAGGCAACGTAAAGGAACGTAAAGCAAGGCAACGTAAAGCAACGTAAACCAAGGCAAAGTAAAGCAACGTAAAGCAAGGCAACGTAAAGCAACGTAAACCAATGTAAAGCAACGTAAAGCAAGGCAACGTAAAGCAACGTAAAGCAAGGCAACGTAAAAAACGTAAACCAAGGCAACGTCAAGCTACGTAAAGCAAGGCAACGTAAAGCAAGGCAACGTAAAGCAAGGCAACGTAAAGCAACGTAAAGCAAGGCAACGTAAAGCAAGGCAACGTAAAGCAACGTAAAGCAAGGCAAGGCAACGTAAAGCAAGGCAACGTAAAGCAACGTAAAGCAAGGCAAGGCAACGTAAAACAAAGCAACGTAAAGCAACGTAAGGCAAGGTAAGGCAACGTAAAGCTTGGCAACGTAAAGCAACGTAAAGCAAGGCAAGGAAAGGCAACGTAAAGCAAGGCAACGTAAATCAATGTAAAGCAACGTAAAGCAAGGCAAGGCAACGTAAAGCAAGGCAACGTAAAGCAAGTCAAGGCAACGTAAAACAACGTAAAGCAATGTAAAACAACGTAAAGCAAGGCAATGCAAGGAAAAGCAACATAAAGCAACGTAAAGCAAGGCAAGGCAAGGCAAAGCAACGTAAAGTAACGTAAAGCAAGGCAAGGCAAGAAAAAGCAACGTAAAGCAACTTAAAGCAAGGCAAGGCAAGGTAAAGGAAGATAAAGCAACGTAAAGCAACGTAAAGCAAGGCAAGGCAAGGTAAAGCAATATAAAGTAACGTAAAAAACGTAAAGCAAGGCAAGGCAACGTAAAGCAAGGCAAGGCAAGGTAAAGCAACGTAAAGCAACGTAAACCAATGTAAAGCAAGGCAAGGCAAAACAACATAAAGCAACGTAAAGCAACGTAAAGCAAGGCAAGGCAAGGTAAAGCAACGTAAAGCAGCGTAAAGCAACGTAAAGCAAGGCAAGGCAAGGTAAAGCAACATAAGCAACGTAAAGCAAGGCAAGACAACGTAAAGCAATGTAGAACAACGTAAAGCAACGTAAAGCAAGGCAAGGCAACGTAAAGCAACGTAAAACAAGGCAAGGCAACGTAAAGCAACGTAAAGCAAGGCAAGGCAAAGCAACGTAAAGCAACGTAAAGCAACGTAAAGCAACGTAAATCAAGGCAAGGCAAAGCAACGTAAAGTAACGTAAAGCAACGTAAAGAAACGTAAAGCAAGGCAAAGCAACGTAAAGCAACGTAAAGCAAGGCAAGGCAGGGTAAAGCAACGTAAAGCAAGGGAAGGCAACGTAAAGCAAGGGAAGGCAACGTAAAGCAAGGCCAGGCAAGGTAAAGCAACGTAAAGCAACGTAAAGCAACGTAAAGCAAGGCAAGGCAAGGTAAAGCAACGTAAAGCAAATTAAAGCAATGTAAAACAATGCAAGGCAAGGTAAAGCACCTAAAGCAATGTAAAGCAAAGTAGAGCAAGGCAAGGCAAGGTAAAGCAACGTAAAGCAAGGTAAAGCAACGTAAAGCAACGTAAAGCAAGGCAAGGTAAGGTAAAGCAACGTAAAGCAACGTAAAGCAAGGCAAGGCAAAGTAAAGCAGCGTAAAGCAACGTAAAGCAACGTAAAGCAACGAAAATCAAGGCAAGTCAAAGCAAGGGAAAGCAAGGCAAAGCAACGTAAAGCAACGTAAAGCAACGTAAAGCAAGGCAAGTCAAAGCAACGTTAAGCAACGTAAAGAAACGTAAAGCAAGGCAAGGCAAAACAACATAAAGCAACGTAAAGCTACGTAAAGCAACGTAAAGCAAGGCAAGGCAAGGTAAAGCAACGTAAAGCAGCGTAAAGCAACGTAAAGCAACGTAAAGAAAGGCAAGGCAAGGTAAAGCAGCGTAAAGCAAGGTAAAGCAACGTAAAGCAACGTAAAACAAGGCAAGGCAACGTAAAGCAATGTAAAGCAACGTAAAGCAAGGCAAGGCAACGTAAAGCAACGTAAGGCAAGGCAAATCAACGTAAAGCAACGTAAAGGAAGGCAAGGCAACGTAAAGCAACCTAAAGCAATGTAAGGCAAGGCAAGGCAACGTAAAGCAACGTAAAGCAAGGCAACGTAAAGCAAGGCAAGGTAAAGCAACGCAACGTAAACAACATAAAGCAACGTAAAGCAAGGTAACGTAAAGCAACATAAAGCAAGGCAACGTAAAGCAAGGCAAAGTAAAGCAACGTAAAGCAAGGCAACGTAAAGCAACGTAAACCAAGGCAACGTAAAGCAACGTAAAGCAAGGCAACGTAAAGCAACGTAAAGTAACGTCAAGCAAGGCAACGTAAAGCAACGTAAAGCAAGGCAACGTAAAGCAAGGTAAACCAAGGCAACGTCAAGCAACGTAAAGCAAGGCAACGTAAAGCAAGGCAACGTAAAGCAACGTAAAGCAAGGCAACGTAAAGCAAGGCAAAGTAAATCAACGTAAAGCAAGGCAACGTAACGCAACGTAAAGCAAGGCAAGGCAACGTACAGCAAGGCACGTAAAGCAACGTAAAGCAAGGCAAGGCAACGTAAAGCAAGGCAACGTAAACCTACGTAAAGCAAGGCAAGGCAACTTAAAGCAAGGCAACGTAAAGCAACGTAATGCAAGGCAAGGCAACGTAAAACAAAGCAACGTAAAGCAACGTAAGGCAAGGCAAGGCAACGTAAAACAAAGCAACGTAAAGCAACGTAAGGCAAGGCAAGGCAACGTAAAGCAAGCCAACGTAAATCAACGTAAAGCAACGTAAAGCAAGGCAAGGCAACGTAAAGCAAAGTAAAGCAAGGCAAGGCAACGTAAAGCAAGGCAACGTAAAGAACATAAAGCAAGGCAAGGAAACCTAAAGCAACGTAAAGTAAGGCAACGTAAAGCAAGGCAAGGTAAAGCAACGCGACGTAAACAACATAAAGCAACGTAAAGCAAGGTAACGTAAAGCAACATAAAGCAAGGCAACGTAAAGCAAGGCAAAGTAAAGCAACGTAAAGCAAGGCAACGTCAAGCAAGGCAACGTAAAAAAACGTAAAGCAAGGCAACATAAAGCAACGTAAACCAAGGCAACGTAAAGCAACGTAAAGCAAGGCAACGTAAAGCAACGTAAAGCAACGTCAAGCAAGGCAACGTAAAGCAACGTAAAGCAAGGCAACGTAAAGCAAGGTAAACCAAGGCAACGTCAAGCAACGTAAAGCAAGGCAACGTAAAGCAACGTAAAGCAAGGCAACGTAAAGCAAGGCAAAGTAAATCAACGTAAAGCAAGGCAACGTAACGCAACGTAAAGCAAGGCAAGGCAACGTAAAGCAAGGCAACGTAAAGCAACGTAAAGCAAGGCAAGGCAACGTAAAGCAAGGCAAAGTAAACCTACGTAAAGCAAGGCAAGGCAACGTAAAGAAAGGCAACGTAAAGCAAGGCAACGTAAAGCAACGTAATGCAAGGCAAGGCAACGTAAAACAAAGCAACGTAAAGCAACGTAAGGCAAGGCAAGGCAACGTAAAGCAAGCCAACGTAAATCAACGTAAAGCAACGTAAAGCAAGGCAAGGCAACGTAAAGCAAAGTAAAGCAAGGCAAGGCAACCTAAAGCAAGGCAACGTAAAGAACATAAAGTAAGGCAAGGCAACCTAAAGCAACGTAAAGCAAGGCACAGAAACGTAAAGCAACGTAAAGCAATGTAAAGCAAGGCAAGGCAAGGTAAAGCAACGTAAAGCAACGTAAAGCAACGTAAAGCAACGTAAAGGAAGGCAAGGCAAGGTAAAGCAACGTAAAGCAACGTAAAGCAAGGCAAGGCAAGGTAAAGCAGCATAAATCAACGTAAAGCAACGTAAAGCAACGTAAAGCAAGGCAAGTCAAAGCAAGAGAGAGCAAGGCAAAGCAACGTAAAGCAACGTAAAGTAACGTAAAGCAAGGCAAGTCAAAGCAATGTTAAGCAACGTAAAGCAACGTAAAGCAAGGAAAGGCAAAGCAATGTAAAGCAACGTAAAGCAACGTAAAGCAACATAAAGCAAGGCAAGTCAAGGTAAAGCAGCGTAAAGCAACGTAAAGCAACGTAAAGCAAGGCAAGGCAACGTAAAGCAACATAAGCAACGTAAAGCAAGGCAAGACAACGTAAAGCAACGTAAAACAAAGTAAAGCAACGTAAAGCAAGGCAAGGCAAAGTAAAGCAGCGTAAAGCAACGTAAAGCAACGTAAAGCAACGAAAATCAAGGCAAGTCAAAGCAAGGGAAAGCAAGGCAAAGCAACGTAAAGCAACGTAAAGCAACGTAAAGCAAGGCAAGTCAAAGCAACGTTAAGCAACGTAAAGAAACGTAAAGCAAGGCAAGGCAAAACAACATAAAGCAACTTAAAGCTACGTAAAGCAACGTAAAGCAAGGCAAGGCAAGGTAAAGCAACGTAAAGCAGCGTAAAGCAACGTAAAGCAACGTAAAGAAAGGCAAGGCAAGGTAAAGCAGCGTAAAGCAAGGTAAAGCAACGTAAAGCAACGTAAAACAAGGCAAGGCAACGTAAAGCAATGTAAAGCAACGTAAAGCAAGGCAAGGCAACGTAAAGCAACGTAAGGCAAGGCAAATCAACGTAAAGCAACGTAAAGGAAGGCAAGGCAACGTAAAGCAACCTAAAGCAATGTAAGGCAAGGCAAGGCAACGTAAAGCAACGTAAAGCAAGGCAACGTAAAGCAAGGCAAGGTAAAGCAACGCAACGTAAACAACATAAAGCAACGTAAAGCAAGGTAACGTAAAGCAACATAAAGCAAGGCAACGTAAAGCAAGGCAAAGTAAAGCAACGTAAAGCAAGGCAACGTAAATCAACGTAAACCAAGGCAACGTAAAGCAACGTAAAGCAATGTAAAGAAAGGCAAGGCAAGGTAAAGCAACATAAAGCAACGTAAAGCAACGTAAAGCAACCTAAAGGAAGGCAAGGCAAGGTAAAGCAACGTAAAGCAACGTAAAGCAAGGCAAGGCAAGGTAAAGCAGCATAAATCAACGTAAAGCAACGTAAAGCAATGTAAAGCAAGGCAAGTCAAAGCAAGAGAGAGCAAGGCAAAGCAACGTAAAGCAACGTAAAGTAACGTAAAGCAAGGCAAGTCAAAGCAATGTTAAGCAACGTAAAGCAACGTAAAGCAAGGAAAGGCAAAGCAATGTAAAGCAACGTAAAGCAACGTAAAGCAAGGCAAGGCAACGTAAAGCAACATAAGCAACGTAAAGCAAGGCAAGACAACGTAAAGCAACGTAAAACAAAGTAAAGCAACGTAAAGCAAGGCAAGGCAACATAAAGCAACGTAAAACAAGGCAAGGCAACGTAAAGCAACGTAAAGCAAGGCAAGGCAACGTAAAACAACGTAAAGCAACGCAACGTAAAGCAACGCAACGTAAAGCAACGTAAAGCAATGCAACGTAAAGCAAGGCAATGCAACGTAAAGCAACATAAAGCAACGTAAAGCAAGGCAACGTAAAGCAACGTAGAGCAAGGCAACGTAAAGCCAGGCAACGTAAAGCAACGTAAAGCAACGTCAAGCAAGGCAACGTAAAGCAACGTAAAGCAAGGCAACGTAAAGCAACGTAAACCATGGCAACGTAAAGCTACGTAAAGACGGCAACGTAAAGCAACGTAAAGCAACGTCAAGCAAGGCAACGTAAAGCAACGTAAAGCAAGGCAACGTAAAGCAACGTAAACCAAGGCAAAGTAAAGCAACGTAAAGCAAGGCAACGTAAAGCAACGTAAAGCAACGTAAAGCAAGGCAACGTAAAGCAAGGCAACGTAAAAAACGTAAACCAAGGCAACGTCAAGCTACGTAAAGCAAGGCAACGTAAAGCAAGGCAACGTAAAGCAACGTATAGCAAGGCAACGTAAAGCAAGGCAACGTAAAGCAACGTAAAGCAAGGCAAGGCAACGTAAAGCAAGGCAACGTAAAGCAACGTAAAGCAAGGCAAGGCAACGTAAAACAAAGCAACGTAAAGCAACGTAAGGCAAGGTAAGGCAACGTAAAGCTTGGCAACGTAAAGCAACGTAAAGCAAGGCAAGGCAAGGCAACGTAAAGCAAGGCAACGTAAATCAATGTAAAGCAACGTAAAGCAAGGCAAGGCAACGTAAAGCAAGGCAACGTAAAGCAAGTCAAGGCAACGTAAAACAACGTAAAGCAATGTAAAACAACGTAAAGCAAGGCAATGCAAGGAAAAGCAACGTAAAGCAACGTAAAGCAAGGCAAGGCAAGGCAAAGCAACGTAAAGCAACGTAAAGCAAGGCAAGGCAAGAAAAAGCAACGTAAAGCAACTTAAAGCAAGGCAAGGCAAGGTAAAGGAAGATAAAGCAACGTAAAGCAACGTAAAGCAAGGCAAGGCAAGGTAAAGCAATATAAAGTAACGTAAAAAACGTAAAGCAAGGCAAGGCAACGTAAAGCAAGGCAAGGCAAGGTAAAGCAACGTAAACCAACGTAAACCAATGTAAAGCAAGGCAAGGCAAAACAACATAAAGCAACGTAAAGCAACGTAAAGCAAGGCAAGGAAAGGTAAAGCAACGTAAAGCAGCGTAAAGCAACGTAAAGCAACGTAAAGCAAGGCAAGGCAAGGTAAAGCAGCGTAAAGCAAGGTATAGCAACGTAAAGCAATGTAAAGCAAGGCAAGGTAAGGTAAAGCAACGTAAAGCAACGTAAAGCAAGGCAAGGCAAGGTAAAGCAGCGTAAAGCAACGTAAAGAAATGTAAAGCAACGAAAAGCAAGGCAAGTCAAAGCAAGGGAAAGCAAGGCAAGGCAACGTAAAGCAAGGCAAAGTAAACCTACGTAAAGCAAGGCAAGGCAACGTAAAGAAAGGCAACGTAAAGCAAGGCAACGTAAAGCAACGTAATGCAAGGCAAGGCAACGTAAAACAAAGCAACGTAAAGCAACGTAAGGCAAGGCAAGGCAACGTAAAGCAAGCCAACGTAAATCAACGTAAAGCAACGTAAAGCAAGGCAAGGCAACGTAAAGCAAAGTAAAGCAAGGCAAGGCAACCTAAAGAAAGGCAACGTAAAGAACATAAAGTAAGGCAAGGCAACCTAAAGCAACGTAAAGCAAGGCACAGAAACGTAAAGCAACGTAAAGCAATGTAAAGCAAGGCAAGGCAAGGTAAAGCAACGTAAAGCAACGTAAAGCAACGTAAAGCAACGTAAAGGAAGGCAAGGCAAGGTAAAGCAACGTAAAGCAACGTAAAGCAAGGCAAGGCAAGGTAAAGCAGCATAAATCAACGTAAAGCAACGTAAAGCAACGTAAAGCAAGGCAAGTCAAAGCAAGAGAGAGCAAGGCAAAGCAACGTAAAGCAACGTAAAGTAACGTAAAGCAAGGCAAGTCAAAGCAATGTTAAGCAACGTAAAGCAACGTAAAGCAAGGAAAGGCAAAGCAATGTAAAGCAACGTAAAGCAACGTAAAGCAACATAAAGCAAGGCAAGTCAAGGTAAAGCAGCGTAAAGCAACGTAAAGCAACGTAAAGCAAGGCAAGGCAACGTAAAGCAACATAAGCAACGTAAAGCAAGGCAAGACAACGTAAAGCAACGTAAAACAACGTAAAGCAACGTAAAGCAAGGCAAGGCAACATAAAGCAACGTAAAACAAGGCAAGGCAACGTAAAGCAACGTAAAGCAAGGCAAGGCAACGTAAAGCAACGTAAAGCAAGGCAACGTAAAGCAACGCAACGTAAAGCAACGTAAAGCAATGCAACGTAAAGCAAGGCAATGCAACGTAAAGCAACATAAAGCAACGTAAAGCAAGGCAACGTAAAGCAACGTAAAGCAAGGCAACGTAAAGCAAGGCAACGTAAAGCAACGTAAAGCAACGTCAAGCAAGGCAACGTAAAGCAACGTAAAGCAAGGCAACGTAAAGCAACGTAAACCATGGCAACGTAAAGCTACGGAAAGACGGCAACGTAAAGCAACGTAAAGCAACGTAAAGCAAGGCAACGTAAAGCAACGTAAACCAAGGCAAAGTAAAGCAACGTAAAGCAAGGCAACGTAAAGCAACGTAAAGCAACGTAAAGCAAGGCAACGTAAAGGAACGTAAAGCAAGGCAACGAAAAGCAAGGTAAACTAAGGCAACGTCAAGCTACGTAAAGCAAGGCAACGTAAAGCAAGGCAACGTAAGGCAACGTAAAGCAAGGCAACGTAAAGCAAGGCAACGTAAGGCAACGTAAAGCAACGTAAAGCAAGGCAAGGCAACGTAAAACAAAGCAACGTAAAGCAACGTAAGGCAAGGTAAGGCAACGTAAAGCTTGGCAACGTAAAGCAACGTAAAGCAAGGCAAGGCAAGGCAACGTAAAGCAAGGCAACGTAAATCAATGTAAAGCAACGTAAAGCAAGGCAAGGCAACGTAAAGCAAGGCAACGTAAAGCAAGTCAAGGCAACGTAAAACAACGTAAAGCAATGTAAAACAACGTAAAGCAAGGCAATGCAAGGAAAAGCAACGTAAAGCAACGTAAAGCAAGGCAAGGCAAGGCAAAGCAACGTAAAGCAATGTAAAGCAAGGCAAGGCAAGAAAAAGCAACGTAAAGCAACTTAAAGCAAGGCAAGGCAAGGTAAAGGAAGATAAAGCAACGTAAAGCAACGTAAAGCAAGGCTTGGCAAGGTAAAGCAATATAAAGTAACGTAAAAAACGTAAAGCAAGGCAAGGCAACGTAAAGCAAGGCAAGGCAAGGTAAAGCAACGTAAAGCAACGTAAACCAATGTAAAGCAAGGCAAGGCAAAACAACATAAAGCAACGTAAAGCAACGTAAAGCAAGGCAAGGCAAGGTAAAGCAACGTAAAGCAGCGTAAAGCAACGTAAAGCAACGTAAAGCAAGGCAAGGCAAGGTAAAGCAGCGTAAAGCAAGGTATAGCAACGTAAAGCAATGTAAAGCAAGGCAAGGTAAGGTAAAGCAACGTAAAGTAACGTAAAGCAAGGCAAGGCAAGGTAAAGCAGCGTAAAGCAACGTAAAGCAACGTAAAGCAACGAAAAGCAAGGCAAGTCAAAGCAAGGGAAAGCAAGGCAAAGCAACGTAAAGCAACGTAAAGCAACGTAAAGCAAGGCAAGTCAAAGCAACGTTAAGCAACGTAAAGAAACGTAAAGCAAGGCAAGGCAAAGCAACATAAAGCAACGTAAAGCTACGTAAAGCAACGTAAAGCAAGGCAAGGTAAAGCAACGTAAAGCAAAGTAAAGCAAGGCAAGGCAAGGTAAAGCAGCGTAAAGCAAGGTAAAGCAACGTAAAGCAACGTAAAGCAAGGCAAGGCAACGTAAAGCAACGTAAAGCAACGTAAAGCAAGGCAAGGCAACGTAAAGCAACGTAAGGCAAGGCAAATCAACGTAAAGCAACGTAAAGGAAGGCAAGGCAACGTAAAGCAACCTAAAGCAACGTAAAGCAAGGCAAGGCAACGTAAAGCAACGTAAAGCAAGGCAACGTAAAGCAAGGCAAGGTAAAGCAACGCAACGTAAAGCAACATAAAGCAACGTAAAGCAAGGTAACGTAAAGCAACATAAAGCAAGGCAACGTAAAGCAAGGCAAAGTAAAGCAACGTAAAGCAAGGCAACGTCAAGCAAGGCAACGTAAAAAAAACGAAAAGCAAGGCAACGTAAAGCAACGTAAACCAAGGCAACGTAAAGCAACGTAAAGCAAGGCAACGTAAAGCAACGTAAAGCAACGTCAAGCAAGGCAACGTAAAGCAACGTAAAGCAACGTAAAGCAAGGCAAGGCAAGGTAAAGCAACGTAAAGCAGCGTAAAGCAACGTAAAGCAACGTAAAGCAAGGCAAGGCAAGGTAAAGCAACGTAAAGCAACGTAAACCAATGTAAAGCAAGGCAAGGCAAGGTAAAGCAGCGTAAAGCAAGGTAAAGCAACGTAAAGCAACGTAAAACAAGGCAAGGCAACGTAAAGCAATGTAAAGCAACGTAAAGCAAGGCAAGGAAACGTAAAGCAACGTAAGGCAAGGCAAATCAACGTAAAGCAACGTAAAGGAAGGCAAGGCAACGTAAAGCAACCTAAAGCAATGTAAGGCAAGGCAAGGCAACGTAAAGCAACGTAAAGCAAGGCAACGTAAAGCAAGGCAAGGTAAAGCAACGCAACGTAAACAACATAAAGCAACGTAAAGCAAGGTAACGTAAAGCAACATAAAGCAAGGCAACGTAAAGCAAGGCAAAGTAAAGCAACGTAAAGCAAGGCAACGTAAATCAACGTAAACCAAGGCAACGTAAAGCAACGTAAAGCAATGTAAAGAAAGGCAAGGCAAGGTAAAGCAACATAAAGCAACGTAAAGCAACGTAAAGCAACCTAAAGGAAGGCAAGGCAAGGTAAAGCAACGTAAAGCAACGTAAAGCAAGGCAAGGCAAGGTAAAGCAGCATAAATCAACGTAAAGCAACGTAAAGCAATGTAAAGCAAGGCAAGTCAAAGCAAGAGAGAGCAAGGCAAAGCAACGTAAAGCAACGTAAAGTAACGTAAAGCAAGGCAAGTCAAAGCAATGTTAAGCAACGTAAAGCAACGTAAAGCAAGGAAAGGCAAAGCAATGTAAAGCAACGTAAAGCAACGTAAAGCAAGGCAAGGCAACGTAAAGCAACATAAGCAACGTAAAGCAAGGCAAGACAACGTAAAGCAACGTAAAACAAAGTAAAGCAACGTAAAGCAAGGCAAGGCAACATAAAGCAACGTAAAACAAGGCAAGGCAACGTAAAGCAACGTAAAGCAAGGCAAGGCAACGTAAAACAACGTAAAGCAACGCAACGTAAAGCAACGCAACGTAAAGCAACGTAAAGCAATGCAACGTAAAGCAAGGCAATGCAACGTAAAGCAACATAAAGCAACGTAAAGCAAGGCAACGTAAAGCAACGTAGAGCAAGGCAACGTAAAGCCAGGCAACGTAAAGCAACGTAAAGCAACGTCAAGCAAGGCAACGTAAAGCAACGTAAAGCAAGGCAACGTAAAGCAACGTAAACCATGGCAACGTAAAGCTACGTAAAGACGGCAACGTAAAGCAACGTAAAGCAACGTCAAGCAAGGCAACGTAAAGCAACGTAAAGCAAGGCAACGTAAAGCAACGTAAACCAAGGCAAAGTAAAGCAACGTAAACCAAGGCAACGTAAAGCAACGTAAAGCAACGTAAAGCAAGGCAACGTAAAGCAAGGCAACGTAAAAAACGTAAACCAAGGCAACGTCAAGCTACGTAAAGCAAGGCAACGTAAAGCAAGGCAACGTAAAGCAACGTATAGCAAGGCAACGTAAAGCAAGGCAACGTAAAGCAACGTAAAGCAAGGCAAGGCAACGTAAAGCAAGGCAACGTAAAGCAACGTAAAGCAAGGCAAGGCAACGTAAAACAAAGCAACGTAAAGCAACGTAAGGCAAGGTAAGGCAACGTAAAGCTTGGCAACGTAAAGCAACGTAAAGCAAGGCAAGGCAAGGCAACGTAAAGCAAGGCAACGTAAATCAATGTAAAGCAACGTAAAGCAAGGCAAGGCAACGTAAAGCAAGGCAACGTAAAGCAAGTCAAGGCAACGTAAAACAACGTAAAGCAATGTAAAACAACGTAAAGCAAGGCAATGCAAGGAAAAGCAACGTAAAGCAACGTAAAGCAAGGCAAGGCAAGGCAAAGCAACGTAAAGCAACGTAAAGCAAGGCAAGGCAAGAAAAAGCAACGTAAAGCAACTTAAAGCAAGGCAAGGCAAGGTAAAGGAAGATAAAGCAACGTAAAGCAACGTAAAGCAAGGCAAGGCAAGGTAAAGCAATATAAAGTAACGTAAAAAACGTAAAGCAAGGCAAGGCAACGTAAAGCAAGGCAAGGCAAGGTAAAGCAACGTAAACCAACGTAAACCAATGTAAAGCAAGGCAAGGCAAAACAACATAAAGCAACGTAAAGCAACGTAAAGCAAGGCAAGGAAAGGTAAAGCAACGTAAAGCAGCGTAAAGCAACGTAAAGCAACGTAAAGCAAGGCAAGGCAAGGTAAAGCAGCGTAAAGCAAGGTATAGCAACGTAAAGCAATGTAAAGCAAGGCAAGGTAAGGTAAAGCAACGTAAAGCAACGTAAAGCAAGGCAAGGCAAGGTAAAGCAGCGTAAAGCAACGTAAAGAAATGTAAAGCAACGAAAAGCAAGGCAAGTCAAAGCAAGGGAAAGCAAGGCAAGGCAACGTAAAGCAAGGCAAAGTAAACCTACGTAAAGCAAGGCAAGGCAACGTAAAGAAAGGCAACGTAAAGCAAGGCAACGTAAAGCAACGTAATGCAAGGCAAGGCAACGTAAAACAAAGCAACGTAAAGCAACGTAAGGCAAGGCAAGGCAACGTAAAGCAAGCCAACGTAAATCAACGTAAAGCAACGTAAAGCAAGGCAAGGCAACGTAAAGCAAAGTAAAGCAAGGCAAGGCAACCTAAAGCAAGGCAACGTAAAGAACATAAAGTAAGGCAAGGCAACCTAAAGCAACGTAAAGCAAGGCACAGAAACGTAAAGCAACGTAAAGCAATGTAAAGCAAGGCAAGGCAAGGTAAAGCAACGTAAAGCAACGTAAAGCAACGTAAAGCAACGTAAAGGAAGGCAAGGCAAGGTAAAGCAACGTAAAGCAACGTAAAGCAAGGCAAGGCAAGGTAAAGCAGCATAAATCAACGTAAAGCAACGTAAAGCAACGTAAAGCAAGGCAAGTCAAAGCATGAGAGAGCAAGGCAAAGCAACGTAAAGCAACGTAAAGTAACGTAAAGCAAGGCAAGTCAAAGCAATGTTAAGCAACGTAAAGCAACGTAAAGCAAGGAAAGGCAAAGCAATGTAAAGCAACGTAAAGCAACGTAAAGCAACATAAAGCAAGGCAAGTCAAGGTAAAGCAGCGTAAAGCAACGTAAAGCAACGTAAAGCAAGGCAAGGCAACGTAAAGCAACATAAGCAACGTAAAGCAAGGCAAGACAACGTAAAGCAACGTAAAACAACGTAAAGCAACGTAAAGCAAGGCAAGGCAACATAAAGCAACGTAAAACAAGGCAAGGCAACGTAAAGCAACGTAAAGCAAGGCAAGGCAACGTAAAGCAACGTAAAGCAAGGCAACGTAAAGCAACGCAACGTAAAGCAACGTAAAGCAATGCAACGTAAAGCAAGGCAATGCAACGTAAAGCAACATAAAGCAACGTAAAGCAAGGCAACGTAAAGCAACGTAAAGCAAGGCAACGTAAAGCAAGGCAACGTAAACAACGTAAAGCAACGTCAAGCAAGGCAACGTAAAGCAACGTAAAGCAAGGCAACGTAAAGCAACGTAAACCATGGCAACGTAAAGCTACGGAAAGACGGCAACGTAAAGCAACGTAAAGCAACGTAAAGCAAGGCAACGTAAAGCAACGTAAACCAAGGCAAAGTAAAGCAACGTAAAGCAAGGCAACGTAAAGCAACGTAAAGCAACGTAAAGCAAGGCAACGTAAAGCAACGTAAAGCAAGGCAACGAAAAGCAAGGTAAACTAAGGCAACGTCAAGCTACGTAAAGCAAGGCAACGTAAAGCAAGGCAACGTAAGGCAACGTAAAGCAAGGAAACGTAAAGCAAGGCAACGTAAAGCAACGTAAAGCAAGGCAAGGCAACGTAAAGCAAGGCAACGTAAAGCAACGTAAAGCAAGGCAAGGCAACGTAAAACAAAGCAACGTAAAGCAACGTAAGGCAAGGTAAGGCAACGTAAAGCTTGGCAACGTAAAGCAACGTAAAGCAAGGCAAGGCAAGGCAACGTAAAGCAAGGCAACGTAAATCAATGTAAAGCAACGTAAAGCAAGGCAAGGCAACGTAAAGCAAGGCAACGTAAAGCAAGTCAAGGCAACGTAAAACAACGTAAAGCAATGTAAAACAACGTAAAGCAAGGCAATGCAAGGAAAAGCAACGTAAAGCAACGTAAAGCAAGGCAAGGCAAGGCAAAGCAACGTAAAGCAATGTAAAGCAAGGCAAGGCAAGAAAAAGCAACGTAAAGCAACTTAAAGCAAGGCAAGGCAAGGTAAAGGAAGATAAAGCAACGTAAAGCAACGTAAAGCAAGGCTTGGCAAGGTAAAGCAATATAAAGTAACGTAAAAAACGTAAAGCAAGGCAAGGCAACGTAAAGCAAGGCAAGGCAAGGTAAAGCAACGTAAAGCAACGTAAACCAATGTAAAGCAAGGCATGGCAAAACAACATAAAGCAACGTAAAGCAACGTAAAGCAAGGCAAGGCAAGGTAAAGCAACGTAAAGCAGCGTAAAGCAACGTAAAGCAACGTAAAGCAAGGCAAGGCAAGGTAAAGCAGCGTAAAGCAAGGTATAGCAACGTAAAGCAATGTAAAGCAAGGCAAGGTAAGGTAAAGCAACGTAAAGTAACGTAAAGCAAGGCAAGGCAAGGTAAAGCAGCGTAAAGCAACGTAAAGCAACGTAAAGCAACGAAAAGCAAGGCAAGTCAAAGCAAGGGAAAGCAAGGCAAAGCAACGTAAAGCAACGTAAAGCAAGGCAAGTCAAAGCAACGTTAAGCAACGTAAAGAAACGTAAAGCAAGGCAAGGCAAAGCAACATAAAGCAACGTAAAGCTACGTAAAGCAACGTAAAGCAAGGCAAGGCAAGGTAAAGCAACGTAAAGCAAAGTAAAGCAAGGCAAGGCAAGGTAAAGCAGCGTAAAGCAAGGTAAAGCAACGTAAAGCAACGTAAAGCAAGGCAAGGCAACGTAAAGCAACGTAAAGCAACGTAAAGCAAGGCAAGGCAATGTAAAGCAACGTAAGGCAAGGCAAATCAACGTAAAGCAACGTAAAGGAAGGCAAGGCAACGTAAAGCAACCTAAAGCAACGTAAAGCAAGGCAAGGCAACGTAAAGCAACGTAAAGCAAGGCAACGTAAAGCAAGGCAAGGTAAAGCAACGCAACGTAAAGCAACATAAAGCAACGTAAAGCAAGGTAACGTAAAGCAACATAAAGCAAGGCAACGTAAAGCAAGGCAAAGTAAAGCAACGTAAAGCAAGGCAACGTCAAGCAAGGCAACGTAAAAAAAACGAAAAGCAAGGCAACGTAAAGCAACGTAAACCAAGGCAACGTAAAGCAACGTAAAGCAAGGCAACGTAAAGCAACGTAAAGCAACGTCAAGCAAGGCAACGTAAAGCAACGTAAAGCAACGTAAAGCAAGGCAAGGCAAGGTAAAGCAACGTAAAGCAGCGTAAAGCAACGTAAAGCAACGTAAAGCAAGGCAAGGCAAGGTAAAGCAACGTAAAGCAACGTAAACCAATGTAAAGCAAGGCAAGGCAAAACAACATAAAGCAACGTAAAGCAACGTAAAGCAACGTAAAGCAAGGCAAGGCAAGGTAAAGCAACGTAAAGCAACGTAAACCAATGTAAAGCAAGGCAAGGCAAAACAACATAAAGCAACGTAAAGCAACGTAAAGCAAGGCAAGGCAAGGTAAAGCAGCGTAAAGCAAGGTATAGCAACGTAAAGCAATGTAAAGCAAGGCAAGGTAAGTTAAAGCAACGTAAAGCAACGTAAAGCAAGGCAAGGCAAGGTAAAGCAGCGTAAAGCAACGTAAAGCAACGTAAAGCAACGAAAAGCAAGGCAAGTCAAAGCAAGGGAAAGCAAGGCAAAGCAACGTAAAGCAACGTAAAGCAACGTAAAGCAAGGCAAGTCAAAGCAACGTTAAGCAACGTAAAGAAACGTAAAGCAAGGCAAGGCAAAGCAACATAAAGCAACGTAAAGCTACGTAAAGCAACGTAAAGAAAGGCAAGGCAAGGTAAAGCAACGTAAAGCAGCGTAAAGCAACGTAAAGCAAAGTAAAGCAAGGCAAGGCAAGGTAAAGCAGCGTAAAGCAAGGTAAAGCAACGTAAAGCAACGTAAAGCAAGGCAAGGCAACGTAAAGCAACGTAAAGCAACGTAAAGCAAGGCAAGGCAACGTAAAGCAACGTAAGGCAAGGCAAATCAACGTAAAGCAACGTAAAGGAAGGCAAGGCAACGTAAAGCAACCTAAAGCAACGTAAAGCAAGGCAAGGCAACGTAAAGCAACGTAAAGCAAGGCAACGTAAAGCAAGGCAAGGTAAAGCAACGCAACGTAAAGCAACATAAAGCAACGTAAAGCAAGGTAACGTAAAGCAACATAAAGCAAGGCAACGTAAAGCAAGGCAAAGTAAAGCAACGTAAAGCAAGGCAACGTCAAGCAAGGAAACGTAAAAAAAACGTAAAGCAAGGCAACGTAAAGCAACGTAAACCAAGGCAACGTAAAGCAACGTAAAGCAAGGCAACGTAAAGCAACGTAAAGCAACGTCAAGCAAGGCAACGTAAAGCAACGTAAAGCAACGTAAAGCATGGCAAGGCAAGTTAAAGCAGCGTAAAGCAAGGTATAGCAACGTAAAGCAATGTAAAGCAAGGCAAGGTAAGGTAAAGCAACGTAAAGCAACGTAAAGCAAGGCAAGGCAAGGTAAAGCAGCGTAAAGCAACGTAAAGCAACGTAAAGCAACGAAAAGCAAGGCAAGTCAAAGCAAGGGAAAGCAAGGCAAGGCAACGTAAAGCAAGGCAAAGTAAACCTACGTAAAGCAAGGCAAGGCAACGTAAAGAAAGGCAACGTAAAGCAAGGCAACGTAAAGCAACGTAATGCAAGGCAAGGCAACGTAAAACAAAGCAACGTAAAGCAACGTAAGGCAAGGCAAGGCAACGTAAAGCAAGCCAACGTAAATCAACGTAAAGCAACGTAAAGCAAGGCAAGGCAACGTAAAGCAAAGTAAAGCAAGGCAAGGCAACCTAAAGCAAGGCATCGTAAAGAACATAAAGTAAGGCAAGGCAACCTAAAGCAACGTAAAGCAAGGCACAGAAACGTAAAGCAACGTAAAGCAATGTAAAGCAAGGCAAGGCAAGGTAAAGCAACGTAAAGCAACGTAAAGCAACGTAAAGCAACGTAAAGGAAGGCAAGGCAAGGTAAAGCAACGTAAAGCAACGTAAAGCAAGACAAGGCAAGGTAAAGCAGCATAAAGCAACGTAAAGCAACGTAAAGCAACGTAAAGCAAGGCAAGTCAAAGCAAGAGAGAGCAAGGCAAAGCAACGTAAAGCAACGTAAAGTAACGTAAAGCAAGGCAAGTCAAAGCAATGTTAAGCAACGTAAAGCAACGTAAAGCAAGGAAAGGCAAAGCAATGTAAAGCAACGTAAAGCAACGTAAAGCAACATAAAGCAAGGCAAGTCAAGGTAAAGCAGCGTAAAGCAACGTAAAGCAACGTAAAGCAAGGCAAGGCAACGTAAAGCAACATAAGCAACGTAAAGCAAGGCAAGACAACGTAAAGCAACGTAAAACAACGTAAAGCAACGTAAAGCAAGGCAAGGCAACATAAAGCAACGTAAAACAAGGCAAGGCAACGTAAAGCAACGTAAAGCAAGGCAAGGCAACGTAAAGCAACGTAAAGCAAGGCAACGTAAAGCAACGCAACGTAAAGCA
The DNA here is from genome assembly GCF_032191515.1 of Phaenicophaeus curvirostris. Classification (NCBI taxonomy): domain Eukaryota; kingdom Metazoa; phylum Chordata; class Aves; order Cuculiformes; family Cuculidae; genus Phaenicophaeus; species Phaenicophaeus curvirostris. The sequence continues at coordinate 1,146,397 of NW_027206680.1, forward strand.
ACGTAAAGCAATGCAACGTAAAGCAAGGCAATGCAACGTAAAGCAACATAAAGCAACGTAAAGCAAGGCAACGTAAAGCAACGTAAAGCAAGGCAACGTAAAGCAAGGCAACGTAAAGCAACGTAAAGCAACGTCAAGCAAGGCAACGTAAAGCAACGTAAAGCAAGGCAACGTAAAGCAACGTAAACCATGGCAACGTAAAGCTACGTAAAGACGGCAACGTAAAGCAACGTAAAGCAACGTAAAGCAAGGCAACGTAAAGCAACGTAAACCAAGGCAAAGTAAAGCAACGTAAAGCAAGGCAACGTAAAGCAACGTAAAGCAACGTAAAGCAAGGCAACGTAAAGCAACGTAAAGCAAGGCAACGTAAAGCAAGGTAAACCAAGGCAACGTCAAGCTACGTAAAGCAAGGCAACGTAAAGCAAGGCAACGTAAAGCAACGTAAAGCAAGGCAACGTAAAGCAAGGCAACGTAAAGCAACGTAAAGCAAGGCAAGGCAACGTAAAGCAAGGCAACGTAAAGCAACGTAAAGCAAGGCAAGGCAACGTAAAACAAAGCAACGTAAAGCAACGTAAGGCAAGGTAAGGCAACGTAAAGCTTGGCAACGTAAAGCAACGTAAAGCAAGGCAAGGCAAGGCAACGTAAAGCAAGGCAACGTAAATCAATGTAAAGCAACGTAAAGCAAGGCAAGGCAACGTAAAGCAAGGCAACGTAAAGCAAGTCAAGGCAACGTAAAACAACGTAAAGCAATGTAAAACAACGTAAAGCAAGGCAATGCAAGGAAAAGCAACGTAAAGCAACGTAAAGCAAGGCAAGGCAAGGCAAAGCAACGTAAAGCAACGTAAAGCAAGGCAAGGCAAGAAAAAGCAACGTAAAGCAACTTAAAGCAAGGCAAGGCAAGGTAAAGGAAGATAAAGCAACGTAAAGCAACGTAAAGCAAGGCAAGGCAAGGTAAAGCAATATAAAGTAACGCAAAAAACGTAAAGCAAGGCAAGGCAATGTAAAGCAAGGCAAGGCAAGGTAAAGCAACGTAAACCAATGTAAAGCAAGGCAAGGCAAAACAACATAAAGCAACGTAAAGCAACGTAAAGCAAGGCAAGGCAAGGTAAAGCAAAGTAAAGCAGCGTAAATCAACGTAAAGCAACGTAAAGCAAGGCAAGGCAAGGTAAAGCAGCGTAAAGCAAGGTATAGCAACGTAAAGCAATGTAAAGCAAGGCAAGGTAAGGTAAAGCAACGTAAAGCAACGTAAAGCAAGGCAAGGCAAGGTAAAGCAGCGTAAAGCAACGTAAAGCAACGTAAAGCAACGAAAAGCAAGGCAAGTCAAAGCAAGGGAAAGCAAGGCAAAGCAACGTAAAGCAACGTAAAGCAACGTAAAGCAAGGCAAGTCAAAGCAACGTTAAGCAACGTAAAGAAACGTAAAGCAAGGCAAGGCAAAGCAACATAAAGCAACGTAAAGCTACGTAAAGCAACGTAAAGCAAGGCAAGGCAAGGTAAAGCAACGTAAAGCAGCGTAAAGCAACGTAAAGCAAAGTAAAGCAAGGCAAGGCAAGGTAAAGCAGCGTAAAGCAAGGTAAAGCAACGTAAAGCAACGTAAAGCAAGGCAAGGCAACGGAAAGCAACGTAAAGCAACGTAAAGCAAGGCAAGGCAACGTAAAGCAACGTAAGGCAAGGCAAATCAACGTAAAGCAACGTAAAGGAAGGCAAGGCAACGTAAAACAACCTAAAGCAACGTAAAGCAAGGCAAGGCAACGTAAAGCAACGTAAAGCAAGGCAACGTAAAGCAAGGCAAGGTAAAGCAATGCAACGTAAAGCAACATAAAGCAACGTAAAGCAAGGTAACGTAAAGCAACATAAAGCAAGGCAACGTAAAGCAAGGCAAAGTAAAGCAACGTAAAGCAAGGCAACGTCAAGCAAGGCAACGTAAAAAAAACGTAAAGCAAGGCAACGTAAAGCAACGTAAACCAAGGCAACGTAAAGCAACGTAAAGCAAGGCAACGTAAAGCAACGTAAAGCAACGTCAAGCAAGGCAACGTAAAGCAACGTAAAGCAAGGCAAGGTAAAGCAAGGTAAACCAAGGCAACGTCAAGCAACGTAAAGCAAGGCAACGTAAAGCAAGGCAACGTAAAGCAACATAAAGCAACATAAAGCAAGGCAAGTCAAGGTAAAGCAGCGTAAAGCAACGTAAAGCAACGTAAAGCAAGGCAAGGCAACGTAAAGCAACATAAGCAACGTAAAGCAAGGCAAGACAACGTAAAGCAACGTAAAACAACGTAAAGCAACGTAAAGCAAGGCAAGGCAACATAAAGCAACGTAAAACAAGGCAAGGCAACGTAAAGCAACGTAAAGCAAGGCAAGGCAACGTAAAGCAACGTAAAGCAAGGCAACGTAAAGCAACGCAACGTAAAGCAACGTAAAGCAATGCAACGTAAAGCAAGGCAATGCAACGTAAAGCAACATAAAGCAACGTAAAGCAAGGCAACGTAAAGCAACGTAAAGCAAGGCAACGTAAAGCAAGGCAACGTAAAGCAACGTCAAGCAAGGCAACGTAAAGCAACGTAAAGCAAGGCAACGTAAAGCAACGTAAACCATGGCAACGTAAAGCTACGTAAAGACGGCAACGTAAAGCAACGTAAAGCAAGGCAACGTAAAGCAACGTAAACCAAGGCAAAGTAAAGCAACGTAAAGCAAGGCAACGTAAAGCAACGTAAAGCAACGTAAAGCAAGGCAACGTAAAGCAACGTAAAGGAAGGCAACGTAAAGCAAGGTAAACCAAGGCAACGTCAAGCTACGTAAAGCAAGGCAACGTAAAGCAAGGCAACGTAAAGCAACGTAAAGCAAGGAAACGTAAAGCAAGGCAACGTAAAGCAACGTAAAGCAAGGCAAGGCAACGTAAAGCAAGGCAACGTAAAGCAACGTAAAGCAAGGCAAGGCAACGTAAAACAAAGCAACGTAAAGCAACGTAAGGCAAGGTAAGGCAACGTAAAGCTTGGCAACGTAAAGCAACGTAAAGCAAGGCAAGGCAAGGCAACGTAAAGCAAGGCAACGTAAATCAATGTAAAGCAACGTAAAGCAAGGCAAGGCAACGTAAAGCAAGGCAACGTAAAGCAAGTCAAGGCAACGTAAAACAACGTAAAGCAATGTAAAACAACGTAAAGCAAGGCAATGCAAGGAAAAGCAACGTAAAGCAACGTAAAGCAAGGCAAGGCAAGGCAAAGCAACGTAAAGCAACGTAAAGCAAGGCAAGGCAAGAAAAAGCAACGTAAAGCAACTTAAAGCAAGGCAAGGCAAGGTAAAGGAAGATAAAGCAACGTAAAGCAACGTAAAGCAAGGCAAGGCAAGGTAAAGCAATATAAAGTAACGTAAAAAACGTAAAGCAAGGCAAGGCAACGTAAAGCAAGGCAAGGCAAGGTAAAGCAACGTAAAGCAACGTAAACCAATGTAAAGCAAGGCAAGGCAAAACAACATAAAGCAACGTAAAGCAACGTAAAGCAAGGCAAGGCAAGGTAAAGCAAAGTAAAGCAGCGTAAAGCAACGTAAAGCAAAGTAAAGCAAGGCAAGGCAAGGTAAAGCAGCGTAAAGCAAGGTATAGCAACGTAAAGCAATGTAAAGCAAGGCAAGGTAAGGTAAAGCAACGTAAAGCAACGTAAAGCAAGGCAAGGCAAGGTAAAGCAGCGTAAAGCAACGTAAAGCAACGTAAAGAAACGTAAAGCAAGGCAAGTCAAAGCAACGTTAAGCAACGTAAAGAAACGTAAAGCAAGGCAAGGCAAAGCAACATAAAGCAACGTAAAGCTACGTAAAGCAACGTAAAGCAAGGCAAGGCAAGGTAAAGCAACGTAAAGCAGCGTAAAGCAACGTAAAGCAAAGTAAAGCAAGGTAAGGCAAGGTAAAGCAGCGTAAAGCAAGGTAAAGCAACGTAAAGCAACGTAAAGCAAGGCAAGGCAACGGAAAGCAACGTAAAGCAACGTAAAGCAAGGCAAGGCAACGTAAAGCAACGTAAGGCAAGGTAAATCAACGTAAAGCAACGTAAAGGAAGGCAAGGCAACGTAAAACAACCTAAAGCAACGTAAAGCAAGGCAAGGCAACGTAAAGCAACGTAAAGCAAGGCAACGTAAAGCAAGGCAAGGTAAAGCAATGCAACGTAAAGCAACATAAAGCAACGTAAAGCAAGGTAACGTAAAGCAACATAAAGCAAGGCAACGTAAAGCAAGGCAAAGTAAAGCAACGTAAAGCAAGGCAACGTCAAGCAAGGCAACGTAAAAAAAACGTAAAGCAAGGCAACGTAAAGCAACGTAAACCAAGGCAACGTAAAGCAACGTAAAGCAAGGCAACGTAAAGCAACGTAAAGCAACGTCAAGCAAGGCAACGTAAAGCAACGTAAAGCAAGGCAAGGTAAAGCAAGGTAAACCAAGGCAACGTCAAGCAACGTAAAGCAAGGCAACGTAAAGCAAGGCAACGTAAAGCAACATAAAGCAAGGCAACGTAAAGCAACGTAAAGCAACTTCAAGCAAGGCAAAGTAAAGCAACGTAAAGCAAGGCAACGTAAAGCAACGTAAACCATGGCAACGTAAAGCAACGTAAAGAAGGCAACGTAAAGCAACGTAAAGCAACGTCAAGCCAGGCAACGTAAAGCAACTTAAAGCAACGTCAAGCAAGGCAACGTAAAGCAACGGAAAGCAAGGCAACGTAAAGCAACGTAAAGCAACGTAAAGCACCGTCAAGCAAGGCAACGTAAAGCAACGTAAAGCAAGGCAACGTAAAGCAACGTAAAGCAAGGCAACGTAAAGCAACGTAAAGCAAGGCAACGTAAAGCAAGGCAACGTAAAGCAACGTAAAGCAAGGCAACGTAAAGCAAGGCAACGTAAAGCAACGTAAAGCAAGGCAAGGCAACGTAAAGCAAGGCAACGTAAAGCAACGTAAAGCAAGGCAAGGCAACGTAAAACAAAGCAACGTAAAGCAACGTAAGGCAAGGTAAGGCAACGTAAAGCTTGGCAACGTAAAGCAACGTAAAGCAAGGCAAGGCAAGGCAACGTAAAGCAAGGCAACGTTAATAAATGTAAAGCAACGTAAAGCAAGGCAAGGCAACGTAAAGCAAGGCAACGTAAAGCAAGTCATGGCAACGTAAAACAACGTGAAGCAATGTAAAACAACGTAAAGCAAGGCAATGCAAGGTAAAGCAACGTAAAGCAACGTAAAGCAAGGCAAGGAAAGGCAAAGCAACGTAAAGCAACGTAAAGCAAGGCAAGGCAAGAAAAAGCAACGTAAAGCAACTTAAAGCAAGGCAAGGCAAGGTAAAGGAAGATAAAGAAACGTAAAGCAACGTAAAGCAAGGCAAGGCAAGGTAAAGCAATATAAAGTAACGTAAAAAACGTAAAGCAAGGCAAGGCAACGTAAAGCATGGCAAGGCAAGGTAAAGCAACGTAAAGCAACATAAAGCAACGTAAAGCAAGGCAAGGCAAGGTAAAGCAACGTAAAGCAACGTAAAGCAAGGCAAGGCAAGGTAAAGCAACGTAAAGCAACGTAAGGCAAATCAAGGCTAAGCAAGGCAAAGCAACGTAAAGCAAGGTAAAGCAAGGCAACGTAAAGCAACGTAAAGCAAGGCAAGGCAAGGTAAAGCAACATAAAGCAACGTAAAGCAACGGAAAACAAGGCAAATCAAGGTAAATCAAGGTAAAGCAACGTAAAGCAAGGGAAAGCAAGGAAAGCAACGTAAAGAAACGTAAAGCAACGTAAAGCAAGGTAAGGCAAGGCAAGGCAAGGTAAAGCAACGTAAAGCAACGTAAAGCAACGTAAAGAAAGGCAACGGAAAGCAACTTAAATCAACGTAAAGCAAAGCAACGTAAAGCAACGTAAAGCAAGGCAACGTAAAGCAACGTAAAGCAATGCAACGTAAAGCAACGTAAAGCAACGTAAAGGTAGGCAAGGCAAGGCAAAGCAACGTAAAGCAACGTAAAGCAACGTAAAGCAACGTAAACCAAGGCAACGTAAAGAAACGTAAAGCAACATAAAGCAACGTAAAGCAACGTAAACAAGGCAAGGCAAAGCAAGGCAAAGCAAGGCAAAGCAACGTAAAGGAACCTAAAGCAAGGTAAAGCAACGTAAAGCAAGGCAAGGCAAAGCAACGTAAAGCAACGTAAAGCAACGTAAAGCAAGGAAACATAAAGCAAAGTAAAGCAACGTAAAGCAAGGCAAGGCAAAGCAACGTAAGGAAACGTAAAGCAATGCATGGCAAGGCAAAGAAAGGCTAAGCAAGGCATAGCAACGTAAAGCAACGTAAAGCAAGGCAACGTAAAGCAAGGTAAAGCAAGGCAAAGCAACGTAAAGCAACGTAAAGCAACGTAAAGCAAGGCAAGGCAAAGCAACGTAAAGTAACGTAAAGCAACGTAAAGCAACGTAAAGCAAGGCAAAGCAACGTAAAGCAACGTAAAGCAAGGCAAGGAAAGGTAAAGCAACGTAAAGCAAAGTAAAGCAACGTAAAGCAAGGCAAGGCAAGGTAACGCAACGTAAAGCAATGCAAAGCAACGTAACGCAAGGCAAGGAAACGTAAAGCAACGTAAAACAACGTAAGGCAAGGCAAGGCAACGTAAAGCAACGTAAAGCAAGGCAACGTAAAGCAAGGCAACGTAAAGCAACGCAACGTAAAGCAACGTAAAGCAACGTAAAGCAAGGCAACGTAAAGCAAGGCAACGTAAAGCAACATAAAGCAACGTAAAGCAAGGAAACGTAAAGCAACGGAAAGCAAGGCAACGTAAAGCAAGGCAACGTAAAGCAACGTAAAGCAATGCAACGTAAAGCAAGGCAATGTAAAGCAACGTAAAGCAAGGCAACGTAAAGCAACGTAAACAACGTCAAGCAAGGCAACGTAAAACAACGTAAAGCAAGGCAACGTAAAGCAATGTAAACCAAGGCAACGTAAAGCAACGTAAAGCAAGGCAACGTAAAGCAACATAAAGCAACGTCAAGCAAGGCAAGGCAAGGTAAAGCAACGTAAAGCAACGTAAAGCAAGGCAAGGCAAGGTAAAGCAACATAAAGCAATGTAAAGCAACGTAAAGCAAGGCAAGGAAAGGTAAAGCAACGTAAAGTAACGTAAAGCAACGTAAAGCAAGGCAAGGCAACGTAAAGCAACGTAAAGCAAGGGAAGCAAGGTAAAGCAACGTAAAGCAACGTAAAGCAAGGCAAGGCAAGGTAAAGCAAAGTAAAGTAACGTGAAGCAAGGCAAGGCAAGGTAAAGCAACGTAAAGCAACACAAAGTAACGTAAAGAAAGGTAAGACAAGGTAAAGCAACGTAAAGCAACCTAAAGCAAGGCAAGGCAACGTAAAGCAACGTAAAGCAAGGCAAGGCAAGGTAAAGCAAAGTAAAGCAACGTGAAGCAAGGCAAGGCAAGGTAAAGCAACGTAAAGCAACACAAAGCAACGTAAAGAAAGGTAAGGCAAGGTAAAGCAACGTAAAGCAACCTAAAGCAAGGCAAGGCAACGTAAAGCAACGTAAAGCAAGGCAAGGCAAGGTAAAGCAACGTAAAGCAATGTAAAGCTACGTAAAGCAAGGCAAGGCCAGGTAAGGCAAGGTAACGCAACGTAAAGCAACGTAAAGCAACGTAAAGCAAGGTAAGGCAAGGCAAGGCAAAGCAACGTAAAGCAACGTATTGCAACATAAAGCAACGTAAAGCAAGGCAACGTAAAGCAAGGTAAAGTAACGTAAAACAACGTAAAGCAAGGCAACGTAAAGCAACGTAAATCAAAGTAAAGCAAAGCAACGTAAAGCAACGTAAAGCAACGTAAAGCAAGTCAACGTAAAGTAACGTAAAGCAACGTAAAGCAAGGCAACGTAAAGCAACTTAAAACAATGCAACGTAAAGCAACGTAAAGCAACGTAAAGGAAGGCAAGGCAAGGCAAAGCAACGTAAAGCAACGTAAAGCAACGTAAAGCAATGTAAAGCAAGGCAACGTAAATCAACGTAAAGCAACGTAAAGCAACGTAAAGCAAGGCAAGGCAAGGTAAAGCAACGTAAAGCAAGGGAAGGCAACGTAAAGCAAGGGAAGGCAACGTAAAGCAAGGCCAGGCAAGGTAAAGCAACGTAAAGCAACGTAAAGCAAGGCAAGGCAAGGTAAAGCAACGTAAAGCAAATTAAAGCAATGTAAAACAATGCAAGGCAAGGTAAAGCACCTAAAGGAATGTAAAGCAAAGTAGAGCAAGGCAAGGCAAGGTAAAGCAACGTAAAGCAACGTAAAGCAACGTAAAGCAAGGCAAGGCAAGGTAAAGCAACGTAAAGCAATGTAAAGCAAGGCAAGGCAAGGTAAAGCAGCGTAAAGCAACGTAAAGAAACGTAAAGCAACGTAAAGCAAGGCAAGGCAAAGCAAGGCAAAGCAACGTAAAGCAATGTAAAGCAAGGTAAAGCAAGGGAAGTCAAAGCAAGGGAAAGCAAGGCAAAGCAACGTAAAGCAACGTAAAGCAACGTAAAGCAAGGCAAGTCAAAGCAACGCTAAGCAACGTAAAGCAACGTAAAGCAAGGCAAGGCAAAACAACATAAAGCAACGTAAAGCAACGTTAAGCAAGGCAAGGCAAGGTAAAGCAACGTAAAGCAGCGTAAAGCAACGTAAAGCAACATAAAGCTAGGCAAGTCAAGGTAAAGCAGCGTAAAGCAACGTAAAGCAACGTAAAGCAACGTAAAGCAAAGCAAGGCAACGTAAAGCAACATAAGCAACGTAAAGCAAGGCAAGACAACGTAAAGCAACGTAAAACAACGTAAAGCAACGTAAAGCAAGTCAAGGCAACGTAAAGCAACGTAAAACAAGGCAAGGCAACGTAAAGCAACGTAAAGCAAGGCAAGGCAAAGCAACGTAAAGCAACGTAAAGCAACGTAAAGCAACGTAAATCAAGGCAAGGCAAAGCAACCTAAAGCAACGTAAAGCAAGGCAAGGCAAGGTAAAGCAGCGTAAAGCAACGTAAAGCAACGTAAAGCAAGGCAAGTCAAAACAAGAGAGAGCAAGGCAAAGCAACGTAAAGCAACGTAAAGCAACGTAAAGCAAGGCAAGGCAAAGCAACGTAAAGCAACGTAAAGCAACGTAAAGCAAGGCAAGGCAAGGTAAAGCAACGTAAAGCAGCGTAAAGCAACGTAAAGTAACATAAAGCAAGGCAAGTCAAGGTAAAGCAGCGTAAAGCAACGTAAAGCAACGTAAAGCAACGTAAAGCAAGGCAAGGCAAGGTAAAGCAACATAAGCAACGTAAAGCAAGGCAAGACAACGTAAAGCAACGTAGAACAACGTAAAGCAACGTAAAGCAAGGCAAGGCAACGTAAAGCAACGTAAAACAAGGCAAGGCAACGTAAAGCAACGTAAAGCAAGGCAAGGCAAAGCAACGTAAAACAACGTAAAGCAACGTAAAGCAACGTAAATCAAGGCAAGTCAAAGCAACGTAAAGTAACGTAAAGCAACGTAAAGAAACGTAAAGCAAGGCAAAGCAACGTAAAGCAACGTAAAGCAAGGAAAGGCAAGGTAAAGCAACGTAAAGCAAGGGAAGGCAACGTAAAGCAAGGCCAGGCAAGGTAAAGCAGCGTAAAGCAACGTAAAGCAGCTTAAAGCAACGAAAATCAAGGCAAGTCAAAGCAAGGAAAAGCAAGGCAAAGCAACGTAAAGCAACGTAAAGCAACGTAAAGCAAGGCAAGTCAAAGCAACGTTAAGCAACGTAAAGAAACATAAAGCAAGGCAAGGCAAAGCAACATAAAGCAACGTAAAGCTACGTAAAGCAACGTAAAGCAAGGCAAGGCAAGGTAAACAACGTAAAGCAGCGTAAAGCAACGTAAAGCAACGTAAAGAAAGGAAAGGCAAGGTAAAGCAGCGTAAAGCAAGGTAAAGTAACGTAAAGCAACGTAAAGCAAGGCAAGGCAACGTAAAGCAACGTAAAGCAAGGCAAGGCAACGTAAAGCAACGTAAGGCAAGGCAAATCAACGTAAAGCAACGTAAAGGAAGGCAAGGCAACGTAAAGCAACCTAAAGCAATGTACGGCAAGGCAAGGCAACGTAAAGCAACGTAAAGCAAGGCAACGTAAAGCAAGGCAAGGTAAAGCAACGCAACGTAAACAACATAAAGCAACGTAAAGCAAGGTAATGTAAAGCAACATAAAGCAAGGCAACGTAAAGCAAGGCAAATTAAAGCAATGTAAAGCAAGGCAACGTCAAGCAAGGCAACGTAAAAAAACGTAAAGCAAGGCAACGTAAAGCAACGTAAACCAAGGCAACGTAAAGCAACGTAAAGCAAGGCAACGTAAAGCAACGTAAAGCAACGTCAAGCAAGGCAACGTAAAGCAACGTAAAGCAAGGCAACGTAAAGCAAGGTAAACCAAGGCAACGTCAAGCAACGTAAAGCAAGGCAACGTAAAGCAAGGCAACGTAAAGCAACGTAAAGCAAGGCAACGTAAAGCAAGGCAAAGTAAATCAACGTAAAGCAAGGCAACGTAACGCAACGTAAAGCAAGGCAAGACAACGTAAAGCAAGGCAACGTAAACCTACGTAAAGCAAGGCAAGGCAACTTAAAGCAAGGCAACGTAAAGCAACGTAATGCAAGGCAAGGCAACGTAAAACAAAGCAACGTAAAGCAACGTAAGGCAAGGCAAGGCAACGTAAAGCAAGCCAACGTAAATCAACGTAAAGCAACGTAAAGCAAGGCAAGGCAACGTAAAGCAAAGTAAAGTAAGGCAAGGCAACGTAAAGCAAGGCAACGTAAAGAACATAAAGTAAGGCAAGGCAACCTAAAGCAACGTAAAGTAAGGCAACGTAAAGCAAGGCAAGGTAAAGCAACGCGACGTAAACAACATAAAGCAACGTAAAGCAAGGTAACGTAAAGCAACATAAAGCAAGGCAACGTAAAGCAAGGCAAAGTAAAGCAACGTAAAGCAAGGCAACGTCAAGCAAGGCAACGTAAAAAAACGTAAAGCAAGGCAACGTAAAGCAACGTAAACCAAGGCAACGTAAAGCAACGTAAAGCAAGGCAACGTAAAGCAACGTAAAGCAACGTCAAGCAAGGCAACGTAAAGCAACGTAAAGCAAGGCAACGTAAAGCAAGGTAAACCAAGGCAACGTCAAGCAACGTAAAGCAAGGCAACGTAAAGCAAGGCAACGTAAAGCAACGTAAAGCAAGGCAACGTAAAGCAAGGCAAAGTAAATCAACGTAAAGCAAGGCAACGTAAAGCAACGTAAAGCAAGGCAAGGCAACGTAAAGCAAGGCAACGTAAAGCAACGTAAAGCAAGGCAAGGCAACGTAAAGCAAGGCAACGTAAACCTACGTAAAGCAAGGCAAGGCAACGTAAAGCAAGGCAACGTAAAGCAACGAAAAGCAAGGCAAGGCAACATAAAACAAAGCAACGTAAAGCAACGTAAGGCAAGGCAAGGCAACGTAAAGCAAGCCAACGTAAATCAACGTAAAGCAACGTAAAGCAAGGCAAGGCAACGTAAAGCAAAGTAAAGCAAGGCAAGGCAACGTAAAGCAAGGCAACGTAAAGAACATAAAGCAAGGCAAGGCAACCTAAAGAAACGTAAAGCAAGGCACAGAAACGTAAAGCAACGTAAAGCAATGTAAAGCAAGGCAAGGCAAGGTAAAGCAACGTAAAGCAACGTAAAGCAACGTAAAGCAACGTAAAGGAAGGCAAGGCAAGGTAAAGCAACGTAAAGCAACGTAAAGCAAGGCAAGGCAAGGTAAAGCAGCATAAAGCAACGTAAAGCAACGTAAAGCAACGTAAAGCAAGGCAAGTCAAAGCAAGAGAGAGCAAGGCAAAGCAACGTAAAGCAACGTAAAGTAACGTAAAGCAAGGCAAGTCAAAGCAATGTTAAGCAACGTAAAGCAACGTAAAGCAAGGAAAGGCAAAGCAATGTAAAGCAACGTAAAGCAACGTAAAGCAACATAAAGCAAGGCAAGTCAAGGTAAAGCAGCGTAAAGCAACGTAAAGCAACGTAAAGCAAGGCAAGGCAACGTAAAGCAACATAAGCAACGTAAAGCAAGGCAAGACAACGTAAAGCAACGTAAAACAACGTATAGCAACGTAAAGAAAGGCAAGGCAACATAAAGCAACGTAAAACAAGGCAAGGCAACGTAAAGCAACGTAAAGCAAGGCAAGGCAACGTAAAGCAACGTAAAGCAAGGCAAGGCAACGTAAAACAAAGCAACGTAAAGCAACGTAAGGCAAGGTAAGGCAACGTAAAACAAAGCAACGTAAAGCAACGTAAGGCAAGGCAAGGCAAGGCAACGTAAAGCAAGGCAACGTAAATCAATGTAAAGCAACGTAAAGCAAGGCAAGGCAACGTAAACAAGGCAACGTAAAGCAAGTCAAGGCAACGTAAAACAACGTAAAGCAATGTAAAACAACGTAAAGCAAGGCAATGCAAGGTAAAGCAACGTAAAGCAACGTAAAGCAAGGCAAGGCAAGGCAAAGCAACGTAAACAACGTAAATCAAGGCAAGGCAAGAAAAAGCAACGTAAAGCAACTTAAAGCAAGGCAAGGCAAGGTAAAGGAAGATAAAGCAATGTAAAGCAACGTAAAGCAAGGCAAGGCAAGGTAAAGCAATATAAAGTAACGTAAAAAACGTAAAGCAAGGCAAGGCAACGTAAAGCAAGGCAAGGCAAGGTAAAGCAACGTAAAGCAACGTAAAGCAAGGCAAGGCAAAACAACATAAAGCAACGTAAAGCAACGTAAAGCAAGGCAAGGCAAGGTAAAGCAACGTAAAGCAGCGTAAAGCAACGTAAAGCAACGTAAAGCAAGGCAAGGCAAGGTAAAGCAGCGTAAAGCAAGGTATAGCAACGTAAAGCAATGTAAAGCAAGGCAAGGTAAGGTAAAGCAGCGTTAAGCAACGTAAAGCAACGTAAAGCAACGAAAAGCAAGGCAAGTCAAAGCAAGGGAAAGCAAGGCAAAGCAACGTAAAGTAAAGTAAAGCAACGTAAAGTAAGGCAAGTCAAAGCAACGTTAAGCAACGTAAAGAAACGTAAAGCAAGGCAAGGCAAAGCAACATAAAGCAACGTAAAGCTACGTAAAGCAACGTAAAGCAAGGCAAGGCAAGGTAAAGCAACGTAAAGCAGCGTAAAGCAACGTAAAGCAACGTAAAGCAAGGCAAGGCAAGGTAAAGCAGCGTAAAGCAAGGTAAAGCAACGTAAAGCAACGTAACGCAAGGCAAGGCAACGTAAAGCAACGTAAAGCAAAGTAAAGCAAGGCAAGGCAACGTAAAGCAACGTAAGGCAAGGCAAATCAACGTAAAGCAACGTAAAGGAAGGCAAGGCAACGTAAAGCAACCTAAAGCAATGTAAGGCAAGGCAAGGCAACCTAAGCAACGTAAAGCAAGGCAACGTAAAGCAAGGCAAGATAAAGCAACGCAACGTAAAGCAACATAAAGCAACGTAAAGCAAGGTAACGTAAAGCAACATAAAGCAAGGCAACGTAAAGCAAGGCAAAGTAAAGCAACGTAAAGCAATGCAACGTAAAGCAAGGCAACGTAAAGCAACGTAAAGCAACGTCAAGCAAGGCAACGTAAAGCAACGTAAAGCAAGGCAACGTAAAGCAAGGTAAACCAAGGCAACGTCAAGCAACGTAAAGCAAGGCAACGTAAACCAAGGCAACGTAAAGCAACGTAAAGCAAGGCAACGTAAAGCAACGTAAAGCAACGTCAAGCAAGGCAACGTAAAGCAACGTAAAGCAAGGCAACGTCAAGCAAGGCAACGTAAAAAAACGTAAAGCAAGGCAACGTAAAGCAACGTAAACCAAGGCAACGTAAAGCAACGTAAAGCAAGGCAACGTAAAGCAACGTAAAGCAACGTCAAGCAAGGCAACGTAAAGCAACGTAAAGCAAGGCAACGTAAAGCAAGGTAAACCAAGGCAACGTCAAGCAACGTAAAGCAAGGCAACGTAAAGCAAGGCAACGTAAAGCAACGTAAAGCAAGGCAACGTAAAGCAAGGCAAAGTAAATCAACGTAAAGCAAGGCAACGTAAAGCAACGTAAAGCAAGGCAAGGCAACGTAAAGCAAGGCAACGTAAAGCAACGTAAAGCAAGGCAAGGCAACGTAAAGCAAGGCAACGTAAACCTACGTAAAGCAAGGCAATGCAACGTAAAGCAAGGCAACGTAAAGCAACGAAAAGCAAGGCAAGGCAACATAAAACAAAGCAACGTAAAGCAACGTAAGGCAAGGCAAGGCAACGTAAAGCAAGCCAACGTAAATCAACGTAAAGCAACGTAAAGCAAGGCAAGGCAACGTAAAGCAAAGTAAAGCAAGGCAAGGCAACGTAAAGCAAGGCAACGTAAAGAACATAAAGCAAGGCAAGGCAACCTAAAGAAACGTAAAGCAAGGCACAGAAACGTAAAGCAACGTAAAGCAATGTAAAGCAAGGCAAGGCAAGGTAAAGCAACGTAAAGCAACGTAAAGCAACGTAAAGCAACGTAAAGGAAGGCAAGGCAAGGTAAAGCAACGTAAAGCAACGTAAAGCAAGGCAAGGCAAGGTAAAGCAGCATAAAGCAACGTAAAGCAACGTAAAGCAACGTAAAGCAAGGCAAGTCAAAGCAAGAGAGAGCAAGGCAAAGCAACGTAAAGCAACGTAAAGTAACGTAAAGCAAGGCAAGTCAAAGCAATGTTAAGCAACGTAAAGCAACGTAAAGCAAGGAAAGGCAAAGCAATGTAAAGCAACGTAAAGCAACGTAAAGCAACATAAAGCAAGGCAAGTCAAGGTAAAGCAGCGTAAAGCAACGTAAAGCAACGTAAAGCAAGGCAAGGCAACGTAAAGCAACATAAGCAACGTAAAGCAAGGCAAGACAACGTAAAGCAACGTAAAACAACGTATAGCAACGTAAAGAAAGGCAAGGCAACATAAAGCAACGTAAAACAAGGCAAGGCAACGTAAAGCAACGTAAAGCAAGGCAAGGCAACGTAAAGCAACGTAAAGCAAGGCAAGGCAACGTAAAACAAAGCAACGTAAAGCAACGTAAGGCAAGGTAAGGCAACGTAAAACAAAGCAACGTAAAGCAACGTAAGGCAAGGCAAGGCAAGGCAACGTAAAGCAAGGCAACGTAAATCAATGTAAAGCAACGTAAAGCAAGGCAAGGCAACGTAAACAAGGCAACGTAAAGCAAGTCAAGGCAACGTAAAACAACGTAAAGCAATGTAAAACAACGTAAAGCAAGGCAATGCAAGGTAAAGCAACGTAAAGCAACGTAAAGCAAGGCAAGGCAAGGCAAAGCAACGTAAACAACGTAAATCAAGGCAAGGCAAGAAAAAGCAACGTAAAGCAACTTAAAGCAAGGCAAGGCAAGGTAAAGGAAGATAAAGCAATGTAAAGCAACGTAAAGCAAGGCAAGGCAAGGTAAAGCAATATAAAGTAACGTAAAAAACGTAAAGCAAGGCAAGGCAACGTAAAGCAAGGCAAGGCAAGGTAAAGCAACGTAAAGCAACGTAAAGCAAGGCAAGGCAAAACAACATAAAGCAACGTAAAGCAACGTAAAGCAAGGCAAGGCAAGGTAAAGCAACGTAAAGCAGCGTAAAGCAACGTAAAGCAACGTAAAGCAAGGCAAGGCAAGGTAAAGCAGCGTAAAGCAAGGTATAGCAACGTAAAGCAATGTAAAGCAAGGCAAGGTAAGGTAAAGCAGCGTTAAGCAACGTAAAGCAACGTAAAGCAACGAAAAGCAAGGCAAGTCAAAGCAAGGGAAAGCAAGGCAAAGCAACGTAAAGTAAAGTAAAGCAACGTAAAGTAAGGCAAGTCAAAGCAACGTTAAGCAACGTAAAGAAACGTAAAGCAAGGCAAGGCAAAGCAACATAAAGCAACGTAAAGCTACGTAAAGCAACGTAAAGCAAGGCAAGGCAAGGTAAAGCAACGTAAAGCAGCGTAAAGCAACGTAAAGCAACGTAAAGCAAGGCAAGGCAAGGTAAAGCAGCGTAAAGCAAGGTAAAGCAACGTAAAGCAACGTAACGCAAGGCAAGGCAACGTAAAGCAACGTAAAGCAAAGTAAAGCAAGGCAAGGCAACGTAAAGCAACGTAAGGCAAGGCAAATCAACGTAAAGCAACGTAAAGGAAGGCAAGGCAACGTAAAGCAACCTAAAGCAATGTAAGGCAAGGCAAGGCAACCTAAGCAACGTAAAGCAAGGCAACGTAAAGCAAGGCAAGATAAAGCAACGCAACGTAAAGCAACATAAAGCAACGTAAAGCAAGGTAACGTAAAGCAACATAAAGCAAGGCAACGTAAAGCAAGGCAAAGTAAAGCAACGTAAAGCAATGCAACGTAAAGCAAGGCAACGTAAAGCAACGTAAAGCAACGTCAAGCAAGGCAACGTAAAGCAACGTAAAGCAAGGCAACGTAAAGCAAGGTAAACCAAGGCAACGTCAAGCAACGTAAAGCAAGGCAACGTAAACCAAGGCAACGTAAAGCAACGTAAAGCAAGGCAACGTAAAGCAACGTAAAGCAACGTCAAGCAAGGCAACGTAAAGCAACGTAAAGCAAGTCAACGTAAAGCAACGTAAACCATGGCAACGTAAAGCAACGTAAAGAAGGCAACGTAAAGCAACGTAAAGCAACGTCAAGCCAGGCAACGTAAAGCAACTTAAAGCAACGTCAAGCAAGGCAACGTAAAGCAACGTAAAGCAAGGCAACGTAAAGCAACGGAAAGCAAGGCAACGTAAAGCAAGGCAACGTAAAGCAACGTAAAGGAATGCAACGTAAAGCAAGGCAATGTAAAGCAACGTAAGCAAGGCAACGTAAAGCAACATAAAGCAAGGCAACGTAAAGCAATGTAAACCAAGGCAACGTAAAGCAACGTAAAGCAAGGCAACGTAAAGCAACATAAAGCAACGTCAAGCAAGGCAAGGCAAGGTAAAGCAACGTAAAGCAACGTAAAGCAAGGCAAGGCAAGGTAAAGCAACATAAAGCAATGTAAAGCAACGTAAAGCAAGGCAAGGAAAGGTAAAGCAACGTAAAGTAACGTAAAGCAACGTAAAGCAAGGCAAGGCAACGTAAAGCAACGTAAAGCAAGGGAAGCAAGGTAAAGCAACGTAAAGCAACGTAAAGCAAGGCAAGGCAAGGTAAAGCAAAGTAAAGCAACGTGAAGCAAGGCAAGGCAAGGTAAAGCAACGTAAAGCAACACAAAGCAACGTAAAGAAAGGTAAGGCAAGGTAAAGCAACGTAAAGCAACCTAAAGCAAGGCAAGGCAACGTAAAGCAACGTAAAGCAAGGCAAGGCAAGGTAAAGCAAAGTAAAGCAACGTGAAGCAAGGCAAGGCAAGGTAAAGCAACGTAAAGCAACACAAAGCAACGTAAAGAAAGGTAAGGCAATGTAAAGCAACGTAAAGCAACCTAAAGCAAGGCAAGGCAACGTAAAGCAACGTAAAGCAAGGCAAGGCAAGGTAAAGCAACGTAAAGCAATGTAAAGCTACGTAAAGCAAGGCAAGGCTAGGTAAGGCAAGGTAACGCAACGTAAAGCAACGTAAAGCAACGTAAAGCAAGGTAAGGCAAGGCAAGGCAAAGCAACGTAAAGCAACGTATTGCAACATAAAGCAACGTAAAGCAAGGCAAAATAAAGCAAGGTAAAGTAACGTAAAACAACGTAAAGCAAGGCAACGTAAAGCAACGTAAATCAAAGTAAAGCAAAGCAACGTAAAGCAACGTAAAGCAAGTCAACGTAAAGCAACGTAAAGCAACGTAAAGCAAGGCAATGTAAAGCAACGTAAATCAATGCAACGTAAAGCAACGTAAAGGAAGGCAAGGCAAGGCAAAGCAACGTAAAGCAACGTAAAGAAACGTAAAGCAATGTAAAGCAAGGCAACGTAAATCAACGTAAATCAACTTAAAGCAACGTAAAGCAAGGCAAAGCAAGGCAAAGCAACCTTAAGCAACCTAAAGCAAGGTAAAGCAACGTAAAGCAAGGCAAGGCAAAGGAACGTAAAGCAACGTAAAGCAACGTAAAGCAAGGCAACGTAAATCAAAGTAAAGCAACGTAAAGCAAGGCAAGGCAAAGCAACTTAAAGAAACGTAAAGCAAGGCAAAGCAAGGCAAAGCAAGGCAAAGCAACGTAAAGCAACGTAAACCAACGTAAAGAAAGGCAAGGCAAGGCAAAGCAACGTAAAGCAACATAAAGCAACGTAAAGCAAGGCAACGTAAAGCAACGTAAAGCAACGTAAAGCAACTTAAAGCAACGTAAAGCAACGTAAAGCAACGTAATCATGCCAAGGCAAAGCAAGGCAAAGCAAGGCAAAGCAACGTAAAGCAACCTAAAGAAAGGTAAAGCAACGTAAAGCAAGGCAAGGCAAAGCAACGTAAAGCAACGTAAAGCAACGTAAAGCAAGGCAAGTCAAAGCAACGTAAAGAAATGTAAAGCAAGGCAAGGCAAGGCAACGTAAAGCAAGGCAAAGCAAGGCAAAGCAACGTAAAGCAACGTAAAGCAACGTAAAGCAAGGCAAGGCAAGGTAAAGCAACGTAAAGGAACGTAAAGCAACGTAAATCAAGGCAAGGCAAGGTAAAGCAACATAAAGGAACGTAAAGCAACGTAAATCAAGGCAAGGCAAGGTAAAGCAACGTTAGGCAACTTAAAGCAAAGTAAAATAATGCAAGGCAAGGTAAAGCAACGTAAAGCAATGTAAAGCAACGTAGAGCAAGGCAAGGCAAGGTAAAGAAACGTAAAGCAACGTAAAGCAACGTAAAGCAAGGAAATCAAGGTAAAGCAACGTAAAGCAATGTAAAGCAAGGCAAGGCAAGGTAAAGCAGCGTAAAGCAACGTAAAGCAACGTAAAGCAAGGCAAGGCAAAGCAAGGCAAAGCAAGGCAAAGCAACGTAAAGCAACGTAAAGCAAGGTAAATCAAAGCAAGTCAAAGCAAGGGAAGGCAAGGCAAAGCAACGTAAAGCAACGTAAAGCAACGTAAAGCAAAGCCAGTCAAAGCAACGTTAAGCAACGTAAAGCAACGTAAAGCAAGGCAAGGCAAAGCAACAAAAAGCAACGTAAAGCAACGTAAAGCAACGTAAAGCAAGGCAAGGAAAGGTAAAGCAACGTAAAGCAGCGTAAAGCAGCGTAAAGCAACGTAAAGCAAGGCAAGGCAAAGCAACATAAAGCAACTTAAAGCAACGTAAAGCAAGGCAAGGCAAGGTAAAGCTGCGTAAAGCAACGTAAAGCAACGTAAAGCAACGTAAAGCAAGGCAACGCAACGTAAAGCAACGTAAAACAACGTAAAGCAACGTAAAGCAAGGCAAGGCAACGTACAGCAACGTAACGCAAGGCAAGGAAACGTAAAGCAACGTAAAGCAACGTAAGGCAAGGCAAGGCAACGTAAAGCAACGTAAAGCAAGGCAACGTAAATCAAGGCAACGTAAAGCAACGTAAAGCAAGGCAACATAAAGCAAGGCAACATAAAGCAACATATAGCAACGTAAAGCAAGGCAACGTAAAGCAACGTAAAGCAAGGCAACGTAAAGCAAGGCAACGTAAGCAACGTAAAGCAATGCAACGTAAAGCAAGGAAATGTAAAGCAACGTAAAGCAAGGCAACGTAAAGCAACGTAAAGCAACGTCAAGGAAGGCAACGTAAAACAACGTAAAGCAAGGCAACGTAAAGCAACGTAAACCAAGGCAACGTAAAGCAACGTAAAGAAACGTCAAGCAAGGCAAGGCAAGGTAAAGCAACGTAAAGCAATATAAAGCAAGGCTAGGCAAGGTAAAGCAACATAAAGCAATGTAAAGCAACGTAAAGCAAGGCAAGGAAAGGTAAAGCAACGTAAAGTAACGTAAAGCAACGTAAAGCAAGGCAAGGCAACGTAAAGCAACGTAAAGCAAGGGAAGCAAGGTAAAGGAACGTAAAGCAACGTAAAGCAAGGCAAGGCAAGGTAAAGCAACGTAAAGCAACGTAAAGCAAGGCAAGGCAAGGAAAAGCAACGTAAAGCAACGTAAAGCAACGTGAAGCAAGGCAAGGCAAGTTAAAGCAACGTAAAGCTTTGTAAAGCAAGGCAAGGCAAGGTAACACAACGTAAAGCAACGTAAAGCAACGTAAAGCAAGGCAAGGCAAGGTAAAGCAACGTAAAGCAACGTAAAGCAAGGCAAGGCAAGGAAAAGCAACGTAAAGCAACGTAAAGCAACGTGAAGCAAGGCAAGGCAAGTTAAAGCAACGTAAAGCTTTGTAAAGCAAGGCAAGGCAAGGTAACACAACGTAAAGCAACGTAAAGCAACGTAAAGCAAGGCAAGGCAAGGTAAAGCAACGTAAAGCAACGTAAAGCAAATTAAAGCAAGGCAAGGCAAGGTAAAGCAACGTAAAGCAACGTAAAGCAACGTAAAGCAAGTTTAGGCAAGGCAAGGCAAAGCAACGTAAAGCAACGTAAAGCAACATAAAGCAACGTAAAGGAAGGCAACGTAAAGCAACGTAAAGTAACGTAAAACAACGTAAAGCAAGGCAACGAAAAGCAACATAAATCAACGTAAAGCAAAGCAACGTAAAGAAAAGTAAAGCAACGTAAAGCAAGTCAACGTAAAGCAACATAAAGCAACGTAAAGCAAGGCAACGTAAAGCAATGCAACGTAAAGCAACGTAAAGTAACGTAAAGCAAGGCAAAGCAAGGCAAAGCAACGTAAAGCAACGTAAAGCAACGTAAAGCAATGTAACGCAAGGCAACGTAAAGCAACGTAAATCAACGTAAAGCAACGTAAAGCAAGGCAAAGCAAGGCAAAGCAACGTAAATCAACCTAAAGCAAGGTAAAGCAACGTAAAGCAAGGCAAGGCAAAGCAACGTAAAGCAACGTAAAGCAACGTAAAGCAACGTATAGCAAGGCAACGTAAAGCAAAGTAAAGCAACGTAAAGCAACGCATGGCAAAGCAACGTAAAGAAACATAAAGCAAGGCAAGGCAAGGCAAAGCAAGGCAAAGCAAGGCAAAGCAACGTAAAGCAACGTAAACCAAGGCAAGGCAAAGCAACGTAAATCAACGTAAAGCAACGTAAATCAAGGCAAGGCAAAGCAACGTAAAGCAACGTAAAGCAAGGAAAGGCAAGGTAAAGCAACGTAAAGGAACGTAAAGCAACGTAAATCAAGGCAAGGCAAGGTAAAGCAACGTAAAGCAAATTAAAGCAACATAAAACAATGCAAGGCAAGGTAAAGCAACGTAAAGCAACGTAAAGCAAGGAAAGGCAAGGTAAAGCAACGTAAAGCAACGTAAAGCAAGGCAAGGCAAGGTAAAGCAGCGTAAAGCAACGTAAAGCAACGTAAAGGAAGGCAAGGCAAAGCAAGGCAAAGCAAGGCAAAGCAACGTAAAGCAACGTAAAGCAAGGTAAAGCAAGGCAAGTCAAAGCAAGGGAAAGCAAGGCAAAGCAACGTAAAGCAACGTAAAGCAACGTAAAGCAAAGCAAGTCAAAGCAACGTTAAGCAACGTAAAGCAACGTAAAGCAATGTAAAGCAACGTAAAGCAAGGCAAGGCAAAGTAAAGCAACGTAAAGCAGCGTAAAGCAGCGAAAAGCAAGGCAAGGCAAGGTAAAGCAGCGTAAAGCAAGGCAACGCAACGTAAAGCAACGTAAAGCAAGGCAACGCAACGTAAAGCAACGTAAAACAACGTAAAGCAACGTAAAGCAAGGCAAGGCAACGTAAAGCAAAGTAAAGCAAGGCAAGGAAACGTAAAGCAACGTAAAGCAACGTAAGGCAACGCAAGGCAACGTAAAGCAACGTAAAGCAAGGCAACGTAAAGCAAGGCAACGTAAAGCAACATAAAGCAACGTAAAGCAAGGCAACTTAAAGCAACGTAAAGCAAGGCAACGTAAACAAGGCAATGTAAAGCAATGTAAAGCAAGGCAACGTAAAGCAACGTACAGCAACGTCAAGCAAGGCAACGTAAAACAACGTAAAGCAAGGCAACGTAAAGCAATGTAAACCAAGGCAACGTAAAGCAACGTAAAGCAAGGCAAAGTAAAGCAACATAAAGCAACGTCAAGCAAGGTAAGGCAAGGTAAAGCAACGTAAAGCAACGTAAAGCAAGGCAACGCAACGTAAAGCAACGTAAAGTAACGTAAAGCAACGTAAAGCAAGGCAAGGCAACGTAAAGCAACGTAAAGCAAGGGAAGCAAGTTAAAGCAACGTAAAGCAACGTAAAGCAAGGTAAAGCAACGTAAAGCAACGTAAAGCAAGGCAAGGCAAGGTAAAGCAACGTAAAGCAACGTAAAGCAACGTGAAGCAAGGCAAGGCAAGCTAAAGCAACGTAAAGCAACACAAAGCAACCTAAAGAAAGGCAAGGCAAGGTAAAGCAACGTAAAGCAACCTAAAGCAAGTCAAGGCAACGTAAAGCAACGTAAAGCAAGGCAAGGCAATGTAAAGCAACGTAAAGCAATCTAAAGCTACGTAAAGCAAGGCAAGGCCAGGCAAGGCAAGGTAACGCAACGTAAAGCAACGTAAAGCAACGTAAAGCAAGGTAAGGTAAGGCAAGGCAAAGCAACGTAAAGCAACGTAAAGCAACATAAAGCAACGTAAAGCAAGGCAACGTAAAGCAACGTAAAGTAAGGTAAAACAACGTAAAGCAAGGCAACGTAAAGCAACGTAAATCAAAGTAAAGCAAAGCAACGTAAAGCAACGTAAAGCAACGTAAAGCAAGTCAACGTAAAGAAACGTAAAGCAACGTAAAGCAAGGCAACGTAAAGCAACGTAAAACAATGCAACGTAAAGCAACGTAAAGCAACGTAAAGGAAGGCAAGGCAGGGCAAAGCAACGTAAAGCAACGTAAAGCAACGTAAAGCAATGTAAAGCAAGGCAACGTAAAGCAACGTAAATCAACGTAAAGCAACGTAAAGCAAGGCAAAGCAAGGCAAAGCAACGTAAAGCAACCTAAAGCAAGGTAAAGCAACGTAAAGCAAGGCAAGGCAAAGCATCGTAAAGCAACGT
The DNA here is from genome assembly GCF_032191515.1 of Phaenicophaeus curvirostris. NCBI lineage: Eukaryota > Metazoa > Chordata > Aves > Cuculiformes > Cuculidae > Phaenicophaeus > Phaenicophaeus curvirostris. The sequence goes on from NW_027206680.1 coordinate 1,169,244, forward strand.
AAAGCAAGGCAACGTAAATCAAAGTAAAGCAACGTAAAGCAAGGAAAGGCAAAGCAACGTAAAGAAACGTAAAGCAAGGCAAAGCAAGGCAAAGCAACGTAAAGCAACATAAAGCAACGTAAAGAAAGGCAAGGCAAGGCAAAGCAACGTAAAGCAACATAAAGCAACGTAAAGCAAGGCAACGTAAAGAAACGTAAAGCAACGTAAAGCAACTTAAAGCAACGTAAAGCAACGTAAAGCAACGTAATCAAGGCAAGGCATAGCAAGGCAAAGAAAGGCAAAGCAACGTAAAGCAACCTAAAGCAAGGTAAAGCAACGTAAAGCAAGGCAAGGCAAAGCAACGTAAAGCAACGTAAAGCAACGTAAAGCAAGGCAACTTAAAGCAAAGTAAAGCAACGGAAAGCAAGGCAAGGCAAAGCAACGTAAAGAAACGTAAAGCAAGGCAAGGCAAGGCAACGTAAAGCAAGGCAAAGCAAGGCAAAGCAACGTAAAGCAACGTAAAGCAACGTAAAGCAAGGCAAGGCAAGGCAACGTAAGGCAAGGCAACGTAAAGCAATGTAAAGCAAGGAAAGGAAAGGCAACGTAAATCAAGGCAACGTAAAGCAACTTAAAGCAAGGCAACGAAAAGCAACGTGAAGCAAGGCAACGTAAAGCAACGTAAAGTAACGTAAAGTAAGGCAACGTAAAGCAAGGCAACATCAAGAAAGGCAACGTAAAGTAACGCAACGTAAAGCAAAGTAAAGCAACATAAAGCAAGGCAAAGCAAGGTAAAGCAACGTAAAGCAAGGCAACGTAAAGCAACGTAAAGCAACGTAAAGCAAGGCAACGTAAAGCAAGGTAAAGCAAGGTAAAGCAACGTAAAGCAACGTAAACAACCTACAGCAAGGCAACTTAAAGCAACGTAAAGCAAGGCAACATAAAGCAAGGTAAAGCAAGGGAAAGCAACGTAAAGCTACGTAAAGCAAGGCAATGAAAGCAAGGTAAAGCAAGTTAAAGCAAGGTAAAGTAACGTAAAGTAACGTAAAGCAAGGACACATAAATCAACATAAAGGAAGGCAACTTAAAGCAACGTGAAGCAAGGTAAAGCAAGGTAAAGCAAGTTAAAGCAACATAAAGCAACGTAAAGCAAGGCAACGTAAATCAAGGTAAAGCAAGGCAACGTAAAGCAAGGTAAAGCAACGTAAAGCAACGTAAAGCAAGGCAACGTAAAGCAACGTAAAGCAAGGCAACGTCAAGAAAGGCAAAGAAAAGAACGTAAATCAAGGCAACGTAAAGCAACATAAAGCAAGGCAAGGTAAAGCAACGTAAAGCAAGGCAAGGTAAAGGAACGTAAAGCAACGTAAACAAAGTAAAGCAAGGCAAAGCAACGTAAGGCAAGGTAAAGCAAGGCAACGTAAAACAAGGCAAAGCAAGGCAAAGCAACGTAAAGCAAGGTAAAGCAACGTAAAGCAACGCAACATAAAGCAACGTAAAGCAACGTAAAGCAACGTAAAGCAAGGTAAAGGAAGGTAAAGAAACGTAAAGCAAGGCAACGTAAAGCAACGTAAAGCAAGGCAACGTAAAGCAACGTAAAGCAAAGTAAAGCAAGGTAAAGCAACGTAAAGCAACATAAAGGAAGGCAACGTAAAGCAATGTAAAGCAAGGCAACGTAAAGCAATGTAAAGCAAGGTAAAGCAAGGTAAAGCAACGTAAAGCAAGGCAACGTAAAGCAAGGTAAAGCAAGGTAAAGCAACGTAAAGCAACGTAAAGCAACGTATATCAAGGAACGTAAAGCAACGTAAAGCAAGGCAACGTAAAGCAAAGCAAGGAAAAGCAACGTAAAGCAAGGCAACGTAAAGCAACGTAAAGCAAGGCAACGTAAAGCAAGGTAAAGCAAGGTAAAGCAAGGTAAAGCAACGTAAAGAACGTAAATCAAGGCAACGTAAAGCAACGTAAAGCAAGGCAACGTAAAGCAAGGCAAGGTAAAGCAACGTAAAGCAAGGCAACGTAAAGCAACGTAAAGCAAGGCAACGTAAAGCAACGTAAAGCAAGGCAACATAAAACAAGGAAAGGCAAGGCAACGTAAAGCAACGTAAAGCAAGGCAAGGCAAGGCAACGTAAAGCAAGGCAAGGCAAGGCAACGTAAAGCAAGGCAACGTAAGGCAACGCAAGGCAAGGCAAGGCAACGTAAAGCAAGGCAACGTAAAGCAACGTAAAGCAAGGCAAGGCAAGGCAACGTAATGCAAGGTAACGTAAAGCAACTTAAAGCAAGGCAACGAAAAGCAACGTGAAGCAAGGCAACGTAAAGCAAGGCAACGTAAAGCAACGCAAAGTAAAGTAACGTAAAGCAACATAAAGCAAGGTAAAGCAAGGCAAAGCAACGTAAAGAAAGGCAACGTAAAGCAACGTAAAGCAACGTAAAGCAAGGCAACGTAAAGCAAGGTAAAGCAAAGTAAAGCAACGTAAAGCAACGTAAAGCAACGTAAAGCTAGGCAACGTAAAGCAACGTAAAGCAAGGCAACATAAAGCAAGGTAAAGCAAGGTAAAGCAACGTAAAGCAAGGCAATGTAAAGCAAGGTAAAGCAAGGTAAAGCAAGGTAAAGCAACGTAAAGTAACGTAAAGCAAGGACACATAAATCAACGTAAAGCAAGGCAACATTAAGCAACGTGAATCAAGGTAAAGCAAGGTAAAGCAAGTTAAAGCAAAATAAAGCAACGTAAAGCAAGGCAACGTAAATAAAGGTAAAGAAAGGCAACGTAAAGCAAGGTTAAGCAAGGTAAAGCAAGGTAAAGCAAGGCAACGTAAAGCAACGTAAATCAAGGCAACGTAAAGAAAGGCATCGAAAAGCAACGTAAAGCAAGGAAACGTAAAGTAACATAAAGCAAGGGAACGTAAAGCAACGTAAAGCAAGGCAACGTAAAGCAAGGTAAAGCAAGGTAAAGCAAGGTAAAGCAACGTAAAGCAACGTAAATCAAGGCAACGTAAAGCAAGGTAATGCAAGGCAACGTAAAGCAAGGCAACGTAAAGCAACGTAAGGCAAGGCAACGTAAAGCAAGGTAAAACAAGGCAAAGTAAAGCAAGGAAAGGGAAGGCAATGTAAAGCAAGGCAATGTAAAGCAAGGCAACGTAAAGCAAGGAAAGGCAAGGAAACGTATAGCAAGGCTAAGTAAAGCAAGGCAAGGCAAGGCAACGTAAATCACGGCAAGGTAAATCATGGCAGCGTAAAGCAACGTAAAGCAAGCAAACGTAAAGCAATGTAAATTAACGTAAAGCAAGGCAACGTAAAGCAATGTAAAGCAAGGCAACGTAAAGCAACATAAAGGAAGGTAAAGCAAGGTAAAGCAACGTAAAGATAGGCAACGTAAACCAACGTAAAGCAACGTAAAGCAAGGCAACGTAAAGCAACGTAAAGCAAGGTAAAGCAAGTTAAAGCAATGAAAAGCAACGTAAAGCAAGGCAAAGTGACGCAACGTAAAGCAAGGCAACGTAAAGCAAGGCAACCTAAATCAAGGCAACGTAAAACAAGGCAACGTAAAGCAAGGTAAAGCAAGGCAAGGTAAAGGAACGTAAAGCAAGGCAACCTAAAACAAGGCAAGGCAAGGCAACGTAAAGCAAGGCAACGTAAAGCAACGTAAAGCAAGGCAAGGCAAGGCAACGTAAAGCAAGGCAAGGCAAGGCAACGTAAAGCAAGGCAAGGCAAGGCAATGTAATGCAAGGCAACGTAAAGCAACTTAAAGCAAGGCAACGAAAACCAACGTAAAGCAAGGCAACGTAAAGCAGTATAAAGTAACGTAAAGCAAGGCAACGTAAATCAAGGTAAAGCAAGGCAACGTAAAGCAAGGTAAAGCAAGGTAAACCAAGGTAAAGCAAGGTAAAGCAACTTAAAGCAAGGCAACGTAAAGCAACGTAAAGCAATGCAACGTAAAGAAAGGCAACGAAAAGCAACGTAAAGCAAGGCAACGTTAAGCAACATAAAGCAAGGCAACGTAAAGCAACGTAAAGCAAGGCAACGTAAAGCAACGTAAAGCAAGGTAAAGCAAGGTAAAGCAACGTAAAGGAACGTAAAGCAAGGTAATGTAAAGCAACGTAAGGCAAGGCAACGTAAAGCAAGGTAAAACAAGGCAAAGTAAAGCAAGGCAAGGGAAGGCAATGTAAAGCAAGGCAATGTAAAGCAAGGCAACGTAAAGCAAGGGAATGCAAGGCAACGTAAATCACGGCAATGTAAAGCAAGGCAACGTAAAGCAACGTAAAGCAAGCAAACGTAAAGCAATGTAAAGTAACGTAAAGCAAGGCAACGTAAAGCAATGTAAAGCAACGAAAAGCAAGGCAACGTAAAGAAACGTAAAGCAAGGTAAAGCAAGTTAAAGCAACATAAAGCAACGTAAAGCAAGGAAACGTAACGCAACGTAAAGCAAGGCAAGGTAAAGCAAGGTAAAGCAAGGTAAAGCAAGGTAAATCAACGTAAAGCAACCTATAGCAAGGCAACGTAAAGCAAGGTAAAGCAAGGTAAAGAAACGTAAATTAACGTAAAGCAAGGACACATTAATCAACGTAAAGCAAGGCAACGTAAAGCAACGTAAAGCAACGTAAAGCAAGGCAATGTAAAGCAAGGTAAATCAAGGCAACGTAAAGCAAGGTAAAACAAGGTAAAGCACGTTAAAGCAACGTAAAGCAACGTAAATGAAGGTAAAGCAAGGTAAAGCAAGGTATAGCAAGGCAAAGCAACGTAAGGCAAGGCAACGTAAAGCAACGTAAAGCAAGGTAAAGCAAGGTAAAGCAAGGTAAATCAAGGGAACGTAAAGCAAGGTAAAGCAAGACAACGTAAAGCAACGTAAAGCAACGTAAAGCAACGTAAAGCAACGTAAAGCAAGGTAATGCAAGGCAACGTAAAGCAAGGTAAAGCAAGGCAAAATAAAGCAACATAAAGAAACGTAAAGCAAGGCAACGTAAAGCAACGTAAAGCAAGGCAACGTAAAGCAACGTAAACTAGGTAAAGTAAGGCAAAGCAACGTAACGCAAGGTAAAGCAAGGCAACGTAAAACAAGGCAAAGCAAGGCAAAGCAACGTAAAGCAAGGAAAAGCAACGTAAACCAATGCAACGTAAAGCAACGCAACGTAAAGCAACGTAAAGCAACGTAAAGCAAGGTAAAGCAAGGTAAAGCATGGTAAAACAACGTAAAGCAAGGCAACGTAAAGCAACGTAAAGCAAGGCAACGTAAAGAAACGTAAAGCAAGGTAAAGCAACGTAAAGCAAGGTAAAGCAACGTAAAGCAACGTAAATCAAGGCAACGTAAAGCAACGTAAAGCAAGGCAAGGTAAAGGAACATAAAGCAAGGCAACCTAAAACAAGGCAATGCAAGGCAACGTAAAGCAAGGCAATGTAAAGCAACGTAAAGCAAGGCAAGGCAAGGCAACGTAAAGCAAGGCAAGGCAAGGCAACCTAAAGCAAGGCAATGTAAAGCAACGTAAAGCAAGGCAAGTCAAGGCAACGTAAAGCAAGGCAAGGCAAGGCAACGTAAAGCAAGGCAAGGCAAGGCAATGTAATGCAAGGCAACGTAAAGCAACTTAAAGCAAGGCAACGAAAACCAACATAAAGCAAGGCAACGTAAAGCAGTATAAAGTAACGTAAAGCAAGGCAACGTAAAGCAAGGTAAAGCAAGGCAACGTAAAGCAAGGTAAAGCAAGGTAAACCAAGGTAAAGCAAGGTAAAGCAACGTAAAGGAACGTAAAGCAAGGCAACATAAAGCAAGGCAACCTAAATCAAGGCAACGTAAAACAAGGCAACGTAAAGCAACGTAAAGCTAGGCAAGGTAAAGGAACTTAAAGCAAGGCAACCTAAAACAAGGCAAGGAAAGGCAACGTAAAGCAAGGCAACGTAAAGCAACGTAAAGCAAGGCAAGGCAACGTAAAGCAAGGCAAGGCAAGGCAACGTAAAGCAAGGCAACGTAAAGAAACGTAAAGCAAGGCAAGGCAAGGCAATGTAATGCAAGGCAAAGTAAAGCAACTTAAAGCAAGGCAACGAAAACCAACGTAAAGCAAGGAAACGTAAAGCAATATAAAGTAAAGTAAAGCAAGTCAAATAAAGGAAGGCAACGTAAAGCAAGGCAACGTAAAGCAACGTAAAGCAACGTAAAGCAAGGGAACGTAAAGCAACGTAAAGCAACGTAAAGCAAGGTAAAGCAACGTAAAGCATGGTAAAGCAAGGTAAAGCAACGTAAAGCAAGGTAAAGCAAGGAAACGTAAAACAACGTAAAGCAAGGCAAGGCAAGGCAACGTAAAGCAAGGCAAGGCAACGTAAAGCAAGGCAACGTAAAGCAACGTAAAGCAAGGCAACGTAAAGCAAGACAACGTAAGGCAAGGCAACGTAAAGCAAGGAAACGTAAAGTAACGTAAAGCAAGGCAACGCAAAGCAACGTAAAGCAAGGCAACGTAAAGCAACGTAAAGCAAGGCAAGGCAACGTAAAGCAAGGCAACGTAAAGCACCGAAATGAAGGCAAGGCAAGGCAAATTAAAGCAAGGCAAGGCAACGTAAAGCAAGGCAAGGCAAAGCAACGTAAATCAACGTAAAGCGAGGCAACGTAAATCAATGTAAAGCAAGGCAACGTAAATCAACGTAAAGAAAGACAAGGCAAGGCAACGTAAAGCAAGGCAAGGCAAGGCAACGTAAAGCAAGGCAACGTAAAGCAACGTAAAGCAAGGCAACGTAAAGCAACGTAAAGCAAGGCAAAGTAAAGCAAGGCAAGGAAAGACAACGAAAAGCAAGGCAACATAAAGCAAGGCAACGTAAAGCAAGGCAAGGGAAGGCAACGTAAATCAAGGCAACGTAAAGCAAGGCAACGTAAAACAACGTAAAGCAAGGCAACGTAAACCAAGGCAACGTAAGGCAACGTAAAGCAAGGCAACGTAAAGCAACGTAAAGCTACGTAAAGCAAGGTAAAGCAAGGTAAAGCAAGGTAAAGCAAGGCAACGTAAAGCAAGGTAGACAAGAAAACGTAAAGCAACGTAAAGCAAGGTAATGAAAGGCAACATAAAGCAAGGTAAAACAAGGCAACGTAAAGCAACATAAAGCAACGTAAACAAGGTAAAGCAAGGCAAAGCAATGTCAGGCAAGGTAAAGCAAGGCAATGTAAAGCAAGGCAAAGCAAGGCAAAGCAACGTAAAGCAAGGTAAAGCAAGGTAAAGCAACGCAACGTAAAGCAACGTAAAGCAACGTAAATCAAGGCAACATAAAGCAACGTAAAGCAAGGCAACGTAAAGCAACGTAAAGCAAGGTAAAGCAAGGTAAAGCAACGTAAAGCGACGTAAAGCAAGGCAACGTAAAGCAAGGTAAAGCAAGGTAAAGCAACGTAAATCCACGTAAAGCAATGCAAAGTAAAGCAACGTAAAGCAAGGCAACGTAAAGCAAGGCAACGAAAAGCAACATAAAGCAAGGCAACGTAAAGCAAGGCAACGTAAACCAACGTAAAGCAAGGCAACGTAAAGCAAGGTAAAGAAAGGTAAAGCAAGGTAAAGCAACGTAAATGAACGTAAAGCAATGCAACGTAAAGCAACGTAAAGCAAGGTAAAGCAAGGTAATGCATCGTAAATCAACGTAAAGCAAGGAAACGTAAAGCAACGTAAAGCAAGGCAACGTAAAGCAATTTAAAGCAAGGTAAAGCAAGGTAATGCAAGGCAACGTAAACCTAGGTAAAGCAAGGCAACGTAAAGCAACAAAAGCAACGTAAAGCAAGGCAACGTAAAGCAACGTAAAGCAACGTAAACAAGGTAAAGCAAGGCAAAGCAACGTAAGGCAAGGTAAAGCAAGGCAACGTAAAGCAAGGCAACGTAAAGCAACGTAAAGTAACGTATAGTAAGGCAACGTAAAGCAACGTACAGCAAGGCAACGTAAAGCAACGTATAGCAACGTAAAGCAAGGCAACGTAAAGCAAAGTAAAGCAAGGTAAAGCAAGGTAAAGCAAGGTAAAGCAACGTAATGCAACGTAAAGCAAGGCAACATAAAGCAAGGTAAAGCAAGGTAAAGCAACGTAAAGCAACGTAAAGCAAGGCAACGTAAAGCAAGGTAAAGCAAGGTAAAGCAACGTAAAGCAACGTAAAGTAACGTAAAGGAAGGACACATAAATCAACGTAAAGCAAGGCAGCGTAAAGCAACTTGAAGCAAGGTAAAGCACGGTAAAGCAAGTTAAAGCAACGTAAAGCAACGTAAAGCAAGGCAACGTAAATCAAGGCAAAGCAAGGCAACGTAAAGCAAGGCAAAGCAAGGTAAAGCAAGGTAAAGCAAAGTAAAGCAAGGTAAAGCAAGGTAAAGCAACGTAAATCAACGTAAAGAAAGGCAACGTAAAGCAACGTAAAGCAAGGCAACGTAAAGCAATGTAAAGCAATGTAAAGCAAGGTAATGCAAGGCAACATAAGGCAAGGTAAAGCAAGGCAACGTAAAGCAAGGCAAAGCAAGGCAAAGCAATGTAAAGCAAGGTAAAGCAAGGCAAGATAAAGCAAGGTAAAGCAACATAAAGCAAGGTAAAGCAAGGAAACGTAAAGAAATGTAAAGCAAGGCAACGTAAAACAACGTAAAGCAAGACAAGAGAAAGCAAGGTAAAGCAACGTAAATCAACGTAAAGCAAGGCAACGTAATGCAACGTAAAGCAAGGCAACGTAAAGCAAGCTAAAGCAAGGTAAAGCAAGGCAACGTAAAGCAACGTAAAGCAAGGTAAAGCAAGGTAAAGCAAGGTAAAGCAAGGCAACGTAAAGCGAGGTAAAGCAAGGTAAAGCAACGTAAAGCAACGTAAAGCAACGTAAAGCAAGGCAACCTAAAGCAACGTAATGCAAGGTAAAGTAAGGTAAAGCAAGGTAAATCAAGGCAACGTAAAGCATGCTAAAGCAAGACAACGTAAAGCAACGTAAAGCAAGGCAAAGCAACGTAAAGCAACATAAAGCTAAGTAAAGGAAGGCAACATAAAGCAACGTAAAGCAAGGCAACGTAACGCAACGTAAAGCAAGGCAAGGCAAAGCAAGGTAAAGCAAGGTAAAGCAAGGTAAATCAACGTAAAGCAACGTATAGCAAGGCATCGTAAATCAAGGTAAATCAAGGTAAAGCAAGGTAAAGAAACGTAAATTAACGTAAAGCAAGGACACATTAATCAACGTAAAGCAAGGCAACGTAAAGCAACGTGAAGCAAGGTAAAGCAACGTAAAGCAACGTAAAGCAAAGCAATGTAAAGCAAGGTAAAGCAAGGCAACGTAAAGCAATGTAAAGCAAGGTAAAGCACGTTAAAGCAACATAAAGCAACGTAAAGCAACGTAAATGAAGGTAAAGCAAGGTAAAGCAAGGTATATCAAGGCAAAGCAACGTAAGGCAAGGCAACGTAAAGCAACATAAAGCAAGGTAAAGCAAGGTAAAGCAAGGTAAATCAAGGCAACGTATAGCAAGGTAAAGCAAGACAACGTAAAGCAACGTAAAGCAACGTAAAGCAACCTAAAGCAACGTAAAGCAAGGTAATGCAAGGCAACGTAAAGCAAGGTAAAGCAAGGCAAAATAAAGCAACATAAAGAAACGTAAAGCAAGGCAACGTAAAGCAACGTAAAGCAAGGCAACGTAAAGCAACGTAAACAAGGTAAAGTAAGGCAAAGCAACGTAACGCAAGGTAAAGCAAGGCAACGTAAAACAAGGCAAAGCAAGGCAAAGCAACGTAAAGCAAGGAAAAGCAACGTAAACCAATGCAACGTAAAGCAACGTAAAGCAACGTAAAGCAAGGTAAAGCAAGGTAAAGCATGGTAAAGCAATGTAAAGCAAGGCAACGTAAAGCAACGTAAAGCAAGGCAAGGTAAAGGAACGTAAAGCAAGGCAACCTAAAACAAGGCAATGCAAGGCAACGTAAAGCAAGGCAATGTAAAGCAACGTAAAGCAAGGCAAGGCAAGGCAACGTAAAGCAAGGCAAGGCAAGGCAACCTAAAGCAAGGCAATGTAAAGCAACGTAAAGCAAGGCAAGGCAAGGCAACGTAAAGCAAGGCAAGGCAAGGCAACGTAAAGCAAGGCAAGGCAAGGCAATGTAATGCAAGGCAACGTAAAGCAACTTAAAGCAAGGCAACGAAAACCAACATAAAGCAAGGCAACGTAAAGCAGTATAAAGTAACGTAAAGCAAGGCAACGTAAATCAAGGTAAAGCAAGGCAACGTAAAGCAAGGTAAAGCAAGGTAAACCAAGGTAAAGCAAGGTAAAGCAACGTAAAGCAAGGCAACGTAAAGCAACGTAAAGCAAGGCAACGTAAAGAAAGGCAACGAAAAGCAACGTAAAGCAAGGCAACGTAAAGCAAGGTAAAGCAAGGTAAAGCAAGGTAAATCAACGTAAAGGAACGTAAAGCAAGGCAACATAAATCAAGGCAACCTAAATCAAGGCAACGTAAAACAAGGCAACGTAAAGCAACGTAAAGCTAGGCAAGGTAAAGGAACGTAAAGCAAGGCAACCTAAAACAAGGCAAGGCAAGGCAACGTAAAGCAAGGCAACGTATAGCAACGTAAAGCAAGGCAAGGCAAGGCAACGTAAAGCAAGGCAAGGCAAGGCAACGTAAAGCAAGGCAACGTAAAGAAACGTAAAGCAAGGCAAGGCAAGGCAATGTAATGCAAGGCAAAGTAAAGCAACTTAAAGCAAGGCAACGAAAACCAACGTAAAGCAATGAAATGTAAAGCAATATATAGTAACGTAAAGCAAGGCAAATAAAGGAAGGCAACGTAAAGCAAGGCAACGTAAAGCAACGTAAAGCAACGTAAAGTAAGGCAACGTAAAGCAACGTAAAGCAACGTAAAGCAAGGCAACGTAAAGCAACGTAAAGCAACGTAAAGCAAGGGAACGTAAAGCAACGTAAAGCAACGTAAAGCAAGGTAAAGCAAGGTAAAGCAACGTAAAGCAAGGCAACGTAAAGCAACGTAAAGCAAGGCAACGTAAAGCAAGGTAAAGCAAGGCAAGGCAAGGCAACGTCAAGCAAGGCAACGTAAAGCAAGGTAAAGCAAGGCAAGGCAAGGCAACGTCAAGCAAGGCAACGTAAAGCAACGTAAAGCAAGGCAACGTAAAGCAACGTAAAGCAAGGCAAGGCAAGGCAACGTAAAGCAAGGCAACGTAAAACAACGTAAAGCAAGGCAAGGCAAGGCAACGTAAAGCAAGGCAAGGCAACGTAAAGCAAGGCAACGTAAAGCAACGTAAAGCAAGCCAACGTAAAGCAAGACAAAGTAAGGCAAGTCAACGTAAAGCAAGGCAACGTAAAGTAACGTAAAGCAAGGCAACGTAAAGCAACGTAAAGCAAGGCAAGGTAAAGCAACGTAAAGCAAGGCAAGGCAACGTAAAGCAAGGCAACGTAAAGCACCGTAATGAAGGCAAGGCAAGGCAAATTAAAGCAAGGCAAGGCAACGTAAAGCAAGGCAAGGCAAAGCAACGTAAATCAACGTAAAGCGAGGCAACGTAAATCAACGTAAAGCAAGGCAACGTAAACCAACGTAAAGCAAGGCAAAGTAAACCAACGTAAATCAAGGCAAGGCAAGGCAACGTAAAGCAAGACAACGTAAAGCAAGACAACTTAAAGCAACATAAAGCAAGGCAACTTAAAGCAAGGCAAAGTAAAGCAACGTAAAACAAGGCAAAGAAAAGCAATGTAAAGCAAGAGAAGGCAAGGCAACATAAAGCAAGGCAAGACAAGGCAACGTAAAGTAAGGCAACGTAAAGCAACGTAAAGCAAGGCAAGGCAAGGCAACGTAAAGCAAGGCAAGGCAAGGCAACGTAAAGCAAGGCAACGTAAAGCAACGTAAAGCAAGGCAACGTAAAGCAAGGCAACGTAAGGCAAGGCAACGTAAAGCAACGTAAAGCAAGGCAACGTAAAGCAAGGCAAGGCATGGGAACGTAAAGCAACGTAAAGAAAGGCAATGCAAAGCAACGTTAAACAAGGCAAGGCAAGGCAACGTAAAGCAAGGATAGGTAAAGCAACGTAAATCAAGGCAAGGCAACGTAAAGCAACGTAAGGCAAGGCAAAATAAAGCAACGTAAAGCGAGGAAACGTAAAGCAACGTAAAGCAAGGCAACGTAAAGCAACGTAAAGCAAGACAAGCCAAGGCAACGTAAAGCAAGGCAAGGCAATGCAACATAAAGCAAGGCAACGTAAAGCAACGTAAAGCAAGGCAACGTAAAGCAACGTAAAGCAAGGCAAAGTAAAGCAAGGAAAGACAAGGCAACGTAAAGCAAGGCAAAGTAAAGCAAGGCAACGTAAAACAAGGCAAAGCAAGGCAAAGCAACGTAAAGCAAGGAAAAGCAACGTAAACCAATGCAACGTAAAGCAACGTAAAGCAACGTAAAGCAAGGTAAAGCAAGGTAAAGCATGGTAAAGCAATGTAAAGCAAGGCAACGTAAAGCAACGTAAAGCAAGGCAAGGTAAAGGAACGTAAAGCAAGGCAACCTAAAACAAGGCAATGCAAGGCAACGTAAAGCAAGGCAATGTAAAGCAACGTAAAGCAAGGCAAGGCAAGGCAACGTAAAGCAAGGCAAGGCAAGGCAACCTAAAGCAAGGCAATGTAAAGCAACGTAAAGCAAGGCAAGGCAAGGCAACGTAAAGCAAGGCAAGGCAAGGCAACGTAAAGCAAGGCAAGGCAAGGCAATGTAATGCAAGGCAACGTAAAGCAACTTAAAGCAAGGCAACGAAAACCAACATAAAGCAAGGCAACGTAAAGCAGTATAAAGTAACGTAAAGCAAGGCAACGTAAATCAAGGTAAAGCAAGGCAACGTAAAGCAAGGTAAAGCAAGGTAAACCAAGGTAAAGCAAGGTAAAGCAACGTAAAGCAAGGCAACGTAAAGCAACGTAAAGCAAGGCAACGTAAAGAAAGGCAACGAAAAGCAACGTAAAGCAAGGCAACGTAAAGCAAGGTAAAGCAAGGTAAAGCAAGGTAAATCAACGTAAAGGAACGTAAAGCAAGGCAACATAAAGCAAGGCAACCTAAATCAAGGCAACGTAAAACAAGGCAACGTAAAGCAACGTAAAGCTAGGCAAGGTAAAGGAACGTAAAGCAAGGCAACCTAAAACAAGGCAAGGCAAGGCAACGTAAAGCAAGGCAACGTATAGCAACGTAAAGCAAGGCAAGGCAAGGCAACGTAAAGCAAGGCAAGGCAAGGCAACGTAAAGCAAGGCAACGTAAAGAAACGTAAAGCAAGGCAAGGCAAGGCAATGTAATGCAAGGCAAAGTAAAGCAACTTAAAGCAAGGCAACGAAAACCAACGTAAAGCAATGAAATGTAAAGCAATATATAGTAACGTAAAGCAAGGCAAATAAAGGAAGGCAACGTAAAGCAAGGCAACGTAAAGCAACGTAAAGCAACGTAAAGTAAGGCAACGTAAAGCAACGTAAAGCAACGTAAAGCAAGGCAACGTAAAGCAACGTAAAGCAAGGGAACGTAAAGCAACGTAAAGCAACGTAAAGCAAGGTAAAGCAAGGTAAAGCAACGTAAAGCAAGGTAAAGCAAGGCAACGTAAAGCAACGTAAAGCAAGGCAACGTAAAGCAAGGTAAAGCAAGGCAAGGCAAGGCAACGTCAAGCAAGGCAACGTAAAGCAAGGTAAAGCAAGGCAAGGCAAGGCAACGTCAAGCAAGGCAACGTAAAGCAACGTAAAGCAAGGCAACGTAAAGCAACGTAAAGCAAGGCAAGGCAAGGCAACGTAAAGCAAGGCAACGTAAAACAACGTAAAGCAAGGCAAGGCAAGGCAACGTAAAGCAAGGCAAGGCAACGTAAAGCAAGGCAACGTAAAGCAACGTAAAGCAAGCCAACGTAAAGCAAGACAAAGTAAGGCAAGTCAACGTAAAGCAAGGCAACGTAAAGTAACGTAAAGCAAGGCAACGTAAAGCAACGTAAAGCAAGGCAAGGTAAAGCAACGTAAAGCAAGGCAAGGCAACGTAAAGCAAGGCAACGTAAAGCACCGTAATGAAGGCAAGGCAAGGCAAATTAAAGCAAGGCAAGGCAACGTAAAGCAAGGCAAGGCAAAGCAACGTAAATCAACGTAAAGCGAGGCAACGTAAATCAACGTAAAGCAAGGCAACGTAAACCAACGTAAAGCAAGGCAAAGTAAACCAACGTAAATCAAGGCAAGGCAAGGCAACGTAAAGCAAGACAACGTAAAGCAAGACAACTTAAAGCAACATAAAGCAAGGCAACTTAAAGCAAGGCAAAGTAAAGCAACGTAAAACAAGGCAAAGAAAAGCAATGTAAAGCAAGAGAAGGCAAGGCAACATAAAGCAAGGCAAGACAAGGCAACGTAAAGTAAGGCAACGTAAAGCAACGTAAAGCAAGGCAAGGCAAGGCAACGTAAAGCAAGGCAAGGCAAGGCAACGTAAAGCAAGGCAACGTAAAGCAACGTAAAGCAAGGCAACGTAAAGCAAGGCAACGTAAGGCAAGGCAACGTAAAGCAACGTAAAGCAAGGCAACGTAAAGCAAGGCAAGGCATGGGAACGTAAAGCAACGTAAAGAAAGGCAATGCAAAGCAACGTTAAACAAGGCAAGGCAAGGCAACGTAAAGCAAGGATAGGTAAAGCAACGTAAATCAAGGCAAGGCAACGTAAAGCAACGTAAGGCAAGGCAAAATAAAGCAACGTAAAGCGAGGAAACGTAAAGCAACGTAAAGCAAGGCAACGTAAAGCAACGTAAAGCAAGACAAGCCAAGGCAACGTAAAGCAAGGCAAGGCAATGCAACATAAAGCAAGGCAACGTAAAGCAACGTAAAGCAAGGCAACGTAAAGCAACGTAAAGCAAGGCAAAGTAAAGCAAGGAAAGACAAGGCAACGTAAAGCAAGGCAAAGTAAAGCAAGGCAACGTAAAGCAAGGCAAGGCAAGGCAACATAAAGCAAGTCAACGTAAAGGAAGGCAAGGCAAGGCAACGTAAAGCAAGGCAACGTAAAGCAAGGCAACGTAAAGCAAGGCAACGTAAGGCAACGTAAAGCAAGGCAAAGTAAAGCAAGGCAACGTAAAGCAACGTAAAGCAAGGCAACGTAAATCAAGGCAACGTAAGGCAACGTAAAGCGACGTAGAAGCAAGGCAATGTAAAGCAAGCCAACGTAAAGCAAGGCAACGTAAAGCAACGTAAAGCAAGGCAACGTAAAGCAACGTAAAGCAAGGGAAGGCAAGGCAACGTAAAGCAAGGCAACGTAAAGCAACGTAAAGCAGGGCAACGTAAAGACACGTAAAGCAAGGCAACGTAAAGCAACGTAAAACAAGGCAACGTAAAGCCACGTAAAGAAAGGCAACGTAAAGCAACATAAAGCAAGGCATCCTAAAGCAACGTAAAGCAAGGAAAGGCAAGGCAACGTAAAGCTAGGCATTGCAAGGCAACGTAAAGCAAGGTAAAGCAAGGCAAGGTAAAGCAACGTAAAGCAAGGTAAAGCAACGTAAAGCAACGTAAAGCAAGGTAAAGCAAGACAACGTAAAGCAACGTAAAGCAAGTAATGCAAGGCAACGTAAAGCAAGGCAACGTAAAGCAACATAAAGCAACGTAAAGCAAGGCAACGTAAAGCAACGTAAAGGAAGGCAACGTAAAGCAACGTAAAGCAACGTAAACAAGGTAAAGCAAGGCAAAGTAACGTAAGGCAAGGTAAAGCAAGGCAACGTAAAGCAAGGCAATGCAAGGCAAAGCAACGTAAAGCAAGGTAAAGCAAGGCAAGTTAAAGCAAGTCAAAGCAACGTAAAGCAAGGTAAAGCAAGGCAAGGTAATGCAAGGTAAAGCAAGGTAAAGCAAGGCAAGGAAAAGCAACGTAAAGAGAGGTAAAGCAAGGCAACGTAAAGCAAGGCAAGGCATGGGAACGTAAAGCAACGTAAAGAAAGGCAATGTAAAGCAACGTTAAACAAGGCAAGGCAAGGCAACGTAAAGCAAGGCAACGTAAACCAACGTAAAGCAAGGCAACGTAAACCAACGTAAAGCAAGGCAAGGCAAGGCAACGTAAAGCAAGACAACGTAAAGCAAGACAACTTAAAGCAACATAAAGCAAGGCAACTTAAAGCAAGGCAACGTAAAGCAACGTAAAACAAGGCAAAGAAAAGCAATGTAAAGCAAGAGAAGGCAAGGCAACATAAAGCAAGGCAAGACAAGGCAACGTAAAGTAAGGCAACGTAAAGCAACGTAAAGCAAGGCAAGGCAAGGCAACGTAAAGCAAGGCAACGTAAAGCAACGTAAAGCAAGGCAACGTAAAGCAAGGCAACGTAAGGCAAGGCAACGTAAAGCAACGTAAAGCAAGGCAACGTAAAGCAACGTAAAGCAAGGCAACGTAAAGCAAGACAAGGCATGGGAACGTAAAGCAACGTAAAGAAATGCAATGTAAAGCAATGTTAAACAAGGCAAGGCAAGGCAACGTAAAGCAAGGCAACGTAAAGCAACGTAAAACAAGGCAAGGCAAGGCAACGTAAAGCAACGTAAGGCAAGGCAACATAAAGCAACGTAAAGCGAGGAAACGTAAAGCAACGTAAAGCAAGGCAACGTAAAGCAACGTAAAGCAAGACAAGCCAAGGCAACGTAAAGCAAGGCAAGGCAAGGCAACATAAAGCAAGGCAACGTAAAGCAACGTAAAGCAAGGCAACGTAAAGCAACGTAAAGCAAGGCAAAGTAAAGCAAGGAAAGACAAGGCAACGTAAAGCAAGGCAAAGTAAAGCAAGGCAACGTAAAGGAAGGCAAGGCAAGGCAACGTAAAGCAAGGCAACGTAAAGCAAGGCAACGTAAAGCAAGGCAAAGTAAGGCAACGTAAAGCAAGGCAACGTAAGGCAACGTAAAGCAAGGCAACGTAAAGCAAGGCAACGTAAAGCAACGTAAAGTAAGGCAACGTAAATCAAGGCAACGTAAGGCAACGTAAAGCGACGTAAAGCAAGGCAATGTAAAGCAAGGCAACGTAAAGCAAGGCAACGTAAAGCAACGTAAAGCAAGGCAACGTAAAGCCAGGTAAAGCAAGGCAACGTAAAGCAACGTAAAGCAAGGCAAGGCAAGGCAACGTAAAGCAAGGCAACGTAAAGCAACGTAAAGCAAGGCAACGTAAAGCCACGTAAAGCAAGGCAACGTAAAGCAACGTAAAACAAGGCAACGTAAAGCCACGTTAAGAAAGGCAACGTAAACAACATAAAGCAAGGCATCCTAAAGCAACGTAAAGCAAGGAAAGGCAAGGCAACGTAAAGCTAGGCATTGCAAGGCAACGTAAAGCAAGGTAAAGCAAGGCAACATAAACAACGTAAATCAAGGCAAGGCAAGGAAACGTAAAGCAACGGAAAGCAACGTAAAGCAACGTAAAGCAAGGTAAAGCAAGGTAAAACAACGTAAAGCAAGGCAACGTAAAGCAAGGTAAAGCAAGGTAAAGCAAGGTAAAGCAAGGTAAATCAAGGCGACGTAAAGCAAGGTAAAGCAAGTCAACGTAAAGCAACGTAAAGCAAGATAAAGCAACGTAACACAACGTAAAGTAAGGCAACGTAAAGCAACGTAAAGCAACGTAAACAAGGTAAAGCAAGGCAATGCAACGTAAGGCAAGGTAAAGCATGGAAACGTAAAGCAAGGCAAAGCAAGGCAAAGCAACGTAAAGCAAGGTAAAGAAAGGCAAGGTAATGCAAGGCAAAGCAACGTAAGGCAAGGTAAAGCAAGGCAAGGTAAAGCAAGGCAAAGCATCGTAAAGCAAGGTAAATCAAGGAAACGTAAAGCAACGTAAGGCAAGGTAAAGCAAGGCAAGGTAAAGCAAGGCAAAGCAACGTAAAGCAAGGTAAACTAAGGAAACGTAAAGCAATGTAATGCAAGAAAACATAAAGCAAGACAACGAAAAGCAAGGTAAAGCAAGGTAAAGCAAGGTAAAGCAATGTAAAGCAAGGCAACGTAAAGCAACGTAAAGCAAGGTAATACAAGGTAAAGCAAGGTAAAGCAAGGCAACGTAAAGCAACGTAAAGCAAGGTAAAGCAAGGTAATACAAGGTAAAGCAATGTAAAGCAAGGCAAAGTAAAGCAACGTAAAGCAAGGTAAACACGGTAAAGAAAGGTAAAGCAACGTAAAGCAAGGCAACGTAAAGCAACGTAAACCAAGGTAAAGCAAGACAACGTAAAGCAAGGTAAAGCAAGACAACGTAAAGCACGGTAAACAACGTAAAGCAACGTAAAGCAAGGTAATGCAAGGCAACGTAAAGCAAGGTAAAGGAACGTAAAGCAACATAAAGCAAGGTAATGCAAGGCAACGTAAAGCAAGGTAAAGGAACGTAAAACAACGTAAAGCAAGGTAAAGCAAGACAACGTAAAGCAAGGCAAAGCAACGTAAGGCATGGTAAAGCAAGTCAAGGTAAAACAAGGCAAAGCAAGGCAAAGCAACGTAAAGCAAGGTAAAGCAACGTAAAGCAACGCAACGTAAAGCAACGTAAAGCAAGGCAACGTAAAGCAACGTAAAGCAAGGTAAAGCAACGTAAAGCAAGGTAAAGCAAGGCAGGGCAAGGCAACGAAAAACAAGGCAACGTAAAGCAAAGTAAAGCAAGGCAAGGTAAACCAACGTAAAGCAAGGCAACGTAAAGCAAGGAAACGTAAAGCAACGTAAAACAAGGCAACGTAAAGCAATGTAAAGCAAGAGATATCAAGGCAACGTAAAGCAAGGCAAGACAAGGCAACGTAAAGCAAGGCAACGTAAAGCAACGTAAAGCAAGGCAACGTAAAGCAACGTAAAGTAAAGCAAGGCAAGGCAAGTCAACGTAAAGCAAGGCAACGTAAAGCAACGTAAAGCATGGCAAGGCAAGGCAACGTAAAGCAAGGCAAGGCAAGGCAACGTAAAGCAAGGCAACGTAAAGCAACGTAAAGCAAGGCAACGTAAAGCAAGGCAACGTAAAGCAAGGCAACCGAAAAACAACGTAAAGCAAGGCAACGTAAAGCAACGTAAAGCAAGGCAACGTAGAAGCAAGGTAAAGCAAGGTAAAGCAACCTAAATCAACGTAAAGCAAGGCAACGTAATGCAACGTAAAGCAAGGCAACGTAAAGCAACGTAAAGCAAGGAAAAGCAAGGTAAAGCAACGTAAAGCAAGGCAACATAAAGCAACGTAAATGAAGGTAAAGCAAGGTAAATCAAGGTAAAGCAACGTAAAGCAAGGAAACGTAAAGCAAAATAAAGCAAGATAAAGCCAGATAAAGCAAGGTAAATCAACGTAAATCAAGGCAACGTAAAGTAACGTAAAGCAAGGTAAACAAGGTAAAGCAAGGTAAAGCAAGGTAAATCAAGGCAACGTAAAGAAAAGTAAAGCAAGACAACGTAAAGCAACGTGAAGCAAGGTAAAGCAACGTAAAGGAACTTAATGCATGGTACTGCCAGGCAACGTAAAGCAAGGTAAAGCAAGGCAACGTAAAGCAACATAAAGCAACGTAAAGCAAGGCAACGTAAGGCAACGTAAAGCAAGGCAATGTAAAGCAAAGTAAAGCAAGGCAACGTAAACAAGGTAAAGCAAGGGAAAAGCAACGTAAGGCAATGTAAAGCAAGGCAATGCAAGGCAAAGCAACATAAAGCAAGGTAAAGCAAGGCAAGGTAAAGCAAGGCAAAGCAACGTAAAGCAAGTTAAAGCAAGGCAAGTTAAAGGAAGGCAAATAAACTTAAAGCAAGGTAAAGCAAGGCAAGGTAAAGCAAGGTAAAGCAAGGTAAAGCAAGGGAACGTAAAGCAACGTAAAGCAAGGTAAAGCAAGGCAAGGTAAAGCAAGGTAAAGCAACGTAAATCAAGGCAACGTAAAGAAACGTAAAGCAAGGTAAAGCAAGGCAAGGCAAAGCAAGGTAAAGCAATGTAAAGCAAGGTAAAGCAAGGCAAGGCAAGGCAACGTAAAGCAAGGCAAGGTAAAGAAATGTAAAGCAAGGCAACGTAAACCAACGTAAAGCAAGGCAACGTAAAGCAAGGCAACGTAAAGCAACGTAAAGCAAGGCAACGTAAAGCAACGTAAAGCAAGGAAAGGCAATGCAACGTAAAGCAAGGCAAGACAAGACAACGTAAAGCAAGGAAACTTAAAGCAACGTAAAGAAAGGCAACGTAAAGCAATGTAAATCAAGGCAAGGCAAGGCAACGTAAAGCATGGCAAGGCAAGGCAACGTAAAGCAAGGCAATGTAAAGCAACTTAAAGCAAGGCAACGTAAAGCAAGGAAAGGTAAGGGAACGTAAAGCAATGTAAAGCAAGGCAACTTAAAGCAACGTAAAAAAAGGCAACCTAAAGTAAGGCAAGGTAAAGCAAGGCAACGTAAAGCAACGTAAGGCAAGGCAACGTACAGCAACTTAAAGCAAGGAAAGGCAAGGCAAAGTAAAGTAAGGCAACGTAAAGGAAGGCAACGTAAAGCAACGTAAAGCGAGGCAACGTAAAGCAACGTAAAGCGAGGCAACTTAAAGCAACGTAAAGCGAGGCAACTTAAAGCAACGTAAAGCAAGGCTAGGCAAGGCAACGAAAAGCAAGGCAACATAAAGCAACGTAAAGCAAGGCAACGAAAAGCAACTTAAAGCAAGGCAAGGTAAGGCAAAGTAAAACAATGGCAACGTAAAGCAACGTAAAACAAGGCAACGTAAAGCAACGTAAATCAATGCAAGGCAAGGCAACGTAAAGCAAGACAACGTAAAGCAACGTAAAGCAAGGCAACGTAAAGCAACTTAAAGCAAGGCAAGGCAAGGTAACGTAAAGCAAGGCAACATAATGCAACGTAAAGCAAGGCAACGTAAAGCAAGGCAACGTAAGGCAAGGCAACGTAAAGCAACGTAAAGCAAGGCAACGTAAAGCAAGGCAACGTAAGGAAAGGCAACGTAAAGCAACGTAAAGCAAGGCAACGTAAAGCAACGTAAAGCAAGGCAACGTAAAGCAAGACAAGGCATGGGAACGTAAAGCAACGTAAAGAAATGCAATGTAAAGCAATGTTAAACAAGGCAAGGCAAGGCAACGTAAAGCAAGGCAACGTAAAGCAACGTAAAACAAGGCAAGGCAAGGCAACGTAAAGCAACGTAAGGCAAGGCAACATAAAGCAACGTAAAGCGAGGAAACGTAAAGCAACGTAAAGCAAGGCAACGTAAAGCAACGTAAAGCAAGACAAGCCAAGGCAACGTAAAGCAAGGCAAGGCAAGGCAACATAAAGCAAGGCAACGTAAAGCAACGTAAAGCAAGGCAACGTAAAGCAACGTAAAGCAAGGCAAAGTAAAGCAAGGAAAGACAAGGCAACGTAAAGCAAGGCAAAGTAAAGCAAGGCAACGTAAAGGAAGGCAAGGCAAGGCAACGTAAAGCAAGGCAACGTAAAGCAAGGCAACGTAAAGCAAGGCAACGTAAGGCAACGTAAAGCAAGGCAACGTAAAGCAAGGCAACGTAAAGCAACGTAAAGTAAGGCAACGTAAATCAAGGCAACGTAAGGCAACGTAAAGCGACGTAAAGCAAGGCAATGTAAAGCAAGGCAACGTAAAGCAAGGCAACGTAAAGCAACGTAAAGCAAGGCAACGTAAAGCCAGGTAAAGCAAGGCAACGTAAAGCAACGTAAAGCAAGGCAAGGCAAGGCAACGTAAAGCAAGGCAACGTAAAGCAACGTAAAGCAAGGCAACGTAAAGCCACGTAAAGCAAGGCAACGTAAAGCAACGTAAAACAAGGCAACGTAAAGCCACGTAAAGAAAGGCAACGTAAAGCAACATAAAGCAAGGCATCCTAAAGCAACGTAAAGCAAGGAAAGGCAAGGCAACGTAAAGCTAGGCATTGCAAGGCAACGTAAAGCAAGGTAAAGCAAGGCAACATAAACAACGTAAATCAAGGCAAGGCAAGGAAACGTAAAGCAACGGAAAGCAACGTAAAGCAACGTAAAGCAAGGTAAAGCAAGGTAAAACAACGTAAAGCAAGGCAACGTAAAGCAAGGTAAAGCAAGGTAAAGCAAGGTAAAGCAAGGTAAATCAAGGCGACGTAAAGCAAGGTAAAGCAAGTCAACATAAAGCAACGTAAAGCAAGATAAAGCAACGTAACACAACGTAAAGTAAGGCAACGTAAAGCAACGTAAAGCAACGTAAACAAGGTAAAGCAAGGCAATGCAACGTAAGGCAAGGTAAAGCATGGAAACGTAAAGCAAGGCAAAGCAAGGCAAAGCAACGTAAAGCAAGGTAAAGAAAGGCAAGGTAATGCAAGGCAAAGCAACGTAAGGCAAGGTAAAGCAAGGCAAGGTAAAGCAAGGCAAAGCATCGTAAAGCAAGGTAAATCAAGGAAACGTAAAGCAACGTAAGGCAAGGTAAAGCAAGGCAAGGTAAAGCAAGGCAAAGCAACGTAAAGCAAGGTAAACTAAGGAAACGTAAAGCAATGTAATGCAAGAAAACATAAAGCAAGACAACGAAAAGCAAGGTAAAGCAAGGTAAAGCAAGGTAAAGCAATGTAAAGCAAGGCAACGTAAAGCAACGTAAAGCAAGGTAATACAAGGTAAAGCAAGGTAAAGCAAGGCAACGTAAAGCAACGTAAAGCAAGGTAAAGCAAGGTAATACAAGGTAAAGCAATGTAAAGCAAGGCAAAGTAAAGCAACGTAAAGCAAGGTAAACACGGTAAAGAAAGGTAAAGCAACGTAAAGCAAGGCAACGTAAAGCAACGTAAACCAAGGTAAAGCAAGACAACGTAAAGCAAGGTAAAGCAAGACAACGTAAAGCACGGTAAACAACGTAAAGCAACGTAAAGCAAGGTAATGCAAGGCAACGTAAAGCAAGGTAAAGGAACGTAAAGCAACATAAAGCAAGGTAATGCAAGGCAACGTAAAGCAAGGTAAAGGAACGTAAAACAACGTAAAGCAAGGTAAAGCAAGACAACGTAAAGCAAGGCAAAGCAACGTAAGGCATGGTAAAGCAAGTCAAGGTAAAACAAGGCAAAGCAAGGCAAAGCAACGTAAAGCAAGGTAAAGCAACGTAAAGCAACGCAACGTAAAGCAACGTAAAGCAAGGCAACGTAAAGCAACGTAAAGCAAGGTAAAGCAACGTAAAGCAAGGTAAAGCAAGGCAGGGCAAGGCAACGAAAAACAAGGCAACGTAAAGCAAAGTAAAGCAAGGCAAGGTAAACCAACGTAAAGCAAGGCAACGTAAAGCAAGGAAACGTAAAGCAACGTAAAACAAGGCAACGTAAAGCAATGTAAAGCAAGAGATATCAAGGCAACGTAAAGCAAGGCAAGACAAGGCAACGTAAAGCAAGGCAACGTAAAGCAAGGCAACGTAAAGCAACGTAAAGCAAGGCAACGTAAAGCAACGTAAAGTAAAGCAAGGCAAGGCAAGTCAACGTAAAGCAAGGCAAGGCAATTCAACGTAAAGCAAGGCAACGTAAAGCAACGTAAAGCATGGCAAGGCAAGGCAACGTAAAGCAAGGCAAGGCAAGGCAACGTAAAGCAAGGCAACGTAAAGCAACGTAAAGCAAGGCAACGTAAAGCAAGGCAACGTAAAGCAAGGCAACCGAAAAACAACGTAAAGCAAGGCAACGTAAAGCAACGTAAAGCAAGGCAACGTAGAAGCAAGGTAAAGCAAGGTAAAGCAACCTAAATCAACGTAAAGCAAGGCAACGTAATGCAACGTAAAGCAAGGCAACGTAAAGCAACGTAAAGCAAGGAAAAGCAAGGTAAAGCAACGTAAAGCAAGGCAACATAAAGCAACGTAAATGAAGGTAAAGCAAGGTAAATCAAGGTAAAGCAACGTAAAGCAAGGAAACGTAAAGCAAAATAAAGCAAGATAAAGCCAGATAAAGCAAGGTAAATCAACGTAAATCAAGGCAACGTAAAGTAACGTAAAGCAAGGTAAACAAGGTAAAGCAAGGTAAAGCAAGGTAAATCAAGGCAACGTAAAGAAAAGTAAAGCAAGACAACGTAAAGCAACGTGAAGCAAGGTAAAGCAACGTAAAGGAACTTAATGCATGGTACTGCCAGGCAACGTAAAGCAAGGTAAAGCAAGGCAACGTAAAGCAACATAAAGCAACGTAAAGCAAGGCAACGTAAAGCAACGTAAAGCAAGGCAATGTAAAGCAAAGTAAAGCAAGGCAACGTAAACAAGGTAAAGCAAGGGAAAAGCAACGTAAGGCAATGTAAAGCAAGGCAATGCAAGGCAAAGCAACATAAAGCAAGGTAAAGCAAGGCAAGGTAAAGCAAGGCAAAGCAACGTAAAGCAAGTTAAAGCAAGGCAAGTTAAAGGAAGGCAAATCAACGTAAAGCAAGGTAAAGCAAGGCAAGGTAAAGCAAGGTAAAGCAAGGTAAAGCAAGGGAACGTAAAGCAACGTAAAGCAAGGTAAAGCAAGGCAAGGTAAAGCAAGGTAAAGCAACGTAAATCAAGGCAACGTAAAGAAACGTAAAGCAAGGTAAAGCAAGGCAAGGCAAAGCAAGGTAAAGCAATGTAAATCAAGGCAACGTAAAGCAACGTAAAGCAAGGTAAAGCAAGGCAAGGCAAGGCAACGTAAAGCAAGGCAAGGTAAAGAAATGTAAAGCAAGGCAACGTAAACCAACGTAAAGCAAGGCAAAGTAAAGCAAGGCAACGTAAAGCAACGTAAAGCAAGGCAACGTAAAGCAACGTAAAGCAAGGAAAGGCAATGCAACGTAAAGCAAGGCAAGACAAGACAACGTAAAGCAAGGAAACTTAAAGCAACGTAAAGAAAGGCAACGTAAAGCAATGTAAATCAAGGCAAGGCAAGGCAACGTAAAGCATGGCAAGGCAAGGCAACGTAAAGCAAGGCAATGTAAAGCAACTTAAAGCAAGGCAACGTAAAGCAAGGCAAGGTAAGGGAACGTAAAGCAATGTAAAGCAAGGCAACTTAAAGCAACGTAAAAAAAGGCAACCTAAAGTAAGGCAAGGTAAAGCAAGGCAACGTAAAGCAACGTAAGGCAAGGCAACGTACAGCAACTTAAAGCAAGGAAAGGCAAGGCAAAGTAAAGTAAGGCAACGTAAAGGAAGGCAACGTAAAGCAACGTAAAGCGAGGCAACGTAAAGCAACGTAAAGCGAGGCAACTTAAAGCAACGTAAAGCAAGGCTAGGCAAGGCAACGAAAAGCAAGGCAACATAAAGCAACGTAAAGCAAGGCAACGAAAAGCAACTTAAAGCAAGGCAAGGTAAGGCAAAGTAAAACAATGGCAACGCAAAGCAACGTAAAACAAGGCAACGTAAAGCAACGTAAATCAATGCAAGGCAAGGCAACCAAAGCAAGACAACGTAAAGCAACGTAAAGCAAGGCAACGTAAAGCAACTTAAAGCAAGGCAAGGCAAGGTAACGTAAAGCAAGGCAACATAATGCAACGTAAAGCAAGGCAACGTAAAGCAACGTTAAGCAAGGCAAGGCAAGGCAACGTAAAGCAAGGCAACGTAAAGCAACATAAAGCAAGGCAACGTAAAGCAACGGAAAGCAAGGCAAGGCAAGGCAACGTAAAGCAAGGCAACGTAAAGCAACGTAAAGCAAGGCAACGTAAAGCAAGGCAACGTAAAGCAATGTTTAGCAAGGAAACTTAAAGCAAGGCAACGTTAGGCAACGTAAAGCAATGTAAAGCAAGGCAACGTAAAGCAAGGCAACTTAAAGCAAGGCAACGTAAAGCAAGGCAACGTAAAGCAACGTAAAGAAAGGCAACGTAAAGCAACGTAAAGCGAGGTAAGGCAAAGTAAGGCAACGGAAAGTAAGGCAACGTAAAGCAACGTAAAGCAAGGCAACGTAAAACAACGTAAAGCAAGGCAAGGCAAGGCAACGTAAAGCAAGACAACGTAAAGCAACATAAAGCAAGGCAATGTAAAGCAACTTAAAACAAGGCTAGGCAAGGTAAGTTAAAGCAAGGCAATGTAAAGCAACGTAAAGCAAGGCAACGTAAAGCAAGGCAACGTAAAGCAAGGCAACGTAAGGCAACGTAAAGCAACGTAAAGCAAGGCAACGTAAAGCAAGGCAACGTAAAGCAAGGCAACGTAAAGCAACGTAAAGCAAGGCAACGTAAAGCAAGGCAACGTAAAGCAACGTAAAGTAAGGCAAGGCAAGGCAACGTAAAGCAACGTAAAGTAAGGCAACGTAAAGCAAGGCAATGTAAAGTAAGGCAACGTAAAGCAACATAAAGTAAGGCAACGTAATGCAAGACAACGTAAAGCAACGTAAAGCAAGGCAACATTATGCAAGGCAACGTAAAGCAACGTAAAGCAAGGCAACGTAAAGCAACGTAAAGCAAGGCAACGTAAAGCAATTTAAAGCAAGATAACGTAAAGCAAGGCAACGTAAGGCAACGTAAAGCAACGTAAAACAAGGCAACGTAAAGCAAGGCAACGTAAAGCAAGGCAACGTAAAGTAAGGCAACGTAAAGCAACATAAAGTAATGCAACGTAAAGCAAGACAACATAAAGCAACGTAAAGCAAGGCAACATAAAGCAAGGCAACATAAAGCAACGTAAAGCAAGGCAACGTAAAGCAAGGCAATGTAAAGTAAGGCAACGTAAAGCAACATAAAGTAAGGCAACGTAAAGCAAGACATCGTAAAGCAACGTAAAGCAAGGCAACATAAAGCAATGCAACGTAAAGCAACGTAAAGCAAGGCAACGTAAAGCAACGTAAAGAAAGGCAACGTAAAGCAACGTAAAGCAAGGCAACGTAAAGCAAGACAACGTAAGGCAACGTAAAGCTAGGCAACATAAAGTAAGGCAACGTAAAGAAACGTAAAGTAAGGCAACGTAGAGCAAGGCAACGTAAAGCAAGGCAACGTAAAGCAACATAAAGCAAGACAACGTAAAGCAAGGCAACGTAAAGCAAGGCAAGGCAAGGCAACGTAAATCAACGTAAAGCAAGGCAACGTAAAGCAACATAAAGCAAGGCAAGGCAAGGCAACGTAAAGCAAGGCAAAGTAAAGCAACATAAAGCAAGGCAAGGCAAGGCAAAGTAAAGCAAGGCAATGCAACGTAAAGCAAGGCAACGCAAAACAACTTAAAGCAACGTAAAGCGAGGCAACGTAAAGCAAGGCAACGTAAATCAACGTAAAGCAAGACAAGGCAAGGCAACGTAAAGCAAGGCAAGGCAAGGCAACGTAAAGCAAGGCAATGTAAAGCAACGTAAAGCAATATAAAGCAAGGCAAAGTAAAGCAAGGCAAGGCAAGGCAATGTAAAATAAGGCAACGTAATTCAAGGCAACGTAAAGCAAGGCAAGGCAATGCAACGTAAAGCAAGGCAACGTAAAGCAAGGCAAGGCAACGTAAAGCAATGCAACGTAAAGCAAGGCTACGTAAAGTAATGTAAAGCAATGCAACGTAAAGCAATGTAAAGTTACATAAAGAAAGGCAACGTAAAGCAATGTAAAGCAAGGCAACGTAAAGCAACGTAAAGCAACGCAACGTAAAGCAACGTAAAGCAACGTAAAGGAAGGTAAAGCAAGGTAAAGCAAAGTAAAGCAAGGCAACGTAAAGCAACGTAAAGCAACGTAAAGCAAGGCAAATTAAAGCAACGTAAAGCAAGGTAAAGCATGGTAAAGCAAGGTAAAGCAACGTAAAGCAACGTAAAGCAAGGCAACGTAAAGCAAGGCAACCGAAAAACAACGTAAAGCAAGGCAACGTAAAGCAACGTAAAGCAAGGCAACGTAAATCAACGTAAACCAAGGCAACGTAAAGCAAGATTAAGCAAGGTAAAGCAATGCAAAGCAACGTAAAGGTACGTAGCAAGGCAACGTAAAGCACCGTAAAGCAAGGCAACGTAGAAGCAAGGTAAAGCAAGGTAAAGCAACCTAAATCAACGTAAAGCAAGGCAACGTAATGCAACGTAAAGCAAGGCAACGTAAAGCAACGTAAAGCAAGGAAAAGCAAGGTAAAGCAACGTAAAGCAAGGCAACATAAAGCAACGTAAATGAAGGTAAAGCAAGGTAAATCAAGGTAAAGCAACGTAAAGCAAGGAAATGTAAAGCAAAATAAAGCAAGATAAAGCCAGATAAAGCAAGGTAAATCAACGTAAATCAAGGCAACATAAAGTAACGTAAAGAAAGGTAAACAAGGTAAAGCAAGGTAAAGCAAGGTAAATCAAGGCAACGTAAAGAAAAGTAAAGCAAGACAACGTAAAGCAACGTGAAGCAAGGTAAAGCAACGTAAAGCAACTTAATGCATGGTAATGCCAGGCAACGTAAAGCAAGGTAAAGCAAGGCAACGTAAAGCAACATAAAGCAACGTAAAGCAAGGCAACGTAAAGCAACGTAAAGCAAGGCAACGTAAAGCAACGTAAAGCAAGGCAACGTAAAAAAGGTAAAGCAAGGGAAAAGCAACGTAAGGCAATGTAAAGCAAGGCAATGCAAGGCAAAGCAACATAAAGCAAGGTAAAGCAAGGCAAGGTAAAGCAAGGCAAAGCAACGTAAAGCAAGTTAAAGCAAGGCAAGTTAAAGCAAGGCAAATCAACGTAAAGCAAGGTAAAGCAAGGCAAGGTAAAGCAAGCTAAAGCAACGTAAATCAAGGCAACGTAAAGAAACGTAAAGCAAGGTAAAGCAAGGCAAGGCAAAGCAAGGTAAAGCAACGTAAATCAAGGCAACGTAAAGCAAGGTAAAGCAAGGCAAGGCAAGGCAACGTAAAGCAAGGCAAGGTAAAGAAACGTAAAGCAAGGCAACGTAAACCAACGTAAAGCAAGGCAACGTAAAGCAAGGCAACGTAAAGCAACGTAAAGCAAGGCAACATAAAGCAAAGTAAAGCAAGGAAAGGCAATGCAACGTAAAGCAAGGCAAGACAAGACAACGTAAAGCAAGGAAACGTAAAGCAACGTAAAGAAAGGCAACGTAAAGCAATGTAAATCAAGGCAAGGCAAGGCAACGTAAAGCATGGCAAGGCAAGGCAACGTAAAGCAAGGCAATGTAAAGCAACTTAAAGCAAGGCAAGGTAAAGCAAGGCAAGGTAAGGGAACGTAAAGCAATGTAAAGCAAGGCAACTTAAAGCAACGTAAAGCAAGGCAACCTAAAGTAAGGCAAGGTAAAGCAAGGCAACGTAAAGCAACGTAAGGCAAGGCAACGTACAGCAACTTAAAGCAAGGAAAGGCAAGGCAAAGTAAAGTAAGGCAACGTAAAGGAAGGCAACGTAAAGCAACGTAAAGCGAGGCAACGTAAAGCAACGTAAAGCGAGGCAACTTAAAGCAACGTAAAGCAAGGCTAGGCAAGGCAACGAAAAGCAAGGCAACATAAAGCAACGTAAAGCAAGGCAACGAAAAGCAACTTAAAGCAAGGCAAGGTAAGGCAACGTAAAACAATGGCAACGTAAAGCAACGTAAAGCAAGGCAAAGTAAAGCAACGTAAATCAATGCAAGGCAAGGCAACGTAAAGCAAGACAACGTAAAGCAACGTAAAGCAAGGCAACGTAAAGCAACTTAAAGCCAGGCAAGGCAAGGTAACGTAAAGCAAGGCAACATAAAGCAACGTAAAGCAAGGCAACGTAAAGCAACGTTAAGCAAGGCAAGGCAAGGCAACGTAAAGCAAGGCAACGTAAAGCAACATAAAGCAAGGCAACGTAAAGCAACGGAAATCAAGGCAAGGCAAGGCAACGTAAAGCAAGGCAACGTAAATCAACGGAAAGCAAGGCAAGGCAAGGCAACGTAAAGCAAGGCAACGTAAAGCAACGTAAAGCAAGGCAACGTAAAGCAAGGCAACGTAAAGCAATGTAAAGCAAGGAAACTTAAAGCAAGGCCACGTAAGGCAACGTAAAGCAATGTAAAGCAAGGCAACGTAAAGCAAGGCAACTTAAAGCAAGGCAACGTAAAGCAAGGCAACGTAAAGCAACGTAAAGCAAGGCAAAATAAAGCAACATAAAGCGAGGCAAGGCAAAGTAAGACAACGTAAAGTAAGGCAACGTAAAGCAACGTAAAGCAAGGCAACGTAAAACAACGTAAAGCAAGGGAACCTAAAGTAAGGCAAGGTATAGCAAGGCAACTTAAATCAACGTAAGGCAAGGCAACGTACAGCAACTTAAAGCAAGGAAAGGCAAGCCAACGTAAAGCAAGGCAACATAAAGCAACGTAAAGCAAGGCAACGAAAAGCAACGTAAAGCAATGCACGGCAAGGCGACGTAAAACAATGGCAACGTAAAGCAACGTAAAGCAAGGCAACGTAAAGCAACGTAAATCAAGGCAAGGCAAGGCAACGTAAAGCAAGACAACGTAAAGCAACATAAAGCAAGGCAATGTAAAGCAACTTAAAGCAAGGCAAGGCAAGGTAACTTAAAGCAAGGTAATGTAAAGCAACGTAAAGCAAGGCAACGTAAAGCAACGTAAAGCAAGGCAACGTAAAGCAAGGCAACGTAAGGCAACGTAAAGCAATGTAAAGCAAGGCAACGTAAAGCAAGGCAACGTAAAGCAACGTAAAGCAAGGCAACGTAAAGCAAGGCAACGTAAAGCAACGTAAAGTAAGGCAAGGCAAGGCAAGGCAACGTAAAGCAACGTAAAGTAAGGCAACGTAAAGCAAGGCAATATAAAGTAAGGCAACGTAAAGCAACATAAAGTAAGGCAACGTAATGCAAGACAACGTAAAGCAACGTAAAGCAAGGCAACGTAAAGCAACGTAAAGCAAGGCAACGTAAAGCAACGTAAAGCAAGGCAACGTAAAGCAACTTAAAGCAAGATAACGTAAAGCAAGGCAACGTAAGGCAACGTAAAGAAACGTAAAACAAGGCAACGTAAAGCAAGGCAACGTAAAGCAAGGCAACGGAAAGTAAGGCAACGTAAAGCAACATAAAGTAATGCAACGTAAAGCAAGACAACATAAAGCAACGTAAAGCAAGGCAACATAAAGCAAGGCAACATAAAGCAACGTAAAGCAAGGCAACGTAAAGCAAGGCAATGTAAAGTAAGGCAACGTAAAGCAACATAAAGTAAGGCAACGTAAAGCAAGACATCGTAAAGCAACGTAAAGCAAAGCAACATAAAGCAAGGCAACTTAAAGCAACGTAAAGCAAGGCAACGTAAAGCAAGGCAACGTAAAGCAAGGCAACGTAAAGCAATACAACGTAAGGCAACGTAAAGCAAGGCAACATAAAGTAAGGCAACGTAAAGCAACGTAAAGCAAGGCAACATAAAGCAAGGCAACGTAAAGCAAAGTAAAGCAAGGCAACGTAAAGCAAGGCAACGTAAGGCAACGTAAAGCAAGGCAACGTAAAGCAACGTAAAGCAAGGCAACGTAAAGTAAGGCAACGTAAGGCAACGTAAAGCAAGGCAACGTAAAGCAACGTACAGCAAGGCAACGTAAAGCAAGGCAACGTAAGGCAACATAAAGCAAGGCAACGTAAAGCAAGGCAACGTAAAGCAACGTAAAGCAAGGCAACGTAAAGCAAGGCAACGTAAGGCAAATTAAAGCAAGGCAAGGTAAAGCAAGGCAACTTAAAGTTACGTAAAGCAAGTCAACGTAAAGCAAGGCAACGTAAAGCAAAGTAAAGCCAGGCAAGGCAAGGCAACGTAAAGCAAGGCAAAGTAAAATAACGTAAAGCAAGGCAAGGCAAGGCAACGTAAACCAAGGCAACGTAAGGTAAGGCAACGTAAAGCAACATAAAGCAAGGCAACGTAAAAGAACGTAAAGCAAGGCAAGGCAACGTAAAGCAACATAAAGCAAGGCAACGTAAAGCAAGGAAAGGCAAGGCACGGAAAGGAAGGCATCGAAAATCAAGGCAACGTAAAGCAACGTAAAGCAATGCATCGTAAAGCAACGTAAAGCAAGGTAAAGCAAGGCAACTTAAATAAGGCAACGTAAAGCAACGTAAAGCAAGGCAACGTAAAGCAAGGCAACGTAAAGCAAGACAACGTAAAGCAACGTAAAGCAAGGCAACGTAAAGCAACGTAAAGCAAGGCAACGTAAAGCAAAGTAAAGCAAGGCAATGTAAAGCAAGGCAACGTAAGGCAACGTAAAGCTAAGTAAAGCAAGGCAACGTAAAGCAAGGCAACGTAAAGAAACGTAAAACAACGTAAAACAAGGCAACGTAAAGTAAGGCAACGTAAAGCAATGTAAAGGAAGGCAACGTAAATCAACGTAAAGCAAGGCAAAGTAAAGCAACGTAAAGCAAGGCAAGGCAATGTAAAGCAACGTAAAGCAAGGCAACGTAAAGTAAGGCAACGTAAAGCAACGTAAAGCAAGGCAACGTAAAATAAGGCAACGTAAAGCAAGGCAACGTAAATCAACGTAAAGCAAGGCAAGGTAAAGCAACGTAAAGCAAGGCAAGGCAAGGTAACGTAAAGCAAGGCAACGTAATGCAACGTAAAGCAAGGCAACGTAAAGCAACGTAAAGCAAGGAAAAGCAAGGTAAAGCAACGTAAAGCAAGGCAACATAAAGCAACGTAAATGAAGGTAAAGCAAGGTAAATCAAGGTAAAGCAACGTAAAGCAAGGAAATGTAAAGCAAAATAAAGCAAGATAAAGCCAGATAAAGCAAGGTAAATCAACGTAAATCAAGGCAACATAAAGTAACGTAAAGAAAGGTAAACAAGGTAAAGCAAGGTAAAGCAAGGTAAATCAAGGCAACGTAAAGAAAAGTAAAGCAAGACAACGTAAAGCAACGTGAAGCAAGGTAAAGCAACGTAAAGCAACTTAATGCATGGTAATGCCAGGCAACGTAAAGCAAGGTAAAGCAAGGCAACGTAAAGCAACATAAAGCAACGTAAAGCAAGGCAACGTAAAGCAACGTAAAGCAAGGCAACGTAAAGCAACGTAAAGCAAGGCAACGTAAAAAAGGTAAAGCAAGGGAAAAGCAACGTAAGGCAATGTAAAGCAAGGCAATGCAAGGCAAAGCAACATAAAGCAAGGTAAAGCAAGGCAAGGTAAAGCAAGGCAAAGCAACGTAAAGCAAGTTAAAGCAAGGCAAGTTAAAGCAAGGCAAATCAACGTAAAGCAAGGTAAAGCAAGGCAAGGTAAAGCAAGCTAAAGCAACGTAAATCAAGGCAACGTAAAGAAACGTAAAGCAAGGTAAAGCAAGGCAAGGCAAAGCAAGGTAAAGCAACGTAAATCAAGGCAACGTAAAGCAAGGTAAAGCAAGGCAAGGCAAGGCAACGTAAAGCAAGGCAAGGTAAAGAAACGTAAAGCAAGGCAACGTAAACCAACGTAAAGCAAGGCAACGTAAAGCAAGGCAACGTAAAGCAACGTAAAGCAAGGCAACATAAAGCAAAGTAAAGCAAGGAAAGGCAATGCAACGTAAAGCAAGGCAAGACAAGACAACGTAAAGCAAGGAAACGTAAAGCAACGTAAAGAAAGGCAACGTAAAGCAATGTAAATCAAGGCAAGGCAAGGCAACGTAAAGCATGGCAAGGCAAGGCAACGTAAAGCAAGGCAATGTAAAGCAACTTAAAGCAAGGCAACGTAAAGCAAGGCAAGGTAAGGGAACGTAAAGCAATGTAAAGCAAGGCAACTTAAAGCAACGTAAAGCAAGGCAACCTAAAGTAAGGCAAGGTAAAGCAAGGCAACGTAAAGCAACGTAAGGCAAGGCAACGTACAGCAACTTAAAGCAAGGAAAGGCAAGGCAAAGTAAAGTAAGGCAACGTAAAGGAAGGCAACGTAAAGCAACGTAAAGCGAGGCAACGTAAAGCAACGTAAAGCGAGGCAACTTAAAGCAACGTAAAGCAAGGCTAGGCAAGGCAACGAAAAGCAAGGCAACATAAAGCAACGTAAAGCAAGGCAACGAAAAGCAACTTAAAGCAAGGCAAGGTAAGGCAACGTAAAACAATGGCAACGTAAAGCAACGTAAAGCAAGGCAAAGTAAAGCAACGTAAATCAATGCAAGGCAAGGCAACGTAAAGCAAGACAACGTAAAGCAACGTAAAGCAAGGCAACGTAAAGCAACTTAAAGCCAGGCAAGGCAAGGTAACGTAAAGCAAGGCAACATAAAGCAACGTAAAGCAAGGCAACGTAAAGCAACGTTAAGCAAGGCAAGGCAAGGCAACGTAAAGCAAGGCAACGTAAAGCAACATAAAGCAAGGCAACGTAAAGCAACGGAAATCAAGGCAAGGCAAGGCAACGTAAAGCAAGGCAACGTAAATCAACGGAAAGCAAGGCAAGGCAAGGCAACGTAAAGCAAGGCAACGTAAAGCAACGTAAAGCAAGGCAACGTAAAGCAAGGCAACGTAAAGCAATGTAAAGCAAGGAAACTTAAAGCAAGGCCACGTAAGGCAACGTAAAGCAATGTAAAGCAAGGCAACGTAAAGCAAGGCAACTTAAAGCAAGGCAACGTAAAGCAAGGCAACGTAAAGCAACGTAAAGCAAGGCAACATAAAGCAACGTAAAGCGAGGCAAGGCAAAGTAAGACAACGTAAAGTAAGGCAACGTAAAGCAACGTAAAGCAAGGCAACGTAAAACAACGTAAAGCAAGGGAACCTAAAGTAAGGCAAGGTATAGCAAGGCAACTTAAATCAACGTAAGGCAAGGCAACGTACAGCAACTTAAAGCAAGGAAAGGCAAGCCAACGTAAAGCAAGGCAACATAAAGCAACGTAAAGCAAGGCAACGAAAAGCAACGTAAAGCAATGCAAGGCAAGGCGACGTAAAACAATGGCAACGTAAAGCAACGTAAAGCAAGGCAACGTAAAGCAACGTAAATCAAGGCAAGGCAAGGCAACGTAAAGCAAGACAACGTAAAGCAACATAAAGCAAGGCAATGTAAAGCAACTTAAAGCAAGGCAAGGCAAGGTAACTTAAAGCAAGGTAATGTAAAGCAACGTAAAGCAAGGCAACGTAAAGCAACGTAAAGCAAGGCAACGTAAAGCAAGGCAACGTAAGGCAACGTAAAGCAACGTAAAGCAAGGCAACGTAAAGCAAGGCAACGTAAAGCAACGTAAAGCAAGGCAACGTAAAGCAAGGCAACGTAAAGCAACGTAAAGTAAGGCAAGGCAAGGCAAGGCAACGTAAAGCAACGTAAAGTAAGGCAACGTAAAGCAAGGCAATATAAAGTAAGGCAACGTAAAGCAACATAAAGTAAGGCAACGTAATGCAAGACAACGTAAAGCAACGTAAAGCAAGGCAACATTATGCAAGGCAACGTAAAGCAACGTAAAGCAAGGCAACGTAAAGCAACGTAAAGCAAGGCAACGTAAAGCAACTTAAAGCAAGATAACGTAAAGCAAGGCAACGTAAGGCAACGTAAAGAAACGTAAAACAAGGCAACGTAAAGCAAGGCAACGTAAAGCAAGGCAACGTAAAGTAAGGCAACGTAAAGCAACATAAAGTAATGCAACGTAAAGCAAGACAACATAAAGCAACGTAAAGCAAGGCAACATAAAGCAAGGCAACATAAAGCAACGTAAAGCAAGGCAACGTAAAGCAAGGCAATGTAAAGTAAGGCAACGTAAAGCAACATAAAGTAAGGCAACGTAAAGCAAGACATCGTAAAGCAACGTAAAGCAAAGCAACATAAAGCAAGGCAACTTAAAGCAACGTAAAGCAAGGCAACGTAAAGCAAGGCAACGTAAAGCAAGGCAACGTAAAGCAATACAACGTAAGGCAACGTAAAGCAAGGCAACATAAAGTAAGGCAACGTAAAGCAACGTAAAGCAAGGCAACATAAAGCAAGGCAACGTAAAGCAAAGTAAAGCAAGGCAACGTAAAGCAAGGCAACGTAAGGCAACGTAAAGCAAGGCAACGTAAAGCAACGTAAAGCAAGGCAACGTAAAGTAAGGCAACGTAAGGCAACGTAAAGCAAGGCAACGTAAAGCAACGTACAGCAAGGCAACGTAAAGCAAGGCAACGTAAGGCAACATAAAGCAAGGCAACGTAAAGCAAGGCAACGTAAAGCAACGTAAAGCAAGGCAACGTAAAGCAAGGCAACGTAAGGCAAATTAAAGCAAGGCAAGGTAAAGCAAGGCAACTTAAAGTTACGTAAAGCAAGTCAACGTAAAGCAAGGCAACGTAAAGCAAAGTAAAGCCAGGCAAGGCAAGGCAACGTAAAGCAAGGCAAAGTAAAATAACGTAAAGCAAGGCAAGGCAAGGCAACGTAAACCAAGGCAACGTAAGGTAAGGCAACGTAAAGCAACATAAAGCAAGGCAACGTAAAAGAACGTAAAGCAAGGCAAGGCAACGTAAAGCAACATAAAGCAAGGCAACGTAAAGCAAGGAAAGGCAAGGCACGGAAAGGAAGGCATCGAAAATCAAGGCAACGTAAAGCAACGTAAAGCAATGCATCGTAAAGCAACGTAAAGCAAGGTAAAGCAAGGCAACTTAAATAAGGCAACGTAAAGCAACGTAAAGCAAGGCAACGTAAAGCAAGGCAACGTAAAGCAAGACAACGTAAAGCAACGTAAAGCAAGGCAACGTAAAGCAACGTAAAGCAAGGCAACGTAAAGCAAAGTAAAGCAAGGCAATGTAAAGCAAGGCAACGTAAGGCAACGTAAAGCTAAGTAAAGCAAGGCAACGTAAAGCAAGGCAACGTAAAGCAACGTAAAACAACGTAAAACAAGGCAACGTAAAGTAAGGCAACGTAAAGCAATGTAAAGGAAGGCAACGTAAATCAACGTAAAGCAAGGCAAAGTAAAGCAACGTAAAGCAAGGCAAGGCAATGTAAAGCAACGTAAAGCAAGGCAACGTAAAGTAAGGCAACGTATAGCAACGTAAAGCAAGGCAACGTAAAATAAGGCAACGTAAAGCAAGGCAACGTAAATCAACGTAAAGCAAGGCAACGTAAAGCAACGTAAAGCAAGGCAACGTAAAGCAACGTAAAGCAAGGCAAGGCAACGTAAAGCAAGGCAACGTAAAGCAACGTAAAGCAAGGCAAGGCAAGGCAACGTAAAGCAACGTAAAGCAAGGCAACATAAGGCAACGTAAAGCAAGGCAACGTAAATCAACGTAAAGCAAGGCAACGTAAAGCAACGTAAAGATTGGCAAGGCAAGGCAACGTAAAGCAAGGCAAGGCAAGGCAACGTAAAGAAAGGCAACGTAAAGCAACGTAAAGCAAGGCAACCTAAAGTAAGGCAACGTAAAGCAAGGCAATGTAAAGGAACGTATAGCAAGGCAAGGTAAAGCTACGTAAAGGAAGGCAAGGCAAGGCAACGTAAAGCAAGGCATCTTAAAGCAACGTAAAGCAAGGCAACGTAAAGCAACCTAAAGCGAGGCAACGTAAAGATACGTAAAGCAAGACAAGGCAAGGCAAAGTATAGCAAGGCAACGGAAAGAAACATAAAGCAATGCAAGGAAAGGCAACGTAAAGCAAGGCAACGTAAAGCAAGGCAACGTTAGGCAACGTAAATCAAGGCAAAGCAAAGCACGGCACAGTAAGGCCAAGTAAAGCAAGGCAACGTAAAGCAAGGCAACTTAAAGTAATGTAAAGCAAGGCAACGTAAAGTAAGGCTACGTAAATCAACGTAAAGCAAGGCAACGTAAAGCAAGGCAACGTAAAGCAAGGCAACGTAAAGCAACATAAAGCAAGGCAACTTAATGCAAGGCAACGTAAGGCAAGGTAAAGCAGCATAAAGCAAGGCAACGTAAAGCAAGGAACGTAAATCAAGGCAAAATAAAGCATCGTAAAGCAAGGCAACGTAAAGCAACGTAAAGCAAGGAAACAAAAAGCAACGTAGAGCAAGGCAAGGCAACATAATTGAAAGTAAACCAACGTACAGCAAGGCAAGGTAAAGCAACGTAAAGCGAGGCAACGTAAAGAAACGTAAAGCAAGGCAAGGCAACGTAAAGCAAGGCAACGGAAAGCAACGTAAAGCAAGGCAAGGAAAGGCAACGTAAAGCAAGGCAACGTAAAGCAACGTAAAGCAAGGCAACGTAAAGCAACGTAAAGCAAGGGAAGGCAAGGCAACGTAAAGCAAGGCAACGTAAAGCAACGTAAATCAATGCAATGTAAGGCAACGTAAATCAAGACAACGTAAAGCAGCGTAAAGCAAGGCAACGTTAAGCAACGTAAAGCAAGGCAACGTAAAACAACCTAAAGGAAGGCAGGGCAAGGCAACATTAAGCAAGGCAACGTAAAGCAAGGCAACGTAAAGAAACGTAAAGCAAGGCAACGTAAAGCAAGGCAACGTAAAGCAACGTAAAGCAAGGCAACGTAAAGCAAGGCAACATAAAGCAACGTAAAGCAAGGCAAGGCAACGTAAAGCAAGGCAAGGCAAGGCAACGTAAAGCAAGAAAACATAAAGCAACGTAAAGCAAGGCAACGTAAAGCAACTTAAAGCAAGGAAAGGCAAGGTAACGTAAAGCAAGGCAACGTAAAGCAACGTAAAGTAAGGCAACTTAAAGCAACGTAAAGCAAGGCAAGGCAAGGCAACATAAAGCAAGGCAACGTAAAGCATCGTATATCAAGGCAACGTAAAGCAACGTAAAGCAACGTAATGCAACGTAAAGCATCGTAAAGCAAGGCAACGTAAAACAACGTAATGCAACGTAAAGCATCGTAAAGCAAGGCAACGTAAAGCAACGTAATGCAATGTAAAGCATCGTAAAGCAAGGCAATGTAAAGCAACGTAATGCAACGCAAAGCATCGTAAAGCAAGGCAATGTAAAGCAACGTAATGCAACGTAAAGCATCGTAAATCAAGGCAACGTAAAGCATCGTAAAGCAAGGCAACGTAAAGCAACGTAATGCAACGTAAAGCATCGTAAAGCAAGGCAACGTAAAGCATCGTAAAGCAAGGCAACGTAAAGCAACGTAATGCAACGTAAAGCATCGTAAAGCAAGGCAACGTAAGGCAACGTAAAGCAACGTAATGCAACGTAATGCAGCGTAAAGCAAGGCAACGTAATGCAACGTAATGCAGCGTAAAGCATCGTAAAGCAAGGCAACGTAATGCAACGTAATGCAGCGTAAAGCATCGTAAAGCAAGGCAACGTAATGCAACGTAATGCAGCGTAAAGCATCGTAAAGCAAGGCAACGTAATGCAACGTAATGCAGCGTAAAACATCGTAAAACAAGGCAACGTAAAGCATCGTAAATCAAGGCAAGGCAACGTAAGGCAAGGCAAGGCAAGGCGAGGCGAGGCGAGGCAATGGAATAGTTATGTTATGGAAAGTTATGGAAAGTTATGGAAAGTTATGGAAAGTTAAGTTATGGAAAGTTATGGAAAGTTATGGAAAGTTAAGTTATGGAAAGTTATGCAAAGTTATGGAAAGTTATGGAAAGTTATCGAAAGTTAAGTTATGGAAAGTTATGGAAAGTTATGGAAAGTTACGGAAAGTTAAGTTATGGAAAGTTAAGTTATGGAAAGTTATGGAAAGTTATGGAAAGTTAAGTTATGGAAAGTTATGGAAAGTTATGGAAAGTTCTGGAAAGTTATGGAAAGTTAAGTTATGGAAAGTTATGGAAAGTTATGGAAAGTTAAGTTATGTAAAGTTATGGAAAGTTCTGGAAAGTTATGGAAAGTTAAGTTATGGAAAGTTATGGAAAGTTATGGAAAGTTAAGTTATGGAAAGTTATGGAAAGTTAAGTTATGGTAAGTTATGGAAAGTTATGGAAAGTTAAGTTATGGAAAGTTACGTTATGGAAAGTTATGGAAAGTTATGGAAAGTTAAGTTATGGAAACTTATGGAAAGTTATGGAAAGTTAAGTTATGGAAAGTTACGTTATGGAAAGTTATGGAAAGTTATGGAAAGTTACGTTATGGAAAGTTATGGAAAGTTATGGAAAGTTAAGTTATGGAAAGTTATTGAAAGTTATGGAAAGCTTTGGAAAGTTAAATTATGGAAAGTTATGTAAAGTTATGGAATGTTAAGTTATGGAAAGTTATGGAAAGTTAAGTTATGGAAAGTTAAGTTAAGTTATGGAAAGTTATGGAAAGCTAAGTTATGGAAAGTTATGGAAAGTTTAGTTATGGAAAGTTATGGAAAGTTAAGTTATGGAAAGTTAAGGTAAGTTAAGTTATGGAAAGTTAAGTTATGGAAAGTTAAGTTATGGAAAGTTAGGGTATGGTAAGTTATGGAAAGTTAAGGTATGGTAAGGTAAGTTAAGGTAAGTAAGGGTATGGTAAGTTATGGAAAGTTAGGGTATGGTAAGGAAAGTTAAGGTAATTTAGGGTATGGTTAGTTATGAAATGTTAAGGTATGGTAAGTTATGGAAAGTTAAGGTATGGTAAGGTAAGTTAAGGTAAGTTAGGGTATGGTAAGTTATGGAAAGTTAGGGTATGGTAAGGTAAGTTAAGATAATTTAGGGTATGGTAAGTTATGGAAAGTTAGGGTATGGTAAGCTATGGAAAGTTAAGGTAAGTTATGGTATGGAAAGATAAGGTAAGTTAAGGTAAGTTATGGAAAGTTAAGGTAAGTTAAGTTATGGAAAGTTAAGGTAAGTTAGGGTATGGTAAGTTATGGAAAGTTAAGGTAAGTTAGGGTATGGTAAGTTATGGAAAGTTAAGGTATGCTAATTTATGGAATGTTAAGGTAAGTTAG
The DNA here is from genome assembly GCF_032191515.1 of Phaenicophaeus curvirostris. Classification (NCBI taxonomy): domain Eukaryota; kingdom Metazoa; phylum Chordata; class Aves; order Cuculiformes; family Cuculidae; genus Phaenicophaeus; species Phaenicophaeus curvirostris. The sequence goes on from NW_027206680.1 coordinate 1,209,474, forward strand.
GGTATGGTAAGTTATGGAAAGTTAGGGTAAGTTAGGGTATGGTAAGTTATGGAAAGTTAGGGTATGGTAAGTTATGGAAAGTTAAGGTATGGTAAGGTAAGTTAAGGTAATTAAGGGTATGGTTAGTTATGGAAAGTTAGGGTATGTTAAGGTAAGTTAAGGTAATTTAGGTTATGGTAAGTTATGGAAAGTTATGTTATGGTAAGCTATGGAATGTTAAGGTAAGTTATGGTATGGAAAGTTAAGGTAAGTTAAGGTAAGTTATGGAAAGTTAAGTTAAGTTATGGAAAGTTAAGGTAAGTTAGGGTATGGTAAGTTATGGAAAGTTAAGGTATGCTAAGTTATGGAATGTTAAGGTAAGTTAGGGTATGGTAAGTTATGGAAAGTTAGGTTAAGTTAGGGTATGGTAAGTTCTGGAAAGTTAGGGTATGCTAAGTTATGGAAAGTTAAGGTAAGTTAGGGTATGTTAAGTTATGTAAAGTTAGGGTAAGTTAGGGTATGGTAAGTTATGGAAAGTTAGGTTTGGTAAGGAAAGGTAAGTTAGGGTATGGTAAGTTATGGAAAGTTAAGTTAAGTTAGGGTATGGTAATTTATGGAAAGTTAAGGTAAGTTAGGTTATGGTAAGTTATGGAAAGTTAAGGTATGGTAAGTTATGGAAAGTTAAGGTAAATTAAGGTATGGTAAGTTATGGAAAGTTAATGTAAGTTAGGGTATGGTAAGTTTTGGGAAGTTAATGTATGGTAAGTTATGGAAAGTTAAGGTATGGTAAGTAATGGAATGTTAAGGTAAGTTAGGGTATGGTAAGTTATGGAAAGTTAAGGTATGGTAAGTTATGGAAAGTCAAGGTAAGTTAGGGTATAGTAAGTTATGTAAAGTTAAGTTATGGTAAGTTATGGAAAGTTAAGGTAAATTAGGGTATGGTAAGTTATGGAAAGTTAAGGTAAGTTAGGGTATGGTCAGTTATGGAAAGGTAAGGTAAGGTAAATTATGGAAAGTTAAGGTAAGTTAGGGTATGGTAAGTTATGGAATGTTAAGGTATGGTAAGATATGGAAAGTTAAGGTAAGTTAGGGTATGATAAGTTATGGAAAGTTAAGATATGGTAAGTTATGGAAAGTTTAGGTAAGATAGGGTATGGTTAGTTATGGAAATTAAGGTATGGTAAGTTACGGAAAGTTAAGGTATGGGAAGTTATGGAAAGTTAAGGTAAGTTAGGGTTTGGTAAGTTATGGAAAGTTAAGGTATGGTAAGTTATGGAAAGTTAAGGTATTGTAAGTTATGGAAAGTCAAGGTAAGTTAGGGTATGGTAAGTTATGGAAAGTTAAGGTAAGTTAGGGTATGGTAAGTTATGGAAAGTTAAGTTAAGTTAGGGTATGGAAAGTTATGGAAAGTTAAGGTATGGTAAGTTATGGAAAGATAAGGTAAGTTAGGGTATGGTAAGTTCTGGAAAGTTAAGGTAAGTTAGGTTATGGTAAGTTATTGAAAGTTAAGGTATGGTAAGTTATGGAAAGTTAAGGTAAGTTAGGGTATGGTAAGTTATGGAAATTTAAGGTAAGTTATTGTATGGTAAGTTATGTAAAGTTAAGATAAGTTAGGGTATGGTAAGCTATGGAAAGTTAAGGTATGCTAAGTTATGGAAAGTTAAAGTAAGGTAAGTTATGGAAAGGCAAGGTAAGTTAGGGCATGGTAAGTTATGGAAATTTAAGGTAAGTTAGGGTATGGTAAGTTATGGAAAGTTAAGGTAAGTTAGGGTATGGTAAGATATGGAAAGTTAAGGTAAGTTAGGGTATGGAAAGTTATGGAAAGTTAATGTAAGTTAGGGTATGGTAAGTTATGGAAAGTTAAGGTAAGTTAGGGTATGTAAAGTTAAGGTAAGTTAAGGTAAGGTAAGGTATGGTAAGTTAAAGTAAGTTAATGTAAGTTAAGGTATGGTAAGTTATGGAAAGTTAAGGTAAGTTAGGGTATGGAAATTTAAGGTAAGTTAAGGTAAGTTTGGGTATGGAAAGTTAAGGTAAGTTAAGGTAAGTTATGGAAAGTTAAGGTATGGTAAGTTATGGAAAGTTAAGTTAAGTTGGGGTATAGAAAGTTAAGGTATGTTAGGGTATGGTAAGTTATGGAAATTTATGGTAAGTTAGGGTATGGAATATTAAGGTAAGTTTAGGTAAGTTATGTAAAATTAAGGTAAGTTAAGGTAATTTATGGAAAGTTAAGTTAAGTTTAGGTAAGTTATGGAAAGTTAAGGTAAGTTCGGTTATAGAAATTAAGGAAAGTTAAGGTAAGTTATGGAAAGTTAAGGTAAGTTAGGGTATGGAATGTTAAGGTAAGTTAAGGTAAATTATGGAACGTTAAGGTAAGTTAGGGCATGGAAAGTTAAGGTAAGTTAAGTTATGGAATATTAAGGTAAGTTAGGGTATGGTAAGTTATGGAAAGTTAAGGTATGGTAAGTTATGGAAAGTTAAGGTAAGTTAAGGTATGGAAAGTTAAGGTAAGTTAAGGTAAGTTATGGAAAGTTAAGGTAAGTTAGGGTATGGAAAGTTAAGGTAAGTTAAGATATGGAAAGTTAAGGTAAGTTAAGGTAAGTTATGGAAATTAAAGGTAAGATAAGGTAAGTTAAAGTATGGAAAGTTAAGGTAAGTTAAGGTATGGAAAGTTAAGGTAAGTTAAGTTATGGAAATTAAATGTAAGTTAAGGTATGGAAATTAAAGTTTAGTTAAGGTATGTTTTGGAAATTAAAAGTAAGTTAAGGTAATTTATGGAAATTAAAGGTAAGTTTAGGTAAGTTAAGGTATGGAAAGTTAAGGTAAGTTAATTTATGGAATGTTAAGTTAAGGTAAGTTAAGGTATGGTAAGTTAAGGTAAGTTAAGGTAAGTTATGGAAATTAAAGTTAAGTTAAGGTAATTTTAGGTATGGAAATGTAAGGTAAGTTAAGGTTAGTTAAGGTATGGAAAGTTAAGGTAAGTTATGGAAATTAAAGTTAAGTTAAGGTAATTTTAGGTATGGAAATGTAAGGTAAGTTAAGGTAAGTTATGGAAATTAAAGATAAGTTAAGGTTAGTTAAGGTATGGAAAGTTAAGGTAAGTTAAGGTAAGTTAAGGTATGGAAATTTAAGGTAAGTTAAGGTAAGTTAAGGTATGGACGTTTAAGTTAAGTTAAGGGAAGTTAAGGCAAGGTAAAGTAAGGTACGTAAAATTAAGGTAAATTAAGGCAAGGTAAGTAAAGGTAATAGAATTTAAGATAAGGTAAGGTAAGTAAAGTTAAGTTTAGTTAAGTTAAGTTAAGGTAAGGTAGGTAAAGTTAAGGTAAGGTAAGTTAAGTTATGTTACGTTAACTTAAGGTAAGGTAAGTTAAGTTAAGCTAAAGTAAGTTAAATTAAGGTTAATTTAAGTTAAGGTAGGTTAAGTTAAGGTAAGTTAAGTTATATTAAGTTAAGTTAAGTTAAGGTAAGGTAAGGTAAGGTAAGACAAGGTAAGTGAAGGTAAGTTAACGTAAGTAAAGGTAAGTTAAGTAAAGGTAAGTTAAGTTAAGGTAAGTTAAGTAAAGTTAAGGAAAGGTAAGTTAAGTTAAGTTCAGGTAAGTTAAGGCAAGGTAAGTTAAGGTAACTTAAGATAAGGTAATTTAAGGTGAGTTAGGTTAAGTTAAGTAAAGGTTCGTTAAGTTAAGTTAAGTTAAGTTAAGTTAAGTTAAGTTAAAGTAAGGTAAGTGAAGTTAAGGTAAGTGAAGTAAAGTTAAGGTAAGTTAAGTTAAGTGAAGGTAAGTTAAGTGAAGGTAAGTTAAGGTAAGTTAAGGCAAGGCAATGTAAGTTAAAGAAAGTTTAGTTAAGGTAAGGTGAGTTAAGGTAGATTAAAGTAAGGTAAGTTAAGGTAATTTAAGGTAAGAGAAGTTAAGGTAAGATAAGTTAAGTTAAGTTAAGTTAAGGTAAAGTAAGTTAAGTTAAGTTAAATTAAGTTAAGGTAAGTTATGTTAAGGGAAGTTAAGGTAAGTTAAGTTTAAGTTAAGGGAAGTTAAGGTGAGTTAAGTTAAGTTAAGGTAAATTAAGATAAGTAAGTTAAGGTTAGATAAGTTATGTTAAGTTAAGGAAAGTTAAGGTAAGTTAAGGAAAGGTAAGTTAAGGTAAGTTTAGTTAAGGTAAGTTACGGTGAGTTAAGGAAAGTTAATATAAGTTAAGTTAAGGTAAGTTACGGTAAGTTAAGGTAATTTAGGTTAAGGTAAGATAAGTTAAGGTAAGGTAAGTTAAGTTAAGTTAAGGTAAGTTTTGGTAAGTTAAGGTAAGAGAAGTTAATGTTAGTAAGGGTAAGATAAATTTAATTAAGGTAAGTAAAGTTAAGGTAAGGTTAGTTAAGTTAAGTTAAGTTTACTTAAGTTGAGGTAAGTGAAGTGAAGTTAAGGTAAGTTAAGTTAAGGTAAGTCTAAGTAAGTTAGGTCAAGGTAAGGTAAATTAAGGTAAGTTTAGTTAAGGCAAGGGAAGTTAATGTAAGGTAAGGTAAGTTAAGTTTAGTTAAGGTAAGGTAAATCAAGTTAAGGAAATTTAAGGTAAGTTAAATTAAGGTAAGTGAAGTTAAGGTAAGGTAAGTGAAGGTAAGGTAAATTAAGGCAAGGCAAGGTAAGTTAAGGTAAGGTAAGTTTAGTTAGGGCAAGGTAAGTTAAGGTAAGTTAAGTTAAGGTAAGTTAAAGTAAGGTAAATTAAGATAAGGTAAGAAAAGTTAAGGTAGTTTAAGTTAAGTTAAGTTAAGGTAAGTTATGGAATGGCAAGTTAACTTAAGGCAAGTTAAAGCAAGCAAAGGCAAGTTAAGGCAAGTTAAGTTAAGGCAAGTTATGGCAAGTTAAGGCAAGTTAAGTAAAGGTAAGTTAAGTTGAGGCAAGGCAAGGAAAGTTAAGTTAAAACAAGTTAAGGTAGTTAAGGTGGGTAAAGGCAATTTAAGTTAATGCAAGTTAAAGCAAGTTCCATTAAGGCAAGTGAAGGCAAGTTAAGTCAAGTTAAGTCATGTTAAGTTAAGGCAAATTTAAGTTAAGGCAAGTTAAGTTAAGTTATAACAAGTTAAGTTATCTTAGGTTAAGGCAAGGCAAGTTAACTTGACATAAGTTGCCTTACCTTAAGTAGCCTTAAATTGCCTTTAGTTGCCTTACCTTGCCCTAACTAAACTTACCTTACCTTAACTTACCTTGCCTTGCCTTAATTTACCTTACCTTCACTTACCTTACCTTAACTTAACTTCACTTACCTTAATTTAACTTACCTTGACCTAACTTACTTAGACTTACCTTAACTTAACTTACCTTAACTTCACTTCACTTACCTCAACTTAAGTAAACTTAACTTAACTTAACTAACCTTACCTTAACTTTACTTACCTTAATTAAATTTATCTTACCCTTACTAACATTAACTTCTCTTACCTTAACTTACCAAAACTTACCTTAACTTAACTTAACTTACCTTACCTTAACTTATCTTACCTTAACCTAAATTACCTTAACTTACCGTAACTTACCTTAACTTAACTTATATTAACTTTCCTTAACTCACCGTAACTTACCTTAACTAAACTTACCTTAACTTACCTTTCCTTAACTTACCTTAACTTTCCTTAACTTAACATAACTTATCTAACCTTAACTTACTTATCTTAATTTACCTTAACTTAACTTAACTCACCTTAACTTCCCTTAACTTAAACTTAACTTACCTTAACTTCCCTTAACATAACTTACCTTAACTTAATTTAACTTAACTTAACTTACTTTACCTTAACTTAACTTAACTTAACTTATCTTACCTTAACTTCTCTTACCTTAAATTACCTTAACTTACCTTACTTTAATCTACCTTAACTCACCTTACCTTAACTAAACTTTCTTTAACTTACATTGCCTTGCCTTAACTTACCTTAACTTACCTTCACTTAACTTAACTTACCTTACCTTAACTTACCTTAACTTTACTTCACTTACCGTAACTTCACTTACCTTACTTTAACGTAACTTAACTTAACGAACCTTTACTTAACTTAACCTAACTCACCTTAAATTACCTTATCTTAAGTTACCTTAACTTAACTTGCCTTAACTTACCTGAACTTAACTTAACTTACCTTTCCTTAACTTTACTTAACTTACCTGAACTTAACTTACCTTTACTTAACTTACCTTAACTTACGTTAACTTAATTTACCTTCACTTACCTTGTTTTAACTTACCTTAACTTAACTTAACTTAACTTATCTTCCCTTTCCTTAACTCAACGCAATTAACGTTAACTAATCTTAACTTACCTTAGTTTTACTTACCTTAACTTAACTTACCTTAACTTATCTTGCCTTAACTAAAAATACCTTAACTTACCTTGCCTTAACTAAATTTACCTTAACTTGCCTTACCTTACCTTACATAACTTAACTTTACTTCACTTACCTTAACTTCACTTACCTTACCTTAACTTAACTTACCTTAACTTACCTTACCTTACCTTAACTTACCTTACCTTAACTTAACTTACCTATACTTACCTTAACTTACCTTGCCTTAAATAAACTTGCCTTAACTTACCTTGCCTTAACTTACATTAACTTACCTTAACTTATCTTACCTTAACTTCACTTACCTTAACATAACTTACCTTTACATTCCTTAACTTACCTTGACTTAACTCAACCTAACTTACCTTAACTTAAATTCACTTTACCTTAGCTTAACTTACCTTAACTTAAATTACCTTAACATAACTAACCTTAACTTAACTTTACTTAACTTACCTTACCTTAACTGCACTTACCCTAACTTACCTTGCCTTTACTAAACATACCTTAAGTTACCTTGCCTTGCCTTAACTTACCTTAACTTAACTTACAATAACTTACCTTGTTTTACCTTGACTTACCTTAACTTACCTTACCTTAACCTACCTTAACTTACCTTAACTTACCTTACCTTAACTTAACTTAACTGTATTTAACTTTACTTACCTGAACTTAACTTTACTTACCTTACCTTAACTTAACTTACCTTAACTTAACCTACCTTAACTTAACTTAACCTTAATTTAACTTACTTTAGCTTAACTTAACTTACCTTACCTTAAGTTAACGTAACTTACCTTAACTTACCTTACCTTAACTTAACTTTACCTACCTTACCTTAACTTAACTTACCTAAACTTAACTTTACTTACCTTACCTTATCTTAACTTCTATTACCTTTACTTATCTTACCTTAACTTACCTTAACTTTACGTACCTTACTTTACCTTGCCTGAACTTCCCTTAACTTAACTTACCTTAAGTTAACTTAACTTAACTTACCTTATCTTACCTTAACTTACCTTAACTTTCCATAGCTTAACTTACCTTAACTTACCTTTAATTTCCTTAACTTACCTTAACTTAAAGTACCTTACGTTACCTTGCCTTACCTTACTTCAACTTACCTTAACTTATCTTACCTAATCTTAACTTAACTAAACTTACCTCACCTTAACTTAACTTTCCTTAACTTACCTAATCTTACCTTACTTTACCTTACCTTACCTGAACTTACCTGAACTTACCTAACTCTTAACCTTACCTTAAATTAACTTAGCCACGTCTTACCCATAACTAACTTTATCTCACCTTATCTTTCCTTAACTTACATTACCTTACCTTAACTGACCTTGCCTTACTTGATCTTTCCTTACCCTCACCTGACCAGATCTGACATTGACCTTGACCTGACCTTACCTTACCTTTCTTTACCCTACCCTTCACTACCTTACTTTACCTTATGTTACCTTAACGTACCCTGAAGTCACCTTACCCTGACCTAACCTGACCTTTCTCTGACCTTGAGTACCCTGAGGTAGACCCTCTACTCTTAACAGGTCCTGGTGGCTTTGCTGGGAAACATGGGGGTTTGATCTCCCTACATCTCAGAAGGGTTTAAGTTCAGGGCAGCAGGGAACAAGTGCGATGGAGAGAGCATCTCCCCTCCCTCTGTACCTTACGTAAGGTAAGGTAAGGTATGGTAAGGTAAAGTCAGGTCAATGTCAAGAAAAGCTCAAGGTCAGGTAAATGTCAGTGCCTTGCCTTGCCTTGCCTTGCCTTGCCTTATCATTACCTTACCTTAACCGAACTTACCTTACCTTGACCTGACCTAACCCTGACCTAACCCTGACCTGACCTGACCTTACCCTGACCTTACATTACCTGACCGTAACTTACCTGACCTTACCTTACGCTCAAATTAACTTAACATAACCACTTAATTAAACTTATCTTACCTTTAAATAACTTGCCTTAACTTAACTTAACTTAACTTGCCTTAACTTGACTTAACTTGTCTTAACATGCCTTAACTTAACATAACCTGACATGCCTTACCTTAACTTAACTTGCCTTAATTTGCCTTAAGTTGCATTATCTTGCCTTAACTTGCCTTGCCTTAACCAACCTTTATTTGCCTTAACTTGCCCTGCCTTAACCAACCTTTATTTGCCTTAACTTGCGTTAACATGCCTTCACTTGCCTTAACTTGCCTTAACACGCCTTAACTTTACTTAACTTACCTTAACATTACTTGCCTTCGCTTAACTTGACTTGCCTTAAATAAACTTGCCTTTACTTGCCTTAACTTAACTTGCCTTAACAAAACTTGCCATAACTTAACTAAACTTAACTTGCCTTAACTTAGCTTGCCTCAACTTCCTCAAACTGCGTCAACTTGCCTTAACTTGCCTTAACTTGCCTTGGTTAAACTTGCCTTAACTTGCCAAAACTTTCTTTAACTTGACTTGACTTAACTATACTTAACTTAACTTACCTTAACTTCACTTCATTTACCTTACCTCACCTTAACTTACCTTAAGTGAACTTAACTTACCTTAATTTAACTTACCTTACCTTTAACTTAACTTACCTTACCTTAACTTAAATTAAACTTAACTTAACTTTCCTTAACTTAACTTACCTTATCTTAACTTAACTGAACTTATCTTACCTTTACTTAACAGAACTTAACTTACCTTACCTTAATTTATCTTAGCTTAACTTACCTTAATTTACCCTAACTTGACTTAACTTAACTTGACTTACCATAATTTGACTTACTTTAAGTTAACTTAACTTACCTTACCTTACCTTAATTTACATTGCCTTGCATTTACTTACCTTAACTTACCTTAACTTAACTTCCCTTAACTTAACTTCCCTTACCTTAACTTAACTTTTCTTACCTTACCTTAACTTAACTTAAATTACCTTAACATAACTTACCTTAACTTACATTAACTTAACGTAACTTAACTTACCTTTACTTAACTTACATTACCTTAACTTTAACTTACCTTGCCTTAACTAAACTTACCTTAAATTACCTTACCTTGCCTTAACTTACCTTAAATTACCTTGCCTTTCCTTAATTTTCCATAACTTTCCTTAACTTAACCTACCTTAACTTACATTATCTTAACTTACCTTAACTTTCCTAAGCTTAAGATACCTTAACTTACCTTACATTATCTTAACTTACCTTAACTTAATTACCTTACCTTAACTTAACTTACCTTAACTCACCTTAACTTAACTTGCCTTGACTAAACTTACCTTAAATTACCTTGCCTTGCCTTAAAGTACCTTAACTTAATTTAACTTTACTTACCTTAACTTACTATAACTTACCTTAATTACCTTACCTTAAATTACCTTTCTTACCTTAACTTAACTTGCATTAACTTAACGTATTTAACTTAACTTAAGTTGACTTAAATTAACTTTACTTACCTTGACTTACCTTACCCTAACTTAACTTACCTTAACTTACCTTTACTTAACTTACCTTGAATTCTTACCTTAACCTAACTTAACTTAACTTAACTTCACTTAACTTACATTAACTTAACTTAATTTACCATAACTTAACTTACCTTAACTTACCTTAACTTAAATTAACTTACCTTAACTTAACTTTCCTTAATATACCTTAACTTAACTTTCCTTGACTTATGTTACCTTAACCTAACTTAACTAAACTTAACTTACCTTAACTTACCTTACCTTAACTTACCTTGAGTAACATTGTCTTTACTAAAATTATCTTACCTTAATTTAACTTACTTTAACTAAACTTACTTAACTTAATTTAGCTTACCTTTCCTAAACTTAACTTACCTTAACTTACCTTGCCTTTTCAAACCTTACTTTAACTTACCTTTCCTTGTCTTAACTTACCTTAACATAACATAACATAACAAAACTTACCTTACCTTACCTTAACTTAACATAACTTAAATTGCCTTAACTTACCTTAACTTACTTTGCCTAGCCTTAACTTACCTTAAATTACCTTCACTTAACTTACCTTAACTTACCTTGCCTTAACTAAACTTACGTTAACTTACCTTGCCTTGCCTTAGTTTTCCTTTACTTACCGTAACTTAAGTTAACCTTCCTTAACTTACCTTAACTTACCTTAACTTACCTTAACTTTCCTTAGCTTAACTTACCTTAACTTTCCTTACTCTATCTTAACTTACCTTAACTTACCTTTACTTACCTTAACTTACCTTACCTTAACTTCCCTTAACTTAACTTACCTTACCTTAACTTAACTTAACTTTTCTTACCTTACCTTAACTTAAATTACCTTAACATAACTTACCTTAACTTACATTAACTTAACGTAACTTAACTTACCTTTACTTAACTTACATTACCTTAACTTTAACTTACCTTGCCTTGACTAAACTTACCTTAAATTACCTTACCTTGCCTTAACTTACCTTAAATTACCTTGCCTTTCCTTAATTTTCCATAACTTTCCTTAACTTAACCTACCTTAACTTACATTATCTTAACTTACCTTAACTTTCCTAAGCTTAAGATACCTTAACTTACCTTACATTATCTTAACTTACCTTAACTTAATTACCTTACCTTAACTTAACTTACCTTAACTCACCTTAACTTACCTTGCCTTGACTAAACTTACCTTAAATTACCTTACCTTGCCTTAACTTACCTTAAATTACCTTGCCTTTCCTTAATTTTCCATAACTTTCCTTAACTTAACCTACCTTAACTTACATTATCTTAACTTACCTTAACTTTCCTAAGCTTAAGATACCTTAACTTACCTTACATTATCTTAACTTACCTTAACTAAATTACCTTACCTTAACTTAACTTATTTTAACTCACCTTAACTTAACTTGCCTTAACTAAACTTACCTTAAATTACCTTGCCTTGCCTTAAAGTACCTTAACTTAATTTAACTTTACTTACCTTAACTTACTATAACTTACCTTAACTTAACTTGCCTTAAAGTACCTTAACTTAACTTAACTTTACTTACCTTAACTTACTATAACTTACCTTAACTTAACTTGCCTTAAAGTACCTTAACTTAACTTAACTTTACTTACCTTAACTTACCATAACTTACCTTAACTTACCTTACCTTAAATTACCTTAACTTACCTTGCATTAACTTAACTTATTTAACTTAAGTTGACTTAAATTAACTTTACTTACCTTATCTTACCTTACCTTAACTTAACTTACCTTAACTTACCTTTACTTAACTTACCTTGAATTCTTACCTTAACCTAACTTAACTTACCTTAACTTCACTTAACTGACATTAACTTAACTTAATTTACCATAACTTAACTTACCTTAACTTACCTTAACTTAAATTAACTTACCTTAACTTAACTTTCCTTAATATACCTTAACTTAACTTTCCTTGACTTATGTTACCTTAACCTAACTTAACTAAACTTACCTTACCTTAACTTACCTTACCTTGAGCAACATTGTCTTTACTAAACTTAACTTAACTTACCTTAATTAAACTTAATTTATCTAAACTTACTTAACTTAATTTAGCTTACCTTACCTAAACTTAACTTACCTTAACTTACCTTGCCTTTTCAAACCTTACCTTAACTTACCTTTCCTTGTCTTAACTTACCTTAACATAACTTAACTTAACTTACCTTACCTTACCTTAACATAACTTAACTTAAATTGCCTTAACTTACCTTAACTTACTTTGCCTAGCCTTAACTTACATTAAATTACCTTCACTTAACTTACCTTAACTTACCTTGCCTTAACTAAACTTACGTTAACTTACCTTGCCTTGCCTTAGTTTTCCTTTACTTCCCTTAACTTAACTTAACTTTCCTTAGCTTAACTTACCTTAACTTTCCCTACTCTATCTAAACTTACCTTAACCAAACTTACCTTAACATACTTTACTTCCCTTAACTTACCTTACCTTAACTTACCTTAACTTAACTTACCTTCCCTTACCCTAACTTACTTTAACTTACCTTGCCTTGGCTTAACTTACCTTACCTTAACCTACCTTACCTTACCTTAACTTAACTGTATTTAACTTAACTTTACTTATCTGAACTTAACTTACCTTAACTTTCCTTAACTTAACTTACCTTAACTTAACCTACCTTAACTTAAATTAACCTTAATTTAACTTACTTTAGCTTAACTTAACTTACCTTACCTTAAGTTAACGTAACATACCTTAACTTACCTTACCTTAACTTTGCCTACCTTACCTTAACTTAACTTAACTAAACTTAACTTTACTTACCTTACCTTATCTTAAATTCTATTACCTTTACTTACCTTGCCTTAATTTACCTTAATTTTACGTACCTTACTTTACCTTGCCTTAACTTCCCTTAACTTAACTTAAACGTCCATACCTTAACTTACCTTAACTTACCTTAACTTTCCATACCTTAACTAACCTTAACTTATCTTTAATTTCCATAACTTACCTTAACTTACCTTACATTTCCATACCTAAAATTACCTTAACTTAACTTTAATTTCCATGACTTACCTTAACTTACCTTAACTTTCCATACCTTAACTAACCTTAACTTACCTTACATTTCCATACCTAAAATTACCTTAACTTAACTTTAATTTCCATAACTTACCTTAACTTACCTTAACTTACCATACCTTAACTTACCTTAACTTAACTTTCCATAACTTAACTTACCTTAACTTTCCAAACCTTAACTTACCAAAACTTACCTTTAATTTCCATAACTTACCTTAAATTACCTTAAATTTACATACGTTAACTTACCTTAACTTACCTTTAATTTCCATAACATACCTTAACTAACCTTAACTTACCTTTAATTTCCATAACTTACATTAACTTACCTTTAATTTCCATACATTAACTTACCTTTAATTTCCATAACTTAACTTACCTTAACTTTCCATACCTTAACTTACCTTAACTTTCCATACTTTAACTTACCTTATCTTACCTTAAATTTCCATAACATACCTTAACTTACCTTAACTTTCCATACCTTAACTTCCCTTAACTTTCCATACCTTAACTTACCTTAACTTTCCATACCCTAACTTACCTTAACTTTCCATAACTTACCTTAACTTAACTTAACTTTCCATAACTTACCTTAACTTACCTTAACTTTCCATACCTTAACTTACCTTAACTTTCCATAACTTACCATACCTTAACTTTCCATAACTTACCATACCCTAACTTACCTTAACATTCCATAACTTAACTTACCTTAACTTTCCATAACATACCATACCCTAACTTTCCATAACTTACCATACCCTAACTTACCTTAACTTTCCATAACTTACCATACCTTAACTTTCAATAACTTACCATAACCTAACTTACCTTAACTTTCCAGAACTTACCATACCCTAACTTACCTTATCTTTCCATAACTTACCATACCTTAACTTTCCATAACTTACCATACCCTAACTTACCTTAACTTTCCATAACTTACCATACCCTAACTTACCTTGACTTTCCATAACTTACCATACCTTAACTTTCCATAACTTACCATACCTTAACTTTCCATAACTTACCAAACCCTAACTTACCTTAACTTTCCATAACTTCCCATACCTTAACTTTCCGTAACTTACCATACCTTAATTTCCATAACTAACCATACCCTATCTTACCTAAACTTTCCATAATTTACCATATCTTAACTTTCCATAACTTTTCATACCCTAATTTAACTTAACATTCCATATCTTACCATACCTTAACTTTCCATAACTTACAATACCCTAACTTACCTTAACTTTCCATAACTTACCTTACCTTACCTTTCCATAACTGACCATACCCTAACTTAACTTAACTTTCCATGACTTACCATACCTTAACTTTCCATAACTTACCTTAACTTTCCATACCCAAATGTACCTTAACTTACCTTAAATTTCCATACCCTAACTTAACTTAACTTTCCATAACTTACCATACCTTAACTTACATTAACTTATTTTAACTTACCATACCTTAACTTACCTTAACTTACGTTAACTTTACATACCCTAACTTACCTTAACTTTCCATAACTTACCATACCCTAACTTACCTTAACTTTACATAACTTACCATACATTAAGTTACCTTAACTTACCTTAACTTTCCATACCCTAACTTAACTTAACTTTCCATAACTTACCATACCCTAACTTACCTTCACTTTCCATAACTTACCATACCCTAACTTACCTTGACTTTCTATAACTTACCATACCTTAACTTTCCATAACTTACCATACCCTAACTTACCTTAACTTTCCATAACTTACCATAACATAACTTACCTTAAATTTCCATAACTTACCATACCCTAACTTACCTTAACTTTCCATAACTTACCATACCTTAACTTTCCATAACTTACCATACGCTAACTTACCTTAACTTTCCATAACTTACCATATCCTAACTTAACTTAACTTTCCATAATTTACCATACCTTAACTTTCCATAACTTACCATACCCTAACTTACCTTAACTTTCCATAACTTATCATACCCTAACTTACCTTAACTTTCCTTAACTTACCATACCTTATCTTTCCATAACTTACCATACCCTAACTTACCTTAACTTTCCATAACTTACCATACCATAACTTACCTTAAATTTCCATAACTTACCATACCCTAATTTACCTTAACTTTCCATAACTTACCATACACTAACTTACCTTAAGTTTCCATAACTTACCATACCCTAACTTACCTTAACTTTCCATAACTTACCATACCATAACTTAGCTTAACTTTCCATAACTTACCATACCTTAACTTTCCATAACTTACCATACTCTAACTTACCTTAACTTTCCTTAACTTACCATACCCTAACTTACCCTAACTTTCCTTAACTTACCATACCCTAACTTTCCATAACTTACCATACCCTAACTTTCCATAACTTACCATACCGTAACTTACATTAACTTTACATAACTTACCATACCCTAACTTATCTTAACTTTCCATAACTTACCATACCCTAACTTTCCATAACTAACCATACCCTAATTTTCCATAACTTACCAAACCAAAACTTACCATAACTTTCCATAACTTATCATACCCTATCTTACCTTAACATTAAATAACTTACCATACCTTAACTTTCCATAACTTACCATACCGTAACTTACCTTAACTTTCCATAACTTAACTTACCTTAACTTTCCATAACTTACCTTAACTTACCTTAACTTTCCATACCATAACTTACCTTAACTTTCCATAACTTACCATAACTTAACTCTCCATAACTTACCATACCCTAAATTACCTTAACTTACCTTACCATACCCTAACTTTCCATAACTTACCATACCCTTACTTACCTTAACTTACCTTACCGTACCTTAACTTTCCATAACTTACCATACCCTAACTTTCCATAACTTACCATACCCTTACTTAACTTAAATTACCTTACCATACTTCAACTTTCCATAACTTACCATACCTTAACTTTCCATAACTTGCCATACCCTAAATTACCTTAACTTACCTTACCATATCCTAACTTTCCAAAATTTACCATAACATTACTTACCTTAACTTACTTTACCATACCTTAACTTTCCATAACTTACCATATCCTAACTTTCCATAACTTACCATACCCTAACTTACCTTAATTTTCCATAACTTACCATACACTAAATTACCTTAACTTACCTTACCATACCCTAACTTTCCATAACTTACCATACCCTAACATACCTTAACTTTCCATAACTTACCATACACTAACATTCCTTAACTTTCCATAACTTACCTTAACTTACCTTAACTTTCCATACCATAACTTACCTTAACTTTCCATAACATAACTTACCTTAACTTTCCATGACTTACCATACCCTAACTTACCTTAACTTTCCATAACATAACTTACCTTAGCTTTCAATACCATAACTTACCTTAACTTTCCATACCATAACTTTCCTTAACTTTCCATAATATACCATACCCTAACTTACCTTAACTTTCCATAATAACTTACCTTAACTTTCCATACCCTAACTTACCTTAACTTTCCATAACTTAACTTAACTTACCTTAACTTTCCATACCATAACTTACCTTAACTTTCCATACCATAACTTACCTAAACTTATCTTAAATTTCCATACCATAACTTACCTTAAATTTCCATACCATAACTTTCCTTAACTTACCTTAACTTTCCATACCATAACTTATCTTTACTTTCCATAACTTACCATACCTTAACTTTCCATACCATAACTTACCTTATCTTACCTTAAATTTCCATACCAAAACTAAACTTAACTTTCCATATCTTACCATACCTTAATTTTCCATACCATAACTTAACTTAACTTTCCATAACTTACCATACCTTAACTTTCCATACCATAACTTACCTTAACTTTCCATAACTTACCATACCATAACTCTCCATACCATAACTTACCTTAACTTTCCATACCCTAACTTACATTAACTTTCCATAACTTACCATACCCTAACTTACCTTAATTTTCCATAACTTACCATACCCTAACTTACCTTCACTTTCCCTAACTTACCATACCCTAACTTAACTTAACTTTCCAAAACTTACCATACCTTAACTTTCCATAACTTTCCATACCCTAACTTACCTTAACTTTCCATAACTTACCATACCTGAACTTTCCATAACTTAACTTTTCATAACTTAACTTACCTTAACTTTCCATAACTTACCTTAACTTACCTTAACTTTCCATACCATAACTTACCTTAACTTTCCATAACCTACCATACCCTAACTTACCTTAATTTTCCATAACTTACCATACCCTAACTTACCTTAACTTTCCATAAATTACCATACCCTAACGTACCTTAACTTTCCAAAACGTATCATACCTTATCTTTCCATAACTTTCCATACCCTAACTTAACTTAACTTTCCATAACTTACCATACCTTTACTTTCCATACCTTACCGTACCCTAACTTACCTTAACTTTTCATAACTTACCATACTTTAACTTTCCATAACTTACCATACCCTAACTTTCCATAATTTACCATACCCTATCTTACCTTAACTTTCCATAACTTACCAAACATTAACTTTCCATAACTTACCATACCTTAACATTCCATAACTTACCATACCCTAACTTACATTAACTTTCCATAACTTACCATACCATAAATTACCTTAACTTTCCATAACTTACCATACCCTAACTTTCCATAACTTACCATACCCTAACTTACCTTAACTTTCCATAACTTACCATGCCCTAACTTACATTAAATTTCCATAACTTACCATACCCTAACTTACCTTAACTTTCCATAACTTACCATACCCTAACTTACCTTTACTTTCCATAACTTACCATACCTTAACTCTCCATAACTTACCATACCCTAAATTACCTTAACTTACCTTACCATACCCTAACTTTCCATAACTTACAATACCTTAACTTTCCATAA